>NW_028270152.1:72074972-72699139 GCF_037043375.1 Chiloscyllium plagiosum | reverse complement strand
AGAATAGACTGGGTTGGGATATCTGGTCGGCATGGACGGGTTGGACCGAAGGATCTGTTTCCATGCTGTACATCTCTATGACTCTATGATAACTTATGTGGCTTCAGACTGATTTTTGTGGTTCTGCTGTTTCCTTGTTGGGTGCATTTTAATGATGCAGCTGGCTGATATGGCTATTCTTCTAGAGACAGCATTGCAGTCTCTGTCAGCAGCAGATGCATCTCTGAATGGTCATCACTTGCAACAGGGTTCTAAAATTTATAAGGTAGGTTGAAGAGAGGAGAACGATGCAGGAGCCCCAGTTGGGTCTTCTCTCATCAGCATCTCAGCTGTTTGTCCTCTTAACTGCAGAAAAAGCAGAATGCGCACAGAATGGTCTTGTCTCTGGATCATTACATAGGGATTCAAACACGGTTATTATTCCTGTAATATAATCAGTTCATTTCTGGGGACCACCTACTCAGCCAGGATGCAATTGCTCAAGCAAACAGGTTATGGCATACAACTATTGTAGCTTGACTGGAAACCCTATCTCCTGCAGTATCCCACGGTCCAAGCAATAGGTTAACAAGTTCATCTCCACCAGTTGAGTACCTTAGGTGATGCCTTGATTACTTGCTAAAGGGAACAGGACATGAAGCTCAATTAAATTCCTGTGGTAACATCCTTGGCAGTTTTTTTGAGATATGGTGCCTTTGCCTCATTGGATTAGACTGTGGAAGTAGGGTTATGCAAATTGGATAACTATCATTGGCTCTGAGCTCAAGTTATATTTTAAGCTTTATTTTTGAAAAAAGTTAATTTCAGGTTTCTATCTATAGAATAAAAATTATTATTTGATATTTGTTTTAATGACACCAATAATATGCATAACTGTCAAAATGCAAAAGCAAAAACAGTTCCATTAAATTGTTCCATTCTTTAGAAATGACATCTCCCCTCTGACTCCACCTCAAGAAAGTCAAAGATCTTAGCGAGTTTTGAGAAGATTTGTAACTCAGGTTGAGGTTCTGGATGTAGGTTTGCTCGCTGAGCAAAGTTAAAGTCAAAGATCCTTTAAGGACATTTCTCCACATACCAAATATCTGCCTCAGTTTCATACCGAGACCTTTGAGATGATGTTTCTTATTAACTGTAGTGAGGAAGGGCTACAAGAAATTAAATACAGGATACATCCTCGGCAAAAAAGAGGCAGATTACTAATATACCTTTCATGTGGTACTTAGAGCTAACAACTGATCATAGTAACACCCCAAGTTTAGACAAAGGATGAATATTAATTAACAAATTCTGTCATATAATCAACCAATATTATCTTTTCTGAGAATATCTATGTTCTTCAAATTTTAATGGTCTTATACGGCATCACTGATTTCACAGTTGATGATGCTTGACATTCACAACTATAAAACTTAGGAGCAGGAACAAGCTATGCAATCCTTTGACCTTGCTCCATCATTGTGACTGTGGTCTGAACTCTATTTTCCTACCTATCCTATATCCCTGAACTCTAATGTTCGTCATGACTCTATCAACTTCTGCTTATAATATACTCAATGACTCTGCCTATAATATATTCAATGACTCTGCCGTCAGTGGTCTCCAAGGAAGAGAATTCCACAGATTCATGATTCTAACAGAAAATCAGTTCTTAGCATTTCCATCTTAAGTTGGAAATTCCTATTTTTATCTCGCACAAGGGGAAATATCCTTTTTCCATCCACCGTGCCAAGTCCCCTCAGGATCTTATAAGCTTCAATAAGATAACTGGGCATGCTTCTAGATTCCAATGAGGAAGACAGACAGCAGGCAACTACAGGTAAGGCTAACATCTTACCTGTAGGGTACATGCTAAAATCTATAATTAAGCATGCTATTGGATGGCACTTAGAATATCTCAATGCAATTAGGCAAAGTCAGCATGGTATTGTGAAAGGGAAATTGTGTTTGACAGATTTATTAGAGTTCTTCGAGGAAGTAGGATGTAATGTGGATAAAGGGGAACCTGTAGATGTGGTGCTTTCGGAAAGGTACCATACCAAAGGTTCTTGCAAAGATATGTGGTCTAGGGGAAAACTTCTTAAGATGTAGAAAGGACTGTCTAACTAACAGGAAATAAGAAGTAAGTATTTTCACATTGGTGAGATTTTCACTTGATCTCTTTCTCTCTGCCTATTCCTGCCTTGTGCAACAGTGTGCTGTCTGTACTCCCCAGAGGAATTATCACTCTCACCATTTTTAAACTCAGAAAATTGTTCTTGAGTGAGATGCATCCCAGGGCTTTCCTGACTTTCACCTTTCTTCTGATGGTCACCCATTTCCTCTCTTGACTGCATTGCTTTAAGTGCTGAAAATGTGTTGCTGGAAAAGCACAGCAGGTCAGGCAGCATCCAAGGAACAGGAGAATCGACGTTTCGGGCATAAGCCCTTCTTCAGGAATCTTGCATTGCTTTAAGTTGCAAGGTGACCACAACTAAATACATACTATCCACACAACACTGAGCCTTTTCGATGCACTGATGTACGTCCAGCCAACGTTCATGCTCCAGAATCCAGTGTTCAAGCTGAACAAGTCCTGCAGATGTGGTTTGTCAAACTGCCAGGTATATCTAAGATTTCCCAGTACTGCAGGCCTTGCGATACATGGGACTGAGCTCCCCTGCCATGTCCTTAGTTAAAAGAAAAATCCTTACTCTAAATTTAAAGTAGAAAATTAATAAAGTTTTCTTTTGAAAGGAAGAAGCTGGAACTTTTGCATTTCTCTTGTGCAGCTTTAAAGTAGACAAAAATAACTTATTCACTAACTACCAATTAGCTCATTGCTTCACCCTGATTTCACGTCATCAGTCTTTCTAAATTCTGGCAAGGTTCCTTTTTTGTTTAGCTGGTACTCCAACTGAGCTCAATCTGGGTCTTGCCCCTCTAGCTTTTATCAGGAACTATGCTGTTATTGTTCACCTCCAGGTTCATCTACAGAAAAGGCTTCACTCTATCAACGATCTATGATCCAGATGTTTTCAGTGTGCAACAGTATCCTGGGGGGCTGCCATAATGCATGCATGCTAGAGAACTCTCAGATTCCTTCATTCTTCTAGGTGCATGGGTCATTTAGGGAAAGCACTAGGATACCAGAATTATCCCTCAAACATGGATGTTGATACTTTTATGAAACCTTCGAGCTGACAGCGATTCTGCCACCAGGGCTGTAATGGAGCAGACCATAGGCCTCCTTAAGATGTGAGTCTGTTACCTGAACCACTTAATGGAACTTTGGAGTATAACTTAGAAAGGGTATGCCATATGACTGAAGCCAGCAAAGAGTGAATCTGCTGAATTCATATGAAATGGGGGATTGAGAGCAATCCCTGCATATGAGGACAAGGACATTCGCCTGGAGGGGCAAGCAAGAAACCTCAATAGAGTTAAGCACTGTTGAGCTCAAGGCCAGTCACAATCTTATTGAGATCCATTTTGAGGAGGAATGAGGTAGGTTTGGACTTTCTCTCATCGTGTTATTACTTAATGGTTATATGGCAAATAGTCCTTGTTCAGTCCAGAGTACATGTGGACCTGTTTATTTCTGCAACTCTTGAACTTTTCTGTTGATAAATAAATACTTTGCTATCCATATCATTGTATAAGTAGTATCTTCAGCTGATTCCAGAGTAAAGAATCAGCACTTTACAGGCCCTTCTAACCATTCAAGAGACAGGTTAATAAAATGGCATAGTGCACTGAAGTTAGGTGTCCTTTGAGACTTCAGCAAACCTATGGAATCCATATCTGTATCTTGCAAGGCTTTATGATAGGCAGAAAATTGTGAGCAATCATGAGACACTTCCTCTCTGGCACAGTGGCTCAGTGGTTAGTGCTGCTGCCTCACAGCGCCAGGGACCCCGGGTTCGACTCCCACCTCAGGCAACTGTCGATGTGGAGTTTGTACATTCTCCCTGTGTCTGCGTGGGTTTCCTCAGGGAGCTCTAGTTTCCTCCCACAATCCAAAGATGTGCAAGTCAGATTAACTGGCCATGCTAAACTGCCCACAGTGTTCAGGGATGTGTAGGTTAGGTGCATTAGTTAGGAGAAAATATCGAGTAATAAGGTAGGAGAATGGGTCTGAGTGGGTTACTCTTCGGAGGGTCGGTGTGGACTTGTTAGGCCACATTTTCCACACTGTAAGGATTCTATGATCCTATGACTTCCTTTTATACCTTACATTTATGAATTGGCCTTCAACATTTCAGAGTTCACGCAGATTAGTAAATCGCACTGAAATGCAATTTCAGAAGATTTTAAAAAGTATGCAGAATTCCCCAATTTACTTGTCTTTTAGACCCAAGTCGACAGAAAATTCTAAACAGCAATTGCGAATTTATTACAAATAGATTCTAGCCACATGTAAATACCTCCCCACCATCATTATAGTGTTTTATTAATTATTTTGCAAAATGAATTTTAATTAATATCTCTAGTCCTGCCTGTGCTTATGTTCTCGTTATTTAAGTAAATGCTCTGCATATCCTGATTTGAAGTTCCCTAGTTTAGATAAGATGTATAGGAAATATGCACCAACCAATCATCTAGCTGCTTCCTTGCATAGTCACCCTTCAATTTTTCTTTCTGACTGAAGATCTGACTTCTTTCTGGTTTACAGCCATGGTGCTGCTCTTGTTAACTCCAAAAAGTCCTGCTCTCTGTCTCCATTGCTTATAGGCACTGGCGTTCTCACTGACTCGTGTCTGATGACTGTCATTCCTATTTTCCCCAGATGTTGAAGTGCTGTGCAAATATCAATAGTCTACAAGCAGCATTGTAGTATCCTTGCATTGTACACATATGAGAGAAGGTCTGCAATGCTGGAATATTAAAACAGCGTGTCAAGATCAGTATAGATCATTTGTGGTGATTATTTCTTCCAGTTTTTACAACTCTGACCAGAGGAGTGGTCTGGTAATAAAGCAAAAGTCACTACTTTTTTATCTCCAAACTAGTCAAATTGTTTAAAACAAAGAACTGCAGACACTGGAAATCTGAAACAGAAGCAGAAATTGCTGGAGCACCTCATCAGGTCTGATAGTATGTGTGGAGAGAATACAGTGTGCAGTCTCCTGAAGCACTGTAACTGGACTTGAAACATTAACTCTGCTTTCTCTCCACAGATGCTGCCAGACCTGCTGAATTTCTCCAGCAATTTCTGTTTTATAGTCAAATTGTTTCTTTTTATTACTGTTAACTAGAACAAAAGACACTTTAGCCATGCATTTGTTTTAATAATTTTGTAAATGACTCATTTGTTAAAATAAACTTATCCTTTCAATAAGTGGTTTTCAAAAACCGGTTATCAACTGAGCTACTATTTGTAAATAAATGTTATCACCATAATCTTGAACATACACAATATGACAAGACAACATAGAGATGGTATGAAACTAAAAGAGAAAATGCTGGAAAATCTCAGCAGGTGTGGCAGCATCTATAAGGAGAGAAAAGAGCTGATGTTTCAAGTCTGACTGACCCTTTGTCAAAGCTAAAAAAAGGGAGAATTAGGGAGGTATTTATACTAGGCTGAGAGAAGGTTCCAGAAGCAAAGGTAGCAATAAAGAGATGATAATGACAGTGCATAGAGAGATTATAGGGAGATTAGGAGCTGTGAATGACCAAGGCTGAAGCCAGTGCTATGTGACAAAATATGTGGGGGATGGGGGGCATGGGTGAAACAGAGGCAAAATGGAAAACAGGGGAGAAGGGTAGCAAAGGGGGAAGAGGAGAGGAAAAAGGTAATGAGACAGTGGGGAACGAGAGAAAGAGAGACAGTCAAGAAATAAGAGGTACAGTACAGTGAAAAAAAAATTTTAAAAAGATAAATAAAATAAATGAAATAAAATTATGGAGCAGAATGAAAACAGAGCTCAACGCAAACTGGAGGAACAGCATCTCATCTTCCGACTAGGCACATTACAGCCTGCCGGTCTCAACATTGAATTCAACAACTTCAGATGATTATCCCATCTCGACCCCTATGTTTTCATTCTGCTCCGTAATTTTATTTCATTTATTTTATTTATCTTTTTTCTATGTATTTTTCACTGTGATGTACCTCTTATTTCTTGATTGTCTCTCCTTACGGATGTTGCCAGGCTTGCTGAGATTTTCCAGCATTTTCTATTTTGGTTTCAGATTCCAGCATCCACAGTAATTTGCTTTTATAGAGATGGTATGAGTTTGTTTTTTAGAACAAAGGCAAATGAGAAAACGCCCTGTAGAAGCAAATTACTGTAGATGCTGGAATCTGGACTGAAAGTATCAAATGCTGAAGATCACAACGGGAGAGAGCAAACTAACGTTTCGGGTCTAGAAGACTCTTCATCAGAACTGAAATGAAGTGTAGAGGAGGCAGCATTTATGCTATATTAGAGGGGAGAGGAGAGTATAGAGTGCTGTTGGAGAAAAGATGTTGATAGTTCTGATTAAGTGATTGGAATGTGAGAATGGCAGAACAATGGTGTGTCTAACTGTGAGACTTGAAAGAAAAGGCAGTCCCACTGAGGGGGAAGGGGAGAGAGGACATGGTACCAGAGAATGTGCCAACTAAAGCTAAAAGAAAGGGAAGGAATGAGATAATTCATAATTTGAAGGTGTTGAAATAAATATTAAATCCAGAAGCTTGCAAAGTGCCTAGTCTGAAGTTGAGATGTTGTCACTCCAGTTTGCGCTGTGATTCGGTGGAGCACTGCAACAAGCTGAGGACAGACAAGTGGGCATGCAAGCAGGATGCAGCGTTAAAATAACTGGCTATGGGAAAGCCAGGTTATGCTTGTGCATAGACCGGAGGGGTTCTACAAAGCGGTCACCCAGTCTGCATTTCGTTTCTCCACATTGGGTGCAGCTAATGCAATACACAGGATTGGAGGAGGTACAAGTAAAATTCTGCTTCACCTGGTAAGACTGTTTAGGCCCTTGGATGTTGAGCAGAGAAATGGTGAAGGGGCGGGTGTTGCATCTTCTGCAGTTACATGGGAAGATGCCGTGGGAAGGGAGGGTAGTGTTGGTGGTTGAGGAATGTACTAATCTGTGCTGGAGGGAACAATCATTGCAAAATGCAGAAACGGGAAGTGAGGGGAAGATGTGTTTGGTGGTGGCATTCTGCTGGAGTTGTCTGAAGTGGCAGAGAATAATTATTTGAACGTGAAGGCTGGTGGGATGAAAAATGAGAACAAGAGGGACCCAATCGTGCTACAGTAAGCGATGGAAAGGGGCAAGGGCAGAAACACAGGTAATAGTTCAGATGTAGTTGAGAGCCCTGTCAACCACAATAGGCAGAAAGCCATGGTTAGAAGGAAGCCATGTCAGCAGTGCTATTTTGTAAGGTGCATTATCCAAACAGATGTGACAAAGGAACTGAGAGAATGGGATGGAATCCTTGAAGGACGTCAGGTGTGAAGAGTTGTAGTGAAAATAGCTATGGGAGTCAGTGGATTTGTAGTGGATGGCTGTGGACAGTTTATTCTCTGAAATGGAGAGGGAAAGGTCAAATCAAAGGATTGGATATGGACAACCACATGGCTCCCAGTAAAGGCATGGTTCCCAGCAAAGGAGGGGAAGTGTCAGAAATGAGCGATATGAAAGTTGTAGGCAAAATGAACAAATTTTCAAGGTCCTGGTGGGAGCATGAAGTGGCAGCAAAACAGTCATCAATGTACTGAAAAAGAGTTGTGGGAGGGGGCCAGTGTAGGACTGGAACCAGGATTGTTCCACATACCCTATAGAGGCAGACAAAACAGGGACCCATGCAGGTGCCCATAGCCACTCTTTTGATTTGGCAGAAATGCGATGAATTAAAGGAGAAGTTGTTCAGAGAGAGAGAACAAGTTCGGCCAGACAGAGGAGAGTGGTGATGGATGGGATTGTTCAGGTCTCTGGTCGAGTAAGAAGCCAAGAGCTCTCAGACCATCCTGGTGGGGAATGGAGGTGTAGAGTTATTTGATATTCATGGTGAACAGAAGGCAATTAGGTCCAGGAAACTGGAAATTGTCAATATGGAGGGCATCAAAGGAATCATGGATGTCGCTGCGCAGGACATGTGGAGGGAGGATGGAGTCAAGGTGGAACAAGCTGATATGATGGAGTTACCAGGGCAGTCTGGTTTCAGGAGGTAGAAGCGGGGTGTTCAGGATTGGGAGAATATAAAGTTAGAGGCAGTGTTGGGGAAGATTTGCAGAAGTAATGAGGTCAGTGACAGTACTGGCAAAAGTGGCTTAATGTTCGCATGTGGGGTTATGAATCAGAGAGGGGTAGGCATTAAGTCTTTGCAAGGTAAAGATCAGTGTGCCAGATTATAACAGCACCACCTTTGTCGGCAGGGTTGATAACAAAGTTTGGGTTGGACCTGAGTGGGTGGATGTCGACAAGGAGGGTGGGTTGGACGAGGTTGGGGGTGGCGGGGGTAAGGGTGGAGGGATTTGGGCAGGCGGGTTTGGGGAGCGGCCGGTGGGCAGGGCTCATGCCCAGTTTGCTGCTGCCTAGTCTCCTGAATGGGGAGCAGACTTCATAGAAAACTCCGAGCCCCAGAGGAAATCAATTAACCAAATAATCAATTATCTGAACGAAATAGTGCCCGCCTATCTTGTTTGGATAATCAAGGTTCCTCTGTACTTACAACATGCCCATATATAGCCGCTTGGCAAAAAAGGTAAAATCAAACACAGGTACTTACAGGAGAGATGTCAGAGAGAGAGAGAGGATCAGCATGACGTTGTTTCTTTGGGCCCACCAGCTTCTCTGAATTCTCAGCTAAAACTTGACCAACAGCTGCAAAACAGTCAGACAGGTAAAACCAAAACAAACCAATGAAAAGCTGAGTTGGGAAAACTGGCCAATCCTCTGTCATTGTACAAGTGTTTTTTTTAAATCTCGACAGCCTTTTGCCTGAGGCAATATCTGTTAGTTATAATCACATTGGCCCTAATACCCATACAAACTAGACACATCGTAACCTCTGCATTTATGACCCCTCTCAAAAAACTGAAGAACAGAATAGCCTTGTCCAAGGAGCAGTATCGTCACATCTCCCTCCCTTTTAAAAAAAAAATGAACCATCAGTATCCAAAGATGGTTTCATTTTAAAACCCCTTAATCTTACACCGTTAGTACACTACAACACATATACATTACAATGACTGTAATCATGCAAACATGCATAATTAATTCTATTATTGTCGGTTTTACTCCTGCCATCAAACGCCTCCATTTCTCATCCAAGTTTCAACAGTGCGTCGGCAATCACGTTTTCTCGTCCTGCCATGTGCACAATTTTCAAACTGAATGGCTGTAACAACAAGTTCCATCTAAACAGCCTGGAATTTTTGTCCTTAAATTTCTCCACATATGATCAGTGTATATGATTGTCTCAGATGCATTACTGGTAACATAAACATTGAAATGTTGTAATGCCAACACCAAGCTCAAAGTCTCCTTCTCAACTGTCGCATATTTCTGTTGTTGAATGTTCAATTTCCTGGAGAAATACCCAATAGATCTTTCTATCTTCTCATTAACTTCTTGTAAGAGCACAGCACCGACACCCACATCACTCACATCGATAGCCACCATGAATGGCCTCGCGCAATTAGGTGTAGCTAATACTGGGGCAGCAATTAACACAGTTCAGGCTGTCAAATGCCTTCTGACAGTCTTCTTGCCTTTCTTTAGTAATTCAGTGAATGAGGCAGCCACACTGCTAAAATTTGGTATGAATTTCCAATAAAATCTACTCAATACCAGGAACTGTAGTACTGCTCTTTTTGTTGATGATATGGCAAACTCTCCAATTACCTTTGTTTTTACATCCCGTGGGGCCATTTGACCATGGCCCAGGAAGGTGACTAAGACTTTGACAAATTCACTTTTAGCCAGGTTTATCAGCAAGCCTGCCTCCTGAAGTCAATCAAACAATTCTCTTAAATGTTGCAAGGGTTCCTTTCTTTTGTGACTAAAAATCACCAGGTCATCAATATAAACTACACAATTGGGTAATCCACAAGTCACCTTGGTCTCTGAAATGTGGCTGGCACATTTTTCATATGAAATGGAATGACTTTAAACTGATACAGTTCATTTGGCATTACAAAAGCCAAAATTGCTTTTGCTCTTTCTGAGAAAGACATCTGCCAGTATCTTTACTAGATTAGATTAGATTAGATTAGATTAGATTAGATTAGATTACTTACAGTGTGGAAACAGGATGTTGGTTAGTCGGAACAACATTTCCCATATCTGTATCAAGCATAATTAGGTTAATACTTCCCAGTTTATTTCCACATATCACCCCATGCGATAGCAATTACTCTTTCCAGGCACTTCAATTTTCCTCTGGAAGGTAGGTCAATTATTTATCCCAATTTTTGACACCTTCCTCATTGCCTAATTTAATTTGAGGAAAATCCAATTCAGAATCCTCTAAACTTGGTTCTTCACTCTGTGTTGTAACCAATAACAGAGTCTCCTTTTGCTTTCCTTCCCTATCAAAATATCTTTTGAGCATATTCACGTAACACAAACTGAGTTATCTTTCTGACTGGAGCCCTTAACAAATAGTTCACCTCACTCACTCTCCTTTCAACTTCATAATGTCCACTAAACTTTGCTTTTAAAGGTTCATCTATCACTGGAAGTAACACTAACACCTTGTCTCCGATAGCAAAATTGCAAGTTTTTGATTTCTTCTCTGCTTTCCATTTCATTGCTTGCCGTGATACTTTTAAATGCTGTCAAGCCAACTCCCCCACGCTATTTTTTAATAATATATTTTTATTAAGAAAAAATAGATTTTTAAATATTACAACAAATACAAAACAATGCAATTCAAAACAGTACAAAAATAGTACAAAACTAAACCCAAATAATAATAAAAAATATCCCCAACCCATCCTCTTGTATGAATGTATAAACATATATAGAGAAATATAAAATTTTAAAAAACCTAAACTAGCTATTTAAGTAAATAAATAAATACCTAACAACAAACAAATAAATAGTAATAACTCAGCCCAGCCAAACAAAACACTCATACATTCACAGTTCCTCCTCCCTGGATATTGGACTCATGAAACATAATCGTTACAGCCATATAAAAGCCCTTGTTAGTGTGGCAGATAAATCTGTGTCCAGGTATTTCAAAAAGGGTTGCCATGTCTTGTAAAAGTTCTCAGTTTCGTGGTGTACCATATTTGTGAGAAAATCCAGGGGAATATGCTCCATAACAATCTTCCGCCAACCCGACAGGCCTGGGGGGTTTTCAGATATCCAACCTAGCAAGATATTCTTCCTTGCACAGAACGTAAGAATATTGAAAAGTATTTTCTTATGCGCATCTGCAGGAAATACAATGGGTAGGCCCAAAAGGAGAGAAATAGGGTCTTTCTCCACCCCTACACCTAAAATCCTCTCTATTGCACCCGCCACAGCGCTCCAATATGTTTGAAGCCTGTCACAAGACCAAAGACAATGGGTAACACTGCCTGTGCAGACCTTGCACTTGTGACATGCTGAAGATACCCCTGGTTTAAATTTTGACAAACGGTCTGGGGCTAAGTGGACCCTGTGGAGAATTTTCAACTGTAAAGCATGGGTTCTATTGCAAATTGATATCTTCCTTGCATTCTCCCAAATATCCTCCCATCCTCCCAGCTCTCTTTCCCACATCTTGCAGTCGATCAGACTCGTCTGAGGTGGCACCCCCCAATTGGTGATATAAAGTACTGACAGAGAGTGCACTCTTAGCCTTTAGTACCCCTCTTTCTATGTCAGGTTTATAGGGATCAGTCAAAAGTGTGGCCTTTTTTTGAATAAAATCCCTAACTTGAAAAAAACGAAAGAGGTCTCTATTAGGTAACTCGTACTTCTGTACTAACTGATCAAAGGACATCATTACGTCTTCCTCAAATAAATCATCCATGCAAGATACACCCCTAGCTGCCCAATGTTTAAATCCTGAATCTATCATACCCAGTTGAAAACCCGGCATACTCACTAAAGTTGTAAACAAAGATGTTTTGCCAATATTACCTTCCCTCTGCCGAATTGCCCTCCATGCTTTAACAGTACTGATGACTCTTGGATTATGGCAATATTCCCTAACTGTCCTCACCTTGTCCAAAAACAGCAAACTGGTAAGGGGGCACCTTGCCTGGAAGGCTTCGATATCTAGCCATATTGAAAGAGGGTCCCCACAACCCCAATCACTCACTTAGGTCAAAAGCGAACTTAATTGGTAATTTTTAATGTCTGGAAGATCTACTCTCCCCAATCTGTGAGGCAACTGCAGTTTGGCTAATTTAATGAGGGGCTGTTTACAGTGCCAGACAAAGGAGCTAAACGAACCGTTCAGTCTCCTGAGTGTTTGTTTATTGAAAATCAGGAGGAGCATCCATTTAGGGTATAGCAAGCGAGGGAGAATATTCATCTTAATAAGCACTATCCGACCCAACCATGAGACTGGAAGTGCCTCCCATCTTTGGAGATCTTGTTTAATTTTTTCAAATAATTAAGTAAAATTGGCTTTGAACAGCCAATCCAGAACTCGAGTAATGAATATGCCCAAATACACGAAACCCCCCCTGTGACCACCTAAATGGGAATCTATAGTCACTCTCAAGAGCCAACTCTTTCGTAAGACCACCCATAGGCATAGCCTCTGATTTAGCAAAATTAATCTTATACCCTGAAAAAGCGCCAAACGCGTGAATGCATTGTAGCAGGCAAGGCACTGAAACTGCTGGATTTGTCAAGAAAATTAGAACATCGCCTTCATACAGCGAGATCTTATGTAATTTTTACTCCACTTCTGGAGCTGGTATATTGAAATCCCCATGAATGGCCTCTGCCAACGGTTCAATCACCAACGTAAAAAGCAATGGTGAAAGGGGACAGCCCTGCCAGCTGCCCCTAGAAATATTAAAATTGCTTGATCATATCCCATTGGTAATGACCGCAGCGAGAGGTACACTGTAGAGAACCTTTACTTATCTTATGAAAACTTCGCCCAAACCAAACCGGTCTAGATTATAGAAAAGGTACGGCCACTCAATTCGATCAAATGCCTTCTCTGCATTTAAAGAAATCACCAATCCCTGTATTGACTGCTGTTGGCATGCTTGAATTACGTCAAGCAGCCTCCTAACATTATTGGAGGATCTGCGACCCTTTGTGAAGTCCGTCTGATCCTCTTTAATAATAGAGGGTAACACAGTCTCCAGCCTTAATGCGTGGGCCTTCGAGAGGATCTTAAAGTCCACATTTAAGAGCGAGATGGGCCTGTATGAAGCACAGTCTTCCAGATCCTTCCCTTTTTTAAGGATAAGTGAAATATTGGCCTCTCTCAGAGATGGTGGGATACAATCGTGGCTGTATGAATAATTAAACATATTCAACATCGAGCCTGACAGTATACTTATAAATTCCTTATAGAATTCACTGGGAAGTCCGTCAGGACCGGGCGCCTTTCCACTCTGAAGCTGTCTCACAGTTTCCTGCACTTCTTGCTCTGATAATGGGGCATTGAGAAAGGACTGTTGTTCGAGAGTCACACCCGGGAGCTTCAGATCTCTAAAAAAGGATTCCATTTTGGCCTGCCCCTCCTCACAATTCTCAGACTGATAATAACTTAGAGTAGAATCTCTGGAACGCCACATTAATCTTTTTAGACTCACATGTTAGGTTCCCAGACCCTTCCCTAATCGCTGTAATGGTTTGTGGGGCACTTTCTTTCTGGCAAGGTATGCTAAGTATTTGGCTGGCTTGTCACCATGCTCGTATAATCATTGCTTTGCAAAAGCCAGCTCCTTCTTTGCCGTCTGCTTGAGCACGGAATTTAGTACAGACCGCAGTGCTGTAATCCTCTGTAGTTTGACCAACGAGAGTCTGTCAAATAGGCCTTCTTGGCTGCCTTCAACCGTGCTTCAAGGAGATGTTGCTGCTCACCCTTCTGCCGCTTCCTACTGGTGGAATATGAAATAACTAACCCCCTCGCATAGGCTTTGGCAGTTTCCCAGAGAACAGATGAGCTATCAACCGAGCCTATGTTGATGTCTAGGAATGCCCGAAATTCCCTAGAGAAATACTCCACAAACTTACTGTCCATGAGAATAAAGGGGTCCATTCGCCAGTACCTTGAATCCACTGTAAGATCCTTGATCTTAACCATGAGGTACACTGGAGCATGAACAGAGATGGCAATATTACCAATCGTACAAGATGCCACCAGATCCAGGGTTACCGCAGGGGTCAGAAAAAAAATCAATCCTTGTGTGACATCTATGCGGATTGGAGAAAAACATGAAATCCCTACCTGTAGGGTGCAGACACCTCCAGACATCCGCCAACCCTAATTCCCCACATAGACCCAATAACTGTTTAGTTTGTGCAGAGGGTATCGAGGAACCTTTAGGCAACCTGTCTACTGTGGGGTCCATGAGACAGTTAAAATCTCCCCCTATAATGATGTGCCGAGACTTGAGACTTAGCAGTTTATAAAAAGCATCTACCAAGAATTTAAGAGGGTGAGCTGGGGGACAATAAACATTTAAAACACCATATTCTTCCCCATTTATCAAGGCTTTAAGAATTGCAAACCTCCCGTATGTGTCTTTAACACATTCCAACAATTTAAATGAGAGATTTTTCCTAACCAATATAGCCACTCCCCTTCTTCTGGTATTACATAATGAAAAATAAACTCGGTCAAAGCCATTCTGCTGTAATTTCAGATGCTCCTTGTCATCCAAATGTGTCTCCTGTAACAAAGCAATATCCAACTTCTCCTTTCTAAGACTCAAGAATACCTTGTTCCTCTTAATTGGTGAGTGACTTCCCTTTATATTCCAGGTACACCATTTAATCAAATCATTAGCCATAATCTTCTGCAATTACATTTAAATTCCAGAGAGGAGGAACCCGAACCACAAATTGCTGAGCCTTAGTGTCGCATGGTCCACCAAACATAAAAACTACATAAACTAAAACTACTAAAGTTAACAAACATACAAAATTATTAAAAATAAAAAAACAACAAAAACCAGAAAACAAACCAACATATAAAGCGCCGATAGCGCTGAGTAGGGGAATTCACCCCCTGCCCGGAGCCGGCAACTACCCGTCCCGAACTGCCCATAAATAGGCATCTGACCATCTCAATCACCTTCACTTCTCCCAGCTAGAGCCGCATCGCAAGCACAAGCTAAAAAGAATAAACACCCCATAGAATATCAATATGAACAAAAACCATTTTTCATTTAAAAAAAGGCAATAAATACCCCACCCATCCTTTGGTATGTCCTAACTTAGAAATTTAAAATGTACATCTTAACCACCGCCAGACATAGTTTGAACCAAATTATTATCAGTAGAGGAAAAAAAAGGGAAAAACAAAGCTCCAACCAGATTTCCTCCATGTCTTTTACAGAATGATAAACACATACCCAAGTAACAATATTTATATGTACTACAATTGTTTAAATTAGGTTAGTTTGTCCACAAAGTCTCTAGCCTTCTCCGATGTGTCAAAGAGATGCATGGATCCATCTAAGGTGATCCGAAGCACTGCCGGATATCTCAGGGAGCACTGAATCCCGAGCACCTTCAGTCTTCTCTTGACACCATCATATGATTTTCATTTCTGGATCACCGCCGCTGAAAAGTCCTGAAAAAGCATTATCTTAGACCCCTCATAAATTAGGGCCTTTGGATCCTTCCCCTGGAGTCTGGAAGCCTCCATGACTCTCTCCTTATCCCGGTAATGATGGAACCACACCAGGAAAGAACGAGGGCATTGACCCAGACCCAACCTCTGCGCTGCGTCCCGGTGAGCCCTCTCTATCTTCAATCCTCTCGTGCCAGCCTCCAAATCAAAGAATTTTGGAAGCCAATCTTCAACAAATTCCGCTGGCCGCTCACCTTCCTTACCCTCAGGCAGACCAATGATCCGAATGTTTTTTCTCCTGCTCCTGTTTTCAAGATCATCCACTTGGTCACGCAAATTATGAACTTGCGTCTTCAGGGCTTGGATCTCATCCTTGAATGAACTGGCATCAGCTTCCCCCACTGTGACCCTCTGCTCCACCTCATCCGTCCTCTTCTCCAGGTCTCCCAGCTGCTGCTCATGCTTCTGCAGCATGAGAGAGACTGGAGCCAGCTTCTCTTCAATCTGTTTCCCCAGCATCTTGCGAGATTTCGAGAGCTGGTTCACCAGGTCCTGGAGAGTAATTGACTCTGAGGCTGCTGCTGGCTGAGCTGCAGACCCTGCCTCGGATGCTCCTCCTCCCTTTTTAGGCATTTCTGGACAGCTGAAAATACAAGTAAGTCAATTTTTAAATGTTTCTTGGGGCCCCACAATCTTTCCAATGCCCCAAGAAATCCTGATGACCTTGGTTGGGCGGGTTAAAGGACCGTCCTGCTCCTGCTGCGATGCGAAGCTCTGCAGTGTGATCTTCTCAGATCGCCACCATCTTAGATTCCCCCTCCCCCACACTATTTAACTGTTCCCTAAAATTTGACACATAGTTCAAATATGTCCTTTCTGAATTTTGACTTACCAATTTCTCCTCAATCAATTTTAGCGGTCCTCTCACTTATGCCCAAAAACTAATTCAAATGGGCTAAATTTGGTTGATTCATTTGGTGCATCTCTGATGGCAAAAAGTATAAATCATTATCCCAATCATCTGGATAGACTTCACTATAAGCCCTCAACATGGTTTTTAATGTCTGATGCCATCATTCTAACACTCCGTGTGATTCTGGATGGTATGCAATAGATTTGAATTGTTTTATTCCTAAGCTGTCCATAACTTCCTTGAATAATGTGATGTAAAGTTTGACCTTTGCTCTGATTGTATCTCTATGGGTTGTCTATATCTCGTGAAAAATTTGAGTAACTCCTCCATAATCCATTTACCTGTGATATTGCATAATGGAATGGAGTTCTAATGAACATATCCATTAATCTTGACAGCCTTTTTCCTGAGGCAGTATCTGTTAGCTATAATCACATTAGCCCTAAAAGCCATACAAACTAGGCACATCAGAACCTCTGCGTTTACGACCCCTCTTAAAAAAAACAAGGCTGGAAGAACCTTGAGCAGCATCGTCACACTCGGCAACTTTCAGAAGTTTCAACAGTTTGCTGAGCAATTAAAATAATAAAACACATCTGAAGCGTCTTCAAAGCTTTACTTCTCCAAAGCCATTTTGTAAACTATAGGTGAACCATTCCAGACTTCAACTCCTTACTCTTCAGTAGTTACTGCTGACTACAAATCGCAGAAATTGCATAGTCTTTTTAATCTAAAATGTCCAAATAGCTCCATTTCAAATTCCTCATAACACAGAAATATAAATATATTCCTAACACAATGTTAAAGTAGAAAACTTCAGTTAGAACTACAAGTTGTTAACTGCTTAATGTTATCTACATGATTTTGTGACTGACTTCATGGCAGTCATGTTGAACAAGGTCAAAAGTCACACAACACCAGATTATAGTCCAACAGGTTCATTTGAAATCACAAGCTTTCAGAGTGCTGCCTCTTTGTCAGGTGAAGTGAAGAAAAGCATACAGGCACAGAATGTATAGGCAGAGAGATCAAAAGATCGTACAAATGGTTTAATGGAGTCATAGAGTCATAGAAATGTACAACATGGAAACAGATCCTTCGGTCCAACTTGTCCATGCCAACCAGATATCCTAAATTAGTCTAGTCCCAAGGCAGTGTTGGAGACAATCCGAATGGCTAGAATAACCTGATAGGCGTAAAAATCACATGCTAAGGGTCTAACCAAAGCAACAAGTAATCCAAAACTATACAAACTAGAGAGATCATAACAAGTTGTCACGGTGATGGTTTAAAATAGGGCAGTGAGGAAGGTTTCACAAATATAGCACAGTTTGTTGGGGTTACATGTAGCACAGTCTGAATCCAAGATTACAGTTGAGGCCATCTTCATGGGTATGGAATTTAACTATCAGTTTCTGCTTGGTATTTCTGCATTGTTGTCTATCTTGAAGGCCTCCTTGGAGGACACTTACCCAAAGGCCGGAGACTGAATGTATAGTTTTGGATTACTAGTTATTTTGGTTAGACTCTCGACATGCAATTCTTATAACTATCATGTTATTCCAGCCATTTGGTTTGTCTCTAGCACCACCTTGATTTTATTTTTTTGTAATAATCTCTCTGCTTCAATTAAATGGATTATAGATCATCCTCTTTACTCACTATTCAGTTGTTAACACTTTACTCACACTGTCTCACACTTTTGATCACCTACAGAGTCTTATTATTCAACACTCCACTCACACCATTTGTATGATCTTTTGATCTCTCTGCCCACTGATCTCTCTGTCTATAAATTCTGTGCCTGGGTGCTCTCTTCACATTATCTGATGATGGGATAGCAAAGCTTGTGATTTTGGACTACAACCTGGTGTCTTGTGATTTCTGACTTTGTCCACCCTGGTCCAACACTGGCATCTCCCCATCATAGTATTGAACAGGTGAAAGTGAGTACAGCAGAGCTGGAGATCAGAGTCAAGATTAGAGTGGTACTGGAAAAGCACAGCAAGTCAGGCAGCATCTGAGAAACAGGAAACTCAACCTTTCAGGCAAGAGCCCTTCATCAGGAATGAGGCCTCATTTCTGATGAAGGACTTTTGCCCGAAACATCAATTTTCCTGCTCCTTGGATGCTGCCTGACCTGCTGTGCTTTTCCAGTACCACTCTAGTGTTGAACAGACCAACCATAATTAGCTAAGTGATTTGCTTTCACGCTCACCTCCTAAAGTTTTTCTCCATTTCCTTCCATGCAGCCTGCTAAATGTGGTGCTTTTAAATGGTGGTAATGTTTTTTAATGTTGATTTAAAACTTAATAATTAAGTTAAGTTTACCAGAAAAGTAGGTATAGAAAATTGCCTGTGTAAATCAGTTTGCAATATTGATCAGTGAGCCACTTTCTAAGCACCATAATTCTTTCCGTACATTCTGTCATGCATTTTACTGTCTTACTAGCTTTTTGCATGGTTGGGTATACCATTTCTGATTTACTCTGCCTCTGTGATTCCAAGCAATGTAACTGGTACCACTGATCTCTCAGAGGCTAAGCCAGCTCTTATTTAATAATGTGCAGGTACCATGCTTGAGGTAACATCAGGCTATTTGGTTTGCTGTTCACTGAATACTCATCACATTGGTCATATCAAAACTACTACAAAATAGAGAACTAATTTAACAAAAAGGTAAACAAAATAATGTTAACTCAACAAGTTACTTCATGTCTTTCTTTCTGTTTTAGGATTTCTTGTTAAAAATATTTTGTGTGTTCCGTAATTTAATGAAGCTGAGTGTCTACCCACGTGACTGGATGGTAATGAGACTTCTAACCAGCAAGTAAGTTGACTGAAGTGACTCAAGTAAGTACATGTTGTCAAGGAATTTAAAATATGTCTGGTCACAAATATCCCACCTCTTTAGTAAAGCAAATTATAGATTTTGAGTTTGGCTTCCTCTATCCTCCGATCCGCCACCTCTCCTACAGATTGCTCTGTGTGGTATTTACCTAAGTGGCCATTCTTCATGTGCAAGCATAGGCACTAAATTTTGGCAGGCTATTCAATTATGCAGTCTTCAGAATGCAATCCCGTATTGACCCTATATGCACATTTGAGCATGAACAAACATGCCTTCACAGATTTACATGCACACCGATAACTGGTTAGGAAACAGGAGGGAGGACCTTAACTTCCTTTCCTAACCCAAAACATGGGCGTCAATTGTAACGTATCTACATGTTTAATTGTAATCTGAAAGAAAAAGGCAAGTTATTATTTCAGGTGGGTGCTTTAATCAAAACTATTTTCTATTGATCTATCTCAGTTTAATTCCAAGATTTTGTTTTTCCCAACACTGACGTAATGTCAGGCTTATCAATAATCTAGAGAGAAGAAAAACAATACTACGAATGAGGATTGAGACAGAAGCTATGAAATCAATAAAAACAAATTGGCATATATATTTGAAAATTTATGAAACTAAAAGTTGTTTTTGATTAAGGAGTTCAGATCAATGGACATCATCTGTGATTTCAAATTCTGACTTCTGACTGGCCTTAGATTTACCTTTGTGTATTTATTTTGCAGCATAATTGTTACAACAGTTCAATATCTGTCTCCTGCATTACACAAGAACTTCACAGAAGCAGATTTCGATTTCAAGGTGAGTTAGTTTCTTAATTTTTACAAAATAACAAAATAAAGTTGTCTTAAATGGCCACCATATTTCATGTGAACCCATCTGTGTGTTTTGTTCACCTGCAGCTTTCTTTGGGCTTACAATAACTGTCTCCTTGTATAACAGGGACTCGCTCTGTTCAGATCCAACTTTAATGCAATGTTTGGATGTGGATTATCTAGGATAGCCTTGGCAAAACAGGAAAAATTTTAACTAAGGTTCCTACCCGTTATTTTGTAGTGATTATACTTTTGAAAATACAAGTATGTGAATATCAATTAAGGTTTACATAATGCCACCTCCATGATATAATGTTCTGTCAGCATGGGATTTAAACCCTGATATCAGAATTCCAACTTCCAACAGAGCTCAAACTCCCAGGAAGACAAGGCGTAAAGAAATGGTGGGATGGATTGAGGATCCGTAATGGTTGGGTCCAGACCCAGGGTACAGAATCCACTGAGCAAAGTTCAGGCACATGTTAGTAGATTGTGGTGTACTTGATGGAGATCAGTCATGATACATGTCTGCTATGATATGTCCAAAATGTTCACATTTAACCAGGACCCAGGAGAGGGGTTATGCAGCAGCACTCAAAGCACCTGGCAGCAGGTGACAAATTGCACATGAAACACCTGAGAAAATTCAAACACTGGAGTGCCATAGGTTGAGTGAAATCTCTGAGAAGCTGCTTCTTCCATTCAGAGGCTGGTTTTCTCTTTTGCTTGCTACTGACAAGTTAACCACTGAACCTATTAGCAGAATGAACCCATCAGCAGAAATCATCATTATAGATTCCCTACAGTGTGGAAACAGGCCATTTGACCCAACAAGTCCACACAGACCCATTTCCCTACTGTTTTACTCTACATTTCCCCTGACTAATGCACCTAAACTACACATCCCTGAACACTATGGACAATTTAGCATGTCCAATTTACCTAATCTGCACATCTTTGGACTGTGGGAGAAAAGCGGAGCACCCGGAGGAAACCCACACAGACAGAGGGAAAATATGCAAACTCTACACAGACAGTCGCCCAAGACTGGAATCAAACCAGGTCCCTGGCGCTGTGAGGCAGCAGTGCTAACCACTGCACCACTGTGCTGACCTATGTAGGAAATGTGGGACAGCATCAACCTGTGATTGGAGGAACAGCGAGACGTTGTGTAGTAGCGGTCAGTGTTTGCAGATTCAGGGCTGGGCAAGCATGAATTCCCAGGCTGGGTGGGGATGATCACAGATATGGAGGCTATCAAGATCAGGGAATTGGGGTGGAAGGAAGCAGTTGAGGCTGCAGATGTGGGACATATGAGAGGGGAAGCTGCAGGGGTTGGAGTGTGGGAAGTTGAGAGAGGAAGCCTGGAGGAGGAGGTTGGTATTGGGATAAGAGAGAGGGTGTTTGCAGAGTGAAGAGAAGCAAGAGAGACAGAGAGAGAAAGGGGGAAAGGGCAAGAGGTGAGGGAGGGGAAAGATAGATAGAAACAAAGATTGCAAGAATGGGAAGAGAACTTGGATCAAAGAGGAAGTTGCAGGTTTGAGGGTGTGGATGTTAATTAGAATGAAGGACTGTAGGGTGGAGACAGTAGTGAAAAATAAAGGCTGTGAGGTAGAGGGGTGAGCCTTAAGGAAGAGGCTACCTGGGAGTACATAGAGGGAAGCTGCAAAAGGGTTGGGAGAAGTATGCTAGCAGGGAGGAAAGTGCAAGGAAGCTGCTAGGGGAAGAGATACATGGAGGCTACATGAGATGGGGGTAAAGAAGTAGGTTCCAAAGTGTGGCAAGAACGAGAAAGACTGTAAAGGGAGTGTGGGGGAAAGAGAGAGACTGAAAGGCAGGGAAGCAATGCTGAGAAGTGCAGAGAGACTTAAGAGG
Source organism: Chiloscyllium plagiosum (assembly GCF_037043375.1). Lineage (NCBI taxonomy): Eukaryota > Metazoa > Chordata > Chondrichthyes > Orectolobiformes > Hemiscylliidae > Chiloscyllium > Chiloscyllium plagiosum. The sequence continues at coordinate 72,676,988 of NW_028270152.1, read as the reverse complement.
GTTAATGCAAGGGGAGGTGGGAGAGAGAGAGAACATGACTAACAGTTGGGGGTATGGGGAGTTGGGATCTGTTTAGTGTAATAAATGCAAGAATGTCTTTATTTCTTGATGATATTGGCACTTAACAACACCCTTCAATAGATCAGTCTAAGAAAGGGATAAGGCACTGCCAACCCTATCAATGCAGACTTCCAATTGTGGAATTGGGTACGAATCTCTTTTCATTACCACATTCACCTTCTATGATGTATACAAAGTCTAGTTCATCTATTGGTTTAGCAGCCAAAGCTGTTGATGAACTCCAGCTACTTTGACCAGGATTTATCATGTAGTTGTCCAGTGTGTTGTGTATCTGTTTCCACTTGAGTTTTGTTTTCTGGGCTGAGCTAATAAGGCTGTTGTTTTATCAGTCCTGACTCTCCTGTATCAAGACAAGCTAATGTAGTACATTCAGGTGTATCTCTACAGATTAACTCATACTCCCTTAGTAATCTTACAAGATCCTCCCATTGTCCTTTCTCGAAATATGTGGACACACTACCTAACTGTCCCAATAGACAAGTAATTTAACTAAACCTTCTTGTTACTTTACGTGGATCACTGAATTTCACTTTCAAGGGTTCACCTTATAAAGGCAACAATGCCAATACTTCATCTTCACCTTGAAGTACTCCAGTTGCTGAATGTTTTTTTGCCCATTTTTGCCTGTGAGACTTTGAAATGTTCTTGTACTAAACTACATACTCCTGTGAGTCTTTCTCAAAACATGTAATCCAACGTTGAGGAGTCATCTGTCTCATTCATGGACTTCTTCCTAATTTTAATGAAACACTGCTGATGTTGAGTCAAGGTGCCTGTCAAAGGGGGCATTCAGATTTGAACTGGGAACCTTTCCTGCATTCAATTCTGATTTCCATGGTATAGCAAAGATGTTCTGAAACTTGAAAGAGTTCAGAAAAGATTAACAAGAATGTTGAAGGGTTTGAGCTATAGGGAGAGACTGAACAGGCTGGGGCTATTTCCCCTGGAGCATTGGAGGCTAAGGGGTGACCTTACAGAAGTTTATAAAATCCTGAGGGGCATGGATGGGATGAACAGCCAACATCTTTTCCCCAGTGTAGGGTAATCCAAAACTAGAGGACATGGGTTTAAGGTGAGAGGGGAAAGGTTTAAAAGGGACCAAAGGGACAGAGGGTGATGGAATGAACTGCCAGAGGCAGTGGATGAGGCTGATACAATTATAATATTTAGAAGGCATGTGGATGAATATATGATTAAGAAGGATTTAGAAGGATATGGGCCAAATGCTGCCAAATGGGACGAGATATCTGGTCAGCATGGACAGGTTGAATTGAAGGGTCTGCTTCATGCTGTACATCTCTATGACCTCTAATCTCTTGACCATAAACTAATCCTGAGTTAGTAATCTCAGGGTTACTACCAGTGCCACATGCTAGTCAGAGTAGGAATGATCGTATAATCAGGATGAATGCGTGGCTTGAGAGATTGTGCAGGAGGGAGGGGTTCAGATTTTTGGGACATTGGGACCGGCTCTGGGAGAGGTGAGACAGTTACAAATTGGACGGTCTACACCTTGGCCGGACTGGAATCAACGTCCTTGGGAGTGCTTTTGCTAACACTGTTGGGCAGTGTTTAAACTGATGTGGCAGGGGGATGGGAACCAAATGAGGAGGTTGGTGGACCGGAAGAAATTTGCAACAAACTAGATAATGAAGTCAGCGTGAGTAATGGGAAGAGTAGGCAGGAAGCACAGGATGAACGCAGAGGGACTGGTGGCCTGAGGTGCGTTTGTTTTAATGCAAGAAGTATAGTAGGTAAGGCAGATGAATTTAGGGCTTGGATTAGTATGTGGGAATATGATGTTATTGCTATTACTGAGATTTGGTTGAGGAAAGGGCATGATTGGCAACTAAACATCCCAGGATAATGATGCTTCAGGCAGGATAGAGAGAGAGGAGGAGTTGCATTACCGGTGAAAGAAGATAGCACAGCTGTGCTGAAGGAGGACACAATGGTGGACTTGAGCAGTGAGGCAGTATGGACAGAACTCAGAAGTAGAAAGGGTGCGGAAACAATGTTGGGGCTATACTACAGGCCTCCCAACAGTAAATGTGAGTTAGAGGTACAAATATGCAGAGAGATCATATAAAGATGTAAGAGCAACAGAGTGGTGGTGATAGGCGATTTTAATTTTCCCAACATTGACTGAGATTCACTTATTGTTAGATGTCTGGATGGAGCAGAATTTGTAAGGAGCATGTAGGAGGGTGTTCTAGAGCAGTATGTAAATAGTCCAACTCGAGAAGGGGCCATACTGGACCTAGTGTTGGGAAATGAGCCTGGCGCGGGGGGTGAGGGGGTTGAAGTTTCAGTAGGGGATTGCTTTGGGAATAGTGATCACAATTCCATAAGGTTTAGAATACTCATGGACAAAGAAGAAACAGGTCCTAAAGGAAGAGTCCCAAATTGGGGGAAGGCCAACTAGAGTAAAATTCGACAGGAGCTGGGGAATGTAGATTAGGAGCAGCTCTTTAAAGGAAAATCCACATTCAATATGTGGGAGGCTTTTAAAGAGAGGTTGATTAGAGTTCAGGAGAGATATGTTCCTGTGAAAATGAGGGATAGAAATGGCAAGATTAGGGAACCATGGATGACAGGTAAAATTGTGAGACTAGAAAAGAGGAAAAAGGATGCGTACATAAGGTCTAGGTGACTGAAGACAGACGTAGCTTTGAAAGAATATTGGGAATGTAAGACCAATCTGAAACGAGGAATTAAAAGGGCAAAAAGGTGTCATGAGAGATCCTTAGTGAGCAGGGTTAAAGAAAACCCCAAAGCCTTTTATTCATTTTTAAGGAGTAACTAGGGAGGTTACTAGGGAAAGGGTTGGCCCACTCAAGGACAAAGGTGGGAAGGTTTGCGTGGAGTCAGAGAAAGTGGGTGAGATTCTTAATGAGTTGTTTGCATCGGTATTCACCAAGGAGAGGAACATGGCGGATGTTGAGCATAGATCTTTAATTACTCTAGGTCAAGTCAGCATAAGAGGGGAGGAAGTGTTGTGTATTCTAAAAGGCATTAAGGAGGACAAGTCCCCAGGTCCAGATGGGATCTATCCCAAGTTACTAAGGGAAGTGAGAGAGGAAATAGTTGGGGCTTTAACAGATATCTTTGAAGCAATCTTGAGCACGAGAGCGGTCCTAGAGGACTGTAGAATTGCTAATGTTGTCCCCTTGTTTAAGAAGGATAGCAGGGATAATCCAGGTAATCATAGACCTGTGAGCCTAACGTCAGTGGTAGGGAAACTACTGGAGAAGATACTGAGGGATAGGATATATACCCATTTGGAAGAAAATAGGCAGCATGGTTTTGTGCAGGGAAGGTCATGTTTAACAAACCTAATAAAATTTTTTGAAAAGGTGATAAAGTTGAGTGATGGGGGAAGAGATGTAGATGTCATATACATGGACTTCAGTAAGGCGTTTGATAAGGCTCCCCATGGTAGGCTGATGAAGAAGGTGAAGACCCATGGGGTCCAGGGTGTTCTTGCTAGGTGGATAGACAACTGGTTGGACTACAGGAGACAGAGAGTAGTAGTGGAAGGGAGCTTCTCAAAATAGAGACCTGTGACCAATGTTGTCCCACAGGGATCCGTGCTGGGATCACTGTTGTTTGTGATATAGATAAATGATTCGGAGGAAGGTATTGGTTGCCTCATTAGCAAGTTTGCAGATGACACTAAGATTGATGGACTAGCAGATAATGAAGGAGGGTGTCAGAGAATGCAGCAGAATATAGATAGATTGGAGAGTTGGGCAGAGAAATGGCAGATGGTGGTCAATCCGGACAAATGCGAGGTGATACATTTTGGAAGATGCAATTCAAAAGCAAACTATACAGTAAACGGAAAAGTCCTGGGGAAAATTGATGTACTGAGGGATCTAGGTGTTCAGGTCCATTGTTCCCTGAAGGTGGCAACGCAGGTCAGTAGAGTGGTCAAGAAGGCATACGGCATGCTTTCCTTCATCAGATGGGGTATTGAATACAAGGGTTGGCAGGTCATGTTACAGTTGTATAAGACTTTGGTTTGGCCACATTTGGAATACTGCATACAGTTCTGGTTGCCACATCACCAAAAGGATGTGGATGCTTTGGAGAGGGTGCAGAGGAGATTCACCAGAATGTTGCCTGGTATGGAGGGTGTTAGCTATGAGGAGAGGTTGCGTCGATTAGGATTATTTTCATTGGAAAGAAAGAGGTTGGGGGAGGTTGGAGGTTTGAGGCCTAATAAAGAGAGATATAGACAGAGTGGATAGCAAGAAACTTTTTTCCCAGAGTGGAGGACTCAATTACAAGGGGTCATGAGTTCAAAGTGAGAGGGGAAAAGTTTAGGGGAGATATATGTGGAATGTTCTTCACGCAGAAATTGGTGGGTGCCTGGAATGCGTTGCCAGTGGAGGTGGTAGGGCTGGGAACGATAGCGTCATTTAAGATGTATCGAGGCAGATACATGAATTGGCAGGGAGCAAAGGAATACAATTGGGCGGCACGGTGGCACAGTGGTTAGCACTGCTGCCTCACAGCGCCAGAGACTCTGGTTCAATTCCTGCCTCAGGCGACTGACTGTGTGGAGTTTGCACATTCTCCCCGTGTCTGCGTGGGTTTCTTCCCACACTCCAAAAATGTGCAGGTCAGGTGAATTGACCATGCTAAATTTCCCGCAGTGTTTGGGGCAGGGGTAAATGTAGGGAAATGGGTCGGGGTGGGTTGCGCTTTGGGTCGGTGTGGGCTTGTTGGGCCGAAGGGCCTGTTTCCACACTAAGTAATCTAATCTAATCCTTAAAAACTAGGCAACAACTTTAGATCCAGGATCTGAATCAGTGCAGGCTTGGAGGGCTGAAGGGTCTGATGCTATGCTGTAAGGTTCTTTGTTTTTGTTTTTAATTCAGACAGACTAAATCCAGTAGATTATTTGAGAATCCCCAATCCTGTGAGCATTTCGGGCAATTTGCCATAATCTTGATGTTTAGAGTCTGATGGTACCTCTCTGAAGTTCCTTGTGTTTGCTAATGATGTGCAGCTGACTTCAATTATTTTATATCAAACTGCTACTGATTTCCTGGAAAACTTCAGACATGAAATTAAAACCTTGCTCTGACTATACATCAAGTGGTGATCTAAACCAGTAATATAAAGCGTGAATTCTTCCATCACTACCCTAGCTATAGTTCTTAAAGGGATAGCCTCTGGATATCAAGTTGTCATGTCCATAATTATTAGGATGTACTGACGTCCTGCTTTTGATTTTGGTAATGGTCCTACATAACCTACTAATACTTGACTAAATGGTTCTTCAGAATCTGATATCGATATCAAAGGTACATTTTGATGTTGAGCTTTTTTTACAACCTGATATGTATGATAAGTTTTACAGAACTACACTTCATCTTTATGAAGTCCTGGCCATGTCACATACTTGTTGTTTGCTCCTACATGTTCCTATTTGTCTTGCCATAGGAACTTCATGTGCTATTCGCAATATCTCCTTAGGATATCTGGGCAGTCCCACTATTTTATGAGCAGCCAACTATTCTTTCTCTGCAAATCTGAGAGGATGTCTCCACTTTATCAAAACTCCATTTCTTATGTGGTAACACTTTGGTTACCCTTTCAGCCTCAGATTTAGTGTGAACTGTCTTTAGTAACTTACTTAACTCTGGACCTCTTCCTGAGCCTCAATTAATGAAGACATGTCAAACACTTCCTTTGAACTATCATTCTTCTTAAATAGAATATCAGCTATTGAATATCTGCTTGTGGTATGACTGCACCCTTTAATGATGGACTTTGTTTGGCAATTGCCCTGGTCACCACACATAATAGAAAAATACTCAGGATCTATTCCTGCAACCATACAGTTTCTTTAGCCTCAATTGGACTTTCTGTTCTTACAGGCAAAGCTATGACTTTTATTCATGCCTGATGATTCCCCAGGAGTAAGCTAACTCCAATCATAGATAATTTTGCAGCTACCCTGACTACCATTGGTCCAGAAACCAAGCTACACTCTAATTGCACCTTGTACAATGGAGCTATAATATATTCTCCTTCTATCCCATTTACCAACACTTTGGCTTTCAATGAATTCTCTGGAGGGAAAACTGAATCCTTCTCCAACAAGAGAGTTTGAGTAGTCTCTGTATCTCTCAGAATTGTTATGGGCATGGATTCTACCTTTGAAGAAAAAGGAATTACCTTTCCTTTACATCAAATCTTTTCATGTCTCTCATCTACCTTATGTATTTCTTCTGCACTCACTGCAGTGTTTGCCTCCGGTCTCCTAGTTATAGGCAAAGGTACAAGTTCTATTATGAATTTCCCTTTCAACTTCTAACATTGTAAATGAATGTGTTCCACTTGCAGTGGAAACACCTTGGCTTCTGATTCTCATCTCCACCTTCATCACTTTCCTTTCTGATCTGAGGAAACCACTGTGAGATATTCCCAGCAATCCATGCCTTACCTTGCCTTCCTTTCACGCTTACTTTGTATAGTTTTTGAATTTATGAGAATGATTTTAAAAAGAGTTTAACTTTGTAATCATCAGCCATTATCACTACCTGTCTAGCAGTAGCAACCTTTTGGTCCTCAACGGGAGTTCTTAATACAAAAAATAGTGAGTTTTTAAATTCCTCTGAGAGAATAACCTCTTCAAGAATTTTGTATATAGTTTCACCTTCTAGTGTTCTCATTCTCCTATCAAAATTAATTCGCTTAATTTTTTCAAATTCATAAAGGCTGGTTAAGACTTCTTTCATAAAGTCTGACACCTTTGCCTATATGCCTCAATCACTAACATCATTTGCAGTCGATATAGTCTTTTCCACTGCATCAATTATACAGTCATATAGCATGGAAGTAGATCCTTCGATTCAACTCATCAATACTAACCAAATTTCCGAAACTAAACTATTGGTCTGTGTATGGCCCATATCCCTCTTAAAACTTTCCTGTTCATGTATTTATTCAAATGTTTTGTAATGTTGTAACTGTATATACATCTACCATTTCCTTTGGCAACTCATGGCATATAAGAACCACTCTCCGTGAGAAGATGTTGCTCCACAGATCCCTTTTAAATCTTTCTCCTCTCACCTTAAGAATATGCCCCTAGTTTAAACTTTGCCACTCAAGGAAAGAGAACTTTGCGATTCACTTTATCTGTGCCCCTCTTGATTTTATAAGCTTCTATAAGTTTGCCCCTCAACCTCTTACACTCCAGTGAAAAAAAAAATCCCAGCCTCTCCCTATAGCTCAAACCCTCCAGTTTTGGCAACCTACTTGTAAATTTGTTCTGAGCCATTTCAAGTTTCACAACATCCTTCCTCTCGGAGGGAGACCACAATTGAACACAATATTCCAAAAGTGGCCTAGCCAATATCTTGTACAGGCACAACATGACTTCCCAGCTCCTATACTCATTGCCTTTCCTTTTTTTTGTCATCTGCAAATTTGGCTATTGTACATTCACTTTATTCATCCAAGTCATTCAGATATATTGTAAATAATTGTGGCGCTCCACTAATTACAGGTTGCCATCTTGAAAATGTCCTCTTTATCCCAGCCATCCTTGTTTTTAATGAATCCCACCAATATTCTTTTTATCATCCTCAATTGAGCATTATATTGCACTGCCTGTCCACAGGAATTGCTCCTTGTCTTTCTCTATCTACTATGTTACTTTAACAAATAAAGTTAAATTCCATTCAGTTGGAGTGAGACTTTATCTTGATTTAAAAATCTAACCTATTGGACACCTCATTTAAGGAAGTAAATCTACATGTGTTTAAGTGGATTTATAAACTCTGCACGCCTGCTTTGATCCAATAAGTCGTTCTCTAAGGTAGTCAATTTGACAATACAATAATAATATTCATAGTTTGGCTGTTCAAAACCAACTCTGTAATTGTTCTAAATTCAAAGAAAACCTTATAGAGTAAAATCTGCAATATGTTTCTAAGAGAGTCTGTGAAAGATGGTATCTGTCAGAGTTTGACAGAATGATCAGAGAGATGGTTTTGTGATGGAGATGTTTACCTTATTGCTACTGAATTAGTACAGCATTCTGATATTGTTGTACTTGGATAACTGCAACTTAATGTTCTAGTTGGATAGCTCTCATTATGATCCATTTCTATAGGTGTGGAATTCGTACTTTAGTTTGGCTGTACTGTTTATAAATCAGCCAAGTCTTCAACTGGAGCATGCCACACCTGCCAAAAGGAAGAAGATCTTGGACAGGTGAGTACAGTCAATGTTGCCATCTTCCAGGAAAACATTACTGGACTCTATGAACAGCCTGAGCCAAGAATTATAGTTTTGAGTAGAAGGAAGCCTGCATTGTATAAGCTAGGTATGAAATGTATAGTAAAAAATAATAGCTAGATCAACAAAAATAAATTTTCCAAGGTGCTTCACAAAAACATTATAAAGGAGAATTTGACACTAGGTCATCTAAACTTATAATAGGGAAGAGGACTTGAAGGTTGGAAAAAGAGGTAATATTTATGGCATATATGAAGGGGAGAAAAAAATAAAGAGATGAGGTGGTTTAAAAGGAAATTCCAGGAGCTGCGTAGCTGAAGATATGGCTCCCAGTAGTGGAACAATTAACATCGGGATTGTGCAAGAGGCCAAAATTAGCTGAGTACTGATCTCTCAAAGGGTTGTAAAGGAGATTAATGGATAAGGAAGGGATTTTAAAATAAGAGTGAGAATTTCAAAATCATGATGAAACTTAACCAGGAGACAGTGTACTGTAAATCAGTGAGCACACAGGTTGATAGTCATTGAGAGGTTAAGCAGGATTGAGTCGGTCTCTTCAACTTTAGAGGTAACTAAGGCATGAATGAGAGATTTAGTAGCAGATGAGCTGAGGCAGTGGCGAATTGGGGTGTATTATTAAAGGTGAAAATGAGCAATCTTACAAATGTTATCGATATGTGGTTGGAAGCACATATTGATATTAGATATGGCACCAATGTTGTGGACAGGCAGGTTCAGCCATAGTTTGTTGCCAGGGAGACAGAGAATTCCATGGTTAGGGAGCAGGAGTTGTAGTGTGGACTGAAGGTGGTGACTTAAATATTCCCAATATTCCCAATATTTAGTTATAAGACATTTTTTATTTATCCAATATGGATATCAGAAAGCAATCTGATAATTTAACGGCAGTGATGTGTTGAGAAAGCAATGAGATGGAGCTGAATACTATCAAGATGAAAAATAACATTTGTACTTTCGGATGATGTCTCAAACAAAAAATAGGAGGAAAACAAGGTTGATCCATAATCATGCAGGAGCTTGAAGGAAAGCCACTGTAAATGAAGTTCTCGCTCTGATTTAAATGAAACAAAATAAGAATCGATAATAATGCAAAAAATTACCTACTTTCTTTTTTCCTGATGATGGGCCCTAGCACTAAGAGATGAAATCAACCATATTGTGTAGCATATTTACTGTGTAAAGTCTATCTTTGCATTGACTTGCATTCATTCATATTCTCTTCCTGGCAGGTATGGTGATATGAGAGTGATGATGGCCTATGAACTCTTCAGCATGTGGCAGAATCTGGGTATGCTGTCATTATTTGACTTGGTATAAAATCTGTGACAAGTATATGAGGGAAATCTAAATAATATATTACAGATCCTTCAGAAATGAGATAACGAGAACCAGAGAAAGTATATTCCTGTCAGGGTGAAAGGAAAGGTTGGTAGGTGTAGGGAATGCTGGATGACTAAAGAAATTGAGGGTTTGGTTAAGAAAAAGAAGGAAGCATATGTCAGGTATAGACAGGATAGATCGAATTAATCCTTAGAAGAGTATAAAGAAAGTAGGAGTATACTTAAGAGGGAAATCAGGAGGGCAAAACGGGGACATGAGATAGCTTTGGCAAATAGAATTAAGGAGAATCCAAAGGGTTTTTACAAATATATTAAGGACAAAGGGGTAACTAGGGAGAGAATAGGGCCCCTCAAAGATCAGCAAGGTGGCATTTGTGTGGAGCCACAGAAAATGGGGGAGATACTAAATGAATATTTTGCATCAGTATTTACTGTGGAAAAGGATATGGAAGATATAGACTGTAGGGAAATAGATGGTGACATCTTGCAAAATGTCCAGATTACAGAGGAGGAATTGCTGGATGTCTTGAAATGGTTAAAGGTGGATAAATCTCCAGGACCTGATCAGATGTACCCGAGAACTCTGTGGGAAGCTAGAGACGTGATTGCTGGGCCTCTTGCTGAGATATTTATATCATCGATAGTCACAGGTGAGGTGCCAGAAGACTGGAGGTTGGCAAATGTGGTGCCACTGTTTAAGAAGGGCGGTAAAGACAAACCAGGGAACTATAGACCAGTGAGCCTGACCTCGGTGGTGGGCAAGTTGTTGGAGGGAATCCTGAGGGACAGGATGTACATGTATTTGGAAAGGCATGGACAGATTCCGGATAGTCAACATGGCTTTGTGCGTGGGAAATCATGTCCCACAAACTTGATTGAGTTTTTTGAAGAAGTAACAAAGAAGATTGATGAGGGCAGAGCAGTAGATGTGATCTATATGGACTTCAGTAAGGCGTTCGACAAGGTTCCCCATGGGAGACTGATTAGCAAGGTTAGATCTCACGGAATACAGGGAGAACTAGCCGTTTGGATACAGAACTGGCTCAAAGGTAGAAGACAGAGGGTGGTGGTGGAGTGTTGTTTTTCAGACTGGAGGCCTGTGACCAGTGGAGTGCCACAAGGATCGGTGCTGGGCCCTCTACTTTTTGTCATTTACATAAATGATTTGGATGCGAGCATAAGAGGTACAGTTAGTAAGTTTGCAGGTGACACCAAAATTGGAGGTGTAGTGGACAGCTAAGAGGGTTACCTCAGATTACAACAGGATCTGGACCAGATGGGCCAATGGGCTGAGAAGTGGCAGATGGAGTTTAATTCAGATAAATGCGAGGTGTTGCATTTTGGGAAAGCAAATCTTAGCAGGACTTATACACTTAATGGTAAGGTCCTAGGGAGTGTTGCTCAACAAAGAGACCTTGGAGTCCAGGTTCATAGCTCCTTGAAAGTGGAGTCGCAAGTGGATAGGATAGTGAAGGCGGCATTTGGTATGCTTTCCTTTATTGGGCAGAGTATTGAGTACAGGAATTGGGAGGTCATGTTGCGGCTGTACAGGACATTGGTTAGGCCACTGTTGGAATATTGTGTGCAATTCTGGTCTCCTTCCTGTTAGAAATAAATTTAATAAAATTTAGACGAGACCACCAAAACTGGAAACAAGACAATTTATTCTACGATTTTGCAAGAAAGGGCATCAAATGCAGAAGCAATTGAGCAAATTAGAACTCAGGTTAGTGTACAGTTTTACCCTTTGAGCTGAGTGAGGTCATCTCTCCAGACTCTTAATTACCCAATCTCTCTTACTGTGTCATACCACTGCCCAGCTGCGCTCCACCCTTATTATTTCCCCCTTCCCCAGGTTGGCAACCTTCCTCTCTGTAAGTGCTGACACACACATTATTTTGTTGACAGTACATCAAGGTCTGATTTAATATTTTGTATCAATTCTGCTGGTACATTCCATCCTCGGATATTTCATTAACTTGTATCATTTTGTATAGCCCAAGCATTTCGGTTATCTCAGCTTTTTGCTGAAAACATAATTTTTAAAAAGAACTTATTTGCTATAATAATTACACACCAAAGTTAGTATTTAATTAACAATTATACACTGAAAAGTAGAGATACTCTTCCCTAAATACCTGCAAAGTTAATAGTTCTCTTGCTGTACCCCTTTTCTGTATGCTTTTTCTATATCTGCAAAAACAACACTTTTCCCCATTTCTATCGGAAAGATTAGATTACTTATAGTGAGGAAACAGGCCCTTCAGCCCAACAAGTCCACACCGACCCGCCGAAGCACAACCCACCCAGACCCCTTCACCTTACACTATGGGCAACTTAGCACAGCCAATTCACCTAACCTGCACATTTTTGGACTGTGGGAAGAAACCGGAGCACCCAGAGGAAACCCACGCAGACACGGGGAGAATGTGCAAACTCCACACAGTCAGTCGCCTGAGAATTGAACCCGCGTCTCTGGCGCTGTGAGGCAACAGTGCTAGCCACTGCGCCACCGTGCCTGTTGTGAAACTTGAAAGGGTTCAGAAAAGATTTACAAGGATGTTGCCAGGGTTGGAGGATCTGAGCTACAGGGCGAGGCTGAACAGGCTAGGGCTGTTTTCTCTGGAGTGTCGGAGGCTGAGGGGTGACCTTATAGAGATTTACAAAATTATGAGGAACATGGATAGGATAAATAGACAAAGTCTTTTCCCTAGGGTCGGGGAGTCCAGAACTAGAGGGCATAGGTTTAGGGTGAGAGGGGAAAGATATAAAAGAGACCTAAGAGGCAACCTTTTCATGCAGAGAGTGGCACGTGTATGGAATGAGCTGCCAGAGGATGTGGTGGAGGCTGGTACAATTGCAACATTTAAGAGGCATTTGGATGGATATATGAATAGGAAGGGTTTGGAGGGATATGGGCCGAGTGCTGGCAGGTGGGACTAGATTGGGTTGGAATATCTGGTCGGCATGGACGGATTGGACCGAAGGGTCTGTTTCCATGCTGTACATCTCTATGACTCTATGACTCTAAATGGCTGTACACTATCATTCATTATTGGGAATCTAAGGGATAGATTAAGACCAATAGTACAGGAAACAGTACATGGTTGAAAAGCACAAAAGGGAAGTTGCATTAAAACAATTCATTATGATTAGGTGTCACAGATAACAGCAACTATTTTTAGTATAAATTGTCCTTTCTGTTAAATAAGCCGGTCGACTATGACAATGAACTCACCTTTTCATAGGGTTCCTTAGTTCATTGTTTTGCCAGTATTGACTCAGAATTCCCATTCATCCACCATTCTAGAACCAAGACACTGTGCTGTATATACATTTTCTAATGCAAATAACTGAAGATTTGTTCTGTAACAAATAATAAATATAATGTAATGTGCGCCCTTGTCATTAATCAAATAATTTTGAAGGAAAAACAAAAATTTTAAAAGGCTTCTTGTTATAACTCCTCCAATAAAATAATGAGCAAATGCCAACTGGTGTGGTGCTCAGTAGTAGAACCCCAGTAGTCTTGGTTACAGTCCCCAGTCTATGCTAATGTCAGACACAGAATGTATGTTAGTGGTCCAAATCAATATGTTTTTGTGGAAAGAGGTGCATCTTATTCTTGGAGTGTTTGTTTCAAATAAATACTTCAGCAGGGAGCTTTCATGAATTTAAAATAAAAAATGTTATTTAATCTCTTATATTTCCACTGATTAATGCTATATCACACACTCAGTGTCGCATTGCATTCACATCCAAAGATTAGATGTATGTGAGGATGGTGCACTTCTATAGTTTATAGTTGGTTCATATAGTTAGATTTATGATCAGTGGATATTGCAGCCACTCCTGAGTTGCAGGCTTTCTTGTAAAATTCTTATGATTTTTATATTTCAGAATCATAAGGTTTTTATTTTGAATCATTTTGAAACAGTTGTATAAATAATTACCAAAAAACGCAAAACAGTAGAGTATTTTTTGAAATTGAGTTTGTGTGGGAGGGGCCTCCACATGTTCGTCAAGTACCTGTGTTTTTCTCTTCCTCAGTTTTAATCTTTTATATTTCTAAAAATATACATTTAAACAAAGCTTAAAAAAAAAACAAATGCGAGAGTTTTTTTTAAAGGAATCGCAAAAAAGACTTTTTCCCAACAGACTTTGTGTTTACATGTATTGAGTTTCTGACAAAAAAAATTATGTAAAAAGATATGCAGAGAAGGAGAAATGTTTAGTTTATATACGGAGCTTGTGGAGAGGCCTACGTGTGGATGGCTCTGGAGAGTTTTTTTTAATCTGAAGATTGAAAACTGAATGTTGGATTATTTGAGGAGGAGTCTTTTTTTGTTTGTTCAGCTAAGTGATTTCTTTTTAATATTTATATGTTTAATTTTTTTTCCATTTTTTGCTTGCTTAATATTAAATCTGTGGTTAAGGAAAGTTAATTTGTTTTTATGTGTCAGATACTATTGAGAGCTTCTTTTGAGGCCTAATGTCACTGAGGGTAAATCAGCGACACTTAAGTGTGATGGTTAGTAGATTTGTAGAAGTGATTACACGGCAGGATCAGTCAGATAGATGGTTCAGTGTCAGGAAAGGTAAGAAGTTGATAAATCTCCTGCAGCTATTCCTCTCTCAAACAGATATTCCATTTTGGGTACTTTTGAAGGTGCTAGTCTTTCAGAGGAAAATAGAAGTGATCGTCAGATCATGGGCAATAAGAATGAATCTTACGTTAAACCAGATTTGTCACAATTTAAAGGAATAATTATTACAGGAAACTCTCTTGTCTCGGGCCCAGAGATTTTGCAGCAGTGAGCATGATTGTAGGAGAGTATGGGATGTAAGATGTATGGGATCCATGGTGACTTTGCCACATGGATTCAGAATTGGCTTGCCCATAGAAGGCAGGAGGGTAGTGCTGGAAGGTTGTTTATCAGGCTGGAAGTCCGTGACTGATGGTGTTCTGCAGGGATCTGAACTGGGACCTCTGCTGTTTGTGATGTATATAACTGACTTGGATGAAAATGGGTGTTGGTAAGTTTGCAGATGATACAAAGTTTGGTGGAGTTGTGGATAATGTAGAAGGTTGTCAAAGGATACAGAAGGATATAGATCAGTTGTAGATATGGGTGGAGAAATGGCAGATGGAATTTAATCTGTGTAAGTGTAAGATGCTGCACTTTGGAAGATTAAATAGAAATGATAATTTGCGGTTAATGGCAGGACCCTGAACAGCTTGAAAGTGACCACACAAGTATATAAGGTGGTAAAGAAAGCGTGTGGCACACTTGCCTTTATTAGTCAGGGAATTGACTCAGGATGTTGCAGCTTTATAAGACTTTGGTTAGGTTACACTTAAAATACTACGTTCAATTCTCATCACCACAGGAAGGATGTGGAGGTTTTGGAGAGAGTACAGATGAGGTTTACCAGGATGCTGCCTGGAATAGAGGGCATGAGCTTCAAACAGAGGTTAGAAAAACTCAAGTTGTTTTCTCTGGAATGGTGGAGACTGAGGGGAAACTTCATAGAAGTCTATAAAATGATGAGATGCATAGATAGGGTTGATGGTCAGAAGCTTTTTCCTAGAGCTGAAATGTCTAATACTAGGGGCATACGATTAAGGTGAGAGTGCGAATGTTCAAAGGAGATGTACGGGGCAAGTTTTATTACACCGAGAGTGGTAGGAGTACAGAACACGCTGCCAGAGGTAGTGGTGGAAGCAGATACGATAGGGGTGTTTCAGAAACTTTTAGATAAGCGAGGAATGGAGGGATGTGGACCAAGAGCAGGCAGAAGGGATTAGTTTAATTTGACATCATGTTCAGCACAACATTGTGGACAGATGGTGAAAATGTGTTGCTGGAAAAGCACAGCAGGTCAGGCAGCTTCCTAACCTGCAATCTTCTTCCTGACCTCTCCGCCCCCACCCCACTCCGGCGTATCACCCTCACCTTAACCTCCTTCCACCTATCGCATTTCCAATGCCCCTCCCCCAAGTCCCTCCTCCCTACCTTTTATCTTAGCCCGCTTGGCACACTCTCCTCATTCCTGAAGAAGGGCTCATGCCCGAAACGTCAATTCTCCAGCTCCTTGGATGCTGCCTGATCTGCTGCGCTTTTCCAGCAACACATTTTCAGCTCTGATCTCCAGCATCTGCAGTCCTCACTTTCTCCATTGTGGACAGATGGGCCCGTTCCTGTGCTTCTATAAGTTCTATAGTATGTTGATATCCTGGTGCCAGTGTTAGGAAATCTTAAAATGTTTGAAGCATATTGTCAAAGGGGACAGTGAAAAACTGGAAGTGTTGTACACATTGGTAGGGACAGCATAGTTAGGGAAAGGGTTAAGGCTTTGCAAAGTGAATATAACAGGTTAAGTAGAAGGTTACAAACAGAACAACAGAAGTCATAATATCTGGTTTACTTCCAGTACCTTGTGCTAATGAGGGAAGAAATAAAAGAATAGAGGAGATAAATAAATGGCTGAAGAGGTGTTGGCATGTACAGGCATTCAGTTTCTTCGATCATTGGGATCTGTTCTGGGACAGAAAAGACCTGTTCAAAAAGGAAGGATTTCAGTGAAACCAGAAAGGGACCAGTATCCTGGCAGGGAGATTTGCTAGTTCTATTTCAGGAACCCTATAAACCTTTTGTGGGGGGTGGTGGGGTTGTCCTGAATCAGGAAACAGCAAGTTAATTAGAAAAAGACAGGCAAGAGCAAGTCAGAGAATGACGTAACTCTGAAGAATTAAGCTGCATGGGGTCTTACAGGTTTGGCTGGTGAATTCAGGGCATGTATGGAATCATGGAACTGGAGCATCATAGTTATTATAGAAACTTGGCTGAGGGAATGACAGGATTAGCAGCTAAATGGTCTGGGTTTTAGATGTTACAGCAAGGATAGAAAGAGAGGCAAGATAAGGTTAAAGATAATCCAGAAAAAACAAATATGTGAAAAGCAAGAGAACACCTAGAGAGAGAGTAGAACCCCTTAAAAATCATTGAGCTGGTCGTTGTGTTGAACCTCAGGAGATGGGAAAGATATTAAATGAATATTTCATGTCACTTTTTACTGTGGAGAAAGAAATGGAGGCTAGAGAGCTATGGAAAATAAATAGTGATGTTTTGAAAACAGTTCACATTACAGAAGAGTAAGTGCTGGAAGTTTAGAAAGCATAAAGATAGATAAATCTCCAGGACCTGATCAACTGTATCCCTGGACATTGTGATTAAGTTAGTGAGGAATTTGCAGGGGCCTTACAAGAAATATTTGTATTATCAATAAACACGGGAAAGGTACCGGAGGACTGGAGGGTGGCTAATGTTGTGCCTTTGTGAAGAAGGGATGTAATGAGAAACCTAAAAACAAAGACCTGTGGGTCTGAAATCAGTGGTGGTTAAGTTGTTGGGAGTGATTCTGAAAGATAGGATTTACATGCATTTGGAGAGGTAAGGATTGATTAGGGATAGTCACTATGGTTTATTGTGAGAGAAGTCATGTCTCAAAAACTTGATTGAGGTTTTTAATGAAGTAACCAAAAAGATTGATGAGAGCAGAGCGGTAAACGTTGTTTACTAGGTCTTTAATAAAGCCTTTCACAGGTTTCCGCACGGTGGACTAATCATTAAAGTTAGATCACATTAAATTACCAAGTGCATACAAAATTGGATTTATGGCAGGAGCCAAAGGGTGTTGGTAGAGGGTTGTTTTTCAGACTGGAGGCCTGTGACCAGTGGTGTTCCACAGGATTCAGTACTGGGTCCACTTTCATTTGTCATTTTTGTATGAATGATAGAAAACATAGGAAATGTGGTTAAAAGGTTTGTAGATGACACCAAAAATAGTAGTATAAGATTACAAAGAGACCTTGGTCACTTGGGTCAATGGGCTGAGAAGAGGCAAGTGGAGTTTAATTTAGATAAATGTGATGATCTAATGATGATCACATCATTCTGATGATCTAAACAAGGACAGGACCAATAAAATTATTGGTAGGGCCCTGGGTAGAACAGAGAGGCCTCAGGGTTCAGGTACATAATTCTTTGAAATTTGCGTCACAGGTAGACAGAGTGGTTAAGAAGGCACTTAGTATGCTTATCTTCATTGCTCAGACTTTGAGTATAGAAGTTGGGATGTCATGTTGAGATTGTACAGGGTGTTGGTGAGACCTCTTCTGGAGTGTTGTGTGCAGATCCGGTCGCGCTGTTATAGGAAGGATATTATTAATCTGGAGAGGGTTCAAAAAAGATTTAGCAGGATGTTGATGTGAACAGAGGGTTTGAGATATAAAAATAGACTGGAAAGACAGTCTATATCTTCCATATCCTTTTCCACAGTAAATACTGATGCAAAATACTAATTTAGTATCTCCCCCATTTTCAGCGGCTCCACACACAGGTCACCTTGCTGATCTTTGAGGGGCCCTATTCTCTCCCTAGTTACCCTTTTGTCCTTAATGTATTTGTAAAAACCCTTTGGATTCTCCTTAATTCTATTTGCCAAAGCTATCTCATGTCCCCTTTTTACCCTCCTGATTTCCCTCTTAAGTATGCTCCTACTGCCTTTATACTCTTCTATGGATTCACTCAATCTATCCTGTTTATACGTTACATATGCTTCCTTCTTTTTCTTTACCAAGCCCTCAAATTCTTTAGTCATCCAGCATTCCCTATACCTACCAGTCTTTCTTTTCTCCCTAACAGGAATATATTTTCTTTGGATCCTCGTAATCTCATTTCTGAAGGCTTCCCATTTTCCAGCCGTCCCTTTACCTGCAGACATCTGCCCCCAATCAGCTTTCAAAAGTTCTTGCCTAATACCGTCAAAATTGGCCTTCCTCAAACTTAGAACTTTTTGATCTGGTCTATCCTCTTCCATCACGATTTTAAATCTAATAGAATTATGGTGGCTGGCCCCAAAGTGCTCCCCCACTGACACCTCAGTCACCTGCCCTGCCTTATTTCCCAAGAGTAGGTCAAGTTTTGCACCTTCTCTAGTAGGTACATCCACATACTGAATCAGAAATTATTTCTGTACACACTTAACAAATTCTACTCCATCTAAACCCTTAACACTATGGCAGTGTCAGTCTATGTTTGGAAAGTTAAAATCCCCTACCATAACCACCCTATTACAGATAGCTGAGATCTCCTTATCAAAAATGCCACTCCCCCTCCTCTCTTGCATCCCTTTCTACCCTTCCTGTGGCATTTGTATCCTGGAACATTAAGCTGCCAGTCCTGCCCATCTCTGAACCATGTTTCTGTAATTGCTATGATATCTCAGTCCCATGCCCTGAGTTCATCTGCCTTCCCTGTTAGGCCCCTTGCATTGAAATAAATCCAGTTTAATTTATTAGTCCTACCTTGTCCCTGCCGGCCCTGACTTTTTGACTCACTTCTGTTCTCAACTGTAAAAGTCTCAGATTGACCTCTTTCCTCACTATCTCCCTAGGTCCCACCCCTTACCTTACTAGTTTAAATCCTCCCGAGCAGCTCTAGCAAATTTCCCTGCCAGTATATTAGTCTCCTTCCAATTTAGGTGCAATCTGTCCTTCTTGTACAGGTCACTTCTACCCTAAAAGAGATTGCAATGATCCAAAAATGTAAATTCTTCTTCCATACACCAGCTCGTCAGCCATGCATTCATCTGCTCTATCCTCCTATTCCTGCCCTCACTAGCTTGTAGCAATGGGAGTGATCCAGATATTACTACTCTCTAGTATCTCCTTTTTAAATTCCTGCTTAACTCTCTGTAATCTCCCTTCAGAATCTCAACTTTTTCCCTTCCTATGTTGTTGGTTCCAATGCGGACAATGACCTCTTGCTGGCCCCTCTCCCCTGTGAGTACATTCTGCACCCTCTCTGAGACATCCTTGATCCTGGCACCAGGGAAACAACACACCATTCTGTTTCTTCGCTGCTGGCCACAGAAACGTCTGTCTGTACCTCGGACTAGAGAATCCCCTAACACAATTGATCTCTTGGAACCCGATGCACCCCTCGTTGCATTAGAGCCAGTCTCAATACCAGAAACTTGGCTGTTCGTGCTATGTTCCCCTGAGAATCCATCACCCCTACATTTTCCAAAACAGTATACCTGTTTGAAATGCGTATAGCCACAAAAGACTCCTGCACTAGCTGCCTACCTCTCTTACCTTTCCTGGAGTTAACCCATCTATGTGACTTTATCTGAGACTTTCCCCCCCTTCCTATAACATCATCCATCACATACTGTTGCTGTTGCAAATTCCTCATTGCTAACTGTCTCTCCAACTGATCCATTCGATCTAATAAGATTCGCAACCAACAGTATTTATGGCAGATATAAAATTCACACTGTTTAGTTAAGAAAGGGTTAAAAGCAAGCATGCAAGACTTAAATCTATGCGCACATCCTCTAATGTTCGCTGAACAGTCATAGAGTATAAAGACTAATACCCAAGTATAGGAATTCACACTGGCCAGGCAATCCCTTGTGTCCTGAATGTCCACTCTTCCAACTTAGGGTCCACTACTTCTGCGAATGTTGATCTACTGCATTTTTGCTGGCTACACACCCTAAATCTTTCTTTTTACCCCATCTTCTTGAACTATGGTGTCTTACTTTCATTGACTCTGGCTCATCTGCCAAGCCTGTGTCCTTTTGTTAAAGGCTCCAGCCCAAGGGTACTGGTAGCATTACCTCATTACTCTTCCACCAAATAAGGATTTGTACCTTATGTCACTTCACTTGTTTTCCTCTGAGTCAAGCCAGTTCCAACTGGTTTCACTAGCACAATCCAGTGGTTGAGGCTCAGGTTTCTTCACATGTTGTTGTTTTTATGTGTGAGCTAACAAAGGGTTGATTTAAAGATTGCAGATTGCCGTGAAGAGTTATGTTCTTCTAGTTTCTGCTAGGATTGGCTTGCATGTTTGGATGGGGGATTTGAACTGGTGAGTCAAAGAAGGTTTGAAATCATGTTTACAGGCAGCAGGCACAGTTTCAGACACTGTGGTGAAGGGTGCTTCATGAACAATGGTTATAGTGTGCCATTTTGGAGCAAGTAGTTTTAACTGGTTTCCCTGTGATGGCATGAGTTTCTGAAGCACTATAAGTGATGTAGAAAGAACACGGGAATATAAGAACAGGAGGATACCATTTACTTTCCAGAATAATGAAATTATGGCTGAACTGCAACCCAATTCCATGTGCTCCTCTTTATTCCATATCCCTCAATATACCCTTGATTTAAAAAAATGCCAATCTCATATTTAAAGTTAATGATTGATTGAGTATCAATTGGCATTTGGGAAAGAGCACTCCAAACTTTTAATCCAAATCTTGAAAGGTCTGACTCCAAGTTTTAGATGATGTGCCATAGTCACAAACAAGTGAGAATATGGTAGGAATATCTTTATTTAATCGGCTTTTCTTAATATCTAGAAAAATTCTACTAAATCAGCCCTTAACTTTTTGAAATCCATGAAAATTTGCCCCACATTAGTTTCTGTCATCTCAGTTTTGTATAATCTGACTTTTGGATTTCAAAGGGTAAAGATCACATCCAGTACTGTTCAATCTAAAGGAGTAACAGCATCAAGCAGTGTGGCTAATCAAATAAATAAAAATAATGAAGAAAATAGTCTTATGGTATTGTGTAGAGAAGGAGGGAATATCTATTTGGAAGTAGGACTATATTGAAGCTGACAGAAGTGGCTGAGGATCATGTCATATATATGTAATACCTCATTGGGTATCATGCTGGAAATCAAGCCCTGCCACCCCTGAAGACATCAGAAAAGTCAAAGATTTTTATAAAGGCCTGCAGAATTTCCCAAGTTAACAGAAAGCACAGACCAGGTTTCTGTCCTTAACAAGAATGTCTATTTATTATAAACAAATAGATTCAAGTTATAGGTAAACAATTATAAACTGTCAGTATATAACTTACTAGTTAACAATCTAACCCCCACATAAACTCTTCCCCTGCACATACAGACAGACACATTGGTGTTATAGGCAAGCGGAAAAACTGCACAGGCAGTTGAGCAGTCCCTGTTCATAGAATCTCCAAGATGATTCCCGTACTTATCAAAATGCTGTTTCTTAATCGTCATTATCCAGGCACTTTAATTTGTTTGCAGTAGGTACAGGGTGGCTGGTTCACACTTATAATAGTCTCTAACTCATTAATTAAAAGTCACAACTTACAACAACTGGAAAGTGAATACAGACTGGCTACCTTCAGGTTTGAGACACTTTTTACTGCAGAGCAAATTCAGCCCCTTCTCTTCCAGGGGTCAGTTGGTTTCTGCCAAAACATTCAAACTCCCATGCTGGTCATCTACCTGGGAGCCAATCACATAGATGATGGCAGGCAAAACTCCATTCATATACACTCCAGCTTGTCTGCAAACTAGGTACTTAGAATGAGTGTCAGGTGACTTACTTGTAAAAACTGAGGATTGCTGTACTTTTTAAATCAGTTATTTTCCCATTTTAATTGACAATCAAAAATGCAAGCAATTCAAAAGGTGTGGTCTTTACAATAAAATGATACTGAATCAGTGCAGCTCCCAAGATATAAATTTCAAAGGAGAATATTAGGAGACTGTGCACTTAAACATCTCGTTCAGTGAGATGAGATTTTGATCAATTTTAAGCAGATCATTTATCTCCAAAGATCTTTTATTGCTGTTGTCAGTTTAAATATAATGAAAGCTTTCAAGATGGACCTTATCATTTAAGGCAAGAGGACCTTATCATTTAGAGAAGAGGAGGGGTGTATTAGTTCAGGCATACAACAAAGGAAGTGGATTTGATCAAAAACTTCCATAAAAACATAACAAATAGTAACAGGAATATGATGTTCAGCCTCTTGAGCCTGTTCAACCATTCAATAAGATCATGGTGATCCAAAATTCCTTAAAACCACTTTCCTGCTTTTTACCTTAATTCTTGATTCCCCTACTGATCAAGAATCTATATATCTCAAGACTCATATATGCAAGGACACACCGGCCATCATCAGTCAGGGCATTGAGTGAGGGGGGTTGGGAAGTTATGTTGCAGTTGTACACGATGTTGGTGAGGCCGCACTTGCAGTATTGTGTTCAGTTTTGGTCACCTTGCTATAGGAAGGATGTTTTCAAACTGGAAAGAGTGCAGAAATAATTTACAAGGATGTTGCCAGGACTCAATGGTCTGATTTACAGGGAGAGATTAAACAAGCTAGGACTTGTTTCTTTAGCGTATAGGAGACTGAAGAGAGATCTTATGGAAATGTATAAGATCGCGAGAGGCATGAATAGGGTGAATCACTGAGTCTTTTTCCAGGAGTCGGTGAATCGAGGACTAGAAGGCATCAGTTTAAGGTTAGAGGGGAAAGAATAAAGGGGAGCCTGAGGGGCAACATTTTTGCGCAGAGGGTGGTACACCTATGGAATGAACTGCCGCCAGAAGTTGTTGAAGTGTGTACACTAACAACATTTAAAAGGCATTTGGACAAATACATGAATAGAACAGGTTTAGAAGGATTTGGGCCAAATGCAGGGGAATGGTGTTAGCGTGGGTGGACATTTCGGTTGGCATGGACCAGTTCGGGCCAAAGACCCTATCTCCATGCTGTAGAATCCTATGTCAGTGGTTAGATTGTCTCTTATCGGTGATGGTCATAGCCTACCACTTGTCAGCCCATGCCTGAATATTGTCCAGATCTTGCTGCATTTAATCATGGACTGCTTCAGTATCTGATGAGTTGTAAATGGTGCCGAACATCATGCAATCATTGGCAACATCCCCATTTCTGACCTTCTGATGGTTGGAAGGTAATTGATGAAGCAGCTGAAAATGGTGGGGCTTAGGACAATACCCTGAGAAGCTCCTGCAGAGATGTCCTGGGGCTGAGATGATTGACCTCCAACAGCCACAACCGTCTTCCTATGTATCAAGTATGACTCTAACCACCTGAGAGTTTGCCCCTTGAATACAATTTTGCTAGGGCTCCTTGATGCCACACTGGGTTGAATGCTGCCTTGATGTCGAGGACTGATACTATCACCTCACCTCTGGAATTCAGTTCTTTTCTCCAAGTTTGAACCAAAGCTGTAATGAAGTCAGGAACTGAGTTGCCTTGGTGGAATGCACACTGGACGTTACTGAGCAGGTTATTGATGTGCAGGAATTGTTTGATATTCTGTAGATGACACCTTCCATCAATTTACTGATGGCCAAAAGTAGACTGATGGGGCAGTAATTGACCTGCTTTTTATGTACAATACATACCTGGGCAATTTTCCACGATGTCGGGTGGATACCAGTATCGTAACTATATGGGAACAGCTTGGCTAGGGGAGTCGAGAGTCGGGTACTGGAAAAGCACAGCAGGTCAGGCAGCATCCGAGTAGCAGGAGAATCGACATTTCAGGCAAGAGCCCTTCATCAGGAATGGGGCTTGTGAGTTGAGGGGGTGGAGAGAGGGGGGGTGGGGCTGCGGGGAAGGTAGCTGAGAGTGCGATAGGTAGGCAGAGGAGGGGGTAATAGTGATAGGTCAGAGAGGAGGTTGGAGTGGATAAGTGGGTAGGAAGATGGACAGGTAGGACAGTTCACGAAGACGGTGCCGAGTTGGAAGGTTGGAACTGGGATAAAGGGGAGGGAGGGGAAATGAGGTAACTGGTGAAATCCACATTGATGCCATGTGGTTGGAGGGTCCCAAGGCAGAAGATGAAATGTTCTTCCTCCAGGCATTGGGTGGTGAGGGTGTGGTGATGAAGGAGGCCCAGGACCTGTATGTCCTTGGCGGACTGAGAGGGGGAGTTGAAGTGTTTGGCCACGGGCCAGTGGGGTTGGTTGGTGCGGGTGTCCCGGAGATGTTCTCTGAAGTGTTCTGCAAGTAAGCATCCTGTCTCCCCAGTGTAGAGGAAACTGCAGCAGGACAACAAATACAGTAAATGGCATTTGTGGATGTGCAGATAAACCTTTGATGGATGTGGAAGGCTCCTTTGGGGCCTTGGATGGAGGTGAGGGGGGAAGTATGAGAGCAGGTTTTGCAATTCCTGCAGATGGCAGGGGAAGGTACCAGGAGGGAGAGTGGGTTGGTGGGCAGCATAGACCTGACAAGAGAATTGAGGAGGGAGTAGTCTTTAGGGAAAGTGGATAGGGGAGGGTAGGGAAATATATCTCTGGTGGTGGTGTCCGTTTGTAGATGGCGGAAACGGTGGAAGATGATGTGATGCATACAGAGATTGGTGGGATGGAAGGTGAAAACCATGAGATTTTCTGTCTTTTTTGCAGTTCGAAGGGTGGAGTTCAAAGGGTTCAAGGGCAGAGGTGGCGAGGGGAGTCGCAAGTTCAGGAGCACAAGCCTTCTGTACTATTGGCAGAATGGTGTCAGGGCCCATAGCCTTTGCAATATCCAGTGCCTCCGACCATTTCTTGATATTACATGGAGTGAATCGAATTGACTGAAGACTGATATCTGTAATGCTAGTGACCACTGCAGGAGGCCAAGATGGATCATCCACTCGGCATTTCTAGCCGAAGATTATTGTGAAAGTTTCAACCTTACATTTTGTATTGGTCCCTACATCATTGAGGATGGGGATATTTGTGGAGCCTCCTCCTCCAGTGAGTTGTTTAAAAGTCCACCATCATTCATGAGTGTATGTGGCAGGATGTCAGTGGATATACTGTACTTTAATTTCCATAAGGCATTTGATCATTTGCAATACCTACTGCAAAAAAAAAGTTAATGGTGTGCAGGTAGCATATTGGCATAGGTGAAAGATTCGCTTGATAACAGGAAGCCAAGAGTAGGCATAAATGGAGCATTTTCAGATGCAGCAGGTGGTGTGCCACAGGGATCAGTGATTTAGATTTAGATTAGATTACAGTGTGGAAACAGGCCCTTCGGCCCAACAAGTCCACACCGACCCGCCGAAGCGCAAACCACCCATAAATTTACCCCTTACCTAACACTACGGGCAATTTAGTATGGCCAATTCACCTGATCCTGCACATCGTTGGACTGTGGGAGGAAACCGGAGCACCCGGAGGAAACCCACGCAGACACGGGGAGAACGTGCAAACTCCACACAGTCAGTCGCCTGAGGCGGGAATTGAACCCGGGTCTCTGGCGCTGTGAGGCAGCAGTGCTAACCACTGTGCCACCGTGCCGCCCACAAATAGGACCCCAAATGTATTATTGTTTCTAAATGACATTGATGAAGGGACAGAAGGTATATTTGGCAAATTTGCTGATGATACAACAATAGATCGGAAAGTAAGTGTGAAGAAGAAGTAGAGATGCTACAGAGTGATACTGATATGTTAAGCGATATATCAGTAACCTGACAAATGGTGTGCTATGTGAAATTGTCCATTTTACTATTCCAGTAAAAAATAAAAAAGAAGATGCATAGGGATCTGACTGTCCTTAATGCATGAATAACAAAAGATTAGTATGCAGGTAGAAAGTTAAAAGTCACACAGCACCAGGCTTTAGTCCAACAGGTTTAATTGGAAGCACTAGCTTTCGGAACTCTGCTCCTTCATCAGGTTGTTGTGAAGGACACAATTGTCAGACACAGAATTTATAGCAAAAGTTTACAGTGTGATGTAACTGAAATTATACATTGAAAAATACCTTGATTGCTTGTTGAGTCTTTCATCTGTTCGAATACCATGATAGTTTCACTTCTTTCATGTGTAAATCACAAAACCTTTCTTTAAAAGTTACATTCTCAGGTTAACTGTAACAATTGGTGTTAGCCAGGCCATATGTTGAAGGTGTTAGCTCCCTGTGTTCTCTGTATGTGCCATAATGTTTAGACTGATTCTAATCCAAAAGGTGAGATAACAGGGTCTTACATGAATTCATGTAGTTTTTGAGCAAAGTACAATGTAACTCTGCAAGTACAAATTTCACCCCACAAACGTATATGTAAATGTGTGCGTGTGTGTGTATATGTCTGTCTGGGGTGGGGGGTTGTGAGTGTGAGAGTGTGTATATGTGTGTGCATGTGAGTGTAGAGTGTCTAAGTCTGTGAGGGGATGCGTGTGGGAGTGTGTGTGTCTGGGGTGGGGGGTTGTGAGTATCTGTGAGAGAGAGTGTAATGTGTGTGCGTGAGTATAGAGTGGTCTAAGTCTGTGAGAGGGTGCGTGTAGGAGTGTGTGTGTCTGTAAGGGTGTGTGTGAGTGACTGTGTGCATGTCTGTGCATACATTTGTGTGTGTGTGTGTGTGTGTGTGTTGTTGTGGTTCTGTTCGCCGAGCTGGAAGTTTTTGTTGCAAACATTTCGTCCCCTGGCTAGGCGACATCATCAGTGCTTGGGAGCCTCCTGCGAAGCGCTTCTTTGATGTTTCCTCCGGTGTTTATAGTGGTCTGTCCCTGCCGCTTCCGGTTGTCAGTTTCAGCTGTCCGCTGTAGTGGTTGGTATATTGGGTCCAGGTCGATGTGTTTGTTGATGGAGTTTGTGGATGAATGCCATGCCTCTAGGAATTCCCTGGCTGTTCTCTGACTGGCTTGCCCTATGATAGTAGTGTTGTCCCAGTCGAATTCATGTTGCTTGTTGTCTGCGTGTGTGGCTACTAAGGATAGCTGGTCGTGGAGTTTCGTGGCTAGTTGATGTTCATGTATGCGGATTGTTAGCTGTCTTCCAGTTTGTCCTATATAGTGTTTTGTGCAGTCCTTGCATGGTATTTTGTACACTACATTAGTTTTGCTCATGTTGGGTATCGGGTCCTTCGTTCTGGTGAGTTGTTGTCTGAGCGTGGCTGTTGGTTTGTGTGCCGTTATGAGTCCTAGGGGTCGCAGTAGTCTGGCTGTCAGTTCTGAGATGCTCCTGATGTATAGTAGTGTGGCTAGTCCTTTTGGTTGTGGTATGTCCTCGTTCCGTGGTCTTTCTCTTAGGCATGTGTGTGTGTGTATGTGTGTGTATATGTGTAGTGTGACATGAACACAAGGTCCCGTTTGAGGCCCTCCCTATGGGTACGGAACTTAGCTATCAGCCTCTACTTGGCCACTTTTCGCTGCTGCCTGTCCCGAAGTCCGCCTTGGAGGATGGTCACCCGAAGGTCTAAGGTCGAATGTCCTGGACCGCTGAAGTGTTCCCCAACTGGGAGGGAACACTCCTGTCTGTTGATTATTGTGTGGTGCCCATTCATTCGTTGCTGTAGTCGTACCCACAGGGAGGGCCTCAACCGGGACCTTGGGTTCATGTCACACTACAGGTGATCACCATTGCACTATACACACACACAGACACTCCTACACACACACACACATACACATGTATACAAAGACACTCACACACACCCTTACAGACACACACACTCCCACACTCACACATGCATCCTGTCACAGACTTAGACCACTCTACACTCACACACATACATATACACTCTCTCTCACAGACACTCTCAACCCCCCACCCCAGACACACACACACACACACAAAGATCCACATGCACATATATACGTATACATTTGTGGGGTGAATTTGTACTTGCAGAGTTACATTGTACTTTGCTCAAAAACTGCAGAAATTCATGTAAGACTCTGTTATCTCAACCGGGACCTTGGGTTCATGTCACACTACAGGTGATCACCATTGCACTATACACACACACAGACACTCCTACACACACACACATACACATGTATACAAAGACACTCACACACACAGGTGAATTGGCCATGCTAAATTGCCCGTAGTGTTACGTTAAAAGGGGTAAATGTAGGGGTATGGGTGGTTTGCGCTTCGGCGGGTCGGTGTGGACTTGTTGGGCCGAAGGGCCTGTTTCCACACTGTAAGTAATCTAATCTCACTTTTTAGATTAGAATCAGTCTAAACATTATGGCACATACAGAGAACACAGGGAGCTAACACCTTCAACATATGGCCTGGCTAACACCAATTGTTACAGTTAACCTGAGAATGTAACTTTTAAAGAAAGGTTTTGTGATTTACACATGAAAGAAGTGAAACTATCATGGTATTCGAACAGATGAAAGACTCAACAAACAATCAAGGTATTTTTCAATGTATAATTTCAGTTACATCACACTGTAAACTTTTGCTATAAATTCTGTGTCTTACAATTGTGTCCTTCACAACAACCTGATGAAGGAGCAGAGTTCCGAAAGCTAGTGCTTCCAATTAAATCTGTTGGACTAAAGCCTGGTGTTTTAACTTTGTACACCCCAGTCCAACACTGGCACCTCCAAATCATGACTAGTATTCAGGTACATCAAGTAAATAGGAAATCTATTCATATGTTATCATTTATTGTGAAGGGAATCGAATACAAAATTAGGAAAGTGTTATGTTACAGAGAGCACTGATGAGACCACATTTGGAGTACTGTGCATAATATTGGTAACCTTATTTAAGGAAAAATGTAAATGTGTTGGAAGTATATCAGAGAAGATCTACCAGATCTACCTGGAAAGAAAGGGTTAGATTATGAGTAAAATTCAACAAGGTAGGTCTGCATCCCCTGATGTTCAGAAGAGTATCATAGACTCCCAAGAGTGAGAAACAGGCCATTTGACCCATCAAGTCCACACCAACCCTCTATGGAGCACCCTGACCCAGACCCGCCCAGTCCCAATAGCCCTACATTTCCCATGGCTAATCGATTTCGCCTGCACATCCTTGGACACTGAACGTTATGGACAATTTAACATGGTCAATTCACCCAACTGCACATCTTTGGTCTGTGGGAAGAAACCGCAGCACCCGAAGGAAACCACACACACACACAGGGAGCATGTGAAGACTCCACACAAATAGTCACATGAGGATGGAATCAAACCTTGCTCCCTGGGCGGCACAGTGGCACAGTGGTTAGCACTGCTGCCTCACAGCGCCAGAGACCCGGGTTCATTTCCCGCCTCAGGCTGTGTAGAGTTTGCACATTCTCCCCGTGTCTGCGTGGGTTTCCTCCGGGTGCTCCGGTTTCCTCCCACAGTCCAAAGATGTGCAGGTCAGGTGAATTGGCCATGCTAAATTGTCCGTAGTGTTAGGTAAGGGGTAAATGTAGAGGTATGGGTGGTTTGCGCTTCGGCGGGTCGGTGTGGACTTGTTGGGCCGAAGGGCCTGTTTCCACACTGTAAAGTAATCTAATGGCACTGTGAGGCAGCAGTGCTAACCCTGAGCCACCATGCCACCATTAGCATTTAAAAGGCATCTGGATGGGTATATCAAAGAAAAGGTTTAGAAGGATATGGACCAAATACTGGCAAATGGAACTGGATTAATTTAGAACATCTGGGCAGCATGGATGAGTTGAACTAAAGGGTCTGTTTCCATGCTGTACAGTTCTATGACTTTAGATAACTTGATTAAAACATCAAGGGGATCTTGACATTGTAGATGTGGAAAGAATATTTGCGCTTAAGGGAGAGTCTAGAACCAAGGATCACTCCAAAGTCTTGGGGAGTTCATTTAAAACAGAGATTAGGTAATTTTTTTTCTGAGGGCTGCAAATCTTTGAAGCTCTCTTCCTGAAAAGATTGTGGAAAGAGTTCTTGAATACGTTTCAGTAAAGTTGCGTAGATTATTGTTAATCAAGGGGATGGAACACCACATGGGGTAGTCGGGAATGTGAATTTGCAGTTACAGTCAAATCAGCCATGATCTTATTGAATAGCAGAGCAACCCAAGAGCTGAATGCTACTTCTGGTCTTGTTGGCATGTTCATGTCCTAGGACACCTGAATGACCATCCTTTGCAGTGTATTAGAGTCCAAGCATTTTCATATTTGGATAGCTATCAAGCAAGGCGGAATGATTGTCCCAACTATTGTGACTAACTTCCAGAAGAGGTACAATTGAGTTTTGACTTGATGGAAAACTTTTCGATCTCAACAGACTGACAGCCAAGACCAAGATAACCCTTCAACTCCCCACATCTTAGAAGCTACCAACAATTGTGCAATTGTGGCCTACTTGGCAAATGGCATTCAGACCACCTTCACCTTCATATGAAATAAAGTCTCTCGTGTAACACCAACAAAACCAAAATCCTCCACAGCGATTCCCCAAGCAAGCACCTGCATCTCTAGCCATTGTTATTATTAGGGAGACTTTAGAAGTCCATAAACTGTTCCAATACCTTGACAGCATTTTTTCTCAAAACGTTTCCTTCAAAGATCCAGCACAGAATTCCTGATGAAGAGCTTTTGCCCGAAACATCTATTTTCCTGCTCCTCGGATGCTGCCTGACCTGCTGTGCTTTTCCAGCACCCACTCTCGACTCTAATCTCCAGCATCTGCAGTTCTCACTTTCATCACAGAATTAGTTGTGCCAGCATTGCCTTTCACAAATTTTGTAACCAGATTGTAAACATGAAGCCTGGCAGATGTCATCCTTGTTTTAAGGGACTGTTTCTTTTTTACTTAACATATTTTGCTAATCAGCCTGATTAGCGATGCTATTACACAACTCTGAAACAGGTGGGACTTGAACCCAGGTCTCCTAGTTCAGAGATAGGGACACTAACACTGCATCACTACAGAGCCCTCAAGGCTCTGATAATGTAGTGATTGTAATGAGGTTAGCCAGCTGGACCTCAATGAATATGAATTTCTGATTGGGGCTGTTAATCTGGTCCAATCAGGGAGCCCTGGCTGACGGATAAAAAAGCTGAAAATGTGTTGCTGCAAAAGCTTTTCCAGCAACACATTTTCAGCTCTGATCTCCAGCATCTGCAGTCCTCACTTTCTTCTGACGGATAAAAAAGGGGAGTGTCAGAGATGCTGCCATTCTGGTACCTGATTCTGAATGAGACAGGACTGTTCATGTGTAAATAAAGGATGACTTGATGACAGATACTGGTCTCCATAGAGTTATTTCCAGATCAAATGATGGTTTATGGTTCTGGTTTCCATATTAAAGTGTGAAAATGGATTGTTCTAAGAGAATATCATTATAATTTTAAACTAGAGTTTTTTTCTGGATGTTCCCACTGGTCACAGTACAAAGCATACCAACGTGGGGAAGGAAATTGAACCAGTGAGATACTAAATAATTAGCAATTCTGTTAAAAGCAGAAGAGTTACAAAACTCTTTTCTACAAAAAAAAGATAGAATGGGAAAATGTTTTGAATATATTTTGGATGTTTGCTCTACACAATTTAGCTGCTGTGTTTCCTACATTCGTACACTCGAAGAGGTATATCATTAGCTTTGAAAGGATAGGCAAGAAGGTAAGGGAGGTGGGGTTGTATTCTTAATTAAGGATGAGATTAGGGTGATAGAGAGAGACATTATAGGACCTAAGGAACAAAATGTTGAATCCACTTGAGTGACGATCAGGGATAGTAAGAGGAAGAAGTCACTGGTGGGAGGCCACCCAATAATAATGCTACAGTGGCATAGGGAATTAATCAAGAAATATCTGACGCATGTAAGAATGGAAC
Organism: Chiloscyllium plagiosum; assembly: GCF_037043375.1. Lineage (NCBI taxonomy): Eukaryota > Metazoa > Chordata > Chondrichthyes > Orectolobiformes > Hemiscylliidae > Chiloscyllium > Chiloscyllium plagiosum. The sequence continues at coordinate 72,644,874 of NW_028270152.1, read as the reverse complement.
GGCAGTAGTCATGAGGGACTTTAACATGCACATTGATTGGCCGATTCAAGTAGCTAGAGAGAGTCTTGAAGAGGGTTCATAGAATTCATCCATGATGACTGCGTTGAACAGCATGTTATTGAACTTACAAGGGAGCATGCAATCCTAGATCTGGTCCTGTATAATGAGACAGATAAAATTAATGATCTCGTAGATAAGGATTCTCTCAGAAAGAGTGATCGCAGTATGATCAAATTTCAGATATAAATGGAGGGTGAAATAGTGTCATCTAAAACCAAGGTATTATGCTTAAAAAAGAGAGACTTATAATGGGATGAGGAAAGCATTGGCTAAATTAGACTGGAAACACAAGTTATATAGTGGAAAAGTTGAGGAATAGTGGAAGACTTTCAAAGAGATTTTTCACAGTGCTCAAGGAAAGTATATCCCTGTCAAAAACAGGGATAGCAAGGGTAGAAAGAGCCAGCCTTGGATAGCCAAGGAAAAAAGGAAGACATCCAATTAAAAGCTCATGCTTATAAAGTAGCCAAGATTAGTGAGAAACAGGAGGATTGGGAAAACTTTAAAGGCAACAAAGAACCATGAAGCAAGCAACAAAGAAAAGAAAGATAGATTATGAATGCAAATTAGCACAGAATATAAAAACTGGTCAGAAAAGTTTTTATAAACAGACAAAATGGAAGAGGGTGGCTAAAGTGGACAGAGATCTCTTGCAGAATGAGAAAAAGGAATTAATATTGGGTAATATTAAAATGCCCAGGGTCTTGAGTAACTATTTTGTGTCAGTCTAGTAGAAGATATGTCTAACACGCCAAAAAATGATGTTAAGGATACGATGGGAGGTGAGGACCTTATTTCAATTGTTATCACTAAAGAGGTAGTACTGAGCAAATTTGAGGGTCTGAAGGTAGATACGTTTCCTGGTCCTGATGGAATACATCCCAGGGTGCTGAAAGAAATGGCAGAAGTTATAGTAGATGCATTAATGTTAATTTCCCAAAATTCACTAGACTAAGGGCAGGTCCTGGCAGACTGGAAGACAGCGAATGTCACACCGCTGTTTAAAAAAGGGTGTAGGCAAAAAGCAGGTAACTATAGGTCAGTTGGCTTAACATCTGTAGTCTGGAAAATACTGGAGGCTATCATTAAAGAAGAAATAGTGAGACATATGGATGGAAAGGGTTCCATCAGCCAGACGGAGCATGGATTCAGAAAGGGAAGGTCGTGTTTGATAAACTTATTGGAGTTCTTTGAGGATGGAACAAGCGCGGTGGATAGAGGGGAACAGGTGGATGTTGTATACTTGGATTTCGATAAGTTGTCGCATAAAAGACTCATTGACAAGAATTTATGGAGTTGCGGGGAATATACTAACATGGATTGAAGACTGGTTAACCAATAGAAAGCAGAGAGTTGGGATAAATGGGTGTTTCTCTGGTTGGAGATAAATGCTAAGCAGGGTGCTGCAGGGCTCAGTTTTGGGCCTGCAACTGTTCATGATATATGTAAATAATTTGGAAGAAGAGACTGAGTATAATGTATGCAAGTTTGCTGATGACACTAAATTGAGTGGAAAGGCAAACTGTGCAGAGGATGTGGAGGGTCTACAGAATGATTTAGATAGGTTAAATAAATGGTAAAGGTCTGGTAGATGTTGGTAAATGTGACATTATCCACTTTGGAAGTAAAATTAATAGGTCAGTATTATTTAAATGGTGAAAGATTGCAGCATGGTGTTGTGCAGAGATGCGTAAGAGTGCACGTACATGAATCACTAAAAGTTGATTTGCAGGAGCAACAGGTAATCAGGAAGGCAACTGGAATATTGGCTTTCATTGCAAGAGGGATTGAATTTAAGAGCAGGGAAGTTCTGATGCAATTGCACCAAGTGCTGGTGAAACCGCACCTGGAGTATTGCGCTCAGTTCTGGTCTCCTTACCCAAGGAAGGATATACTGGCTTTGGAGGCAGTGCAGAGGAGATTTACCAAGTTGATTCCAGAGATGAGTGGGTTTCCGTGTGAGGAGAGGTTGAGCTGCCTGGGACTGTACTCACTAAAATTTAGCACAATGAGAGGGGATCTTACAGAGACATATAAAATTATGAAAGGGATAATTGTTTTCACCGGTGGGTGAGACCAACATTCGGGGACATGGCCTAAAAATTAGGGGAGTAGACTTAGGACAGAGATGAGGAGGAACTGCTTTTCCCAGAGAGTAGTGAATCTATGGCATTCTCTGCCCAAGGAAGTGGTAAAGGCATTAAAGATATTAAAGACAACGTTGGATGGGTTTTTGCGTGGTAGAGGAATTAAGGGTTATGGGGATGATGCAGGTGGGAGGAGCTGGGACAACGGATAGCTCAGCCCTGATCTTAATGAATGGCGGAGCAGGCTTGATGGACACATGGCCAACACCTGCTCCTACTACAATGAAAGTATGAAAAAAGCAAAGATCATGAAAAAGACTATAAAAATGAAAGTGTTTTCTTTCTTTCATATCAGTTAAAATCAATGCTGGATCTTGTGAAAGCTACTGCTTAACATTTTGAATTTATTTGAAACTAAAAAATATTGTTACAGTTTATAGAATAGTCATCGATAGGTTCAGTGGTAAACTCAGAAGGAATTTTATTATCCAGAGAGTGATTGTGGAACTGCAGAATTAAATTGCATGGATACACTTCAAGAGAAAGTAGATTAACATATGAAGGAGGAAAGAGATTAAAATATGCCAAAAGGTTTTGATGAAGAGTGGCAAGAAAAGGCTTATGTAGACGATAAACGTCAGTCCGGATCAAATGGGCCTAATGGCCTGTTTTGTGCTGTTAGCTCTGTGTAATTTTATGAACCTATTTGAAAAGTTGTTGTGTAAGGTGGCAGTGCGGTCTATATTGTATATCATATGGATATCAGATTGAAGTACTCTAGTGCAGCACATTATTGAGAGGTTCCCATTCAGATCAACCTTAGCATCTATCTCCTATTCTTTGTTGACTGGAAAATCAACTGCTTTTGCCCAAATTAAAGTCTTCCAAGTTAAACTACTACAAATATTGAGATTAATTCTTATTACTCATGATTAAAACAAGACAATTGAGTAGTATGAGCCTCAAGGTGATGCCCAGTGCAGTCTGGAGGTGAGACCTGGCACGGTCTGAAGGCTAAGTGTCACCGCAAACTGAATTGGAAGGACTTACTTTGAACTTCTTATTTCTTTTTCTAAGAATCTGTACCTAAGATGACACCATAAGTAGTGACTTGAATTCTAGTTCTCAGTGAACATGAAATATCCAAACTGAATTAAAAAGGTGTGGAATATCTGGGCACAGTACTAGGGCATAGTAAAAGGTATTTAGTGTCCATTTTTGATATCTGATCTCTTTTGTGCCAGAGGAAAATAATCACCTAAGGTTTGGAGTCCAATACCTTGAATTACTTGAATTAATTTTAAGTTGGTGGCAAGAATTTATGCTTCATAGTCTCCTACCCTAAGTTAATGTGCATAATTAATAAAATGCCTTTTACCTTGAATAAATATGTATTTTAATTTTGTTTATAGGTGAAAATAAGATTCATTTTATCCCAGGAATGATTGGTCCCTTCCTGGGTGTCACACTGGTGCCACAAGTTGAGGTACGGAATGTAATGATCCCAATCTTTCACGACATGATGGACTGGGAGCAGCGAAAGAATGGCAATTTCAAGCAGGTAGGCTGAGTGAGTATGAGCTGATCAAGAGAGATGGATTGTTTAGCTAATGCTTTCAATTCTCATAGCTAGCTCTGAGTAGCAGAAACTTCTTAAGTTGGTACAGTCAGTTCTGGGGAGGCGGTTTGAATCCTGAATTCTAGATGATGTCCTGGATACAAGAATTCTACAGTTCTATTCACAGCTAAAAATAAATGTTCATTGCAAAGTGCAGAATAGCAAAAATATAAAGGAGATAGCTGAAGAATTTTTAGGCCCATGTGTACCAGTATTTTGGGGGTTTACGCCAGTTTACACTCTGGAATCTGCGTTCAGATCCAGCTCAGACTGACACAATGAAAGTCTCCCCTGCTAGTCACAGGATGCTGTATGAAATAAATTTGGAAAATGTATAACCAATTCCTATTGTACATGTCTGTTAAAGCCTTCGATTTTTTTTATTTTCTATTTGTAAGGTGCTTTATAGATCCAAGTTCTTGTTTTGTGCAAACCACAGGAAAATCAATTTGCAATCTGATTCAGGGTCCACAAAGTGACTACAGTGCAAGGCAAAATAGTATCATAATGCTTTTTATTATAATAGGATATTTACTAAACATTTAACTGGTGGTGATGCTGGCATTAGGTACCAAAAATCATAATGTTCAAATCTCCCTTCTCAATAAGTACAATGTTTGTAAAATTAGTAATGCACATGTGTATTAAGCAGCTCATTTTTATATTAGATTTTAGAGGGAGCAACCTCTGAGCAAGAATTAAATTTTATTTTTCATTCCATTTAACCTTTCTTTATGAAAATAGGTCCAAATCATTCAATGACTCTGAGTGAAGGTCCCAATTTTGTTTTTAAATTGGTTTTATTTTCAGTAAAACAATCAAAACTTTCACCACCTAATTTTAAACAGTGCACATGTCAGAATGTGCTGTTGCCATTTAAAATTCAATTCACAGTTCCTTAAGCATCCAACTAACCCTGTATGTCAGCTTGTTCTGCAAAATCCGTGACTGCTGGAATGATCCCAGAAACCTTTTCTGAATCTGCTCGAAAACCTCCACAGCTTCAACATCCTCATACCTTTCTTAGAGTGCAATGACCAGAATTAAGCACAAGCTCCAGTTGAGGCCAAAGCAGTGTTTCATTATTCATTTCTTTGCTTTTGAAATCTATGCCTTCATGTAGCACAGGTTTACGTATACCTTATTCATCATTTGCTGCATGTCCTAATACTTTCAACAATTTATGCCCATATGACCCAGGTCTCTGTTAAAACACCAACTTTAGATTCCCATTCTTATTTCATGTTGTCTTTCCACACACTTCCTATTACTTTGCATTTCTCAACATGTCATGTAATTCTCATTAAATATCATGTACCACGTGTCTGCCCTTTTCACTAATTTATCTATGTTCTCTTGAAGTTTATCACTATCTTCCTCACAGTTTGGTATAATTCCAAATTTTGTGTCATCTGCAAATTTTGAATCTCTGGGCTGTTACAACAAAGAGCAATTCATTAAGATATATAAAGGAAACAGTGGTCCTAATACCAATCCCAGGGATTTAAGCTGATTGGAGTTGTGGGGGGGGGGGAGAGGTTTGGGAAAGGTGAAATATAGATGTACAAAGCAAGAGGACATGGCAGCATTAAAAGGCATCAATTTAAATAACAATACCCAAAGCAGGACAGGAAGGGAGGGAGTGTACAAAGATAGAAAAATAACAGTAAGTGGGGTAGTGAAAATGGTTAAAAAGTCAAAATTCAAAGTATGTAGTATTTAGAACAAAATGAATGAATTAATGGCACAGATCCAGATAAATGGGTATGATCTTATTGTTTTTATAGACCCTTCGTTACAAGGAGATCAAAGATGGAAACTAATTATTCAGGGATACGTGACTATTTGGCAGGACAAGCAATGTAACTAGGCTTTTGTATCTTCTGCCTGACAGAAGAGGTTGAAAGAGATTATAACTGGGGTAGGAGGGGTCTTTGATAATGTTGGCTGCCTTTCCGAGGCAATGAGAATGTAGATGGAGTCAATGGATTGGAGATTGGCTTGTGTGATGGTCTGGGCTGTATTCTCAAAATTCTGTAGTTTCTTATGGTCCTGGACAGAGTAATTGCCATGCTAAGCCGTGATGCGTTGAAATTTCTGTGATGCATCTCTAAAAGTTGGTCAGGGTCCTTACGGACTTTCCTTGGCCTCCTAAGGAAGAAGAGGTGTCTGCCATTTAATGAGATAATGGTGAGATGATAATCCTCAACTCCCCTCGAGGTTTGGGGACCTAATTTCCAATGTAACAGTGATTCCTACTTTCCACACTCCTGCGAACCACACAACAATAGAAAGAATGTAAACTCCATACTTTAACTGGCATTCAAAACAAGAATTTTTTAAATCAAAAGGTTGTATTTTCAAGTCATGTTGCAGAGATTGAGTGCAAAAGTTCGGTTGACATTCCAGTGCCATACTGATAGAGTTCAGAGATGCCAGCTTTTGCTTGAGACGTTAAACCAAAACTTTGTCTTTTTGTTCATTCACTCATGGGATGTAGGCATTGCTGGCTGGCCAGCATTTATTGCCCATTCCAAGCTACTCTTGTAAAAATGGGTAATCAGTCAACTTGTTGCACAGCTGCAGTTTATATCCTGTAGGTAGACCCATACCTCTTAGGAAGGGAATTGCAGGATTTTAACTGAGTGACAGTGAAGGAATGGCAATTTATTTCCAAGTCAGGATGGTGAGTGGCTTGCAGGGGACCTCTCAGCATAGCTCTGCAGCTTATCTATGTCCCTCTGTAACCTGCAACATCCTTCCACCCTGTCCACAACTCCCCCAACTTTACTGTCATCCGCAATTTACTAACCCATCATTTGATGCCCTCATCCAGGTCATTTATAAAAATGACAAATAGCAGTGGCCCCAAAACAGATCCTCACAGTACACCACTTGTACCTGAACTCCAGGATGAATATTTCAAATCAGTCACCACCCACTGTCTTCTAGCCAATTTCAGACCCAAACAGTAAAATCACCCTCAATCCCATGCCTCTGTATTTTCTGCAGTAGCCTACCATGGGGAACCTTATCAAGCGCTTTACTGAAATCCATATACACTACATCAACTGCTTTACCCTCATCCACCTGTTTGGTCACCTTCTCAAAGAACTCAATAAGGTTTGTGAGGAAGGACCTACTCTTCACAAAACTGTGTTGACTATCCCTAATCAAATTATTTCTTTCTAGATGATTATAAATCCTGTCCCTTATAATCCTTTCTGAAACTTTGCCCATAACAGAAGTAAGACTCAGCGGTCTATAATTCCCAGGATTGTTAGCGGGTTTTGAGAAGATTTGTAACTCAAGTTGAGGTTCTGGATGTAGGTTTGCTCGCTGAGCTGGAAGGTTCATTTTCAGACATTTCATCACCATACTAGGTAATATCTTCAGTGAGCCTCCAGACAAAGCAGGATTGTCTCTACTCCCCTTCTTGTACAAGGGGACAAAATTTGCTATCCTCCAGTCTTTGGGCACTATCCCTGTAGACAGTGATGACATAAAGATCAAAGCCAAAGGCTCTGCAATCTCTTTCCTGGATTCCCAGAGAATCCTAGGATAAGTCCCACCTGGCCCAGGGGACTTATCTATTTTCACTCTTTCCAGAATTGCTAAAACCTCCTCCTTATGAACCTCAATCCTGTCTAGTCTAATAGCCTGGATCTCAGTATTCTTCTCAACAACATCGTCTTTTTCCTTTGTGAATACTGATGAAAAATATTCATTTAGCGCCTCTCCTATCTCCTCGGACTCCACACACACCTTCCCATTACTGTCGTTGACTGGCACTAATCTTACCCTAGTCATTCTTTTATTCATGACATAGCTATAGAAAACTTTAGGATTTTTCTTGATCCTACCTGCCACAGACTTCTCATGTCCCTCCCTAGCTCTTCTTAGCTCTCTCTTTAGGTCCTTCCTGGCTAACTTCGAACTCTCACATGCCCTAACTGAGGCTTCTCATCTCATCTTTACATAAGCCTCCTCCTTCCTCTTGACAAGAGATTTGACTTCTTTAGTAAACCACGATTCCCTTGCTCAACCATTTCCTCCCTGCCTGACAGGTATAGACTCATCAAGAACTTGCAGTAGCTGTACCTTGAACAAGCTCCACATTTCAATTGTGCCTCCCCTGCAGTTTCCTCTCCCATCCTAAATTTTGCCTAATCAATCATAGTTGCCTTTCCCCCAGCTATAGTTCTTGCCCTGCGGTATACGCTTGTCCCTTTCCATTGATAAAGTAATCATAACCAAATTGTGGTCACTATCACCAAAGTGCTCACCTACCTCCAATCTAACACCTGGCCTGGTTCTTTACCCAGTACAAAATCCAATATGGTCTCGCCTCTTGTTGGCCTATCTACATACTGTCGAGAGTGTGGTGCATCAGCCCTTCCTGATAGAGCATTGAAACGTCGATTGTCCTACTCCTCGGATGCTGCCTGATAAGCTGTGCTTTTCCAGCACTACATTCCCGACTCTGATCTCCAGCATCTGCAGTCCTCATTTTCTCCTATCTACATACTGTGACAGGAAGCCCTCCTGCACCGATTGGACAAAAATTGACTCATCTAAAGTACTCAAACTATAGCGTTTCCAGTCCAGTCAATACTTGTAAAGATAAAATCCCCCATAACAACTAACCTGTTACTTTCACTCTTATCCAGAATTATCTATGCAATCCTTTCCTCTACATCTCTGGACCTTTTCAGAGACCTATAGAAAGCTCCCAACAGGGTGACCTCTCCTCTCCAGTTTCTAACCTCAGTCCACACTACCTCAGTAGACGAGTCCTTGTCAAAAGTCCTTTCTGCCACCGTAATACTGTCCTTGATTAACAATGCCACACCTCCCCCCTTTTACCACCTTTCCTGATCTTACTGAAACATCTAAACCCCAGAACCTGCAACAACCATTCCTGTCCCTTCTCTATCCATGTCATAGAGTCATAGAGTAATAAAGATGTACAGCATGGAAACAGACCTTTTGGTCCAACTCGTCCATGCTGTCCAGATATCCCAACTCAAACTAGTCCCACTTGCCAGCACCCGGCCCATATCCCTCCAAACCCTTCCTATTCAAATATCCATCCAGATGCCTTTTAGATGTTGTAATTGTACTAGCCTCCACCACTTCCTCTGATAGCTCATTCCATGCACTCACCACCCACTGCATGAAAAAGTTGCCCCTTAGGTTTCTTTTATATCTTTCCCCTCTCACCCTAAGCCTTTGCCCTATTAGTTCTGGACTCCACCACCCCAGGAAAAAGACTTTGTCTATTAATCCTATCCATGCCCCTCATGATTTTATAAAACTCTATAATGTCACCCCTCAGCCTCTGACCCTCCAGCCTATTCAACCTCTCCCTATAGCTCAAATCCTCCAACCCTGGCAACATCCTTGTAAATCTTTCCTGAACCCATTCAGGTTTCACAACATCCTTGCGATAGGAAGAAGACCAGAATTGCATGCAATATTCCAAAAGTGGCCGAACCAATATCCTGTACAGCCGCAACATGACCTCCCAACTCCTGTACTCAATACTCTGGCCAATAAAGGAAAGCATACCAAACACCTTCTTCACAATACTATCTACCTGCAACTCTGCTTTCAAGGAGCTATGAACCTGCACTCCAAGGTCTCTTTGTTCAGCAACACTCCCTAGGACTTGACCATTAAGTGTATAAGTCCTGCTAAGATTTGCTTTCCCAAAATGCAGTACCTCACATTTATCTAAATTGAACTCCATCTGTCACTGCTCAGCCCATTGGCCCATCTAATCTAGATCCCGTTATAATCTGAGGTAACCTTCTTTGCTGTTTCGGGTGTAGATTAGATTACTTAGATTACTTACAGTGTGGAAACAGGCCATTCGGCCCAACAAGTCCACACTGACCCGCCGAAGCATATACCACCCAGACCCATACTCCTACATTTACCCCTTCACCTAACACTACGGGCAATTTAGCATGGCCAATTCACCTAACCTGCACATTTTTGGATTGTGGGAGGAAACCGGAGCACCCAGAGGAAACCCACGCAAACTCCACACAGAGAGTCGCCTGAGGCGGGAATTGAACCCGGGTCTCTGGCACTGTGAGGCAGTAGTGCTAACCACTGTGCCACCGTGCCGCCCATTAGGTTTGCTCGCTGAGCTGTAGGTTTGATATCCAGACGTTTCATTACCTGGCTAGGTAACATCATCAGTGGCGACCTCCAAGTGAAGCGAAGCTATTGTCTCCTGCTTTCTATTTATATGTTTGTCCTGGATTGTGTTCCTGGGGTTTGTGGTGAAGTCATTTCCTGTTCGTTTTCTGAGGGGTTGATAGATGGTATCTAGATCTATGTGTTTGTTTATGGCGTTGTAGTTGGAGTGCCAGGCCTCTAGGAATTCTCTGGCATGTCTTTGCTGTCCCCTACATCTCCAATTTTGGTGTCATCTGCAAGCTTACTAACTGTACCTCTTATTTTCACATCCAAATCATTTATGTAAACGACAAAAAGCAGTGGACCCAGCACTGATCCTTTTGGCACTCCACTGGTCACAGGCCTCCAGTCTGAAAAACAGCCCTCCACCACCACCCTCTGTCTTCTACCTTTGAGCCAGTTCTGAAGGTCAAAGGCTGTTTCTACCTGTATTCCATGAGATCTAACCTTGCTAACCAGTTTCCCATAAGGAACCTTGTCAAATGCCTTACTGAAGTCCATGTAGATCATATCTACCACTCTGCCCTCATCAATCCTCTTTGTTACTACTTCAAAAAAAACTCAATAAGTTTGTGAGACATGATTTCCCACACAAAAAGGCATGTTGATTATCCATAATCAGTCCTTAACTATCCAAATACATGTACATCCTGTCCCTTAGGATTCCCTCCAACAACTTGCCCACCACCGACATCAGGCTCATTGGTCTATAGTTCCCTGGCTTGACCTTACCACTTTTCTTACAGTGACACCACATTAGCCAACCTCCAATCTTCTGGCACCTCACCTATGGCTATTGATGATACAAATATCTCAGCAAAGGGCCCAGCAATCACTTTCCTAGCTTTCTACAGAGTTCTGGGGTATACCTGATCAGGTCCTAGGGATTTATTCACTTTTATGCATCTCAAGACATTCAGCACTTCCTCCTCTGTAATAATGACATCTTTAAAGATGTCACCATCTATTTCCCTACATTCTATACCTCCCATGTCCGTTTGCAAAATACTTGTTTAGTATCTGCCCCATCTCCTGTAGCTCCACACTACGACCGCCTTACCAATTTTTGAGGGGCCCTATTCTCTCCCTAGTTACCTTTTTGTCCTTAATGTATTTGTAAAAACCCTTTGGATTCTCCTTAACTCTATTTGCCAAAGCTATCTCATGTCCCCTTTTTGCATGTCCTGATTTCCCTCTTAAGTATACTCCTACTGCCTTTATACTCTTAAGGATTCACTCGATCGATCCTGTCTGTACCTGATATATGCTTCCTTCGTTTTCTTAACAAAACCCTCAATTTCTTTAGTCATCCAGCATTCCCTATACCTACCAGACTTTCCTTTCACCATAACAGGAATATACTGTATCTGGATTCTCATTATCTCATTTCTGAAGGCTTCCCATTTTACAGCTGTCCCTTTACCTGCGAACATCTTGCCTAATGCCGTCAAAATTAGCTTTTCTCCAAATTAGAACTTCAATTTTTAGATCTGGTTTATGTTTTTCCATCACTGTTTTAAAATTAATAGAATTATGGTTGCTGGCCCCAAAGTGCTCCCCTACTGACACCTCAGTCACCTCCCCTGCCTTATTTCCCAAGAGTAGGTCAGGTTTTGCACCTTCTCTAGTAGGTACATCCACATACTGAATCAGAAAATGTTTTTGTACACACTTAACAAATTCCTCTCTGTCTAAACCCTTAACACTATGGCAGTGCCAGTCTATGTTTGGAAAGTTAAAATCCCCTACCATAACCACCCTATTATTCTTACAGATAACTGGGATGTCCTTACAAATTTGTTTCTCAATTTCCCACTGCCTATTAGGGCATCTATTATCCAATCCCAATAAGGTGATCATCTCAGTTTCTCAGTTCAACCCAAATAATTTCCCTAGATGTATTTCAGGAATATCCTCCCTCAGTACAGCTGTAATGCTATCCCTTATCAAAAACGCCACTCCCCCTCCTCTCTTGCCTCCCTTTCTGTCCTTCCTGTAGCATTTGTATCCTGGAACATTAAGCTGCCAGTCCTGTCCATCCCTGAGCCACATTTCTGTAAGTGCTATGATATCCCAGTCCCATGTTCCTGACCATACCCTGAGTTCATCTGCCTTTCCTGTTAGGCCTCTTGCTTCGAAATAGCCACAACATCAAAGTCCTAGGTACCAACCCATGCTGCAAGTTCATCCACCTTATTCCGGATGTTCCTGCCATTGAAGTAAACACATTTCAAACCACCTTTCTGCCTGCCAGTACACTCCTGCGACCTTGAACCCTTATTCATGACCTAATTACTCTCAACTTCCTTTACATTGGAGCTACAATTAAGGTTCCCATCTCCCTGCTGAATTAATTTAAACCCTCCCGAAGAGCATTAGCAAATTTGGTTAGGGGTGCAGCAGGTTCTGGAGCACAAGTATTCAGTACTATTGCTGGAATGTATTCGGGGCCCATAGCCTTTGCAGCATCCAGTGCTTCCAGCCATTTTTTTGATATCACGTGGAGTCAATCGAATTTGCTGAAGACTGGTACCTGTGATGCTGGGGACCACTGGAGGAGGCCGAGATGGATCATTCACTCGATATTTTTGGCTGAAGATTGCAAATGCTTCATTATCTTTTGCACAAATATGCTATGTTTTTCCATTGTTGAGGATGGAGATATTTGTGGAGCCGTTTCCTCTAGTGAATAGTTTAATTGTTTGCCAATGTTCACAACTGGAGCCTTGATCTGATCCTTTGGTTGTGGGATCACGTAGCTTTGTCTATCATTTGCTGCTTCTGCTATTTGACATGCAAGTAGTCCTGTTTGATACTTTCAACAGGTTGATATCTCATGCCTAACTGCTACTCCTGGAATTGCATTCTCCAATGAACCAGGGTTGATCCCTGACCTAATGGTAATAGTTAATGCCAGACCAAGGGGTTGCAGATTGCAGAATACAATTCTGCTGCTGTCGATGATCCACAGTGCCTCATAGATGCCCAGTCTTGAGTTGCTAGATCTATTCAAAACCAGTCCAATTTACTATCCTGGAGATAGTACTATATAGCACAATAGTGTTCTTAATGTAAAGGCAAGAATGAGAGATTATGTGGGATTGTGTGGATACCACTGTTACAGTACTGTCATGGACAGATGCATTTGCAGCCAGCAGACTGGTAAAGATGAGGTGAGGTATATTTTTCCCTTTTATTGGTTCTCTCGCCACCCACTGCAGACCTAGTCTAGCAGCTATGTCCTTTAGAATCTGACCAAGTCAATCAATAGTGCTGCTGCTGAGCCACTCTTGGTGGCGGACATTGAAATCTCCTGCCCAGAATACATTTTGCACCCTTCCCATCCTCAGTGCTCCCACGAAGTGATGTTCAACATGGAGGAGTTCAAATTCATCAACCAAGGGCAGACAGTATATGATATTCATCAGGCACTTTACATGTTTAACCTGAAGCCATGAGATTTCATGAGGTCCAAAATCAATGTTGAGGATTCTCAGAGCAACTCCCTCCTGACTATAATCCACTCTGCGGCTACCTCTGCTGGGTCGGTCCTGTCAGTGGGACAGGACATATCCAGGGATGGTGATGATGGTGTCTGGAACATTTGTCTATAAGGTATGATTCTATGAGTGTGACTATGTCATGCTGTTGCCTGACCTGGATTCGACTCCACCCTCAGATGACTTTGTAGAGTTTGCACATTTTCCCTGTATCTGCATGGGTTTCCTGCTGATACTCCAGTTTCTTCCCACAGTCCAAAGATATGCAGGTTAGGTGAATTGGCCATGCTAAAGTGCCCCGTAGTGTTCAGAGATGTGTAGGTTAGGTGCATTAGTCAGGGGGAAATGTAGAGTAATAGGGTAGAGGACTGGGCCTGGGTGGGACACTCTTCGGAGGATCAGTGTGGACTTGTTGGGCCAAATGGCGTTTTCCGCACTGTAGGGATTCTAATCTGTGACTAGTCTGTAAGGCAGCTCCCTTAATTATCTGGGTGTAAAAAATCCTGTCATATTATTTTGAAGAGGAAAACACCTCACTTACTCTCGCTCCTCTTTTCCATCCCACCTCTATTTTAAACATCAGTATTAAAATCTTTCCCTATTCCATGTAAGTAACTGCTGAGGATCCTGAAACTCAAAATTCCTGCAGGTCAGTTCCATGATTCACAGGAGGCCAAAGTTTCAGGGAGAAGTAAAATGTAAAGATATTGTTCAATATTACATCCCGGTTCGGGGTGATGTGGGGAGTGAACTGATTCCTTTCCTTGTCCCACTCTTCCATTGTCACAGCAAATTTGAATTCAAAAAGGTGCTATATCTGACAGTATAGCTCCATTTCAGAAACAAGTTGGCTCGATTCCTTAAGTAACAAATAAAGAACTTGTTTATTGCAAACAAAACGTAGTCAAGCAGACTATAAAGATTATTAAAAAACATTAAAATATGTGGATCAGTCTGCTGAGAGAGTGGCGAAGACTTTGGATTCTCCTTTATGTTCCCTTCACTTGCTGTGAAAGTCTTCTTTCTGGTAGCTTTCAACTTACAACCCTAAAATGAGAGGGTTTTGGAAAAATGAGAGGGTAGGAAGGTCACAAACTTATGCTCCTAACATGTTATCTAGAATCATAGAATCATATAGTACAGAAGGGGCCTTCAGCCCATTAGGTTTGTACTGCCAAAAATATACTACTTACCCACACAAGTCCCACTCTCCCGTACCAGGCCCATAGTCTTGAATGTTATGACATTTCATGCGTTCATCCAAGTACCTTTTAAAGATTGTGAGGTTTGCCACCTCAACTACTCTCCCAGGCCGTGCATTTCATCTTCCGACCACCCTCTGGATGAAGACATTTTCCTCAAGTCCCCTCTAAAACACCTCCCTTTCACTTTAATATTTTGCCCCCTTCTTATTGGCCCTTGGACTAATGGGAACAACAGCTTTCTATTCACCCTGTTCAGGCCCCTCATAATCTTATACACCTCTATTAGGTGTATCAACTTGCCACCTCCACCTCCTCTGCTCCGAAGAAATCAACCTGAGCTTATCCAGCCTTTTTTGAGAGTTGAAATGCTCAATCCCAGTCATCATTCTGATCAGTTTCCTCAACATAAAGCACTCCAGCTATGACCTAACCCAAGTTCTGTTCAGATTCATCATGACATACCTGCTCTTATAATCATGCCACGAGTCATAAAGGCAAGCAAACTGTATACAGGTACCTTGTTCACTACCCTACTAACCTGTCCTACCACCTTCAAGAATCTATACACATGCACTGCAAGATCCCTCTTCTTCTGATCTCCCTTGTATCTTGGCCTTCATTGAGTACTCTCTTTACTTGTTTCTTCTTCCAAAGTGCATCGCCTCACATTTATCAGAGTTAAATTTCACCTGCTACTGATTTGTCCATCTGACCAATCTGTTTATCTCCTCCTGTAACCTGACACTTCCCTCCTCACTAGTAACCACCCAGCCAATCTTTGTTATATACAATCTTATTTGTCATCCATCTCACATTCTCATTTACAGCATTTATGAATATCAGAAACAATAGGGAATCCAACAGTAATCCCTGTGGTATGCCTTTGCACACCATCCTCTGTCTCCTGTCACTAAGCCAATTTTGGATCGAACTTGCCAAGTTACATTGGATCTCTTGAGCTTTTACCTTCTCAATCAATTTCCCATGTAGAACCTTGTCAAAAGCCTTGCTGAAATCCATATCACTTTAATTCTCTGTGTTCAAATCCAACAGCTTGATTACAGCCAAAATTGGGTCAAGTGACTGCTTTCTGATAATATTGTGGACTTCATGACTGTAATCAAGAAGTGAATTTTGTCTTGTTTTCTCCTATAGGCAGACTGCTTTGTTTGCGAAGTGTTCTTTCCAAAAAGCTCAAGATATAGGAAAAATCTAGTCAACAACATAAGACCATAAGACATCAGAGCAGAAGTTAAGCCATTCATCCCATCGAATCTGCTCCACCATTCATCATGACTGATAAGTTTCTCAGCCCCATTCTTTGGCTTATCCCCATGATGCTCAAGAACCTATCTATCTCAGTCTCAAATAAAGAAATGACCTGGTCTCCACAGCCTTCTATGGCAATGCATTCCTTAGATTCATCACTCTCTGGCTGAAGAAGTTTCTCCTTATCTCCATTCTAAAAGGTCTTCTCTTTACTCTAAGGCTATGCCCTTGGATCATAGTCTCTCCTACCAATAGAATCAGCTTTCCAACATCTACTCTGTACAGCCATTCAGTATTCTGTATATTTCAATTAGATCCCCTCTCATCCTTCTAAACTCCATCAAATATAAATCCAGAGCCCTCTTATGTTAAGATTTTCATTCCTGGGACCATTCTTGTGAACCTCCTATGAACACACTCCAGGGCCAGTACATTCTTCCTGAGATATGGAGCCCAAAACTGCACAGAATGTGGTCTGAACAGAGCTTTAAAGAGCCTCAGAAGTATTTCCCTGCTTTTATATTCAAGTGCTCTCCAAATAAATGCTATCATTGTATTTGCCTTCCTAACCACTGACTGTTTCCACACTGGAAATCTCTAATCTAATCAATCTGCAAGTTTACCTTGAGAGAATCCTAGACTAGAACTCCCAAGTGTCTTTACACTTCAGACTTCTGAATTTTCTCCCCATTTAGAAAATTGTCCATGCCTCTATTCTTCCTACCAAGGTGCATGACCTCACACTTTCCTATGTTGTACTCCATCTGCCACTTCTTTGCCCACTGTCCTAACCTGTCCAAATCCTTCTGCATCCTCCCTGCTTCCTCAAAGCTATCTGTCCTTCTACCTATCTTTTCTATCGTCTGCAAGCTTAGCCAGAAGGCCCTCAATTCATTCACCTAGATTGTTAATGTATAAAGTGAAAAGTTGTGGTCCCAACACTGAGCCTTATGGAACACCACTTGTCACTGCCTGCCACCCTGAGAAGGACCCTTCTATCCCTACTCTCTCTTTCCTGTCAGACAGCCAAGCTTCTATCCATACTAGCATCTTGCCTCTGACACCTTATCTTATTCAGTGGCCTCCTATGTGACACCTTGTCAAAAGTCGTCTTGAAGTCCAGGTAGATACCATCCATTGGCTTTCCTTGGTCTAACCTGCTTGTTACTTCCTCAAAGAATTCTAGCAGATTTGTCAGGTATGACCTCCCTTTGATGAAACCTTGCTGACTTTGCGCTATTTCACCATACATTTCCAACTATTCAGAAATCTCATCCTTCACAATGATTCCAGGATCTTACCCATGACCGAGGTTAGGCCTGTAATGTTTCATCTTCTTTTGCCTTACTCCCTTTTTAAATAGGGATAACATGTTAGTGATTTTCCAGTGCTCTGCAACCCTCTCTGATTCTAGCGATTCCTGAAAGATCACCTCTAATGCCTCCACTATCTCTCCATTATCTCTTCAGCTATCTCCCTTAGAACTCTGTGGTGTAATCCTTCTGGTCTAGGGGATTTATCCACCTTCAGGCAATTCAGTTTTTCTAGCACCTTCTCCTTGATGATGACCACCATACTCAGTTCTGCCCCCTCACTCTCTTGAATTTTTGGGTTATTACTCTGTCTTCCAGTTTGAAGCCTGACACAAAGTTCCTCACCAATTTACTCGTTCCTCACTACTATCTCTCTGGTGCCATTTTCCAGGAGCCCAATTCCACTTTTGCCTCTCGTTTGCCCTTTATATATCTCAAGAAACTCTTACAGTCTTCCTTTATGTTACCGGCTAGCTTCCCCTCATATTTAGTCTTCTCCTTCCTTATTCCTTTTTTTGATGTCCTTTGTGAGTCTTTGTAAGCTTTCCAATCCTCTGGTTTCCCATTGCCTTTTGCCACATTATATGCTTTCTCTTTTGTTTTTATAATATCCCTGACTTCCCTAGTCAGCCATGGTTGCCTCATCCTCCCTGTACCATGCTTGTTTTTTCTTCGCCGTGCATCTCTGCTGTGTCTCCTGAGTTACTCCCAAAACTTCCAGCCATTGCTGTTCCACTGTCTTTCCTGCTCAGCTCCTCTCCCAGTCAATTCTACCTAGCTCCTCCCTCATGCCCCTGTAGTTGCCTTTATTGAGATGTAAAACCTGATTCTATCTTCTCCCTTTCAAATTGTAGAGTAAATTTAATCATATTACAATCGCTGCCTCCTAAGGGTTCCTTCACCTAAAGCTCCCTTACCAAGTCAGCCTCATTGCACAACATTACATCAGTATTGCATATACCGTAGAAGGCTCCACCACGAGCTGCTCCAAAAATCCATCTCGTAGACATTCCACAAATTCCTTTTCTTGCAATCCATTATCAATCTGATTTTCCCAGTCCACCTACATTTGAAATTCCCCATGATCACTGTAACTTTGCCTTTTCTGCACATCGTTTCTTCTCTTCGTGCATCTTGAGCCCCAGCTCCTGAATACTATTTGGAGACCTGTACATAACTCATATTATGATTTTCTTTATTTTTGCGGTTCCTGAATTTTACCCACACAGATTCTACACCATCTGATCCTACCTTTTTCTTCCTATTGATTTAGTTTCATTTCTTACTAATAAGGCAATCCCATCCATTCTGCCCACTTGCCTATCTTTTCGATTGGATGTATAATCTTGAATATTCAGCTCCCAGTCCTGATCCCCTTGCAGCCACGTCTCTGTGATGCCACCACGTCATACCTGCCAATTTCAATCTGCACCACAAGCTCATTTACCTTATTCGTTATGCTGCGTGCATTCAGATAGAACACCTTCAGTCCTGTATTAACTGTCTCTCCTCTATGTCATTTGTTTGTCCGGTATGCTTGAAGTTTGATTGCTAACCATCCTTTACATTCTGTCCTATTTGTGTCCATGCTGGAGATTTTAATAACCTCTCCTGACTTCTGTGCTCTTACCTCCTCCTTTCATTCGGGTTTTCTAATTTCCCCTATAACTGATCTCTCTCCCCTCCCTTATTTAGATAAAAGCCCTGTCTATAGCCCCAGTTATGCAATTCGCTAGGACTCTGGTTCCAGCACAATTCAGATGAAGACCGTCCCATCTGAACAGATCCCATCATTCCTAGTACTGGTGTCAATGTCCCATGAATTCAAATCTATTTCTCCTACACCAAACTTTGAGCCATGTATTTACCTGCATAATATTATTGACCCTGTGCCAATTAGCTCGTGTCTCAAGTAGGAATCCAGAGATTATTACCTTTTTGGTTCTGCTTTTTAATTTAGCTTGTAGCTGTTCATACTCCATTAGCAGAATCTCTTCTCTGGTTTTATCCACAACCACAACCACTGCATCTTTACCCTCCCACTCCAAGTTCCTCTGCAGCCCAGATGAGATATCCCAAACCCGAGCACCAGGCAGGCAACACAACCTTTGGGACTCTCAATCCTGGTTACAGAGAACAGTGTCTATGACTCTCACTATACTATTCTCAATTACAACATTTCTCTTCTCTCCCCCCCCCCCCCCAACCTGAATGGCTCCCTCACCACTGTGCTGCAGTCCCCATTCCCATCCACACACAGAGCAAAACTCTTGGATTTGGACAAGAACGGGGTCTGAGGCTCCTGCAACTCTCCCCCCTGGATCCCTCTACCTGCCTCATATCCTCCTGTCCCTGACTACTGGCTGAATTTGAGTTAGTCTAAGGGGTGTGACTGTCTCCTGAAACACAGCACCCAGGTAACTCTCCCACTCCCTGATGTGTCGCAATGTTTGAATCTCAGACATCAGCTCATTTGACTCAGAGCCGGAGTTCTTCCAGCAACCAACATTTCCTACAGACATGATCACTGGGAACCACGATGGAGTCCCACGTCATGCAGAAACAACATATCACCTGACTCTCCATATGTTTGTATATTGTTGCTTATGCAAGTTGTAACCAATAAATAAGTTGCAATCAAGAAATCAACAAGAGTCAATTTAACACATTCAGATTTAGCAGACTCTTATTAGCCAATCAAATCACAGCCCTCCTGTGATGTCACTTTTCAGTTTCTCCTCAGTCAAAACCATTTCAAATCAGAATCTCTTACCTTCCCAGACTGATTTGGAGATGCCGGTGTTGGACTGGGGTGTACAAAGTTAAAAATCACACAACACCAGGTTATAGTCCAACCGGTTTAATTGGAAGCACACTAACTTTCGGAGCGACGCTCCTTCATCAGGTGATTCCCAGACTGCTCTCCATTCTCTCCCACTCAGCTCTGGTCCTGAAGTGCATGCCCCAAATCCACGAGGTAAGTTTTTATAATCTCTTACCTTCCCAGGCTGCTTTCTGTTTGTTCCCGCACAGCTCCAGTCCCAATTACAGATAACATCTTTGCAAAAGTTTTTACTTCTTGTTCCTCTGTTGCAGGTAGAAGCAGAGCTCATCGATAAACTGGACAGTCTGGTATCCGATGGAAAAGGAGATGAAAATTACCGTGAACTCTTCAGTCTCCTGTAAGCAGTGCAGAGAAAGAATCAGTAACATTACAAATAGTCTGAAGTGGAGAAGGAACACATTATTCAGAATTGATCCAATCTGTGAATCTGTTTGACAAAAAAAAAGAAATGGACGTTGTGTAAGATGTGTCATAGTCATAGAGATGTACAGCACGGAAACAGACCCATTGGCCCAACTCGTCCATGTGGACCAGATATCTCAACCCAATCTAGTCCCACCTGCCAGCACCTGGCCCATATCCCTCCAAACCCTTCCTATTCATATACCCATCCAAATGCCTTTTAAATGTTGCAATTGTACCAGCCTCCACCACTTCCTCTGTCAGCTCATTCCATAAACATACCACCCACTGAGTGAAAAGGTTGCCCCTTAGGTCTCTTTTATATCTTTCCCCTCTCACCCTAAACCTATGCCCCCTTGTTCTGGACTCTTCCACCCCAGGGAAAAGACTTTGTCTATTTATCCTATCCATGTCCCTCATGATTTTGTAAACTTCGATAAAGTCATCCCTCAGCCTCCAGGGAAAACAGCCCCAGTCTATTCAATCTGTCTCTATAGCTCAAATCCTCCAACCCTGGCAAAATCCTTGTAAATCTTTTCTGAACCCTTTCAAGTTTCACAACATCTTTCCAAAAGGAAGGAGACCAGAATTGCACGCAATATTCCAACAGTGGCTTGTACAGCTGCAAAATGACCTCCGAACTCCTGTACTCAATATTCTGGATTAGAGTGGTGCTGGAAAAGCACCGCAGTTCAGGCAACATCCGAGGAGCAGGGAAATTGATTTTTCGGGCAAAAGGCCTTCATCAGGAAAGATGAAGGGCTTTTGCCCGAAACGTGGATTTCCCTGCTCCTCGGATGCTGCCTGAACTGTTGTGCTTTTCCAGCACCACTCTAATCCAGAATCTGGTTTCCAGCATCTGCAGTCATTGTTTTTACCTGTACTCAATACTCTGACCAATAAAGAAAAGCATACCAAACGCCTTCTTCACTATTCTATCTACCTGCAACTCCACTTTCAAGGAGCTATGAACCTGCACGCCAAGGTCTCTTTGATCAGCAGCACTCCCTAGGACCTTACCATTAAGTGTATAAGTCCTGCTAAGATTTGCTTTCCCAAAATGCGGCACCTCATATTTATCTAAATTAAACTCTATCTGCCACTTCTCAGTCCATTGGCCCATCTGATCAAGATCCTGTTGTAATCTGAGGTAACCTTCTTCACTTCAAAGTTTGTGAAAAGATTTGTAGCTCGGGTGCTCGTTGTTGTGGTTCTGTTCGCCGAGCTGGGAATTTGTATTGCAGACGTTTCGTCCCCTGTCTAGGTGACATCCTCAGTGCTTGGGAGCCTCCTGTGAAGCGCTTCTGTGATCTTTCCTCCAGCATTTGTAGTGGTTTGAATCTGCCGCTTCCGGTTGTCAGTTCCAGCTGTCCGTTGCAGTGGCCGGTATATTGGGTCCAGGTCGATGTGCTTACGGATTGAATCTGTGGATGAGTGCCATGAGAACAGCCAGGGAATTCCTAGAGACATGGCACTCATCCATGTCTCCCATGGGGGATCTTGTCAGACACCTTACTGGAGCCCATGTAGATCACATCTACCACTCTGCCCTCATCAATCCTCTTTGTTACTTGTTCAAAAAACTCAATCAAGTTTGTGAGACATGATTTCCCATGCATAAAGCCATGTTGACTACCCCTAACTAGTCCTTGCCTTTCCAAATACATGTAAATCCTGTCCCTCAGGGTTTCCCTCCAATAACTTGCCCACCACCGACATCAGGCTCACTGGTCCATAGTTCCCTTGCTTGTCCTTACCACCCTTCTTAAACAGTGGCACCACGTTAGCCAATCTCCAGTCTTCCGGCACCTCACCTGTGACTATCGATGATACAAATATCTCAGTAAAAGGCCCAGCAATTGCTTCCCTAGCTTCCCACAGAGTTCTAGGGAATACCTGATCAGATCCTGGGGATTTATCCACTTTAATGCTTTTCAAAGCATCCAGCACTTCCTCCTCTGTAATATGGACATTTTTAAAGATGTCACCATCTATTTCCCTACATTTTATATCTTCCATATCCTTTTCCACAGGAAATGCTGATGCAAAATACTCATTTAGTATCTTCTCCATTTTCTGTGGCTCCACACAAAGGCCGCTTTGCTGCTCCTTGTGGGGCCCTATTCTCTCCCTAGTTACCCTTTTGTCTTTAATGTATTTGTGAAAACCCTTTGGATTCTCCTTAATCTTATTTGTCAAAACTATCTCACGTCACCTTTTCACCCTCCTGATTTCCCTCTTAAGTATACTCCTACTGCCTTTATACACTTCTAATGATTCATTCGATCTATCCTGTCTACACTTGACATATGTTTCCTTCTTTTTCTTAACCAAACACTCAATTTCTTTAGTAATCCAGCATTCCCTATACCTACCAGCCTTTCCTTTCACCCTAACAGGAATATACTTTCTTTGGACTCGCATTATTTCATTTCTGAAGGCTTCCCATTTTCCAGCCGTCCCTTTACCTGTGAACATCTGCGCCTAATCAGCTTTTGAAAGTTCTTGCCTAATACCATCCAAATTGGCCTTCCTCCAATTTAGAACTTCAGGTTTTAGATCTGGTCTATCCTTTTCCATCACAGTTTTAAAACTAATAGAATTATGTTCGCTGGTCCCAAAGTGCTCCCCTACTGACACCTCAGTCACCTGCATTGCCTTATTTCCCAAGAGTAGGTCAAGGTTTGCACCTTCTCTAATAGGTACATCCACATACTGAATCAGAAACTTTTCTTGTGCGCACTGAATAAATTCATCTCCATCTAAACCCTTAATACTATGGCAGTCTCAGCCTATGTCTGGAAAGTTAAAATCCCCTGTCATAACCACCCTATTATTCTTACAGATTACTGAGATCTCCTTTCAAATTTGCTTCTCAATTTCCCTCTGACTATTAGGGGGTCTACAACACAGTCTCAATAAGGTGATCATTCCTTTCTTATTTCTCAGTTCCACCCGAATAACTTCTGTGGATGTATTTCCAGGAATATCCTCCCTAAGTGCAGCTGTAATGCTATCCCTATACCTGCCAGTGCTTCCTTTCACCCTAACAGGAATATACTTTCTCTGGACTCTCATTATCTCATTTCTGAAGGCTTCCCATTTTCCAGCCGTCCCTTTACATGCGAACATTTGCCCCCAATCAGCTTTTGAAAGTTCTTGCCTAATACTGTCCAAATTGGCCTTCCTCCAATTTAGAACTTCACCTTTTAGATCTGGTCTATCCTTTTCCATCACTATTTTAAGACTAATAGAATTATGGTCGCTGGCCCCAAAGTGCTCCCCTACTGACACCTCAGTTACCTGCCCTGCCTTATTTCCCAAGAGTAGGTCAGGTTTTGCACCTCCTTTTGTGGGTACAACCACATCCTGAATCAGAAAATTTTCTTGTACACACTTAACAAATTCCTCTCCAATTAAACTCTTAACACTATGGCGGTCCCAGTCTATGTTTGGAAAATTAAAATCCACTAATATAACCACCCTATTATTCTTACAGATAACTGAGATCTCCTTACAAATTTGTTTCTCAATTTCCCTCTGACTATTAGGGGGTCTATAATACAATCCTAATAAGGTGATCATCCCTTTCTTGTTACTCACTTCCATCCAAAATACTTCCCTGGATGTATTTCCAGGAATATCCTCCTTAAGTACAGCTGTAATGCTATCCCTTATCAAAAATGCCACTGCCCCTTCTCTCTTGCCTCTCTTTCTGTCCTTCCTGTAGTATTTGTATCCTGGAACATTAAACTGCCAATCCTATCCTGAGCCACATTTCTGTAATTGCTATGATATCCCAGTCCCATGTTGCTAAGCATGCCCTGAGTTCATCTGCCTTCCGTGTTAGGCCTCTTGCATTGAAATAAATGCAGTTTAATTTATCAGTCCTGCCTTGTCTCTGCTTTGTCCCTGCTGCCCTGATTGTTTGACTCACCTTTGTTCTCAACTGTTCCAGTCTCATATTGAAATCTTTCCTCACTATCTCCCTGGGATCCCCCCCACACCCCCTCCACCTTATTAGTTTAAATCCTCCTGAGCAGCTCTAGCAAATCTTCCTGCCAGTATATTAGTCCCCTTCCAATTTAGGTGCAATCTGTCTTTCTTATACAGGTCACTTCTACCCCTAAAGAGCTTCCAATGATCCAAAAATGTGAATCCTTCTCCTGTACACCAGCTCCTCAGCCATGCATTCATCTGTTCTATCCTCCTATTCCTGCCCTCACTAATTCGTACCATCCGGAGTAATCCAGATATTACTACTCTCAAGGACCATCTTTTTAAATTCCTGCCTAACTCTCTGCAATCTCCCTTCAGAATCTCAACCTTTTTCCTTCCTATGTGCTTGGTTCCAATGTGTACAATAACCTCCTGCTGTCCCCTCTCCCTCTTGAGAACATTCTGCACCCTCTCTGGGACATCCTTGATCCTGGCACCAGTGAAACAACACACCATTCTGATTTTTCACTGCTAGCCATAGAAATGTCTGTCTGTATCTCGGACAAGAGAGTCCCCTAACACAAATCAATCACTTGGAATCCGAAGTACCTCTCATTACATTAGTCTCAATACCAGAAACTTGGCTGTTTGTGTTACATTCCCCTGAGAATCCATCACCCCTTAGATTTCCCAAAACAGCATACTAGTTTGAAATGGGGATAGCTACAGAAGACTCCTGCACTACCTGCCTACCTCTCTTACCTTTCCTGGAGTTAACCCATCTATGTGACTGTATCAGCGACTTCCCCCCCCCCTTCCTCTAACTGCCATTCATCGCATCCCCTTGCTCTTGCACATTCCTCACTGCCTCTCCCACCCATCCATTCGATCTGATAAGATTCGCAACCAACGGCATTTATTGCAAATATAATCCTCAGTAAACCGTAAACTCTTCCTAAACTCCCACATCCAACAGGAAGAGCATATCACTCTACTCAGAGCCATTTTTGCTTCTTTCAATCTACAAACCCAGAAAAGAGCACTGTCTTATTCCTCTACAAAACACCATTATATAGCTTATATTTTAAGTTTAATCAAGAGACATAACTCAATAAAACATATAATCAAGAAAAAATCCACTCTACTCCCTACTGCACTTATTTTAAGGCCGTGCTTAAAACCACTTATCTGCTTCTGTGCTGTGACCGCTCCCCAATTAATTAGAAAACAAACTTAGTTATGTACAATGATAATATGTCCTCGTGTAAACCTCTGAATAGTTATACACCAGTCAGCTAAACCTTGATGCCAATTATGTATTATTTGGGAAAATGTTCTGAGAAACAGTATAAACTGTGTGTTAAAATTACATAAGTTAATTAATGATAGTCATAGTCAGTAACCGAGATCTGCAGCACAGAAAAAGGCCCTATAGCCCATCAAGTCCATGCCATTCAAAAACTACTGAACTAGTTTAATCCCATTTTCCAAAACTTGGCCAAAAGCCTTGTATGTCTTGGTACCACAAGTGCATATCTAAATACTTCTTAAATATTGTGAGGGTTTCTGCCTCTACCATCCTTACAGGCAGTAAGTTCCAGATTCCCACCACTATCTTGGTGAAAATATTTTTCCTCACATCTCTTCTAAACCTTCTACTCCTCACCTTAAACCTATGCACGTTGTCTTGATACTTCCATTAAGGGGAAAGGTTTATTCTTGTCTAGCCTATTTATATCCTTCACCATTATACACATCTTAATTATGTCAACATGGATTTGTTAAGGAAACGTCTGGCTAACTTGATTTAATTTTTTGAGGAGGTAACAAGTATGAGAGTAGTATATTTGATTCATCAGTTCATGCACAGCTTTTGACAAGTTGCCACATGGTAGACTGGTCAGAGAAGTAACACGCATTTGACCCAAGGAAAAGTAGCAAGTTGAATCCAAAATTGGTTCAGTGACAAGAAACAAAGGATCATAGTTTTTAAATTTTTTTTAGATTAGATTGTTTTAGATTACCTACAGTATGGAAACAGGCCCTTCAGGCCAACAAGTCCACACCGACCCTCTGAAGAGTAACCCACCCAGACCCATTCCCCTATCCTGTATTTACACTTGACTAATGCACCTAACACTATGGGCAATTTGGTATGGCCAATCCACCTGACCTGCTCATCTTTGGATTGTGGAAGGAAACCGGAGCACCCAGAGGAAACCCACGCAGACCCAGGGCAAACGTGCAAACCCCACACAGACAGTCGCCAGAGGCTGGAGTCGAACCCGGGTCTCTGGCACTGTGCTAACCACTGAGCCACCATGCTGCCCAATAGTAAACAAATGATTTTGACTTAAAGATTATTTGTTATGGGCTCCTTATGGCTAAGTACTGGTATCCTTGGTTTTTGTTCGATACTCTAATGATGTAGGAGGCACGATTAAGAAGTTAGAATCTTATAATTCCTACAGTGTGAAAGCAGCCCATGTAGCCACATTGACCTTCCGAAGAGCATCCCACACAGACCCAGCCTCCCTGCCCTGTAACCATGCACTTCCCATATAAAATCCACATAGCTTGCACATCCCTGGACGCTATGGACAATTTAGCATCACCAATCCACCTAGTTTGCGCAACTTTGGACTGTGGGAGGAAATCAGAGCACCCATAGGAAAGCCATGCAGACGTGGGGAAAATGTGCAACCTCCATGCAAGCAGTTGCCCAAGGCTAGAATCGAACCAGTGAGACAGCAGTGCTAACTACTGTGCTGCCGTGCCATATAAAGGAAGTAGTAATGGAAGCTTGTCAAAAAGGTACAATGATATTGTAAACTACATATCAATTGGAAAAGTCAGATGGACAAAGATTGTGTAAGGGTGAGTTTAACCTTTTATTTTCTCTTAGACTAGATGAGGCTCAAGTTTCTTTGTTTAAACATTCATACATGTTAAGAAATTGACATGCAGCTGAAATTTTTATCACAAGGTCAAATGTTTTATCCTAATTTTACAGACAACAAGCTTCCAATTGAGTATTTCTACAAATAATAATTTCTAATCAAATTGTTGCATTTTACTCACTCCTATCTCTACTCAAACATTTTCATATAGTTCACATTCCAAGCTAATGTATGTGATTACATTAACCAATCGTATTTGAACTAATACACATGGTTGTATTATCCAGTCATATCATTACATTTTTGCAGTATGTGTTTTATGATTAAACCGACATTGTCTATTTTTCCTTTCAGCCCCTCCTAATGCCTACACTGTCAATTTGTCCTCTCAGGTAGTCTAGATAAGTAGTTCCTGGAACATTTTGGGGATAGTTTCTTAGAACAACATGTTGCAGTGCCAATCATAAATCAGACAGGATTATGAGACAGGATTAATTAATGACCTCACAATTATGGCATCCTTGGTAGCAACAGTCATAATATGACTGAATTTTACATTCAATTTGTGAGAGAGAAGAATGGAATGTTACTATTTTAATCTTGATTCAGGGTAATTATGAAGATTTTGAAGCAGAGCTAGTTAAAGTGAACTGGCAAATTGGTCGAGGGATCTGTCAATAGAAATGTAGTGAAGATGTTCAAGGGGATATTTCAGAATACACAAAATATTAAGAACAAGGAGCAGGAGTAAACAATTCAGCCGTTTGAGCCTGCTACATGATTTAATTCGATCATGGTTGATCTCATCTCGGCCTCAATTCCATTTTCCTAGCTGCTCCCCATAATCCTTTATACGGTGACGAATTGAAAATTTTTCTACCTGATCTTTAAATTTATTCCGTGCTTCAGCATCCATGTGATTTTGTCAAAGAAATGTTAAAGACTTTTGGGATTAAACTAGAAGAGTTGTGGTTCAATACACTCATGAAGATGTTTTGGGCTAAACAGGATGTTTCAGCCGAGAAACATTCTATGAACATGTTGGTGCAAGTTCTTTCTAGAGTGGGTGGGATCACGTTCTTTCATGTTTTGTGTCTATATCTGGCTAGTCTGAGCTTTTAAGAAAGTAGGTGACATTCCTGGAAAAATGTATCTAAAAGAGAGTTGAGAAGCTATAACATTCAAATGCAATATTTTAGTTAATTATTCCATTCAGTTCTGAGTTGAAGGTGATTCAAATCTGATATTATACATACACCAGAGGGACATGAAAACCATCAGCTCTAGTCTCCAACCTTTCAGGACTTATATACAAAAAGTAACAATGTTTAATTTTTCTGTTTACACTGATAGCTGAATAATGACCTTCACCAGTAAAGTGCTCCTTCTACTGCATTGACTTTCCAATGGTGGGATGACTTTATTTGTCAAGGTCACTATGATCAACTTTAAGCATTGTAGGTATTTCTTGACTCAGTGCTGGTATGTGTAAACTCATAGTTTTAACATCATGCAGTAGTAATGTGATTAATATCCTTGTCTTTGCTTAATTTTTGCTGCCTGGAAATAGCACCCAGCTCTTTGGGCCTTATCCTAGGTAAGATTAAAATACCCAAGATTTTTTTAAAATGTTACCAAAATGATAGCAGGTTGTGCTTGGGGAGGTTTGCTGCAGAAGGGAACGTTCACAACTTTCTTTTTGCTTGTACTCACAGTTTATTAGAGAAGATTGAACAAGAAACATGGAGAGAAACTGGTGTTTCTTTCGTATTGTCAGTAACTCGCCTCATGGAGAGACTGCTGGACTACAGGTAGATGTCTGTCTGTGGTTGCGGTGCTAGGGAGAGAAATTCATGTTTGTGAAATCTAACTACAACAATGCTTACTTACTGCTTAATTCTTTATTTTATGATCGAGTTGATATGCTACAGTCTTGCCTCCTGACAAGACTGCTATCCTGTCTTTGTTTCCCATGATTCAAAAGAGCCTTCTTTGGGGATGCAAGGCTCCTATACCCTGACAGTCTGGTGGTGACTTTCACTTTGATACTTCTGAGTGGTTTGCTAAACCAATTCAGAAGGCAATTAAAGTCGTCAGCCATTAATGTAGAACACTAATCAGATATAGATCAGAAGAGGAAAGGGGTTTCTTTCCCTTAAAGTACATTCATGAACTAGTTCAGTTTTAATAAGAAACTGCCAACTTCATAGCCACTCTTAGTAGTTCCATCATTAGCACCATAATTTTTTAAATTTCCAATCTTATTCCTGACTTCAAAACTGCTATGATAGGATTTGAACATATGCTCTATAGGTTACCAATCCTAAATAAATAAGCCACAATATCACGATACCCTGTAGGGCTTTGATACTTATCCCAGTGAATAATGTCACACTCCTCTGTGCGTTACTAACAAAACAGAGGGATTGCTAAAGCATTGTTGCAAGTCTATCAGTGAGATGTATTTCCATGTAAAATCTGTCACTATTTCTCCCTTGACAAACTTTCTCCAAGTATTTAGATAATTATCATCAGTAGACACAAAACCACCCAGTAAAGAACATCCAAGTCTTGACTTCCAGTACATAGTGAAATAAATAGCTTGTGCTGAAAGATACACCTCTTCAAGTTTTTTCTCCATCTTTGTCCAGTGGTATTTCTGAGTGTGGAAAGCCTGTTTGTACCAACATCACTAAGGAGAGCATTGAATAAGGTTCTGAATTAATATCCCATGCCAGAGACTTCAACACAGAATCTAGGTTTAACACTTCAGTGTATTACTGAAGAAGTGTTGCACTGTTAGATGGTTGTCTTTCAATTGAGACATTCAACCAAGGCACCTTAGGTCCTCTCAAGTGGACATAAAAGGTCTTATGGCTTCAGAGCAAGATGGTTCTCCCTGGTGTCCTAGCAAACATTTATTTCCCAACCAACGTACTGAAACTAGTTATCTAGTCAATACATTGGTTTTGTTGGATTTTTCTGCACAAATTTCCTCATGCATTTTCTACATTACAACAGTGACTATATTAGAAGAACTTAATTAGTTATGAAATGCTTTGGGATGTCTAAAGACTATGAAATTAGCTAAATAAATATAGGTCTTTCTTTAGTTCATTGCTGCTCTTCTGGAGGTCAGAAAACCTTGAATACATCTCAATTTTCAACCGAGTATTGTAACAAAATTTCCAACCCCATTACTTCAGGAGCAAATTGCATGAAAGAAATAGCAAGTATCTCAGCAAGTAAAAGGGCTTTCTTTCCTACCAATAATCAAGTGAGTAAAAATGTATCCAAGTGAAAGAGTTCCCTCCTGTTAAGCCAAAGCAGCACCTTGAAAGCTGCAGTTATCCCTTGACTCAGGGAAAGAGAAAAAGAACTGAAACAGAAAACTGAGAACTAAATATTTAAGTATATTCAACATTTAGTATAGAATAGGCTCTTATTGTCACATGTATGCCATTGTAGAAGTACAGTGAAAATCTATTCCAATGGCTGTCTCTTATGGTGCCATCTTATGTACAAGTATCTAGGTACAAATCTTGGACACAACAGACGAATAAAAAGAAGTTTTAAAAAATAAGTTAGTAATAAGACGTCATTAAAGGATTGACATTACAGTAAGGTAAAAAAAAATCAAATTAACATTACATTGTAGCAGCTCAGCGCAGGGCTTCCGCATGTGGTCTGACCACCTGCACCAGAAGCCAGTCCAACAGCCATCCCCATTCCACTCCAGGCCTCCAGTCTGCTTTGTACCAGCTCCCAGCTGCTCCAAGGCAAATTCAGGACTCCTCCCCCGTACCGGTCTCCACCGAGGGCTCACTACCTGCTCGCTGCTCTGGGATCTGCTCTGCTCGCGCACTTCCAAGGCTCACAGCCCACACTGTTCCAGGACTTGCTGCCCTTGCTTTTCCAGGGCTTGAAGGACAAATGAGAAGGAAAAGGAGGTGAGGTTGTACTGATTATATGAGATGGGGTCATTACATTATAAGGGAGAATATCTGATCAGCAGAACAATGTGTGGAATCTGAATGGAACTGAGAAGCAGCATTGGATAGCAGGCTTTGATTAGAGTTATTAATAAACCATCAAATAGTAATATGGAGCATAGTAAAGCCAGAGGATGAAATAGCATATGCAACACAGTACTCATGGTGACTTAAACCTGCATATGGATTGGGTAAACTAATTGAGCTGTTGTGGAGAATGAGTTTCTGGAGTTCTTAGTGAGTTTTCTAGAGTAGTGTGTTGAAAAGTCAACTAGAGGACAGGCTGTTTTGGATCTTGTATTATGTAATGAAAAGGGCTGATGAATAATCTTGCTGTAAAAGAACCTTGAGGGATGACTGACCACAATATGATAGAATTTTACATTATATTTAAATGTGAAGTAGTTCAATCTGAAGCAAGGGTGTTCAATTTGAATAGGGGAAATTATGAAAGTATGAGGTATTAGTTAGCTGAGCTGGATTAGGGAGATATATTAAAAGGCATAATTAGGCATAGGGAATGGACCGTACTGGTGACAGTGGTAAGTTTGGGTAATAGTTAGGCATTCAAATCCTAATTTGAACCATCAGATTCTGAGGCCCAAGCTGCATCAACTGAACTGAGCTGGCAGCTAATTCAAGAAACGACTGTCCAAATGTGAGACTTATGAATGTCAACATCTTGTGAGCAACATCACAGCCATATTTGACCCTGTTCACGTATACATTCTAGTATGTCACTATTCAGTTATGATGAAAGGGATGTTTGGAAGGCAGGAACAGGATCCGATCATTCAACCTGTCGAACATACTCCAACACTTAGTTCAATCATGGCTGATCAAACACTCCAATGCCTTTTACCCACAGCATCTCTGTAACCCTTTTATGCCATTTATAATCAAGAATATATTACTGTAGATATACTCAGAGACTGAGCCTTCACAACCGCCTGGGGTAGAGAATTCTTGCTGTGCGTGTTTATGACAGCTGACCTATGTTTCCTCCAAAACTTCCTCAGCACGCATGCATCTTGATTATAATCCTGCTGCATGACTTCCGTTTCCAGAAACAATGAATTTAGAGAATGTACACACTCTTAACAGGATTTGCCAGCTATGCTCCAGCTGGGCTATCATTACAGGTAAAATACGTTTTGTGATGGCAGTGCAAACAAACAAATCCTAGAAACAGATGTGTGAAACCAGTATATTACATGACTCTAAATATAAGAGGCAATTCAGCCCATCATGTCCATACAGACTGTCTGCAAGAGCAGTTCATGTAGTACTGCTCCTTTGTAGACCTGCAGTTTTCTTTCTTCAGCTGCCTATCTGATAAGTCTTTGTAGGGCAAATAATAATTGTGGGGAACACTACCACAACCCACATCCAATATCTGAGCAACACAAGCTGACCAGGGACCCCAGAAATAAATCATGACTGCAGAGGTGACCTCCCAATTCTCCACATTTTAAAGCATCCATCAACATTCTGGAATTTTCAGAAGCACGGATCTAGAGGCTGACCTGCATGAATTGTGGCAGAGTGATGTCACACTGTCACAGAAGGTAAAGCAATAATGATGAGAAAATCTAAAAAGAAAACAAAAAATGTACAACTTCCACATGCCGTAGGAAAACAATTTTTGTTCAAGTCTGTAAACAACCTTGCCTTATATGTCACCAAAGTATATTGGTAAATAAAGGTGGGAATTTGGTATGACACTGCACAATGATGTACAGTAAATCCAAGGATAGTTTTCCCTTGAATAGCTTTCTTTAGGCAAAGAAAATTGATGACCTGAAGGCCGCTTTGAAAGCTGAAGCATCATTTTTATGTAAACCAACAATAAAAGATTTGCACTAAAGCATCACTTTGCATTTACTGCCATTTAGCAAAATACAAGAAGTCATTCACAGACAGTAAAGTAACTAAGGAAGCAATTAGTGTGGCCACTGACTCTTTATTAAAAGATTTTAAGAAGAAAGAAGAAATAATAATAGCAATCCAGAGCATGTCATTTGATGTTTCCACAATAGCAAGGCAAGTGGATTCTTTGTCTAAAGACGTCTTTCAGTAACTACAGGAGGATCTGGAAGGACTGTGAATGCTTCTCACTGTGGTTTGATGAATCCATACATAACAGACACAGCCCAGATGATTGTGTTTAAGGACATAACTAAAGTGGATCATCTCATTCTTTTGCCCATTGAAGAGAGAATAAGAGGTAAGGATAGCTACAATACATTCAAAAGAGATGTGTTTGAGAAAAACATTCCAGTCAAGAAACTGGTTTCCATCATAATTGATGGTGCACCAGCCATGCTTTGGCAGAAGAACAGGCTTTGTTATATTTTGCAGAAATTATCCTGATTTGTCAATTACCAATGTATAATCCACCAGAAAGCATTGGCAAGTAAAATTATGTGCTTTTCTAATTTAATGAGAGTTGTTAAGATTGTAAACTTGATGCTGCCTTCAGTGAACTAATCCTCTATGCTGTTGTGACATGATTAAGTCACAGGAAGGTCCTGCAAAAGTTTTTAGATTCTGTAGCTGATATTGTCACTTTTCAAAATCAACCAATGAAATGTGGCGTGAACTGTCAGACAACCTGTGTTTGCTCAGCTTCAGGCTCCTTATAGACAAAGTGTCAAAACTGAACAATCGAAATGCAAGCAGAGGACAAAGACATAACACACGTGATCAGTCCTGTGAATGCATTCAGGTTGAAATTAGGTTTGTGATCTTCCAAATTAGAATATAGAACAGTACAGCACAGTACAGACCTTTTGACCCTCTAAGATCAGATTAACCTGCATGTGCTGCATTGTACTATTTTCCATGTGCCTATCCAAGAGTCGCTTTAATGTCCCCAATGTATCTAACTCTACTACCACTGCTGGCAGTGCATTCCATGCACCCACCACCCTCTGTAAAGAACCTATCTCTGACATTAGATTCCCTACAGTGTGGAAACAGGCCCTTCAGCCCAAGAAGTCCACACCGACCCTCCGAAGAGTAACCCACTCAGACCCATTTCCCTCTGTCTAATGCACCTAACACTACGGGCAATTGAGCATGGCCAATCCACCTGACCTGCACATCTTTGGACTGTGGGAGGAAACCAGACTACCCGGAGGAAACCCATGCAGACACTGGGAGAATGTGCAAACTCCACACACAGACAGTCACCCGAGGCTGGAATCAAACCCAGATCCCTGGTGCTGTGAGGCTGTGAGGCTGCAGTGCTAACCACTGAGCCACCGTGCCGCCCCAAAAGTCTGATGCTTTACCGACATCTCCCTTAAACATTCCTGCAGCCACCTTAAAATTATGCCCACTCATGATAGATATTTCCACCATGGGAAAAAGTCTCTGGCTATCCACTCTACCTGCGCCTGTCATCATCTTTCACACCTCTATCAAGTCACCTCTCATCCTTCTTCGCTCCAATAAGAAAAGCCTTAGCTCCCTCAGCCCTTCTTCATAAGACATGCCCTCTAATCGAGGCAGCATCCTGGTAAATCTCCTCTGCACCCTCTCTGAAGCTATCACATCTTTCCTATAATGAGGCAACCAGAACTGAACACAATATTCCAAGTGTGGTCTAACCAGGGCTCTATAGAGCTGCGGCATAACCTCACGGCTCTTAAACTCAATCTCCCTGCTAATGAAAGCCAACACACTAAACACCTTCTTGACAACCCGATCAACTTGAGTGGCAACTTTGAGGGATCTATGGACATGAACCCCAAGATCCCGCTGTTTCTCCACACTGCCAAGAATCCTGCCTTTAACTCTGTATTCTACATTCAAATTCAACCTTCCAAAGTGAATCACTTCACACTTTTCCATGTTGAACTCCATCTGCCACTTATCAGCCCAGCTGTGCATCCTGTCAATGTCCCATTGCAATCTACAACAGCTCTCCACACTATCTACCAGTCTACCAACCTTCATGTCATCAGCAAACTTACTAACCCATCCTTCCACTTCTTCATCCAAGTCATTTATAAAAACCACAAAGAGCAAAAGTCCCAGAACTGATCCCTACAGAACATCACAAATCACTAAACCCCAGACTGAAATTTAAAAAACACTGCTACTCTTCCTGAGTCTGGAGTAAATACTTTTTTAAAAGAAAGAAAATGTGTTTCATCCAGAAAATCTGTGCGCACACCTGAGGACGTTAGCACAGGAATTCAAGTGGCAATTTCAGGAATGAGATATGATGGAAAAAAGTGTCATGTTTGTCTCAGGTCCATTCCTTCAAGATGGCATTGATAGGTTGACTACTAAATTCCATTGCATATTTGACTTCCAAAGTAGTGGAGGTACCTGGAGCAAAGGATATGGGGCAAAAACAAGAACAGGGTATTGAGTAGGATGATTATCTGTGATCATATTGAATGGTGCAGCAGACTCAAAAAACCAAATGGCCTATTCCTGTTCCTATTTTCTGTTTCTTGATGGAAGTAATTACTATTCAAACTGATATTGAGCTGAAAGTCTGATAAGGGTCATTGACTTTTAGACTGGGACTCCTAGAAATAGAGAAGTACTCACTCAACATACTCTGCTTTTCAAGTGAAAGCTTATTTTGACTCTACATACCTCTGTGATACAGGGTTATCTCAAATGAAGATAATCAAGTCCAAGTATATCTGTCTTGCCAATACCCATTTTATGGGCTGCATACAATTAGTAGTCTCAAACTACAACCCTACTTCAAGGCACTGGCAGATAATGTGCAATAACTCACTTCACAATGATACTTGGTGAGTAGAGGACAAAATTAGTCATTATATATACTTGGTTTTAGAGTTATAAAGAACTAAAAATAAACTGTTTATTCTATGGCTTCCTCAGGCTTGATCCTGGATTGCACTTAAATTCAAGAAGTGGTTTTATGCTTAAGAAGGTTAGAGAACACTTGTGTAGAGCTTAAAAGTATGAGTGAGGCGTTTAATTATATTGATTTAGATATTGAGCAGAGTAGGTCAGGAATAATCCTTATATCAACAGTCCTATTCAGAGAGTCCTACTTATACCCATGTCATTTGTATGAGGTAATCACAGGGGGATGATCATTCACCAAAGAAGAGGCAGACCAATTGCAAGCACAATTGACCAGTTGAACCCCTTGGGCTCTCCAACTAAATGATAGTTTTTGTTTATGTGTGATAATGAAACTCTCAAATTAGAGGATAGTTTAAAGAAGAATAGAACATGAAAATATTGAATATGGAGAATCACATGCTTAAGTTCTCATCCTTATGTGACCCAAAGATCATAAAACCTTAGTGACATTAATCTTTTCTTCATTCTGATGCAGCATAGTTCATTATAATTTTTCTGGGTCTGGATAAGAGTTGTCTTCCCTCAGCTTCAAAATGATAAAATACAAAAGGTTGCTAAAAGTACTGTGACTCCTGAAACATTGGTTCTTGCGAAGATAGTAGTTATAGAATTCCATTGTCAAATATTTGATGTGGGATTCTTTATGCTATTCATGTCATGTAAATATTCTTTCATTATAGAATAGTACTCCTCAACAAGTATGCATGAGAAAAGGTTTTGGATTGACCTTGCTAGCTTGAAATAAGTTTCTGAAATTAATTTTGGTGGATGCAAGTCACTAACTGATTGTTTTACAAAACAAATGCATGTATGAACAAATTGCTGAGGGACTTAGAGGAGAAGGTGGCTCATTATTCTAGGTTTTATACCAGGTACTGTATAGAGGTTTGTCTTTCAACTTATTTTGAAATTTTGACTGCATATATGAACTTTATTTATTTATTTATTATTTGAATAGAGAGAAGGGAATCCATTAATTGTGTGCCAATTGTAGTTAATAGCAGGTAAGCGGTAGACATTAACTGGGGATTCACTATAAATAAACACTGACCCAAGTTATGATTGTTGAATTTAGAAAGATGCAATGTTGTGTAAATAAAAGTTTATAAAAGTGTTTTAAAAAGTATCTTTCATTCGCTTTTTTTAAATTCACTGGCAAGGCCTACATTTATTGTCCATCACTAACTGTCCTGGAGGAGTTGGCTGTAAGCTGCCTTCTTAAACCACTGCACCCCTTCAGACCTAGAGACACTAGTGGGGCTCTTAGGAAAATAGTTCCAGAATTTTGACACAGCAACAATGAAGGAATTGGAATATAGTTCCAAGTCAAAATAGTGTGTGATCAGGTGGGATAAGTTGTAGGTAGTTGTGTCCTGGCTGCTCTTGTCTTTCTAGGTAGAAGGTTTGGAAGGTGCTGTTGAAGGAGCCTTGATGAGAGATGCTACATTGCAAGTTGTAGATGCTGTGTGCTGCTGGCACTCGCTATCTGTGGTGAAGCAGATTAATGTTGATGGTAGTTTATGGGTGCCAATCAAGTGGTTTGCTTTGTGGTGGATGGTGTCAACTATTGCTGGAGCTGCACTCATGCAGGCAAATGGAGAGTACTCCATCACACTCCTGGCTTATGCTTTGTAAATGGTGAACAGGGATTACGGCGACAGGGATGAACTACTCGCTGGAGATTTCCTAGCCTCTGACCAATTCTTGGCTGGTCCAGATCTGTTTCTGGGCAATAACGTCAGAATATTGACAGTGAAGATTCAAGAGTGGTGATGATGTTGTACATTAAGGAGCAATGGCTAGATTCTCTCTTATTAGAAATGGTCATTGCCCAGGACTTGTGTGGCACAATGTTACTTGCTACATCAGCCCAAGCCTGGATGTTGTCCACGTCGAGCTGCATATGGACACAAATTGCATCAATATCTAGAGAAGTTAGGAAGGAGGCTGGAAGAACACAGCAAGCCAGGCAGCATCAGGGCATGGAAAAGTTGACATTTCGGGTGTAACTCTT
Source organism: Chiloscyllium plagiosum (assembly GCF_037043375.1). NCBI lineage: Eukaryota > Metazoa > Chordata > Chondrichthyes > Orectolobiformes > Hemiscylliidae > Chiloscyllium > Chiloscyllium plagiosum. The sequence goes on along the minus strand of NW_028270152.1, from coordinate 72,606,657 downwards.
CTTCAGGACCGGGGGTAGGTATAAGGGGAGCTGCAGATAAAGGGGGTGGCAGGGGCAGGGTAGTGAATTGGGGATAGGTGAAGACAGGTAGACTGGTTGGTCAGTGGGAGGAATGAATCTGGTTGGTGGCAGGGAGCAGTGGAAGGGAGTATCTAAGGAGTCATGAATGGTGCTGAACACTATACAATCATCAACAACTGTTCCCACTTCTGACCTTATAATGGAAGCAAGGTTATTTATGAAGCACCTGAAGGCAGCTAAGGGATCTCAAACATTTTCTTTGTCATTTGTGATGAATGTCCCAATTGTATCCAGTGTGAGTTTCAATCTGTAAATAATGATGGGTGCATTGATTCGATTCGACATGGGGAAATCATCATTAGATTCAGGTCCATGTGTTCAAAGTGTGTGTGCTTCTTTTTTCAATACAAAACTATTTTCCCTCAGCACCCACTATAAAACGTTAATCTGACTGCAGTGTTCATCTGCATATTCATGTTTACAGTTGTTTCTTTGTGTTGCTGTTCACTCAACATTCTTGTCTCCCATGCTGCTTCATGCACAGCCTACCCAACCTATGCATTTCTTCTCAGGAGTTTTTAAATACATGACCAGTTCTTTATAAGCTGTCAACAAATATGCTTCCCAAGGTGCAATAAGTAGTGAATTAATCAAGCTCATCCCTAGCACAACATTAGACAATGTAAGAGCACCTTGCTTCTTCAAATAGATTCAAATAGATAAATAAGTGCTTGTTCAATAGAGAGTGCAAGAGGACATGCCAGGAGCTGCATTAGGCATTCCTAAAGATCAGATGTCAAGCTGGTGAAACTACCACATATGATACTTATATGGCAAACATGCATAAGCAGCAAGTGATAGAGCTAAGTGATCCCACAACTAACAGATTGGATCTAAACTCTGCAGTACTGCCACATCCAATTAAACAACTCATTGGAGGAGAAGACTCCAAAACATCCCCATCCTCAATGATAGATGAGCCCAATATTTAAGTACAAAAGACAAGATTCTGAAGCATTTGTAAAACTCTTCAGCTGGAAGTGCCAAATGAATGATCCATCTCGGCCTTCTCCAGTGATCCCCAGCATTACAGATACCAGTTTTCAGCTCATTTGATTCACTTCACGTGATATTGAGAAACGGTTGGAGGCATAGGATACTGCAAAGGTTATGGGCCCTGACAATATTTGGGCAGCACAGTGGCACAGTGTTTAGCACTGTTGCCTCACAGCGCCAGAGACCCGGGTTCAATTTCCGCCTCAGGCGACTGCGTGGAGTTTGCATATGCTCCCCGTGTCTGCGTGGGTTTCCTCCCACAATCCAAAAATGTGCAGGTTAGGTGAGTTGGCCATGCTAAATTGCCCGTAGTGTTAGGTGAAGGGGTAAATGTAGGGGAATGGGTCTGGGTGGATTGCGCTTCGGTGGGTCAGCGTGGACTTGTTGGGCCGAAGGGCCTGTTTCCACACTGTAAGTAATCTAATCTGATCTAATATTCTGGAATAACACTGGATACTTGTGTTCCTGTAAGTGAGTAACGAAATGTTTAGTTTGCATAAGCTTGATGTCATATACGCATCTGTGTATATGTAGTTTCCAGAACCTGCTTCTGACATTCCTACATGTTAACAGTGGTATGTAATCTGCCAGTTGTCTATGAGTGATCTCAGCTGACATTGGTAAAGGGTAGAAAACTTAAAAAGCCTTTGGACACCAGAGTACACTGGGGATAAACGCCCGCATCAATAATCAGAGCAGCTCATTGGATAAAAACAATGACTGCAGATGCTGGAAACCAGATTCTGGATTAGTGGTGCTGGAAGAGCACAGCAGATCAGGCAGCATCCGAGGAGCAGTAAAATCGATGTTTCGGGCAAAAGTCCTTCTTCAGGAATAAAGGCAGAGAGCCTGAAGCGTGGAGAGATAAGCTAGAAGAGGGTGAGGGTAGGGAGAAAGTAGCATAGAGTACAATAGGTGAGTGGGGGGAGGGAATGAAGGTGATAGGTCGGGGGCGGGGGGGTAGGGTGGAAAAGAAGATAGGCAGGTAGGACAAGTCATGGGGACAGTGCTGAGCTGGAAGTTTGGAACTAGGGTGAGGTGGGGGAAGGGGAAATGAGGAAACTGTTGAAGTCCACATTGATGCCCTGGGGTTGAAGTGTTCCGAGGCGGAAGATGAAGCGTTCTTCCTCCAGGCGTCTGGTGGTGAGGGAGCAGCGTGAAGGAGGCCCAGGACCTCCATGTCCTCAGCAGAGTGGGAGGAGGAGTTGAAATGTTGGGCCACAGGGTGGTGTGGTTGATTGGTGTGGGTGTCCCGGAGATGTTCCCTAAAGCGCTCTGCTAGGAGGCGTCCAGTCTCCCCAATGTAGAGGAGACCGCATCGGGAGCAACGGATACAATAAATGATATTAGTGGATGTGCAGGTAAATCTCTGATGGATGTAGAAGGCTCCTTTAGGGCCTTGGATGGAGGTGAGGGAGGAGGTGTGGGCGCAGGTTTAGCAGTTCCTGCGGTGGCAGGAGAAGGTGCCAGGATGGGAGGGTGGGTTGTAGGGGGGCGTGGACCTAACCAGGTAGTCATGGAGGGAACGGTCTTTGCGGAAGGCGGAAAGGGGTGGGGAGGGAAATATATCCCTGGTGATGGGGTCTGTTTGGAGGTGGCGGAAATGTCGGCGGATGATTTGGTTTATGCGAAGGTTGATAGGGTGGAAGGTGAGCACCAGGGGCGTTCTGTCCTTGTTACGGTTAGAGGGGTGGGATCTGAGGGTGGAGGTGCGGGATGTGGACGAGATGCGTTGGAGGGCATCTTTAACCACGTGGGAAGGGAAATTGCGGTCTCTAAAGAAGGAGGCCATCTGGTGTGTTCTGTGGTGGAACTGGTCCTCCTGGGAGCAGATACGGTGGAGGCGGAGGAATTGGGAATATGGGATGGCATTTTTGCAAGAAGTAGGGTGGGAAGAGGTGGGAACAGCAAACCTCTTATACCAATTCAGAAAAACAAGTCATTGAAAGCAACAGATAGGAAGTACCCTTCTTAGGAAATGTCATAAAATAAATTTCTAGAATGCCAATATTATGTTGAATGGTCAGTGGACATTTTGCAAATTAGACACTGATGCTGGAGTGTCACTCCTTTCTGTTATTATCTAACCTGTTGTGACAGGGGTGCCTGAAATTAAATGGAATTAAGGAATAAGGGATAATTATATATAAAATGAGTGCTAATCGAGTGAGAACTTGACTGGGTGTGATATATATGGAGGTCGTTCTGCTATAGTGCGTGTTTCGTTATTGCGAATTTGCTATCACACAATTGATGAATCGAGGACACTGTTTCTATAGAACGAACTTTTAAAACATATGTTGGCTGTAACACGATTACATCGCCAACACTTTAAGCACTGTTCCTAAAGCATGATTTTTCTATAATGCGGGGTTACACAAGAATACAAATATTGCGTAATAGAAGAACTACCTGTATGGGGAATCTATACTCAGTGCAATTGGAGTTGGTGGTGTGACAGCTGGGATAAGACTCTGACGAGAAAAGCATAAGCCTGAACTCCAACTGATGTTTAATGCTATCTGGCATGTACCATGGCTGAAGCCTCATTTTTCCAACCATTAGCTACATGACTTCACAAACCAAGGAACACTTAACGAAAATGAGTGGACAGTTAATAGCTAGACTTCAATGTCGATAGAGGATTTTAAATTATGTATACTCTTGATATTATTCCAAATAAGAAGTGCTCATGACAGGGCCAGCTTACTTAAATATGTAACAGATCCCCAAGGTATAGGAGCTGAACAAATACACCAAATTCAAATGAGATTTTCTAGAGCTATTAATTTTACCATATTACAGTAAGGTCAGGTGCGAAGCCATTATGTTTACTGTATGTACTTGTGTATATGTCAATCTCATGTATAAATTATCCTCTTATTTTGGCCAAAAACATCTGGTATTTTACATCTACCTCGTGTATAAGTTGACCCTAGTTTTTCAGTGGTCTCTTCCTGACTATCCCATAATATTTGTGATACATGGTGAGAAGGGTTTTTTACTGTGAATATCTGTTTTTGATGTAAAGGATTTATCTTATTAACAGTTTTAGCAGGTCTTTTTTAAATAAAATACTATCAGTTGATTTTTTTTTATTTTACTGCTCCTCTTTTTATTTCATGAATTGTGTTTTGTACAAATAACCTTGGTAGATGGCCTGACCACCTGCTGGTATGCCTATTAACTTTTGTACATATGTACATGGACCTACATGCCCTTTACAGTACTGGCGACTGGAATACGGTTTATCCTACCCCCACAACCGAGGAGGTGTGAAAATTCCCCATTTCCTTATTTAAGCTGGTATATGTATATTCACATGTTGGAGAGGAAAATAACACTGAAATTACCAAGGTTGGAGACAGTAAATTCAGACGTAAAGTACATAAGCATGCATTTCAATAAACTTCTTGTGGCTGAAGAGAGAAGATGGATTTCTGATTGCAGAGCTGAAACCAACTGAGAAAGCTCTGCCTCTCAAAGAGCACTTAATGACAATCCAAATTAAATTGAAACATTGGAACACTCAAAACTCAAAGGTTAGCTGCAATTTTCACTAGTGCTGAAGATTCAAGGCATCAATTTAACATCTGTGGGTCTCCATTTAAAATGTTGTGCATCACGTCACCCTAAAGGCTTTAAATAGCATTTTCCTTTCATCTTCCTGTCATACTGGACACTTTGTGTCTGTATGCTTGACTTAATGTCTTTATTATTTTTGCTTGGGGTTAGCAGATAATAAATATGTTCTCTCTTTCATGTAAGAAAACTTTAACTTCTAATTGGCTCTTTGCTGGTACTGTGGAAATTAGCTAAATTTTAATTGAAGTTACTGTATTAACAAGAACTTAAGTCTTTGTTGCAGCCAATGGGGAGGTTTAAAAGAGGGGAGCTAAATCACACCCTCCTCACCTGGCCTTAACAAAATGGACTGCTTGGAGTCTGGGATAGTCCCACAGAATAACCAAAGAAATGGAAAGAGGAATTTTTTTTTTCCTTCAGAAGCTACTAATTTACAAAATGCAAAAAGGTTTTCTTTTGAGTCGGCAATATTAAAGTGGAAACTAAGATGTTCATATTTCAAAATATTGTTTCATAAGTCTGTTCAGCAATGCTATTACACACCCCTGGAGCAGGTGGGACTTCAATCCAGGCCTCCTGGCTCAGGTATGGACACTACCATACAATACCCTATGTACAAGTTCCTTTCCACACTTCAATGTTTTTACAATATAGGATGTGATAACTTACAGAATGTTGTGGTTGATATCTTAGCAGAATTGGGTGTGTCTAGGCACTGAAAGGCAGAGTTCCACCTGCAAACAGAAATTGCAAATCAGGTGATTAAGCATCTAGAGGTTGAAATGTAAGGTGTTGAAGTAGATAAATTAAAATTGGAGCAGCAGAAATTTGAACTAGATTTCCAATAGGAAAGAAAAGAAAAAGAATTCCAGGAACAGGAAAAAGAGACAGGAGAGACAAGAATGACACTGGAAATTTACTGTAATTTAACTGTAATGAAATGGAAAAGGAGAAAGAGAAGCAAGAAAGGGATGAAGAAATGGAGTTTAACTTGAAACATTTTGGGCTGAGAGGGGGAATCCTAATGTGCCATTGAAGTCACCTCTGGTGGGGAAACCACCCTAATGCAGATTTAAGGATTATCGTATTCAAATTTATTCACATCAATCCCCATGTTTGATGAAAAAGAGGTTTCTTTGTCTCTTTTGAATAATAAGTACTGTAAAGTGGCTAGTCCAACAATGATGTGGATATGCCAGCATTGGACTGGAGTGGACAAAGTCAGAAGTCATACAACATCAGGTTACAGTTCAACAGATTTATTAAAGTCTTTTGGAACACTGGTCCTTAGTCCAACAGTAGACACTGCTGTTGCAGTGTAGGACAAGAAGATTTTACTAAGTTTACTCCCTCTTGTCTGAGGGGAGTGCAACTAACTAGAGGCAACACAAGGTGCTATCTTAGATGTGTACCAGTTAGTACCAAACATTCTGTACCACCAAAAATAACCTAAACATACATAACAGAAATTTGAATGGCTTAAGCAGCTTGTTTTTGACTGTTAATTGCAAATACTTAAATTGGAGCCATTTGCCAAAATGTTTGTGAAGTAATTGTTCTTATGGAATTCAAAGTCTCCAAACCCTTGCCAATTTCATAAACTCAGATAGACTGTGGTCTTGAAACTTTCACACACCAAAGGGAGATAAGGGAGAAGTAAATACCCTCAGACAAGCTTGAGAGAAAAGGAAAGTGATGCAGAAAAAGCAGAACTGTCCCTGACCATTAAATGATGAGATCTGGACAGGAAACAGCTGGGAAACCACCCCGAGTGCTTTCACTGCAGGAAGCCCCACTATTAATAGAAAATTATACGCAGGCTACTAGTCTCTGCAACATTAAAGATGGTCAAACAGGATCATGCTTGATCTTGGATAAACATCAACACTGGACATTTGATAGTATCAAGGAAATACTGTCTTCAGCAACATTGTTCTGCTATGCTGCAGACCTATCCACTAAAATCGCACAAGTAACACAATTAGAAATCATGTCATCAATAGCTTTGGAGACTCACAGCCACCAAACTGAACTGTGAACTTGGTTATACCAGGTGCCCCGATGTTTTTATTGAGGTCTTTAGGAATGATGACTCTTCTATTATTGACAAACAAGACATCCAGGAGTCGCACTGTTAAAAGTACTGCTTAAGAATACAGTAGCTAGGAACAACTTCAGACCATCTTGTAGCACAGAACCCACATATCTATGTGCACTTGGGCTGCTCAAATTTCCTCCAGCTTCAGGAAGGTTGCCAAGGGTTCTTCTCCTTAGGTGTTCAAAATAATGAAGGGTCTAGACAAAGTAGGTAGAGAGAAATTGTTCAGGTTGGCTTAAGGATCAAAACCAGAAATCCAGATTAAAGGCAATTGGCAAAAGAGCCAAAGGCAATATGCGGAGTACCATTTTTTATGCATCTAGACCTGTCACACACTCCCTGAGTGTGCAATGGAGGGATGGATATTCAATTGCAGCTTTCAAAGAGGAGCTGGATAAGCATTTGCAGAGCAAGCTTTCTCAGAGTTTTAAGGCAAGAGTGAGTCTGGTGAAATTACTCTTGCAGTCAGTGGCGTGGAGTTGACAGTTGTCATCTTCTGTACTATAGAGTCATTGGGATGTACAGCATTTAAACAGATGCTTTGGTCCAACTCGGCATGCCAACTAAATTAGTTCAGTCCTATTTGTCATTTGGCCCATATCCCTCTCAACCCTTTCTAATCATACACCCATGCCAAGGCCTTTTAAATGTTGTAATTGTACCAGCCTCTGTCACCACCTGTAGCAGCTCATTTCATACACCGCCCTCTGCATGAAAACGTTGCCCCTTTTGACCCCTTTTATATGTTTCTTCTCTCACCTTAAATCTATCCCCTCTAGTTTGGACTCTCCTACCATGGGGAAAATTCTGTGATCTGTGTAAATTGATGACCTTTGGCACTTGTATGTTCAATCATTTGATGAAACTTGTAGATGTAATTATCCGTGAAATGAACTCCGATCAGGTGTAGCATCTTAAGTCTGCTTCCATGTAGAAGGTTAACTGTGTAGTATCAGAACTGAAATCCTGTGCAGAAACCACAATTCAGAAGCTACTAATTCCTGTTATGTGACATGCTAAATTTTTTGAACTCAAGTGCATTTCTTCTCCTCAGGGACTGTATGAAAGGGGATGAAACTGAAAATAAGAAGATTGGCTGTACTGTTAATTTGCTGGTAAGCAAGAAATTTTCTTTCTGCTTAAATTTTATTTGTACTCATAACACAGAGTGCATTAAAATGTTTTAGCAATTTTGGTACCCAATATCAGCAGCAAATACTTTTAGGTCAAGCACATCTACAGAGTTAAGATTATCAAGCATTTTGCACTTAAGTCTGACATAGAATGCCTCAGATGGAGCATTAGATGTTCTCAGTGTAGCCATGTCAAGCACACTTAGGTCAGATACAGTATAGGTTAGGCAAAGACACAATCTCATCAAAGACATTCAGGGTAGGTACAGAATGGATTATATGTAGATACATGCTCCCAGGGCAGTGTTGTTTGAGACATTAAAAAAATCAATGGGCAGGAATTAATAAGTGAAGAGCACCTAATTTAAAATGATCTCTTTCACTTGCCTGTTCCAATTCCAGTATGCTTACAGATATTTACATTTTTTTTCAGAATTTTTACAAATCTGAGATTAACAAGGAGGAAATGTATATCCGTTACATCCATAAACTGTGTGACATGCATCTTCAGGCTGATAATTATACAGGTAAGAAGCAATAAGCTTGTTCCTATCTATATTTTAAACATGACTGGATGTTTTGGATAATTTCATCCTGGATTTATTGTACTTCTGGTCACTTTTCTAGTGATTTTTTTAAAAAAGGAGGATCTACATCTCTTCAAAAAGAATCTTAAAATATGTTCTTCTGTTTTACCATGTCCACCATTCAGCCTCACTTTTAAAGTTGAATAGTCAATATAGTGGAATCTTTATTCTTTAATTCAGGCTTGATGAATAATGGAAATTATATCATGAGTGTTTATATTTTGTCAGTTTCACCCATTTGATGACATTCTAGGTTCAGAACTGAAGGTTGTCAGTTCAAGTATCCCCAAAGAGGTACTGTCCTTAAGATGAGATATTAAACTGAGGATATTTCTGATGGTTAAAGTGAATGTAAACAAAAAATCCCAACACAATTAACAAAAAAAAAGCATGGAGTTCACCTCCCATTCTAGTTAAAACTCGTCCTGAACCTGCAGTACCTAAAGCAGTTTATTTGATTATCATGTTATTTGTTTGGTATGTGTAAAATAGCAACATTTCAATACTGCATTTCAATATTTAATTGCATGGAAAGTGCTTTGACATGTTTTTGAGAGATGTGACAAAGAACTTTATAAATGCAAGTTAAAACCATATGATATAGAGTGAAGATACAAAGGACCTGAAGTAAGCTGAGGACCGAAGGATCCCCAATTAGTAACTTCATGCAGTATCTAATGATCAGATTTTATTTGAAGATTTCCAATGGTGAGATCCTTTCTATTCAAAAGGTCCCATTAGTATCACTGTTCTCTTTAGGTCAGGTAAGACATTGATAAGACTCTTTGTGGTTTTCAGATAGCTGACTTTGAATCATCAGTTCTGTGTTCTGAGATATGTGGGAAATATCTGCATCAGAAATGAGTTTGCACTCAACATATAACCTAGAAACCCAATAGAGAGGTCTAGGTTTCTACATCAACTGAATTTGTGAACATGATGACAGATTTCCATTGGTAACCGAAATGCAGACTGATCTGAGGGATTCATGTTTCCTAATTCTGAGATACAGCGAGAAACTCAGATCACAGGGATCCTAAAGATAAGACTAAAAAACACTCAAAAATATGGAGGGTAATTATCTAATGCAATGTTCTCAGTCAACAGTAGATAGAATTCAGTTTTAAGATTTTGAAGTGTTGAGCCTTGGCTCTGCAACACTGTTTTGGTGGTCTCTGATGAACTGTGAACTTTCATTATCCACCACAGATTAAAATTTGAGGATCTAAATTGCTATTAAATGGGATCTCTTTCAAACCAGGCAAGTTGAATTTGATTGGGCAGGGAATCACAATCAGGATCCAGTCCTTTCTTCCATGACAAAGGTGCAATGTGTGGAAACATTGCTTTCGCTCAACAAAAAAAAGGGCCCTGTGCGTGAACAAATGTAGCTTCTAAAATATGCAAATGAATCATACTGCAAGCCTGACTGATAATCTTAAACTGGTTTCCAGTATCATTCTTAATGTAGTTAAGATTATTTAGTACATGTAAACCCAAAGCAGAATCGCATCTAATATTAGAGACTAGGGTGGAATCTTCCCAGCCACTGAACAACATGGCCATTAGTGAAAATTTGGGAAAATCAGGTGAGATTAGCAGTAAGGAGGTTCCTGACATCAAAAGCAAAAGGCGAAAGTGAGGACTGCAAATGCTGGAGATCAGTGTCAAGATTAGAGTGGTGCTGGAAAAGCACAGCAGATCAGGCAGCATCCGAGGAGCAGGAAAATCGACATTTCAGACCAGCACCACTCCATTCAAAAGCAAAAGTCCCATTCTCCTACCAAGTGTTGAACAGCAAGTTGAGAAGCTCGGTAGTGAGCAGCAAGATACCTATAGTATATATTAACGCGCATTGATATTATTAATTCATCATCTCATTTATATGCAGTTTGCTATTCTCTCATCTGCTGGACAAAAAGTAGACAGCAACAGTTCCCGACACGACAGTCAGGGTTTAGTCCAGCAACCTCAGCTCTCTACTTGCTCCTCTAGCCATCCATTTGGACACCATTCAGCAATATTTCAGGGCAAGCTGCACAGGCATATACCCAACCCCAACCCCCACCCACACCCCACACCTCAATCAACATTGGCTTCCACAGATACACCCCCATGGCACATCGCCAATACGCATGTATTACAGTTCTGCACTGCAATGGTGCACTTTGGAGTGCACCAACACCTTTCATTGGAATGCTGTTTCATTGAAAGTACCCAACTTATAGATTGGACAAGGGTACACCTCGAGGTTCCTCACTTGCTCTCTGAGCACTGACTCACTTTACTTGGATGCTCATAGCATCTCTGCTTTGCCCTGCTTTATCTTGCTTTTTTGCACTTTTCTCCCATAGCCAGAGTTTACAAGCTCACAATATTTTGGTTTTGTTGTGCCTTTTAATGCAAGCACAAAGCCATGCACCTTGTCATGGTTGCAGAAGCCATCAATCAAGGCATGGATAGATGTTGTCACTATACAATGCCTATCTCAAATCTAACATAGGCAGCGAACATACTGAATGTGCAGTATTTAAGTGGTCATGTCTCAAAATCAAAGAGAAGTAGTCCTCAGCCAAATAAAGGGAGGCACCCTTTTGGCATACCTTCAGTCGGATGGTCTTGGCACAAAAGATTAAGGGCAGCCTGTGATCTCAGTCCTGTGATTTGGGCACAGCTAATTGACTGATGATGACTCACCAAAGCCTGTTTATCATCTTCAAGACACAAGGCAGGAATGTGATGGCATGCTCCCCAATTGCCTGGATGTGTGTAGCTCCAACACTCAAGAAACTTGACAGCAACCAGGACAAAACAGCCAGCTTGATTGGCACCACATCCACAAGTATCCACTCCCTCTACCACCAAAATATAGTAGCAGCAGTGTGTATTATTTTCAAAATGCACTGCAGAAATTCACCAAAGATCCTTAGATAGCACCTTCCAACCCTATGATCACTTCCATCTAGAAGAACAAGGGCAGCACAAACATGGGAACACCACTTGCAAATTCCCCTCCAAGTCAGTCACCATCCTGACTTGGAAATACATCGCCTTACCTTCACCATAACTGGGTCAAAACCTGGAATTCCATTCGCAGTGGCATTGTGGGTCATTATACAGCATATAGACTGCAGTGTTTCAAGATGACCGCTCACCACCACCTTCTAAAGGGCAAGTAAGGACAGCAATAAAATGCTGGTCAGCCAGTGATGCCTACCTCCCATGAGTGAATTAAAAAACAAGGATCAGGGCCCTTTCCTCATAAGGGATGAGAAGCCAAATGTTGCAACTTCTTCACTTGTCTTGGCCAAAGAAGGGCAGAAAGAGCCCTTTTTCTCCTGGAGTGAGACAAAGGGCAGGGGATTTGAGTGACCTGAAAGTAGCTAGCACAGCAGTTAGTGGTGATGCAAGTGTCCAGGTAAGTGAGTCAGCAGCACAAAGAGTGTGCAGGATTCATGATGTGGGGGGGATTGGGTGGGTAAGAGTGTCTGAGGGCAAATATGGTACACAATAGTGATGCTTGGTAGAAGATGTGTGCTGTAGAAGAGAGACTGAATGTGAGGTTAAAAAAAAGAGAAGATGGGACACTCGAACTTGCTGAGTAGAGAAAGTTATTGATTTTCTTCCTGCATTATTGACATTACTCTAGACCATGAAATCAGCACTGACCCAGGAAGCAACCCCAAGCCTAATTGGCTCTGTCTGATATCACAGTCTCCTCTGCTGGTCCTGAAGGAAGAGAACACTCCTCTGCACCACCTCACCCCTCAGAGCCTGCAGGTTCCTGTCAGCAAAATGGGATGGTAATTTTCCTCTGACATGTCCTGGGCAATTCACATCAAGTGTGTAGTTCAGCTCTGGTCTGACAGCACTTGACCTGCTGCATAGCTTGGATTTTATGGTACTGGTGCCAGAAATTCCAGAGGCCCAGCAGTGGTGAGTATTTCTGCCTGTTTTACGGGGGAGAAAAGGACAAGTGGGTGCAATAGAGGTGTGGTGCATAGGTAATAAGGCAAGTTGGGGAAGATAGTACGAGTAATCTCAGATAGCCTCATGGAGAGAAACCCTCCATGAAACTTGACAAAATTGGCTATTAACTGATTTCTGGTAAAATTAACCCAATGTTTTGAATGTGAAAACACAGGCTGGTTGAGCATGGTTGTCATGCCGCCTGCTGTGTGCAGTTATTGCAGGCCTGTTGCTTCATGAAATTTTCTGAAATGAACGAGTTGAAATTTGAAATCAGATTCAGCAGCCATGAGGGCGGTTGAGCATTAGATATTTGTCCATACAGATGGGCTCAACAGGTCATCAAGAGAGAGAAAGTTTTAGTACCAGACTAATTCTATGTTTACAACATCTGCTAATTGCCTGCACTTTTTCAGAAGGACTGCAGCTGATTTCCTGCATCTCTGATATTTCTCAGAACACTTGGGTTCTGCATGAAATGATCATTCTGGTTTTGTTTTTATAGAATTCAACACTTAACATGGCTGTTATCCCAAACTGTCAGATCATGTTTCCATATTCAGTACTAAAACAAAGGGAAACTCCACAGGTTTGACAGCATCTACAGAGAGAAAATGAGTTAATGTTTGGAGTCCCATGAAGCTTCATTAGAACTGAAAATAGCTTGGAAAAGGTGGTATTTATGCTGATCACCAGGTGAGGGGGAGTGAATAGAGAACATGGAGATGGAGCTGAGAGAGAGAAGGGATAAGTGAAAAAGCAAGCTGAGATAGCTGATGATAAGCAGTGAGAGAGAAAATGGTCTGGCTGTACAATATAATGTAAGACCAAAGGATGTAGATAGAGGATAACCGACATAGAGGACGGTGATAGTGTTCTGAAATGGCAAAAGATGAGATGTTCCTCTAGCTTCCGTTAAGCCTTGCTAGAGCACCAGAGTAGACTTGAGTCAGCAATGCTGGCATGGAAACACAATGTTCTGTTGCAGTGGTGGGCAACGGGTAGCTCGGGGTCATTTTCACAGATCAAGTATTTGGCAAAACAGTCACCCAGTCTGCATTTAGTCTTCCCCGTGTACATTATGAACTGTGAATACAATAGATTAGATTTAATGAATTGCAGATAAATTGCTGCTTCACCTGGAATGTGTGCCTAGAGCCTTAGATAGTAAGGAGGGATGATGTAAATCGGCAGGTATTGTACCTTCTATGTTTGCATGGGCAAGTGGCACAGGGTTGTGAGAAGGTATTGGGATGAGTGGACCAACATGTCCAGAGGAAATGATTCTCCTAGAATGCTGACAAGGGAGGGGAGGGGAGTCAGTCTGATGGTGGCATCCTGCTGGAGATGGTGGAAATGGCACCTAATGGTAATTTGGGTACAGATGCTGGTGGGGTGGAAAATGAGAACAAAGGGAAGAACAACCTATCATTGTTTTGGAGGGGAGGAAAGGGGTGAGGGCAGAAGTGTAAAAAATGGGTCGGACACAGCTTAGGACCGTATCACCCACAGTGGCAGGCAATCATCAGTTAAAGAAAAAGGTGGACATTTCTGAAGCTCCCTTGTGTAAGGGTGGGACTATCAGAAAAGATAAGACAGAGATGGTGAAAATGGGATAATGGAGCAGAATCCTTATTAGAGTTTGAGGATGTAAATTCAAAGTAGCTGTGGGAGTTAGTGGATTTGAAATGGTTATCGGTGGTGAGCCGATCAGAAGAAATGGAAGCAAAGATGTTGTGGAAGGGAAGGGAGGAGTCACAGGTGAAGGTGAGATGAGGGTGGAAATCAGAGGCAAAGTTGATTTAATTATCCAATTCCGGATGAGAGAGAGAAGCAGCACCAATGATGTATTCTACGTAATGTTCTGCATAATCCACAAAGAGACAGGCATAACTGGGGCCCATGCAGATACTACACCTTTGATCTGAAGAAAGTGAGAGGAGTTAAATATTCAAAGTAAGAATGAGCTCAGCCACTCAGAGGAGAGTGGTGATGAATGGGGCCGATTCACATCTTCTGTCAAGGAAGAAACGGAGAGCCCCAAAACCATCCTGCTGGGGAATGGATATGTAAAGGGATTGAACATCCCTGGTGAAGAGGGGTTGACAGATGCTGGTAAACTGGAAATTTTTAAAGCCAGATAAGGTGTTAGACAAATCATAGATAAAATTGGGAAAGGACTAGACAACAGGAGATAAATTCAAGTCAAGAATGGAAGAAATTGGTTCCAAGGGCCAGAGCAGGTTGAAACAATGGGTCTGCCTTATCAGCCTTCTTTGTACATTTTGGGAAAAAGTGGACTGCATAAGGTTGTGGGACTCTGAGGTGAGAAGCTGTGGGAGGTAGATTCCCAGATAAGATGAGGTTAGTGCCCATCATGGAGACAATAGCTTGATGTTCAGTGGTGGGGTCATGGTCCAGGGAGAGATAGAATGAGGTAGCTGCAAGCTCGCACTCAGCTTCCTCAAAGTAGATGCCACTACACCAGGTATCACCTTTATTGGCAGGTTTGATTATAAAGTCAGGGTTGGGTCTGAGAGCATGGAGAGTAGTAAATTCAGCAAGTTAGGTTCAAATAGGTGAGGGAGCCGAGACCTTAAGAGAAGCAATGTCACATTGACAGTCCTTAATGAGCAAGTCAAGTACAAGTAAGAGACCAGAGGGAGGCATCCAGGTAGAGGGAGAGTATTAGATGTAGGTGAAGGGGCCTGTGAGGTGGAATGGGACGAGAATCCCTGCCCAAAGAAATAAGGCAAAGAGAATAAAGCTGACTGAAAAAGATCTTAACATTGTGTCATACCCGAAATATACTGAGGTGAGGGGATGAGGAATGATACAAAGTCCTTTGCTGAGTGCAGAACCTTTAACATCAGTGGGGAAGGTCAGAAGGTGTGGTAAATGCCTGATGAGGTAGAGCTAGAGGAAGGGATGGAGTTAGAGAGAAGGAGAAGAAGATTTGAGAAGAGCCTGGCTATCTGAGTTGTTGCAGCTCGCACTCCTTAATAAAGATGTACAGCATGGAAACAGACCCTTCAGTCCAACTCATCCGTGCTGACCAGATAACCCAACCTAATCTAGTCCCACTTGCCAACACCCAGCCCATATCCCTCCACACCCTTCCTATTCATATATCTATCCAGATGCCTTTTAAATGTTGCAATTTAATAGCCTCCACCACTTCCTCTGGCAGCTCATTCCATACATGTACCACCCTCTGCTTGAAAAGGTTGCTCCTTAGGTCTCTTTCATATATTTCCCCTCTCACCCTAAACCTATGCCCTCTATTTCTGGACACCCCCACCCCAGGGAAAAAGACTTTATCCTATCCATGCCCCTCATGATTTTATAAACTTAAATACTTCAGTCTTCCTTGGCAGGGAATTGAACCCCAGTCTCCCACATGACAGACAGGGATACTAACCACTATACTAACAACAAAATACCTCAAAGGAAGAGAAAAAGTTTCTTCTTTAAATGTCAAATGAAGTAGTACGGGGGGGATAACTTGAAGCTGTGCTGATGGAGAGAGAGAGAGGTTGCATATGGCAGTGTGTTACACTGAGTATGGATCTGAGAACAACTGATTGAGGACTGTTGTACATCATGGAGATATGTATGTTTCTGAATGGATTTAAAATACAAAGGTGAAACTTCAGTGGGAATCCATATGGAGTAAGTCTGAGCTGAAGGCAGTCATCGAGGAATGAGATATGGCTATGAAAGCAAATTACGACATATATTCAGTATTGGGCTAGTCCAGATCTGCAGTATACTCCTATCCATTGACTTTCAGCCAAAGTCTTTATAAATGTCTCAACTTATTCATTTGAATGGCTCCAATTGTTCCAGGTCTGATGATGTAGGAAAAGTCTGTAATACTTCTTGAAATAAGCAGTCTAATTCCCCTATATAGTTGATCATAGCTGAATCTGCAAGAAAAGTCAGGCTTTTTGTGAGTATTTGTTTTTACAAACATGTTCAGTTTTAAGAGGAGAATACAATTTGTTAGAAAGTCTATGATATAATTGTAGTGGTTGTAATGAGGTCAGCCAGCTGGACTCATAGAATATGTCACTGATGGTGGCTGTTAATCTGATCCAGACAGGAGCCCTGGCTGACATAAAAAGCTTAAGTGTCAGAGATACTGACACTCTGGTATATGATTCTATATGAGACAATACAATAGTTAAGGACTGGTCATGTGTAAATAAAAGGTGACTTGGTGATGGGATACCCACCGCTGTGGAGTTATTTCAATAAGTACGTTTGTGACAATGGAAATATCTTGGAATTCAGTTCAGTAGAAGTTTCAAGGACTGTGGTAATCTCTTAATCTTCATACTGAATAACTTCACACTGTAGGGTATTCTGTGATTCTAGAAAAGTCTTAGTATCAGCAAACAGAAAAGATGTAGTGTGTGATGGCAGCAAAACCAATTCATCAAAGGCTCATATTTACAACCTTAACTTAAAAATTAGTCCACTGCACAGATAGTCCTAGATCTACTCCACCAAAAGTGCCATAAATCTTCAACTGTCAAATATTTAATTCCTACCACCTAGTTAAAAATGCTCATAAGTTTTTACAAGAGCACCTTACACACACTTAGGGCAGAAGAGAGAAAGTTTAAGACGTATAAGATGTAGATTGAAAGCAACTTTGAGAAATTACTCAGTGCTAAGACTAAAATTAAAGGGAAATGGGAACATTTTGGGGAGGAAGTCAGTAAGTCAGATTAGCTAGTTATAATCACATTATTTTTGAGATCTTGCTGTGTACAAATTGGCAGTTGTGTTTCCTATATTATTGAAGTGTCTGTGTGCAATCATAAAATCATGTGGAAGCAAGCCATTCAGGCCATCGAGTTCACACTGATCCTCCAAAGCACATCCCACCCACCCACCTCCATCCTAACCCTGTAACACTGCATTTCCCCTGACTAATCCATTCAGACTGCACATCTCTAGACACTATGGGCAGCCAGCTAGACTCACAGAATATGAGTTCACTTATTGCGGCTGTTAATCTGGTCCAGGCAGGAGTCCTGGCTGACATTAAAAGATTAATTGTCAGAGATTTAGCATGGAGAAAGTGAGGTCTGCAGATGCTGGAGATCAGAGCTGGAAATGTGTTGCTGGAAAAGCGCAGCAGGTCAGGCAGCATCCAGGGAACAGGAGAATCGACGTTTCGGGCATAAGCCCTTCTTCAGGAATGGGGAAAGTTTGTCCAGCAGGCTAAGATAAAAGGTAGGGAGGAGGGACTTGGGAGAGGGGCGTCGGAAATGTGATAGGTGGAAAGAGGTCAAGGTGAGGGTGATAGGTCAGACTGGGGTGGAGGCGGAGAGGTCGGGAAGAAGATCTCAGGTTAGGAAGGCGGTGCTGAATTTGATGGATTTGACTGAGACAGGGTGGGGGGAGGGGAAATGAGGAAACTGGTGAAATCCGAGTTCATCCCTTGTGGTTGGAGGGTTCCTAGCCGGAAGATGAGGCGTTCTTCCTCCAACCGTCGTTTTGTTGTGGTCTGACGATGGAGGAGTCCAAAGACCTGCATATCCTTGGTGGAGTGGGAGGGGGAATTGAAATGTTGAGCTACAGGGTGGTTGGGTTGGTTGGTCCGGGTGTCCCAGAGATGTTCTCTGAAACGCTCCGCAAGTAGCCGGCCTGTCTCCCCAATATAGAGGAGGCCACATCGGGTGCAGAGGATGCAATAGATGATATGTGTGGAGGTGCAGGTGAATCTGTGGCGGATATGGAAGTTTCCTTTGGGGCCTTGGAGGGAGGTGAGGGGGGAGGTGTGGGCGCAAGTCTTGCACCTCCTGCGGTTGCAGGGGAAGGTGCCGGGAGTGGAGGTTGGGTTGGTGGGGGGTGTGGATCTGACGAGGGAGTCACGGAGGGAGTGGTCTTTACGGAATGCTGATAGGGGAGGGGAGGGAAATATATCCTTGGTGGTGGGGTCCGTTTGGAGGTAGCGGAAATGACGGCGGATGATGCACTGTACATGGAGATTGGTGGGGTGGTAGGTGAGGACCAGTGGGGTTCTGTCCTGGTGGCGGTTGGAGGGGCAGGGTTCAAGGGCGGAGGAGCGGGAAGTGGAAGAGATGCGGTGGAAGGCATCGTCGACCACGTTGGGGGGGAAATTGCGGTCCTTGAAGAAGGAGGCCATCTGGGTTGTGCGTTTTTGGAACTGGTCCTCCTGGGAGCAGATGCGGCGGAGTCGAAGGAATTGGGAGAATGGGATGGCGTTTTTACAGGGGGCAGGATGGTAGGAGGTGTAGTCCAGGTAGCTGTGGGAGTCGGTCGGTTTGTAGTAGATGTCCGTGTTGATTCGGTCGCCTGAGATGGAAATAGAAAGGTCGAGGAAGGGGAGGGAGGAATCTGAGACTGTCCAGGTGAATTTGAGGTCGGGGTGGAAGGTGTTGGTGAAGTGGATGAACTGTTCAACTTCCTCGTGGGAGCACGAGGCAGCGCCGATACAGTCAGAGATTTAGCATGGTCAGTCCACCTAACCTGCACATCTTTGGGCTCTGGGAGGAAACTGGAGCACCCGGAGGATACCCAAGCAGACACAGGGAGAATGTGCACAGAAACAGTTGCCTGAGGGTCCAGGTCCCTGGCACTGAGGTCTGCAGTGCTAACCACTGAACCACTGTGCCATTAAGATCGTATTGATGCCACCACAATCGCAAGTTATTTTTCTTTGTGGAGTCAGCATTTGCCCTGTGGTCAGAAACACTGCCACGATGAATGGTAGAAATACTGAAATATGAGAGTGAGTATCACTCTCTGAAATTTGAAATTTTCTGATTCTTCCATCGTACGAGTGTATAAAAATACCATTCAGTGTTTAAATGAAGCAGCACTGGCTAAGTGGGTCTCTGGTTCAATTACCCATTCATACTGAGTTAGCTGTTTACATCCAACATTTTATTCTTATTGGAACCTGAGGGGAAAAAGTCAGCCAAAGTGCCAGCTCCTCTTCTGTGTCTTATGGCCTCTACTGGAAAATCCTGAGCAGGATTAGAATTTTTTTTCCTTGCCCATTCCTATTATTTCAGTTGTCTGCTCATGCTTGCTAACAAAACGCATGTAAAGAATCGTTTGGTGAAGTGCCAGTAGACTGTACACCTAGTTCAGCAATTAATCTCAAGTTGACAAGTTCAGAAGTGTAGAGGAGAAAGCATTCTTTTCAAATGTTGATAGTCAGAGGTGTAAAGAAGTAAAACGATCTTATTGCTGAGTAAATAATGAATACTTTTGAAAATACCAAATTCTGATTTCGTTTCAAAGATTTCTTGAATTGATTGCATCTCTTATTTGTTCTTTTCTCCAGAGGCAGCATTTACACTAATGCTATACTGGGAACTGCTTCACTGGGAGGATCGAACCTTGCGAGAGTTCCTACACTACCCAGCCCAAACAGAGTGGCAGCGTAAAGAAGGACTATGCCGACAGGTTATCAACTACTTCAACAAGGGCAAGGCAAGTGTTTCTGTATGGTTCTATGGTCTATATCAGCCAGTCAAATATGAGCAAAAGAGCAACTGGCAAGATATTCGGACCCCTTTAAAAATCAATGAGATCATCTATGTCATAGAGTCATAGAGGTGTACAGCATGGAAACAGACCCCTCGGTCCAAACCGTCCATGCTGACCAGATATCCCAACACAATCTAGTCCCACCTGCCAGCACCCGACCCATATTCCTCCAAACCCTTCCTATTCATATACCCATCCAAATGCCTCTTAAATGTTGCAATTGTACCAGCCTCCACCACTTCCTCTAGCAGCTCATTCCATACACATACACCCTCTGTGTGAAAAAGTTGCCCTGCAGGTCTCTTTTATATCTTTCTCCTCTCACCCTAAACCTATGCCCTCTAGTTCTGGACTCCCCGACCCCAGGGAAAAGCCTATTTACCCTATCCATGCCCCTCATAATTTTGTAAACCTCTATAAGGTCACCCCTCAGCCTCCCGATTCTCCAGGGGAAACAGCCCCAGCCTGTTCAGCCTCTCCCTCTAGTTCAAATCTTCCAACCCTGGCAACATCCTTGTAAATCTTTTCTGAACCCTTTCAAGTTTCACAACATCTTTCCAATAGGAAGGAGACCAGAATTGCACACAATATTCCAACAATGGCCTAACCAATGTCCTGTACAGCCGGAACATGACCTCCCAACTCCTGTACTCAATACTCCGACCAATAACGGAAAGCATACCAAACGTCTTCTTCACTATCCTATCTACCTGTTACTCCACTTTCAAAGAACCATGAACTTGCACTCCAAGGTGTCTTTTTTTCGGCAACACTCCCCAGGACCTTACCATTAAGTCCTGCTAAGACTTGCTTTCCCAAAATGCAGCAACTCGCATTTATCTGAATCAAACTCCTTGTGCCATTTCTCAGCCCATTGGCCTATCTGGTCAAGATCCTGATGTAATCTGAGATAACCCTCTTCGCTGCCCAATACATCTCCAATTTTGGTGTCATCTGCAAACTTACTAACTGTACCTCTTATGCCTGCATCCAAATCATTTATGTAAATGACAAAAAGTAGAGGACTCAGCATCAATCCTTGTGGCACTCCACTGGTCACAGGCCTTCAGTCTGGAAAATAACCCTCCATCACCACCTTCTACCTTTGAGCCAGTTCTGTATCCAAATGGCTAGTTCTCCCTGTATTCTGTGAGATCTAACCTTGCTAATCAGTTTCCCATGGGGAACCTTGTCGAACGCCTTACTGAAGTCCATACAGATCACATCTACCGCTCTGCCCTCATCAATCCTCTTTGTTACTTCAAAAAACTTAATCAAGTTTGTGAGACATGATTTCCCACGCACAAAGCCATGTTGACTATCCTTCCAGCAGACATTGTTTTTACCTATCCTTCGTCAGTCCTTGCCTTTCCAAATACATGTACGTCCTGTCCCTCAGGATTCCCTCCAACAACTTGCCCACCACCGACGTCAGGCTCACTGGTCTATAGTTCCCTGACTTGTCCTTACCACTCTTCTTAAACAGTGGCACCACATTAACCAACCTCCAGTCTTCTGGCACCTCACCTGTGACTATCGATGATACATATATCTCAGCAAGAGGCCCAGCAATCACGTCTCTAGCTTCCCACAGAGTTCTAGGGTACACCTGATCAGGTCCTGGGGATTTATCCACCTTTACCTGTTTCAAGACATCCAGCACTTCCTCCTCTGTGATATGGACATTTTGCAAGATGTCACCATCTATTTCCCTAAAATCTATATCTTCCATACCCTTTTCCACAGTAAAACCTGATGCAAAATACGAATTTAGTATCTCCCCCATTTTCAGCAGCTCCACACACAGGTCACCTTGCTGATCTTTGAGGGGCCCTATTCTCTCCCTAGTTACCCTTTTGTCCTTAATGTATTTGTAAAAACTCTTTGGATTGTCCTTAATTCTATTTGCCTAAGTTATCTCATGTCCCATTGTTTCCCTCCTGATTTCCCTCTTAAGTATACTCCTACTTCCTTTATACTCTTCTAAGAATTCACTCGATCTATCCTGTCTATACCTTACATATGCTTCACGTTCTTTTTCTTTACCAAACCCTCGATTTCTTTAGTAATCCAGCATTCCGTATACCTACCAGCCTTTCCTTTCATCCTAAGAGGAATATACTTTCCCTGGATTCTCGTTATCTCATTTCTGAAGGCTTCCCATTTTCCAGCAGACCCTTTACCTGCAGACATCTGCCCCCAATCAGCTTTCGAAAGTTCTTGCCAAATTCCGTCCAAATTGGTCTTCCTCCAATTTAGAATTTCAACTTATAGATCTGGTCTAACCTTTTCCATCATTATTTTAAATCTAATAGAATTATGGTCGCTAGCCCCAAAGTGCTCCCCCACTGACACCTCAGTCACCTGCCCTGCCTTATTTCTCAAGAGTAGGTCAGGTTTTGCACCTTCTCTAGTAGGTACACCCAAATGCTGAATCAGAAAATTGTCTTGTACACACTTCACAAATTCCTCTCCATCTAAACCCTTAACACTATGGCAGTCCCAGTCTATGTTTGGAAAGTTAAAATCCCCTACCATAACCACCCTATTATCTTACAGATAGCTGAGGTCTCCTTACAAGTTTGTTTCTCAATTTCCCTCTGACTATTTGGGGGTCTATAATACAATCCCAATAAGGCGATCATCCCTTTCTTATTTCTCAGTTCCACCCAAATAACTTCCCAGGATGTATTTCCGGGAATATCCTCCGTCAACACAGCTGTAATGCTATCCCTTATCAAAAACGCCACTCCCCCTCCTCTCTTGCCTCTCTTTCTATCCTTCCTGTAGCACATGTATCCTGGAACATTAAGCTACCAGTCCTGCCCATCCCTGAGCCATGTTTCTGTAATTGCTATGATATCCCAGTCCCATGTTCCTAACCATGCCATGAGTTCATCTGCCTTCCCTGTTAGGCCCCTTGCATTGAAATAAATGTAATTTATTAGTCCTACCTTGTCCCTGTCTGGCCTGACTATTTGACTCGCTTCTGTTCTCAACTGTACCAGTCTCAGATTGATCTCTTTCCTCACTAGCTCCCTGGGTCCCACCCCCCCACCTTACTAGTTTAAATCCTCCCAAGCAGTTCTAGCAAATTTCCCTGCCAGTATATTAGTCCCCTTCCAATTTAGGTGCAATCCATCCTTCTTGTACACGTCACTTTTACCCTAAAAGAGATTCAAATGATCCAAAAATGTGAATCCTTCGCCCATACACCAGCCCCTCAGCCATGCATTCATTTGCTCTATTCTCCTATTCCTGCCCTCACTAGCTCATAGCACCTGGTGTAATCCAGATATTACTACTCTCAAGGACCTCCTTTTTAAATTTCTGCCTAACTCGCTGTAATCTCCCTTTAGAATCTCAACCTTTTCCCTTCCTATATCGTTGGTTCCAATGTGGACAATGACCTCTTGATTGCCCCTTCTCCCTTGAGAATATTCTGCACCCTCTCTGAGACATCCTTGATCCTGGCACCAGGGAAACAGCACACCATTCTGTTTTTTCGCTGCTGGCCACAGAAATGTCTGTAAGTACCTTGGACTAGAGAATCCCCTAACACAATTGATCTCTTTGAACCTGACGTACCCCTCATTGCATTCACGCCAGTCTCCATACCAGAAACTTGGCCTGAGAATCCATCACCCCTATATTTTCCAAAACAGCATACCTGTTTGAAATGGGTATATCCACAAAAGACTCCTGCACTAGCTGCCCACCTCTCTTACCTTTCCTGGAGTTAACCCATCTATGTGACTGTATCTGAGACTTCCCCCCCCTCCTTCCTAAAACTGTGATCCATCATATAGTGTGGCTGTTGCAAATTCCTCATTGCTTCTAACTGTCTCTCCAACTAATCCATTCAATATGATAAGATTCGCAGCCAACAGCATTAATGGTAGATATAATCTGCAGTAACCCTTAACCTCTCTTTAAACTCCCACATCTGACAAGAAGTACATATCACTCTATTCAAAGCCATTTTTGCTCCTTCACAATCTACACCCAGAAATTAAAACCGTCTTATTACTCTACAAATACTCCCCCAGGCTAAATTAATAGTTATGGCTTATATTTTAAGTTTACTCAAGAGATATATCTCCAAAAACATAATCGAGAAAGAACACACTCTACTCACTACTGCAGATTCTCTATAGGCCATTCTTAAAACAACAATTAACGTATCTGATTCTGTGCTGTGAACTTGGCCCAACAGTTCCTCCAAGATCAGTTGTGAATTTCACTGTTTGTTAATTTTCCCAGATGCACTCCGATGTCCAACGATACATGAATTCAAACAGCAAAGGCAGTAACTGTGCAGGCTCTCGCTCTCGCTCTCTCTCTCTCTCTCTCTCTCTCTCTCTCTCCTGCAATGACCTCACCAGGTGTGTCCTGTGTCTGTTTTTCTCCCTTTTAAAACTGCTGTTGTTTTGACTTTTTTGTTCCAAAAGTTCCAAAACAATGCAACAGCATATGAAACAGGCAATTGCTGCTCCTGGAATTCAAGGAAATCACCTCCAGCATCTAAAATACTTCAAAGTAGGAGCAGCTGTTACAGCCAGAAATTTTTCCCGTCCTCCATTTTGGATTATCCAGAATCCGAGTGTGTGGAACCACCAGAGATCGGAGAGATACTAAACCAATATTTTGCTTCAGTATTTACTGTAGAGAAAGACATAGAAGCTAGGGAACTTGGGAAATGAATATTGACATCTTGAAAACAGTCCACATTATAGAAGAGGGGGTGCCAGTGGTCTTATAAAGCATAAAAGTAGATAAATCTCTGGGACATGATCAAATGTATCCTAAGACATTGTGGGAAGCTAGGGAAGAAATTGCAGGGCCTCTAGCAAAGATATTTGTATCATCTACAACCATGGGTGAGGTGCCAGAAGACTGGAGGGTGGCTAATATTGTGCCTTTATTTTTTTTTTATAGATATTTTTATTAGAAATTTAACATTTTTACAAGTTTACAAAAATAAACAAAACTCTCAGATATAAACATTGATATACAATTAGCTCAAATATACAATAGCCAAAATTTGACAACAAAAACAAAAAAAAACAAAACAAAACAAAACAAAAAAAAAACCCAAAAAAAAAACCACAAAAAAAAAACAAACAGACAAAACTCAACTATCTACTAATCTAACCTACAACTAACCAGGGTGTATATTTAAGTCTCTTACATGCTCGGGATGTGTTAACATCAGATATGATAAAACCCGTATTCGTGCGGGATTCCTCCCCCGAGGGGCCGCGGACCAGCCAGGTTCGTAGTCTCAATTAAATAAAAGCCCTTGTTAGGATAGCCGAAATATCTGTATTTATGTAATTCAAAAAGGGCTGCCATATTTTATAAAATAATTCGGTCTTTCGGTGCACCATATTTGTAAGGAAGTCAAGGGGAATACATTCCATAATTAGTCTGTGCCAATTTGAAAGTCCAGGGGGGCCCTCCGCCACCCAGTTCATCAAAATATTTTTCCTTGCACAGAAAGAAAGAATAGAAAATAGTCTCTTCCCGTACGTGTCCAGGGAGGGAAAGTTCGAAAAGCCCAAGAGGAGAGATACGGGGTCCACTTTTATTTCCGTTCCTAAAATTTCTGTCAGGGTACTTGCTACTTTAGTCCAATATCCACGGATCTTATGACAGGTCCATAAGCAATGTACAAGAGTGCCCACCTCTATTTTGCATTTAGGACACATTGGAGATGCTCCTGCCTTAAATTTTGCCAATCGAACCGGTGCTATATGGGCCCTATGAAGTATCTTCAGCTGGATAGCCTGGGTTCTGTTACAGATGGTAATTCTTCTAGCATTTTCCCAGATATCATTCCACGTTTCTGTGGAGATTTCTAGTCCCAGATCCTGATCCCATGTTTTAAGCAGATTATCCATATCTCCCGATACTTCATCATGTAGCAAATGATAAATATTACTGACGGAAGATACCCCCACTGGTCGTAGGACACTACATTCTCTATCGGATTTATAAAGACTATCTAATAACGTAGTCTTCTTCTGTATAAAATCTCGAATTTGGAAGTATCGAAAGAGGTCTCTATTGGGTAATCCGAATTTCTGACGCAGCTGTCCGAAAGACATCAGGACCCCATCTTTAAATAAATCCCCAAGACATGAGATACCCCTGGCTCTCCAGAGTTTAAAAGTGGCATCTGTTAACCCCGGTTGGAATCCCCATGCTCCCACTATCGGTGCATAGGGGGATGTTTTATGTGAATTACCCTCATTTTGCCGCATTATATTCCAAGCCTTGATTGTATTCAGTATTATGGGGTTTTTACAGTGATCTGTAATGATTTTCCTCTTGTCTGAGAATAAAAGGTTAATAAGTGGGTATTTTACTTGAGAAGCCTCGATGTCCAACCAGATTGATTGTGGATCAGACAAGACCCAATCAGCTATATAACTTAATAGGAAACTTAATTGATATTTCCTAAAATCTGGGAAGTCCAATCCACCCCTTGCCTGTGGAAGCTGTAGCTTCTTCAGCTTAATGAGGGGTCGCCTATGGTTCCAGATAAAGGAACTCAGCCAGCCGTATAATTTACATAAAGCTGTCCTCGGCAGCATCACCGGAAGCATTCTCATAGGATATAGGAGACGGGGCAGGATATTCATTTTGATTAATGCTATTCTACCCAGCCAGGAAATTGGCAGGTCTCCCCATCGCTGGAGGTCCTGCCTTATCCTTTCCAATAAATACACAAAATTAGCCTTATACAACTGACCAAATACTGGAGTAATAAAAATGCCTAAATATACGAAACCCTCCAGGGACCAGCGAAAGGGAAAAAGGGAACCGTCCGCTAAGCGGGGTATCACAGCAAGGCCACCCATTGGCATAGCTTCCGATTTTGAAAAATTAATTTTATAGCCTGAGAATGCACTAAATGTATTAATAACTTGGATTAAGCGAGGTATGGACATCAAAGGGTTACTGAGGAATAGAAGAACATCATCTGCATAAAGGGTAATTTTATGTTTACCTGTACCAATCCTTGGGGCCACTATGTTAGGATCAGCTCGTATAGCTTCTGCTAGTGGTTCAATTATTAGCGTGAATAACAATGGCGAGAGGGGACATCCCTGACGGCAGCCCCTACCCACACTGAAGCTATCCGAGCCTAATCCATTGGTAACCACAACTGCTTTGGGATCACTATACAATGTTGAGATCCATTTGGTAAACACCTGTCCAACACCAAACCTCTCCAATGTGTAAAACAAATATGACCATTCGACCCTATCAAATGCCTTTTCCGCGTCTAATGAAACCACTACTCCTGGTATCTTTCCCTGATGACAAGCTTGAATCATATTCAGAGCCCTTCTAACATTATTGGATGATCTACGGCCCTTAATAAACCCCGTCTGATCCTCCTTTATAATATGTGGCAGTATCCTTTCTAATCTCAGTGCTAACGTTTTAGAGAGGATTTTAAAATCTACATTTAGCAAGGATATTGGTCTGTATGATGTACAATCTTCTGGGTCCTTTCCTTTTTTGAGGATAAGAGAGATATTTGCCTCTTTCAGCGAAGGCGGGAGACAGCCCTGACTATATGCATAGTTATACATGTCCATAAGTGGACCAACCAGTATTTCTGTAAATTCTTTATAGAATTCAGCTTGAAAGCCATCTGGGCCCGGCGTCTTACCATTTTGAAGGTGCCTAATTGCATCAACTATTTCTTGGGGTGTAAGAGGAGCATTTAGGACCGATACTTGTTCCAGAGTTAGGTCTGGAAAAGTCAAATTTTTAAAAAATGACTGCATCCTCTTCGCCCTATCTTCACAATCCTGTGATTTATATAACTCAGAATAGAATTTTCTAAAGGTCGCATTAATCTTTTTATGATCATGAGTCAAAATACCCGTACTTTCCTTAATAGACATAATCGTCTGAGGGGCCTTTTTTTTCTTTGCAAGAAATGCTAAGTATCTACCCGGTTTGTCGCCATATTCATATAATCTTTGCTTTGCAAATAATATTTCCCTCTTAGCCGTTTGAGTAAGTGTAGTATTTAGAGCTGTCCTAAGAGCTGTAATCCTTTGCAATTTAATAATAGAGGGTCTATCAGTGTATGCTGTTTCAGCCGCTTTTAAGCGGGCTTCAAGCAAACGCTGTTGTTCTCCTTTTAATTTCTTCTGGGTCGCTGAGTAGGAGATGATCAAGCCTCGCGTGTAAGCTTTGATGGTCTCCCACATCATTGACGGGTTGCTAGCTGTACCTGAATTAATTTCTAAAAAAGTTTTAAATTCTTGAGAGAAGTACTTTACAAATTTACTATCTTTCATTAAGAAGGGGTCCATACGCCAATGCCGAGGGGATGTCCTACTGTTCCTCGCCTTAGTTTCCATATATACAGCAGCGTGGTCAGAAATTGCTATATTACCTATTTTACAGAATGATATGGAATTTAAAAAAATTGAGGGGGCAAAAAACATATCAATTCTGGTATGACATTTATGTGGATTAGAGTAGAAAGAAAAATCTCTACCCTGTGGATGAAGACATCTCCATACATCTACTAATCCTAATTCTTTGTTCAGATCCATCAATTGTCTAGATCTGGGAGATACTCCTGCAGTACTCTTGGGAATCCTGTCTATTTCCGGATCCATAATACAATTAAAGTCTCCCCCTATAATTATATGACGGGCATCAAAAGCCATCAATTTTGAGAAGGCTTCTGTTATAAATTTAAAGGGGTGTGCCGGGGGGCAGTACAAATTTAAAATCCCATATTCCTCTCCATTTATGAGAGCTTTAATCAAGATATATCGTCCAGATTCGTCTTTTATCTGCTTTAGGATTTTGAAAGGGAAATTCTTCCGAACAAGAATAACAACTCCCCTGCTTTTTGAGCTAAAAGAAGAAAAAAAGGCCTGATCAAATCCGCCCTGTCGTAATTTCAAGTGTTCTTTATCTGACAGATGCGTCTCCTGTAGGAGAGCTATATCAACTCTTTCCTTCTTAAGATTTGATAATATTTTCTTCCTTTTAAGTGGCGAATTACTCCCTTTGACATTCCAGGTGCACCACTTAACCGATTGATCAACCATAATCCTCTGGGCCAATCCGAGACCCCTCGGGAGGGGGAACCCTATCCAGAACATCCCGAGCATGGAACATGTAAAATTTACAAAAATAAACCCTCTTTAATACACCCACAACAATACAGTAAAAAACTATTTCTAAATAAAAAAAATATAAAACATATCTAAGTGGAGACTTTCCCCCTTGTTCCCAGGGGGCATCACTTCCTCTCCAAAAATCCCTCATATCCTCTCCCAACCAATGCCCCACCCTTGACCCAGGCACTCCTCAATAAAGTGAGGAAAATTCAAATATAATACAAAGCTAGAGTTAACAGTGAGCACCCCACCCCCACCCCTACCAACACCTGGGTATATTTGGTAATGTTAATACCATATATAAACATATAACTATAAAATTACCAGTTCAACAAATAATAATTAAATATGATAATACAAAATAACGAAGGGAAAAACAACCCCGCTCCTAAAGACAGAGGTAAAATCGAATAAGGTAACCACCTCCCCCCACCAACATTAACCAAATCCCCCAACTTATATATACATACACATACATATATATATATATATATATACATACATACACACACACATACATACACCCCTCATATATACATAAAATAATAACAGAAAACAACTCCAAGGGGGGGGGGGGGGGGAGAAAATCAAATCCCTCTCCCCACCCCCCATAATAATATTAAGCAATAAGGTAAGAAAAAAAAAGGGAGGGGATATAAACCAAAACGGGGGGGGAAGGCAGACCAACATCCATTATGTCCTACAGTTTATCTAAGAGAGTCCAAGAATTCCTTAGCCTTTTCTGGTGATCCAAAGTTATATACAGAACCTTCATGGTTAAAGCGTAACATCGCTGGGTAGCGTAAGGAGTACTGTACATTTAAGTCCCTTAAACGCTTCTTCGCCTCGTCGAATGCTTTCCTCTTTCGAACCAGAGCCGGGGAAAAGTCCTGAAATAGCATGATCTTGGATCCTTTGTAGATCATAGCTTGGGGGTCTTTTCCGAGATTTCTAGAGGCTTCTAGGAGTATCTGCCTCTCCCTGTAGCTCTGCAGCCGGAACAGGACCGGGCGTGGGCGCTGGTTCGAGCCAGGCCCGCGTATTGCTACCCGGTAGGCCCATTCCACCCTTACCTGGCCTGATCCAGCTTGCAGATTTAAAAGTTGTGGCAGCCACTGCTCCAGGAATGCTGTAAGCTGGCCTTCCTCTTCCTGCTCGGGAAGGCCCAGCAAACGAATATTTTTTCGACGACCTCGATTATCGAGGTCGTCAATATGATTTTCCAAGGTCCGGACTCGCTGCTCGAGAGTCCGGACCTGATCCACGGCCGATTGAGCGGTTGTCTCCGAGGTCGCGGCCTTTAGCTCCGCCCCTCCGACTCGGCGTTGAATTTCTTCAATTTCATGGTCGTGCTTCTTCAGCGCGGCCGACAACGACTCCCAACGGTTCCTGGATTCGACGATAAAGGCATCGATCTTCGAGTCAAGCTTGGAAAGCATTTCTGTAAGGCTTGCTACTGTAGGTAAGTCCCCCGGGGCGGCTGTGGACGCCTCTGCTGCAGCTGGAGAGTGTGGGGGAGGGGTTGCTGCTTGCTGAGAGCTGCGGGCTCCCTTCCCTTTAGTCATTTTAACTTAGGATAAAGTTGCTTAAATGTAGCTTAAATGTAATATTAAACCACTAATTCAGTTACTAAACTATTATAAATGATTTATAAATGATTTGGTGAGCTTGGTAGGGGGTAGGTGACCCACTGTGCCCAAGTCTTGGGAGGAGCACTATAGACTCAGTCTTACTGGGTCGCCGCCATCTTGGATCCCCCATTGTGCCTTTATTTAAGAAGGCTGCAAGGAGGAGCCGAGGAAATACAGGCCAAAAACTCTGATGTTAGTGGTGGGTAAATTGTTGGAGGAGAATCTGAGAGACAGGATTTATTAGCATTTGGAGAGGCAAGAACTGATTAAGGATAGTCGGCATGGCTTTTGTGTGGGAAATTGTATCTCACAAACATGATTAAATTTTTTAAAGGATGTGACCAAGAAGCTAGTTCAGGGAAAAGTGGTAGACATTGCCTACATGGATTTAAGTAAGGCCTATGACAAGGTTCCGCATGGTACACTGGTTAGTAAATTTAGATTACATGGGATTGAAGGAGAGCTTGCCAATTGAATACAAAAGTGGTTTGACGGTAAGAAACAGAGTGTGATGGTGAAGATTGTTTTTCAGACTAGAGGCCTGTAACCAGTGGTGTTCCATAGGGATTGGTACTAGGTCCACTATTGCTTGTCATTTATATAAATAATTTGGATGAGAATATAGGAACCATAAGTTTGCAGGTGAAACCAAAATTGATGGTACAGCTTACAAAGGGATCTTAATCAATTGGATCAATGGGCCAAGGAGTGGCAGATGGAGTTTAATTTAGATAACTGTAAGGTGTCACATTTGGTAAGGGCAGGAATTACTCAGTTAATGGTAGGGCTCTGGGGTGCGTTGTTAAATAGAGGGACCGACAGGTTCAGGTACATAGTTCATTGAATGTTGCGACAGAGTGGTTAAGAAGGCATTTGGCACCCTTGCATTCATTACTTAGACTGTTGAGTGTAGGAGTTGGGACGTCATGTTGTAGTTGTACAGGACATTGGTGAAGCCACTTTTGGAGTATTTTGTACAGTTCTGGTCACCCTGCTACAAGAAGGATATTATTAAATTGGAGTGGGTACAGGAAAGCTTTACCAGGACTGGAGATTTTAAATTATAAGGGGAGGCTGGATAAGCTGGGACTCCTTTCAGTGGAGTGTAGGAGATTGAGAGGTAACCTTATTGAGGTTTATAAAATCATGAGGGGCGTAGATAAGGTGAATAGCAAAGGTCTTTTCCCTAGAGTAGGGAAGTTCAAAACTAGAGAGCATAATTTTAAGGTGAGAGAGGAAAAATTTAAAAGGGACCAGAGGGGCAAATTTTTCACTCAGAAGATTGTTCATGTATGGAATGAATTTCAAGAGGAAGTGGTGGATGCAGGTGCAGTCACAACATTTAAAAGATATTTGGACAGATACATAGGAAAGGCTATAATAGACAAGGGCCAAACACTTTTGCAATTCTGGTCTCCTTCCTATCGGAAGGATGTTGTGAAACTTGAAAGAATTCAGAAAAGATTTACAAGTATGTTGCCAGGGTTGGAGGATTTGAGCTATAGGGAGGAGTTGAATAGGTTAAGGCTTTTTTCCCTGGAGCGTCGGAGGCTGAGGTGTGACCTGATAGAGGTTTGTAAAATCATGAAGAGCATGAATAGGATAAATAGACAAAATCTTTTCCTTGGGGTAAGGGAGTCCAGAATTAGAGGGCATAGGTTTAGGGTGAGAGGGGAAAGATATAAAAGAGACCTAAGGGGCAACGTTTTCATACAGAGTGTGGTATGTGTATCAATGAGCTGCCTGAGGAAGTGGTGGAGGCTTGTACAATTGCAACATTTAAAAGGCATCTGGATGGGTATATGTATAGCAAGGGTTTGGAGGGATATGGGCTGGGAGCTGGCAGGTGGGACTAGATTGGTTTGGGATATTCGGTTGGCATGAACACGTTGGACTGAGGGGTCTGTTTCTGTGCTGTATATCTCTGTGACTCTCTAAGGCAAATGGGACTAGTATACTTTGGTCGACATGGACGAGTTGGACTAAAAGATCTGTTTCCGTGCTGTATGACTCAATGTCTGTTTGAGCTGGCTCATTTGTCTCGGAGTATGGTCCTTGCTTTGGGCTGTGTAGGGATTGAGATCCCAGATTCAAATCCCAGATGAGCCTTTGGGAGTTTTTGGGTCTATACTCATTGGAGTTTAAAAGAATGAGAGGCAACCTTATTGAAACAAGCTAGACTTTTAGGGCATTTGACTGGGTAGATGCGGAAAGGTTGTAGAAGAGTCTAATCTAGATGGCTTAATCTCAGGATAAGGGATCACCCATTTAAAACTGTTATGAGGAGGAATTTCTTCCCTCAGCAGGTAGTGAACCTGTCAAATACTTTACTGCAAAGTGCTGTAGATGCTATGATATTCAAGGCTGAGGTAGACAGACTTTTAATCAGTAGGCCAATCAAGGGTTATGGGGGTAAAGCAGAAAAGTAGAGTTGAGGATTTTTAAATCAGCCATGATCTCATTGAATGGCAGAGCAGATTCAGAAGGTTGAATGGCCTACCATATGGTCTTTTCATATTATAATTACTGTCTTTGAATCTACATTAGCCAAAATTTGTGATGAGTACATCAGAGAGCCGCCAAACATCAGTAAAATGGAGCGAGGGACACAATATCATGTTAAAGAAAAGTAGTGGCAATGCTAGAGATCTGAAATAAAACAGGAAGTGCTGGAAAATCTCAGCAAGTTTCTTTGGAACCTCAAAACGCTAATTCTGTATTTCTGAAGATGCTGCCAGACCTGCTGAGATTCTCTAGCATTTACTATTTTTATGACACTGTGTCGTGGCTTGATTGGATTAAAGTTAATTGATTTATCAAGTGCTGAATATTATCTTATCCTGCAAAGTATTGTGCTCATTAGGATTTCTGTTGAAGGACAGTCATAGAAAACAGATTCAGGACCTTCCATCATTATCATTGCACATGAGTAGAAAGCTGGGAGATGCTTTTTTTGTCCTTAATCTCCATTTGTATCTTCCCGTAAGATGTTATTAAGCACCAGTCATATCCACCAGGTGTTCACTAAATAGATGTTACAGATCTCTGCTTAATCTTCTTTTGACACAGTAAAGTTCAAATAACAAAATGAAAAATCATATGTTTGTATGAATTTCCTGTCAATCTATTGTATTATAATCTGCTGTCAACATTTACAATGCTGTTGTAAAGTTGCTGCATTCGCACCATTCTGTCAATTTTGAGGCTGTGCCAATTTTGTGTCTTCCAACTTCTCAACCTCGACTGCAAAGAAACTCCTGGGCTCCAATCAGCTCTGTTACCCTGCTTACAAAGTTTGCTATTTATTCATTGTCACCTTTCTGAATGAGATGTTAGACTGGGCCATCTCTCAGATGATGTAAAAGATCCCATGGCACTATTTTAAAGAAGAGAAAGCAAGGTCTCCTTGGTGTCCTGGCCTATAATTCTGTCTAAGTAGGTGACCCCTTATTTTCAAGTAGTGACCCCTAATTTTAGATTTTCTCTAACTCTAAACTTTTTCAAACCAACCTTGTCAAGCCCCTCAGGAACTTGTATGTTTCAGTCTTGTCACCTCTTACTCTTATAAATTCCAATGGAAAGAAGCCAAGCCTGGCCAACCTTTCCTCATAAGACAGTGCACCTAAGACTAGGTAATAGTCTAGTAAACATTCTTAGAACTGCTTCCAACTCACTCACATTCTTCCTTAGGTTAAGAAGCCAATGCTCTGTACAGCAGACGTGGTCTCAACAATGCCAAGTATAACTGAAGTATTACCTCTCTACTCTTCAGTCTTCTCACAATAAATTATAATATTCTATCGGGTTTCCTCTTTACTTGCTGTGTCTGTGTCCGAACAGTAACAATTCAGCTGAAAACCTAGTTCCCTCTGTATAGAGCTCTACAATCGCTCACCTTTTCGATAATATGCTTCCTTTTTATTTTTCCTGCCAAAATAGACAATTTCTCCTTTTTCCATTTTATGCTCCATTTGGCAGATCTTTTGCTCACTCACTTAACCGACATATGTCTCTTTATAGTTTCCTTATCTCCTATTCACATCCTACTTTCCTACCAATCTCTCTGTCATCAGCAACCACACCATCAGTTCATTCATCTGAATAATTAATATACATTGTGTGGAAGTTGAGGGCCCTATACTGACTCCTGTGACATGTCACTTGTTGTATCTTGCTAACCAAAACATTACCTACTTTGCCTTCTGTCTCTTTCTTGTTAGTTAGCCAATTTTCCCAAGCTAATTGGCACCTCCATTCAATAAACCTCATTTTCCATTCTAATCTTAGATGCCATACCTTATGAACAATCTTCTGGAAATCCAAATACAGCACTTTCACTGTATCGATAGAACATGTTATATCTTCAAACAGCTCTTTTAATTTCGCTAAGCATGATATTCCTTTTACAAAACCATTTTGACTCAGCCTGAATTTTTCTAAGTCCCTGTTGCAATGTCCTTAATAATATCTTCTAACATCTTCTCTATATCAGATATTAAGCTAATGGGCCTATAGTTCCCTGATTTTTGTCTCCTTCCCTTTTTGAATAAGGAAGTTACATTTGCTATTTTCCAATCTAATGGCAGCTTCCTTGAAACTGGGGAATTTTGGAAAATGGAAGCCCTTCAGAATCCAGGTACACTTGTCAGCCTTCAGTTCCAACAATTTGCTCAGTATCACTTCCCTTATGATTGTTGTTTTCTTGAGTTCTACCCTTATGTCCATTTTCTGATTTACAACTATTTCTGCAATGTTGTTTGTATCCAATGTAGTGAAGACTGATACAAAGTATCTGTTCAATTTATCTACTCTCTTATTATTTTGTATTATTAATTTTCCAGACTTACTTTGCATGGGGCTAATTTTTTTTCTTAACTCTTTCTTTTTAAATATCTGTGAAAATGCTTAATATCTGTTAGTTAAATTTCTAGCTACCTTTCTCCTTGTTAATATTTTAGTAATTCTCTGCTGTTCTTTATAGTCTGCTCTATATCCTTGTGTAATTATATGCTTCTTCTTTAAATTTGTTAATACCTTCAACTCTTTTAGTTAGCCACATATTCACAGATAATAGGACCCTTTTCCTGAAATTTTCCTTTTCATTGGAATTTACTTATTCCATGTAATCTGAAATATCCCTTCAATTGTCTGCCACTGCACCTCTATTGACCTGTACTTTAATCTAATTTTCCAGTTCACTTTAGCTGGTTCTGTTCTCATGCCCTCATAATTGCCCTTACTTAAATTTAAAATAGTTGTCTTCAACTCACTTGTCTCTCCCTCAGCTGAAAATGGAACAGTAGCAAACAAAAATCCAAGGGAACCTTTTCCCTTTAATTCCTGTCTGTGCAGCAAGTAATTCACCTCACTTCACCTCACTGAACATGCTGAATAATTTGAATTAAGTGAGACTTGTGCTTCACTAACCCAGCAGTGTATCTCTGCAGTCAACTTTATGGATTGAATATAGCATTGTTTTCTGTTGATGACTCAGAAAGATCATCCAGTCAGTTGGTGAGCCAGATATACCTTGTTCAATTCCCTGTCTGTGTTAAACTAAGATGAGGCAAAATGATTCAACACAGTATTACTGAGTTAAGAGTGGAGTGTCAGCCAGGGTTCTTATAGCTGGAACCCTACTGAGTAGCATAAGGCAAGCATTAGATCACATTTTTCTGAGATGTCTCCATAGTCAAGTAGCCTGATGACATTTAGTGCCTTAGCTCACATAATTTTAAAAACAGGTCAATTTGATTGAGGAACCATAGGATATCCTGGAACAGTACTCTGGCAATGAGTTAATGTGGGTCATAGAGAAAAGAAAGAGATAAATCAATCTTTAGTATTAACCTAGAAAGGGTGCTGTGTTTGACACATTATGTACTATCTATTTTATTCTTTCTATCTCCATTTTGTTTCTTTCTTTTCTTGACTATCTGTTTTTCTCCCTTCCTAGTCTTTTTCCAATCTCTCACTATCAATCTCTCTATTGGTCTCTGTTGCTCTTTCTTTCTTTTTCTCTCTCTCTCTGTCTCTATCTCTCTCTCTCTAAAAATGTCTCTTCCCTGCCCCCATCTGTATGTCTTTCACTTTCTCCATTCCTTTGCTGGTCTGTCTGACTCTTTTTCTCTCCCCCTATTCTTTTCTCTTTACCAATCACTCTCCAAATTATCACTAATTTGAAAAAGTAAAAAGAGATACTGATTTCTGCCTTTTTCTTGACATCATTGACTGCTTGCTTTAATCAGGCACTGCCAGCACCAGGCACCTTTGTCAGCAACATATTTAGACAATGAACAACAGTCATATGGGCACCCCAACCACTACCGCTTGTAACACTCCTACCACTTCAGGAAACCAGATCCTAGGACCTTATAATCTCTGTGGTTCTGTTGCATAATAGAATGAAAAACAAAATATGGCAGATCTCTAAAGGTCCTGACAAAAGGCTATTGAACTGAAACATTATTCCTACCTTCCTGTCTCCATAGATTGTGCCAGACCTACTGAGTGTTCCTAATATTTTTTGCTTTTAATTTAATTACATGTTTGTTTTATTGGAACAGGCATCAGGGAATCTCTCTGCTCACTGATTACTAATTTAAATAGCTTTCCTTTATATATCTCAGGAGTGTCCAAGCTTCATGACCTTTGTGTACTGCTTAGCTGTGTGACTACAGAGACTCAGCCGATGTTCCCATTAATTTGCCATGTATCACAAGCTGTGACTGCAGGCAATTTGTGTACAGCAAGATTCCATAAACTGCAATGATAATGACCAGGTATCTATTTTAAGTGTTGGTTGAAGATTAAATTTAGGATTTGCCCATCAATAAGATAAATCACCAGGCTCAGAATTTCAAACCAGCAAATACAAATAAAACATATCATTGAAAATAGAAACAGAGTTGTCTGGGTTATTAGGGCTCAGGGTTGCAGACTCGATGCCCTAGACTATCAGAACTCAGGACCCATCATGCCTTCACAAACTATATTGCATTGATTTATCCTGCTGTCAGAAATTAGTCTTTGTTCTAACGATCTCTTTTGAGCATTTCTATATTTAGTTTGAACTCACTCACAATTTTTATTGTCCACAGTGCTGGGAGTATGGAATTCCTCTCTGTCGGGAGCTGGCCAGTCAATACGAAGCCTTCTACGATTACCACAGTCTCAGCTGGATCCGGGTATATAATGCAAAGCCATTCATCATACCACTTCCTTACGAACAAAATTAATTTAAATCAAGTCTTTATTCATATCGGACATTTGAAATTGATAGTCTGAGAAAATATATGCAGTTTCCATCAAAAGTACACAGAGTAATGTTGTCACAAGGACATTTAAAAGTAGCATTATGTGTTATGCTGACAGCACACCTTTTCAAAATTTGATATACGGTGCACAAAATATGCTGTTGGTAGGCAGTCCTGTGCAGACTCTTGGGCAGTTTCCCATTGGACAAAGGCAAAATATTTTATTGAAGTCACAGTTTTGAGAGACAGGCACCCAGCAGAGAGGATTGTCCTTCTAAAGGAGCCAGACACAACTTCCAATGTGGTTGTTCCTGTTATTACACTGACTGACATGGAACTAAACCCAACATACAGAAAAATCTCAAATTCAATCTTCTACCTGCCTTGATTCAGTGAGCTTCAACACCATGAGCTTCCAAAGCTCTACCAATGATCTAAACCTTTCTATGAGAGAACACTAGAAATTTACACTCCTATAAATCAAGGCTGTGACAGTGGAATCAAGAACTGTTCGATTAAGTGTATTAGTCAATTATTGTTCCTGCACAAGGCACCATTGCCTGAAACCCGAAAACTGCTTTTTCATGAGAAAATGCCAGATTTCTGTCATCCTTTGTGTGACAATATACCTTTTGAAAATATCTCTGTACAGCCTACTCTAATTTTAAGGTTATTCTTAATTCTGGATTCTTCCCAGAGAAATTAGTTTCTCTTAATCTACCTTATTAACCCTTTAAACATCTCATAGGTCACCCTTTAATGTTCCTACTAAAATATAAGCTTACTCTGTGCAACCATTTTAGATTGAAATTTGACAGGTTCTGATTTTTTTATTTTATCTCTCCACCTCTAAACCAGCAGTACTGGGGTCAACCCCATTGTTTCAGCCATTATTCTCAGCAGCATTCATTTACTCAATGCACAAGGGACTAGACTATTCCCTCATCAATAGATCAATCCCACACAGATCAAGAGATGGGCAACTTGAATGTAATATAATTTAACATGAAATTATTAATACAGCTGTAGCCCCTACAAATACCCATACTGGCATCAGAGGCATATTCAAGGCAAAAGTGGGTACTGCAGATGCTGGAGATTAGAGTCAAGATTCAGGTTGCCTGCCACTTGCATTCGCTGTAACATTGATTTGTGAGTGGAATTGTTTTTTCATGGAAATAAAAGCAGCCAGTTGAAAATGCTGTTTTCATTCCAAAGGAAGAATGCTTTTAAGCAGTGATTCTAAAATCCTGCTTTCCCAGGAATATTTTTACTCAGAAATAGCCACAATTCTCTTACCTGCACTCTCTGTGTGCAGCCTGGTAGGTTCACACCTTTATAATGGCATGGAAACAGTCTGTATAATATCTTTTTTATAAGTAAATGAAGTGCCCACTGTGTACCTTGGACCGAAAGATTCGAGGCTTTCACCATGTGGACAAGGAAAGGGAAAGTCATCCAGGCTTCTTGTACCTGGACAATATTGTATTATATTGGAACTAATATATTTTTGTGAGGTAAGAATATCATTATGACTTCAGCTGACATTACTACTGGACAAGTAGGATCCCAGAATGCAATCTGGCTTGACAGAGCGTGTATTATTTTTTCTTCAATTAACGTGGCA
Source organism: Chiloscyllium plagiosum (assembly GCF_037043375.1). Classification (NCBI taxonomy): domain Eukaryota; kingdom Metazoa; phylum Chordata; class Chondrichthyes; order Orectolobiformes; family Hemiscylliidae; genus Chiloscyllium; species Chiloscyllium plagiosum. Next base: position 72,566,991 of record NW_028270152.1, on the reverse strand, counting down.
GTCTCTTACTGAAACATAAGACTATAAATGTGTTTTACCAATAAAATAGAAGTTTATTACACAAGAGAAATAAAAATAATACAAAAGCTTTCTTGAAAGTTTGAAAATTTTCAAAACTCACAACAAAACAAAATCCCAAATAAAATTAGCAAGTGCTAGAAAAACTCAGCAGGTCTGGCAGTATCTGTGGAGGGAGAAACATTGATCATGCTTCAAGTTCAGCATGATTCTTCATTAGAACTGAAAGCAGCTGGAAATTCCCAACAATATCACTTTACAATTACTCAAACATCTGAGAAATTAATTCACTATTAGATCTGTAGGCTTTACATGACTTTTCTTTCTCAGTTCTTGCCCTGTGAGCTGCAAGGTTTTCTTTTTCTTTTGACCAGTCATACTTCCTAATAAAGAGCTTATACTTCCTCAGCCCTTTAATAATTTGCAAAATTCCAACCAAACACTTCCAATCTAAACCCCCACAATAAAAACAAACTTTCATTAATACTTCGTCATCAGCTCTCTGATTCAACTTCATGTTTCTGGAAAAATTGACTTAGTTAATTATTAAACCCTTTCTCAAGAAAAAGACAAAGAACAAAGTACATTACAGCACAGGAAAAGGCCCTTCGGCTCCCCCAAGCCTGCACTGATCCACATCCTCTATCTAAATCTGCAGCCTATTTTCTAAACATCTGTGTCCCGTTGCTCCATGCCCACTCATGTATCTGTCTCGATACATCCTAAATTACACTATCCTTCCCGCCCCTACCACTCTGCTGGCAATACATTCCTGGCACCCATCACCCTCTGCGTGAAGAATTTTCCACATATATCTCCTCTTAACCTTTCCCCTCTCACTTTGAACTCATGACCCCTAGTAATTGAGTCCTCCACTCTGGGAAAATGTTTCTTGCTATCCACCCTGTCTACACCTCTCATGATTTTGTAGGCCTCAATCAGGTTCCCCATAAACTCCTTCTTTCCAGTGACAATGATCCTAACTTACTCAACTTCTCCTCATAGCTCGCACCCTCCATACCAGGCAACATCCTGGTGAACCTCCTCTGCACCCTCTCCAAAGCATCCACATCCTTTTGATAATTTGGCGACCTGGACTGTATTCCAAACGTGGTTGAATCAAAATCTTATACAACTGTAACATGACCTACCAACTCTTGTACTCAGTACCCCATCCGATGAAGGAAAGCATGCTGTATGCCTTCTTGACCACTCACTGACCTGCATCGCCACCTTCAGGGAACAATGGACCGGAACACCCAGATGTCTCTATACATCAATTTTCCCCAGGACTTTTCCATTTAGTGTATTGTTCGCTCTTGAATTGCATCTTCCAAACTGCATCACCTCGCATTTGTCCGGAATGAATTCCATCTGCCATTTCTCTGCCCAACTCTCCAATCTATCTATATTCTGCTACATCCTCGTAGTCCAGGAACTCTACACCGCCCGATTCTACCTCCTTCCCAAGATCCACAAGCCTGACCATCCTGGCCAACCCATTGTCTCAGCATGCTCCTAGCCCACCGACCTCATCTCCAGCTACTTCGATACTGTCCTATCCCCCCCCCCCCCCTAGTCCAGGAACTCCCCACATACATTCGAGACACCACCCACACCCTCCACCTCCTCCAAGACTTCCGTTTCCCTGGCCCCCAATGCTTCAACTTCACTATGGACATCCAATCCCTCTACACCTCCATCCGCCATGACCAGGGCCTCCAAGCCCTCCGTTTCTTCCTCTCCCAATGTCCACTGACACACTCATTTGTTTGCCTGAACTGGTCCTCACCCTTAACAATTTCTCCTTCAAATCCTCCCACTCTCTCAAGACCAAAGGGGCAGCCATGAGCACCAGCTATGTCTGTCTCTTTGTTGGCTACGTAGAACAGTCCATCTTCCGTAGTTACACCAGCACCACTCCCCACCTCTTCCTCCGCTACAATGATGACTGCATCGGCGTCACCTTGTGTTCCCGCAAGGAGGTTGAGCAGTTCATTAACTTCACCAACACATTCCACCCCACCCTTAAATTCACCTGGACTATCTCTGACACCTCCCTCCCCTTCCTGAACCTCTCCATCTCCATCAATGGCGACTGACTTGACACTGATATTTTTAACAAACCCACCGACTCCCACAGCTACCTGGATTACACCTCTTCCTACTCTACCTCCTGCAAAAATGCTATCCCATATTCCCAATTCATCCGCCTCCGCCATATCTGTTCCCAGGAGGACCAGTTCCACCACAGAACACACCAGATGGCCTCCTTCTTTAGAGACCGCAATTTCCCTTCCCACATGGTTGAAGATGCCCTCCAACGCATCTCATTCACATCCAGCACCTCCTTCCTCAAACTCCACCCCTCCAACTATAACAAGGACAGAACCTCCCTGGTCCTCACCTTCCACCCTACCAACCTTCACATAAACCACATCATCAGCCGACATTTCCGCCACCTCCAAAGGAACCCCACCACCAGGGATATATTTCCCTTCCTACCCCTTTCCACAAAGACCGTTCCTTCCATGACTACCTTGTCAGGTCCCCTCCACCCCCCCCGCCTCCCCCACCCCCCGGCAACTTCCCCTGCCACCGCCAGAATTGCAAAACCTGTGCCCACACCACCCCCTTACCTCCATCCAAGGCCCCAAAACAGCCTTCCACATCCATCAAAGTTTCATCTGCACATCCACCAATGTCATTTATTGTATCCGTTGCTCCCGATGCAGTCTCCTCAATATTGGGGAGACTAGATATCTTCTTGCAGAGCGCTTTAGGGAACATCTCCAGGACACCCACACCAATCAACCCCACCACCCCATGGCCCAACAGTTCAACTCCCCTTCCTACTCTGCCAAGGACTTGCAGGTCCTGGGCCTCCTCCACCACCGCTCCCTCACCACCCAATACCTGGAGGAAGAGCACCTCATCTTCTGCCTCGGAACACTTCAACCCCAGAGCTTCAATATGGATTTCACCAGTTTCCTCATTTTCCCTCCCCCAACCTTACTCCAGCTCCAACCTTCCAGCTCAGCACCATCCTCATGACCTGTCCTACCTGCCAATCTTCCTTCCCACATATCCGCTCCACCCTACTCTCTGACCTATCACCTTCATCCCCACCCCCATCCACCCATTCTACTCTTTGCTACCTTCCCCCACTCTCCTCTCTGACCTATCACCTTCATCTCCACCCCCATCCACCTATTGTTCACTTTGCTACCTTCTCCCCAGCCCCACCCCCTCCCATTTAGCTCTCCACCCTAGAGGCTCCCTGCCTTCAGTCCTGCTGAAGGGCTTTTGACCAAAACATCGATTTTCCTGCTCCTCGGACCAGCTGTGCTGTCTGACCAGCTGTGCTTTTCCAGCACCACTCTAATCTAGACTCTGATTTCCAGCATCTGCAGTCCTCATTTTTGCCTGCATTCTCTGACAGTCCCCTTCACAATCTGCTCGTCCACTGATTTTAGTGTCATCTGCAAACGTGCTAATGAGGCACCTGACACCTTCCTCCAAATCGTTTATATATATCACAAACAACAGTAGTCCCAGCACGAATCCCTGTGGGACACCACTGGTCAGAGTTCTCCATTTTGAGAAGCTCCCTTCCACTTCTACCCTCTGTCTCCTGTTGCCCGACCAATTCTCTATCCATCTAGCTAGAATACTGTGGACCTCATGCAACTTCACCTTCTTCATCAGCCTACCACAGGGAGCCTTATCAAATGCCTTACTCAAGTCCATATATATGACATCTACATCCCTTCCCTCATCAAACAACTTTGTCACCTCTTCAAAGAATTCTGTTAGGTTTTAGACCAACACTCTATAGACCAACACCTATGAGCTACTAGTTGGCAATCTAAATTCTTAAACAAAAGATGAATACATATAAATCACATCCCTTTAATAATGATGTCTCGGTAAATCCACGAAGCACAGGCTCAGTGCTTACCGTTGTTCTGTGTGGAGTACAAACAAGGCTAGAATCATGCTTAGTTGTGATGCCCATGAGCATTGATCCACCACATGAAAACTACTGTCTAAATTCAACATTGACCATCTGCCTGAGGAGGTTGAAGGACTGCCAGTGCCTACAGAACTGAGTCAATGCCCAAAGTAAAGGACAGTCAAATTTTGACTGAACTTATATAAATAGAATGCACTTTATTCAAGCCATCTTACTTTCAGTGTTTGCAGTGTTCTAGAATTGGGTCATAACCGCTAGTTTTTCTTCATTAACAGAAAATGGAAGCTGCATATTACGACAATATATTGGAGCACCAGCGTCTGGAACCAGAATTCTTTAGGGTTGGATTTTATGGTAGAAAGTTTCCATTTTACCTACGTGTGAGTACAATCCTATTTGTTAATTTTCATGCCAGTGGACATTTTCAAAGGTGTATTCTTTTTTCAAAATATTGAAATGTCCTGAAAGATCACTGGGAAGTACAGATAAATGAAGTTGTTTGGATCCTTGTAGCTCAGCCTTCTAGGCATAAGCTATAATATTCCTTCCTCTCTCGTCACATCCATGCCTCTTAAGTATGAGCCTATGTTTATTTGATCATCCAAATATTATTTTTCCTGTACTTCCAAAATAAACCTCAACAATACAAGTCACGGTGCTTCAAAAGGTGAGTGAAGCTTGAGTCTGGACTCTTAACAATAAATTGTGAGAGTTAGTTTGGTTGCACAGATGCAGAAAAGCTTGACTTTGCTTGAATTATAGCTCTATAAAATTATAAAACTTTTTTTCTGTAATCTCTTTTGCCAATGACTTAATGTTTATTTTCACAATGGTAAAATGAGTTGAAAGCCTCAGTTATTGATACTTTAGTGGTCTATTCAATTGGCTTATTTATATGGTTTTAGGAACACTCATTCTGTTTGTCAAAAACTAATAAATGGGTTGTTTTTTCTAAGCAGTTTCACACATGCCATTGTAGCTGTAGGTGTATTCTTTCTATACGTAGTATATTTTGGCAAGTGGTCAAAGAGGTTATAAGGGCTGTTGAAATGGATGGGAGGCATGAGTTGGGATTGATTTAGCATGAGGGTTTTAGGGCGCCATGAGGAACTGAAGTTGGAATGAGTTGGCATTGAGGCTGAAAGGGGTCGTGGGGGTGGGAGGGTGCAGGCAAAGCAGGGGTAAAATGTTTTTATACTTGCCTTTCATAAGGTCCCTGAATCCAAACTGTGGTTCACAACTCCTCAGGAATATGTGACCCACAATTTGCAGAAAAGATATTTATATCCCAGGAGAAAAATGGTAAGATTGAAGAATCCAATCCCCACATTCCCAGCCACATCAGGAATATAGGGTGTGAACTTGCCATTACCACCTTTATATTGTGAGAGCACAAATTGGTGGATGAATAGGGTTGGGAAATCTGGAATTGGATCCCAGTGACCATTTTCAAATGGCTCTGGTGTCCTTCTGACTGCATAAATTCAGCAAGGTTTCACTGTACGAAATCCAGTTTCCATCCTTAGTGCGTCAAAATCCCATCCTGTCCTTCACTAAAGAAGAATTATGTCAAAAAAGTGCTGATCCTAATGGTGTAACCAGAGCTTTGTGCCAAACGTAGTCTCAAGATTTTTCCCATTTCCAACATGATTATAATTACAAATGAAAGTGGCAGCGAAGGACACAGGAAATGTGTGGAACCTCACAGGAGAAGAAGCTATTCAGCAGAGAAACCTGAAAGTATCTAAAAATCCTGCAGCCACAGGCAGACTGTAAAAGAGCCTTCAGAAAGGTGCTGCATCATCATCACGACTTTTCTACACAATTCAAATACTATTAACATAAAACTAGAGAGCCCACGTGTCAAGGGTATTTTTCAAAATTAAATCCCATTCGTAAATATTTCACATTACATTCACTTTATTCATATGTACATCATCATTATTTATTGAGACTGTTTAGTCAGAGAACTGAATGTACTGACACATATCAATTGTTACAGGGCAATCAGGGACATTCCTCATTGCGAAAAAATAACGTTCGTACATAATGTTCATTCTAGATCATTCTTGGTGGGGATAATTGAAATGTGGTGAACTCAAAGTCTGCAAGGACTCTGCCATCCGACACTGAGATGGACACACATTTGGACAGCACTGATACTAATCTTGAGGCTTCTACTTATTTTTACCCTTGACTTGCTCCACCATCTACCCTTATCTCTACATTCCAGGCCCTTACCATTTCACTCTTCCATGCCCTCAACTCCATAGAACATAGAACAATACAGCGCAGAACAGGCCCTTCAGCCCTCGATGTTGCGCCGACCTGTGAACTATTCTAAGCTCATCTCCCTACACTATCCCATCATCATCCATGTGCTTATCCAAGGATTGTTTAAATCTCCCTAATGTGGCTGAGTTAACCGCATTGGCAGGCAGAGCATTCCATGCCATTACCATTCTCTGAGTAAAGAACCTGCCACTGACATCTGTCTTAAATCTATTACCCCTCAATTTGTAGTTATGCCCCCTTGTACAAACTGACATCATCATCCTAGGAAACAGACTTTCACTGTCTACCCTATCTAATCCTCTGATCATCTTGTTTGTCTCTATCAAATCCTCTCTTAGCCTTCTTCTTTCCAATGAGAACAGACCCAAGTCTTGCAGCCTTTCTTCATAAGAGCTTCCCTGCAGACCAGGCAACATCCTGGTAAATTTCCTCTGCACCTTTTCCAATGCTTCCACATCCTTCCTGTAATGAGGTGACCAGAACCATACACAATATTCCAAGTGCAGCCGCACTTGCATTTTGTATAGTTGCAGCATGACATTGCGGCTCCAGAACTCAATGCCTCTACCAATGAAACTTAACACACCTTATGCCTTCTTAACAGTACTATCAACCTGGGTGGCAACTTTCAGGGATCTAGGTACATGGACTCCAAGATCCCTCTGCACATCCACAATACCAAGAATCTTTCCATTTACCCAGTACTCTGCCTCCCTGTTATTCTTCCCAAAGTGAATCATCTCACATTTAGCTGCATTGAACTCGATTTGCCACCTCTCAGCCCAATTCTGCAGTTTATTCAAGTCCCCCTGCAACCTATAACATTCTTCACACTGTTAACTACTCCACCGACTTTAGTGTCATCTGCAAACTTACTCTCCCATCCACCTGTGCCTGCGTTAAGTCATTTATTAAAATGACAAACAGAAGTGGTCCCAAAACAGATCCTTCTGGCTCACCACTAGTAACCATACTCCAGGCTGAATATTCTCCATCAACCACCACTCGCTGCCTTCTTTCAGAAAGCCAGTTTCTAATCCAAACTGCTAAATCACTCTCAATTCCATGCCTCTGCATTTTCTCCAATTGCCTACCATGTGGAACCTTATCAAAGGTTTTCTAAAGTCCATGTACACCACGTCAACTGCCCTACCTTATCTTTATGCTTGGTCACCTTCTCAAAAAACTCAATGAGGTTTGTGAGACACGACTTGCCCTTGATGAAACTATGTTGACTATCTGAAATCAAATTGTTGCTTGCTTGATGATTATAAATCCTATCTCTTATAATCCTTTCCAAAACCTTTTCTACAACAGAAGCAAGGCTCACTGGTCTATAATTACCTGGGTCATTTCTATTGCCCTTCTTGAACAAGGGCACAACATTTTCAATCCTCCAGTCCTCTGGTACTAAACCTGAAGACAATAACGACTCAAATATCAAAGCCAAAGGCTCCACTATCTCCTCCCTAGCTTTCCAGAGAATCCTCGGATAAATCCCATCCAGCCCAGGAAACTTGTCTACTTTCATTCCTTCTAGAATTGATAACACCTCTTTGTAATTAACCTCAATCCTTTCTAGTCTAATATCTCGTATCTCATTCTTCTCCCCTATAACATTCTGCTTTTCCTGAGTGAAAACCAATGAGAAATGTTCATTTAGCACCTCTCCAATCTCCACAGGGTCCACACAACTTCCCACTTCTGTCTTTGACTAGCCCTGTTCCTACCCAAGTCATCCTTTTATTCTTTACATACCAATAGAAAGCTTTAGAGTTATCCTTTATTCTACCTGCTAAAGACTGCTCATGTCCTCTCTTTGCTCTTCTTAACTCTCTCATTAAATCCTTCCTAGCTCCATCGCCTCATCTGAACCATTTTGTCTCATCAACACATATGTCTCCTTCTTCCGCTTAACAAGAGATGCAATTTCTGTAGTAAACCATGGTTCCCTTACTTGATCACTTCCTGCCTGCCTGACAGGGACATACCTATCAAGGACACACAATATCTGTTCCTTAAACCAGCTCCACATTTCAATTGTCCCCATTCCCTGCATTGTGATACCCCATTCTATGCATTCTTATTCTTGCATAGTTGCATTATAATTGCCCTTGCCCCATCGATAACTCTTGTCCTGTGGCATGTACCTATCCCTTTCCATTGCTAAACTAAACATAACTGAATTATGGTTACTCTCTCCAAAGTGCTCACCTACAACTAAATCAAACATCTGGTCTGGTTCATTACCAAGCACCAGATCCAGTGTGGCCTCCCCTCTTGTTGACCCTTCAACATAATGTGTCAGGAAACCCTCCTGCACACATTGGACAAAACTGATGCATCTGGTGTACTAGAATTAAAGCATTTCCAGTCAATGTTGGGGAAGTTAAAGTCCCCCATAATGACCACCCTGTTTCTTTCACTCCTACCCAGAATCGTTTTGCCAATCCTCTCCTCCACTTCTCTGGAACTCTGCAGAGGTCTATAAAAAAAATTCCAAACAGTGTGACCTCTCCTCCTGTTTCTAACCTGAGCCCATACTACCTCAGTAGACGAATCCTTGTCAAAAGTTCTTTCAGTCACCATCATAATATCCTTGACTAACATGATCACACCTCCCCTTCTTTTACCGCCTTGCATGTTCTTAATGAAAGATCTAAACCCTGGAACCTGCAGCATCCATTCCTCACCCTACTCTATCCATGTCTGTGAAATGGGCACAACATTGAAGTCCCAGGTACCTATCCATGCTGCAAGCTCATCTACCTTATTTCAGATACTACTGGCGTTGACGTAGACACAATCCAAACCAGCTTGCTGTCTGCTAGCGCATTTCTGTGACCATGAAATTCTGTCCATGTCCTCCCTACTCTTATCCTCCTGTGCACTGCAACTACACTTCAGATTTCCATTCCACTGCTGAGGTAGTTTAAACCCACCCAATAGGACCAGCAAATGTCCCACCCAGGATGTCAGTACTCCTCTGGTTCAAGTGAAGACCATCCTGTTTGTAGAGGTCCCACCTTCTCCAGAATGAGCCCCAGTTATTCAAGTACCTGAAACCCTCTCTGCAGCACCATCCCCGCAACCACATGTTCAGCTGATAACAACTCTGTTTGTTCTAGCTCTTAGTTTCCACCCTAGGTCCCTGAAATCCTGCCTCACATCCCTATCCCTCTTTCTACCTATGTTGTTGGTACCTACCTGGACCATGACTTGGGGCTGGTCACCTTCTTCTTTCAGGATCCCAAAGATACGATCTGAGACATCACAGACCCTGGCACCTGGGAGGCAACACACCAACCGTGATCTCGTTCGTTCCCAACAAACCTATCTGACCCTCTATTGAGTCCCCAATGACTAAAACTCTCCTCCTTTCCCTCCTTCCCTTCTGTGCAACAGGGACAGGCTCTGGACAGAGACCTGGACCCCACTGCATACCCCTGGTAAGTACCCAACAATATCCAAAATGGTATACATGTTTTTCAGGGGAACGTCCACAGGGGATCCCTCCACTGACTGTCTTTTCCCCCTTCAAACAGTCACCCAGCTTTCTTCATGCCTAGGAGTAAATGCTTCCCTGTAGCTCTTATCTATTACACCCTCTGCCTCCCGAATGATCTGAAGTTCATCCAGTTCCTGCTCCAGTTCCCTAACACAGTCTTAGAGGAGCGAGAGTTGGGTGCACTTCCTGCAGATGTACTTGGATGGGATACTAATGGCGTCCCTCACCTCATACACCATGTAGGAGAAATATTCCTCTCCCTGCACTGCCATCCCTGATAGTCCCCTTATCAAAAAGTAAAAAAATAGCTTACCTGATGTGCCTCTGGTGTTTAAGGTTAGAGGAGATGGTTGGGTGGAAGGCACTACAAAGGTAGGGTCTCTGGTTGAGAAAACACTCACTCATATAGCTGGACAGAAATAAAAAAGTCTCTCCTTTCCCAGAATCCTTTGCTCCCTGATGTCAAATATAAAATGTTTTTCCACCTTCCATTTTCCACTGGATCTCTTTTCTATTTTTCCATGCCTTGACCTCACTCTATATCATCCTCTGTCCCGAACACCACTCTCACCCCTTTTCAGTTTTGAGCCTCCATGCACATATATTCTCCTGCTTCCCTTGTGCCAGCAAGTTAGACAGGAAAACTGCTGACATTACATGCAACCACACAAACAAACATAAACCCAATGACAAGATTTTCATATGCCACTAACTTTAAGGGTGGATGTAATATTTAGAAGTTTTATGCTAATGGGTTCATAGAATACAAACATATTACTTAGCATGAACCTGTTACAGGCAGAGTGAGCCATTGTGTACCACAAACATGTGACTGACTTTATCTCTTCCATTCACAAATTGACATTTCACAACACACCTGATTTTGTCAAACCATCACATTTCACACTTTTGCATATATTGGTGGGCGGCACGGGTGGCACAGTGGTTAGCACTGCTGTCTCACAGCGCCTGAGACCCGGGTTCAATTCCCGCCTCAGGCGACTGACTGTGTGGAGTTTGCACGTTCTCCCCGTGTCTGCGTGGGTTTCCTCCGGGTGCTCCGGTTTCCTCCCACAGTCCAAAATATGTGCAGGATCAGGTGAATTGGCCATGCTAAATTGCCCGTAGTGTTAGGTAAGGGGTAAATGTAGGGGTATGGGTGGGTTTCGCTTCGGCGGGTCGGTGTGGACTTGTTGGGCCGAAGGGCCTGTTTCCACACTGTAATCTAATCTAATCTAATCTAATATTACAATCCTTTCTATAAAATCGTATACCTGCCCTTTCCTCCCTGAATAACCATTTCCTCTGTGACCTTGTATGAACTCACTCCCCTTCCATCGCGGGCATCTTCCTAACTCCTTTGTACTTTTGATCGTTGCTTTATACAGCTGCAACATTTCTTCTAATCTCCCAATGTCACTTTCCTCTCTGAGAGTTAGGAATTTCTTGCTTTGCCCTTTTCCTCTAATCCTCTCCATCCTCCTGTTTCCCTTGTGTTCAACATCTCACTTTTTCTTTCCACATCAGTATTCCCAGTTATCTTACTGCATGTGGGGATTTTTTAAAAAATGATAGTTTATTCATAAAATATGGGCCGCACAGTGGCTCAGTGGTTAGCACTGCTGCCTTACAACGCTAGGGTCTCGGGTTCGATTCCAGACTCGGGCGACTGTCTGTGTGAAGTTTGCACATTCTCCTTGTGTCTGTGTAGGTTTCCTTCGGGTGCTCTGGTTTCCTCCCACATCCAAAGGTATGCAGGTTAAGTGAATTGGCAGTGCTAAATTGCCCATAGTGTTCAGGGATGTGTAGGTTAGGTGCATTAGTCAGGGGTAAACATAGGGTAGGGGGAATGGGTCTGGGTGGGTTACTCTTTGGAGGGCCAGTGTGGACTTGTTGGGCTGAAGGGCCTGTAAGGATTCTATATCCTAAAATGTGCAGAAATACAATACATAACAATTCAGGTTTGACATTAAGTGTAACACAGTTCAATTTCTTTAGATACTATAAATGGCATTCTGAAATGCCTCATTGCATCTCTAATGAAAAGTTATATTTACAGCATAAATTCTGTGCCAGATATTTTTGGTGCATACGTGAAGTTCTGCATGGATTACAACCCTCAAGGTAGCATGGCAAGAGAGTATTAAGCTATGACCTTTGTCCATCAAGCTTTTGCAGTGCTGTGCCAAGTTTTATTGTGTTCTTCAGGAAGATAGTGAAGAAAGAGATCAATCTGAGACTGGTACAATTGAGAATAGAGGCGAGTCAAACAGTCAGGCCAGACAGGGACAAGATAGGACTAATAAATTAAACTGCATTTATTTCAATGCAAGGGGCCTAACAGGGAAGGCAGATGAACTCAGGGCATGGTTAGGAACATGGGACTAGGATATCATAGCAATTACAGAAACATGGCTCAGGGATGGGCAGAACTGGCAGTTCCAGGATACAAATGCTACAGGAAGGATAGAAAGGGAGGCAAGAGAGGAGGGGGAGTGGCGTTTTTGATAAGGGATAGCAATACAGCTGTGCTGAGGGAGGATATTCCTGGAAATACATCCTGGGAAGTTATATGGGTGGAACTGAGAAATAAGAAAGGGATGATCACCGTATTATAGACCCCCTAATAGTCAGAGGGAAATTGAGAAACAAACTTGTAAGGAGACCTCAGCTATCTGTAATAATAATAGGGTAGTTATAGTAGGGGATTTTAACTTTCCAAACACAGACTGGGACTGCCATAGTGTAGATGGAGAGGAATTTGTTAAGTGTGTACAAGACAATTTTCTGATTCAGCATTTGGGTGTACTACTAGAGAAGGTGCAAAACCGGACCTATTCTTGAGAAATAAGGCAGGGCAGGTGACTGAGGTGTCAGTGGGAGAGCACTTTGGGGCCAGCGACCATAATTCTATTAGATTTAAAATACTGATGGAAAAGGTTAGACCAGATCAATAAGTTGAAGTTCTAAATTGGAGAAAGGCCAATTTTGATGGTATTAGGCAAGAACTTTCGAAAGCTGATTGGGGCAGATGTCTGCAGGTAAAGGGACTGCTGGAAAATGGGAAGCCTTCAGAAATTAGATAACGAGATTGCAGAGAAAGCATATTCCTGTTAGTGTGAACGGAAAGGCTGGTAGGTATAGGGAATGCTGGATGATTAAAGAAATTGAGGGTTTGGTTAAGAAAAAGAAGGAAGCATATGTAAGGTATAGACAGGATAGATCAAGTGAATCCTTAGAAGAGTATAAAGGAAGTAGGAGTATACTTAAGAGAGAAATCAGGAGAGCAAAAAGGGGACATGAGATAGTTTTGGCAAATAGAGTTAAGGAGAATCCAAAGGGTTTTTACAAATGCATTAAGGACAAAAGGGTAACTATGGAGAGAATAGGGCTCCTCAAAGATCAGCAAGGTGGCCTTTGTGTGGAGTCGCAGAAAATGGGGGAGATACAAAATGAGTATTTTGCATCAGTATTTATCGTGGCAAGGGATATGGAAGATATAGAAAGTAGCGAAATATATGGTGACACCTTGCAAAATGTCCAGATTACAGAGGAGGAAGTGCTGTATGTTTTGAAATGCATAAAGATGGATAAATCCCCAGGACCTGATCAGATGTACCTAGAACTCTGTGGGAAGCTAGAGAAGTGATTGCTGGGCCTCTTGCTGAGATATTTGTATCATCAATAGTCACAGGTGAGGTGCCAGAAGACTGGAGGTTGGCTAACATGGTGCCACTGTTTAAGAAGGGTAGTAAGGACAAGCTAGGGAGCTATAGACCAGTGAGCCTGATGTCGGTGGTGGGCAAGTTGTTGGAAGGAATCCTGAGGGACAGGATGTACATATATTTGGAAAGGCAAGGGCTGATTAAGGATAGTCAACATGGCTTTGTGCATGGAAACTCATGTATCACAAACTTGATTGAGTTTTTTGAAGAAGTAACAAAGAGGATTGATGAGGGTAGAGAGGTAGATGTAATCTATATGGACTTCAGTAAGGCGTTCGACAAGGTTCCCCATGGGAGACTGGTTAGCAAGATTAGATCTCATGGAATACAGGGAGAACTAGCCATTTGGATACAGAACTGGCTCAAAGGTAGAAGACAGAGGGTGGTGGTGGAGGGTTGTTTTTCAGACTGGAGGTCTGTGACCAGTGGAGTGCCAGAAGGATCAGTGCTGGGTCTTCTGCTTTTTGTCATTTACATAAATGATTTGGATGCGAGCATAAGAGGTACAGTTAGTAGGTTTGCAGATGACACCAAAATTGGAGGTGTAGTGAACAGCGAAGAAGGTGACCTGAGATTGCAACAGGATATTGATCAGATGGGCTAATGGGCCGAGAAGTGGCAGATGGAGTTTAATTCAGCTAAATGTGAGGTGCTGCATTTTGGGAAAGCAAATCTTAGCAGGACTTATACACTTAATGGTAAGGGCCTAGAGAGTGTTGCTGAACAAAGAGACCTTGGAGTGCAGGTTCATAGCTCCTTGAAAGTGGAGTCGCAGGTAGATAGGATAGTGAAGAAGGTTTTTAGTATGCTTACTTTTATTGGTCAGAGTATTGAGTACAGGAGTTGGGAGGTAATGTTGCGGCTGTACAGGACATTGGTAAGACCACTGTTGGAATATTGCGTGCAATTCTGGTCTCCTTCCTTTTGGAAAGAAGTTGTGAAACCTGAAAGGGTTCAGAAAAGATTTACAAGAATGTTGCCAGGGTTAGAGGATTTGAGCTATGGGGAGAGGCTGAACAGGCTGGGGCTGTTTTCCCTGGAGGGCTGTTTTCCCTGGAGCGTCAGTGGCTGAGGGGTGACCTTATAGAGGTTTACAAAATTATGAGGGGCATGGATAGGATAAATAGACAAAAATCTTTTCCTTGGGGTGGGAGAGTCCAGAACTAGAGGGCATAGGTTTAGGGTGAGGGGAGAAAGATATAAAAGAGATCTATGGGGCAACCTTTTCACACAGAGGGTGGTATGTGTATGGAATGAGCTGCCAGACGAAGTGGTGGAAGCTGGTACAACTGCAATATTTAAGAAGCATTTGGATGGGTATACAAATTGGAAGGGTTTGAAGGGATATGGGCTGGGTGCTGGCAGGTGGGACTAGATTGGATTGGGATATCTGGTCGGCTTGGAAGGGTTGGACCAAAGCATCTGTTTCCATGCTGTACATCTCTATGACTCTATACTTCCCCTCCACTACCCTTGTATTGGCTGGTTCTTCTTTATGTATATACCTAAATAAATTTTGAATCAATCTGTTTGAATGTGTTGTGATACACTTCCATGGCTATTACATTCCGATGTGCGACTTGAGTCCAGATCTTCTATCCCAGAAGTAGGACATTGTGCCACAAGACCACATTATACACACGTAAGTACAATTAACTAATCAGTACCCA
Source organism: Chiloscyllium plagiosum (assembly GCF_037043375.1). Taxonomy (NCBI): domain Eukaryota; kingdom Metazoa; phylum Chordata; class Chondrichthyes; order Orectolobiformes; family Hemiscylliidae; genus Chiloscyllium; species Chiloscyllium plagiosum. Next base: position 72,551,799 of record NW_028270152.1, on the reverse strand, counting down.
ACATCTTTTTACCTTATTACCTTCGACTGTTAGGTATTTAACATGCGGCAGATTGATGCTAACATTTATTACTCGGAGATGCCGGTGTTGGACTGGGGTGTACAAAGTTAAAAATCACACAACACCGGGTTATAGTCCAACAGGTTTAATTGGAAGCACACTAGCTTTCGGAGCGAGGCTCCTTCATCAGGTGTGTGTGTGTGCACGCGCGTAGCCAAGTACACATATATTTCTGTGTTATTTGATTAGATTAGATTACTTACAGTGTGGAAACAGACCCTTCGGCCCAACACCAACACTCTGAAGAGTAACTCACCTAACACTACGGGGAATTTAGCATGGCTAATTCACCTAACCTGCCCGTTTTTGGACTGTGGGTGGAAACCGGAGCACCCGGAGGAAACCCACACAGACATGGGGAGAATGTGCAAACTCAACACAAACAGTTGTCTGAGTTGGGAATTGAACCTGGGTCTCTGGCGCTGTGAGGCAACAGTGCTAACCACTGTGCCATCGTGCCGCCCAATATTGTTACATGTATGTGTGCTTGTATGTACTGAATATACCTCTGTGTCTTTATGTGCTCTTTTATGAATGTACTGAATGTGTTATGCATGCTGTGTGCTATGTGCGCATATATGTTTTGAACACCTGCTGAACTTGCTTGTGTTTAAGCAAAATGCTAGTCATAGCCCTTGTGGTTAGAATGCCATCCAGTGGTCTATATGGTTTGTACAGTGAAGGCTTGTCAAGACCAAAATGGCAGGTATTACTTCAAATAATGTTGAACCAAATAACTCACTTGGAACTGTGCACAGAATCAGGTGGACATGTCCAGATGAAGACATTCAAATTGACTTCCCCAATGAATTCTCAAAAAGTGAATATCACATTATGGGGTGAAATTTATATTACGTTCTGAAGTAATAATTTTCTGGGCATTCTATGTGAAAGCATGATGGTACATCCTATATTTTGTTTTTTGCAATAATAATAAAAAATTTACAATGGACAGATTTTATGCAGCACACGGAAATATTAGATGTGCTGTTGAGTACTATTTTTATGCTCTCAGCTGTTGTTTTGTTGCCCTTGGAAACATTGTTTTTAGTATTGATGCATTTGTGACACATATTAATTTTATTTAACGACAGACACTTAACTATAGAATGTTTTCATAAGATATAAATTCTGAGCACCTGTCTGGGTAGCACACTACATTCATAGATTTATATTTCAATTCCAAAATCTGGGAAAGGTCCATCCCAGACAGATTTCATCATTGTTTGCATGGCCGGCAAGATTCTTTCTTGACAATATGGAGAGTCCTGTTCCACATTCTTCAGGGGATACACAAACCTTATAATTCAGTAGAGCACTGAATTACAGATATAAGGAATAGAAGTGTGGCATTCTAGATTGTTTGAAGAACTAATCTCAGGCTGGCAATGTTGGTAGAATTTTGGGAGAGTTTAGAGGAGTTTTACTCTGCATCTAACTCTTCAGTACCTGTCCTGGGGGTTTTCAATGGGGACACTAAAGGAAGCTTTACTCGATGTCGAACCCTGTGATGTATCTGCTGTTGGTTTGATGTGGATACTGTAGAGGTGCTTTACTCTGTATCTAGTCCATCTAGTATATAATTTTGGATGTGCTCAGAGTTGTCACTGGATACCAAAAGTAAAGACAGACATTACTTTTAAAGGGACTCCAAATAGATTTCTCTAGTATATGTTCAATGTGCTCACAAACTGTTGTTATATTTTCAAAATCTGCTATTTTCTGAATCTCCACTGTTGGAATTCACTTGTCATATTTAGCAGTGGTCCTCAAACTTGTGATCATTTTTAATAACTTTGCTGTTGGTATGGGGTTTTTTTTCTGCCATACTGTCAGATGTCGAGCCCCTTGGTTTCTGTTGTGGTGTTGGGTGTGTTAACCCAATCCCTCATTATTTATTGGTATTTATCCCTCAGTAATATCTGTAAAATAGATTATCTAGTAATTATCACAATATTGTATTTACACTATTCCTGTGCACATCTTGTTGCTGTAGTTTCCAAAACACAACAGTGGCTATACTTAACAAATCCATTGGCTATAAAGTCCTTGTTCTGAGTTCCTGTGGCCACTGAGAGGGGCCACAGAAATACAAAATCCTTTTCAACCTCATGGCTCACTCCAAACTTACAGCAGTTGCACTTTATTTTTGATTTATACCCATATATGAAAATACTTAAAATTATTCAAGTAAGGTGATACTAAGCCACATGAGCCCAAGTTAAATCCCCAGTTATTGGTGATTATATTACCTCAAATGGGTGGTGAGTGGAGCACGACAGTTGGCTTCAGCCTCTAATCGCCATTCTTTTTTCACCCACCAAGCATACATATAAGTTACAAAGAGAAACCAGTTACTAGATCAGATATCAGTTCATAGGAACAGGAGTGGACCTTTCCAGCTCTCAAGTTTGTACCACCATTCAGTTATATCAAAGCTGATCTGTGACCTAACTCCATGTGCCTGTCTTTGGCCCATATCCTATAACATCTTTGCTTAACGGAAGGTTATCTATCTCAGAATTAAAATTAACAACTGATCCTGCGTCCATTGCCATTTGCGGAAGAGAGTTCCAAATCTCTACCACAGTTTGTGTTTAGAAGTACTTTGTAATATCTCTCCTGAATAGTCTGGATCTAATTGTCAGACTAAGCCCCCTAGTTCTAAAATCCACCATCAGTGGAAATTGTTTATCTTTATTGACCCTGCCTTTTCCTGTTAATATCTTTGATCAGATCACCTGTTACCCTTATATATTCTAGAGAAAACAGGCCTAATTTGTGTAATCTCTCCTCATAACAACCCCTTATATCCAGGTATTATTCTTGTAAACCTAGGTTGTCCTCCCTCCAAGGCTGATATATCCTTCGTAAGGTGTGATGCACAGGTCTGCTCTCAGTACTCTAAGTGAGGTCCAACCAAGGTTTTGTGTAACTGGAGCATACCCTCAGCATTCTTGTATTCCAGTCCTCTATTTATAAAGGCAAGCATTCCATTAGCTTGCTTTATTATTTTCTGCACCTATTCATGACATTTTAAAGATCTTTGCACTCCCAAGTCTGTTTGGACATCTGCTGTATTTAACTTCATAACACCTAGAAAGTACCCTTTATCAATCCAAGATGAATAATCTCACAAAGCACAGAACCTTCCACAGAGAAATAAAGATAAGAGGAGGCAAGAGGAAGAAGAAAATTAAGTTTGTAGCAGTATTTGAGGAACTTATTCATATGCTTCTATTCATCCTAGTTATAAGTTGTCTTTCTGGTTAAAACCAGTGTTAATCAGAACACCAGCAAATACAAGCAAGAAATCCATCATCAGAATGTGTCCAGCTCCTTGTCCTGTAATACTGTTTGCTGATATAAGGGAATTCAATTATATATTTTTAATAATTTGATCATTCTATTATTGCCTTTGAAAAATGTGAAGCATGAAATTTTTAAAAATTTGCGTTTTTGTATAATTTGCTACAACTTAGTCACAGCAATTACTCCCCCCAAGAAAATTATAGACTCAGGGCAGAATCTGAACCACTTCAACATGCTGCAGATTGTTCATTGCTTTGGCAATCTAGACTCTTCCACGCAATGTTGTACTTTGAATCAAATTTCTTGCTTTTAATTTTAATTATATAGATCCTTTAAGTTATTTTATTGAAGTCATCTACTTAAATATGTAATCACTGACTTTTATAATGTGACATTCACCTTGCCTTTGGCAGTGACTCCAGCTCTGTATTTGTGCATTAATAAATTGCTGTCAGGCTGTTGCTGAATATTAGTTTTGTTTATATATAAGATGCCATTGGAGTTCAGAGCCACCAGATGTTCACAGCCTGCAACTACAGCATTACTCGGAACTGTGCATAGAAGTTCTAACATAACTGCACAGACAGTTTGTACATGTCATGATTTTCATATTTGTTTTTATATCAACAACAGTTAAAGTTTGCAGATAGGAGGTGCATTACCTAATATTTAACAGACTTTATCATTTATACATGTGTATCTGGATTATTTAGCTGTATTGAGCATAGCAACCCAATACATTAATTTTTTTTAGATATCAATGGACTGTCTGTATATTTTCCTTTCTTGCCATTTTAGATGTTCTTTAGACTAAGTTTTTCTTTTCATCCTTTTGTATAATGCTAATCATTTATTTTGTCTGATTCTTCCATTCTTTCTATTGACATCAGAATAAGGAGTTTGTATGTCGTGGTCATGATTATGAAAGGCTGGAGGCCTTTCAGCAGAGGATGCTGACTGAATTTCCACAAGCTATTGCCATGCAACATCTCAATCAGCCAGATGAAACCATCCTGCAGTCTGATGCACAGTGTATCCTTCAACCTTGAGCTGGTTGTGGCCGTAAAGAACTCAGCATCACAACCAGAAAGTCCCAGGTTGTGTTCAGCCCATTGTTCAGCAACAGTATAGAGACATTATGGTTGTCTTCAGCTGCCCTGGGCTAAGAAGAGAAAATTAAATTAGGGTTCCTTGTACTGACCCCTGCCCAACATAAGTCATCAAACTCAGTCATAATGCCGTGTATGGAACATGGCTAGTCAACACTCACTGACTAGTCTCACATACATGAAGCAAGGCCAGTTGGTAAGGTCCTCAGGGACTGCAAATACCCCTGGAATCAGTTACCAGCAAATGGCACCATTTTGAGGAGACGAAGAGGGAAAATTGAAAATACCACTGTTAAGGAGGGAGAGCTTCAGATATGTGGATCATTGGTATACAGGGGCAGGAACGGTTGTTGGATGTTCTGGGGTTTAGATGTTTCAAGAGGAAGAGGGAGGGAGGTAAAAGAGGTGTGGGAGTGGCATTGCTAATCAGGGATAGTATTACAGCGGCAGATAGGGAGGCTATCGAGGAGGGTTTGTCTACTGAGTCATTGTGGGTGGAAGTCAGAAACAAGAAATTAGCAGTCACTTTATTGGGAGTTTTCTATAGATCCTCCCAAATAGCAACAGAGACACAGAGGAGCAGATTGGGAGGCATATTTTGCAGAAAAGTGCAGAAGTAACAGGGTTGTTGTCATGGGTGACTTCAACTTCCCTAATATTGATTGGAATCTCCTTAGTGCAAATAGTTTGGATGGAGCAGCCTTTGTCAGGTGTGTCCAGGAAGTGGGGAGGCCATAACGTATTTGGTGTCGGCAACAAACCAGGTCAGGTGTCAGATCTCTCGGTGGGAGAGTATTTCAGTGATAATGATCACAACTCCCTGAGCTTTACTCATGGAGAGGTATACGAGCAGACAGTATGGGAAAATATTTAATTGTGGGAGGGGGAACTACAATACTGTTAGGCATGAACTGTGGAACATAAATTGGGAACAGATATTCTCAGGGAAATGCACAACAGAAATGTGGAGGTTGTTTAGGGAACACTTGCTGCGAGTGCTAGATAGGTTTGTCCTATGGATGCAAGGGAGGAATGGTAAGATGAAGGATTTTGGATGACAACAGATATGGAACATTTAATCAAGAGGAAGAAAGCTAATTTATGGTTGAAGAAGCAAGGATCAGACAGGGCAATAGAGGGTTACAAGGTAGCCAGGAAAGAACTGAAGAATGGACTTAGGAAGAGCTAGAAGGGGGCATGAGAAAGTCTTAGCAGGTAGGATTAGAGAAAACTCCAAGGTGACCTACATTTATGTGAGGAACAAGAGGATGGCCAGAATGAGGGTAGGGCTGATCAGGAATAGTGGAGGGAACCTGTGCCTGGAGTCAGAGGAGGTAGGGGAGGTCCTTAATGAATACTTTGCTTCAGTATTCACTCGTGAGAGGGACCTTCTCGTTTGTGAGGACAGTGTGAAACAGGCTGACATGCTCAAACAGGTTGTTGTTAAGAAGGAGGATGTGCTGGAAATTTTGAAAAACACATGAGGATAGATAAGTCCCCTGGGCCAGAAAGGATATACCCAAGGTTACTACGGGAAGTGAGAAGAGATTGCTGCACTTTTGGCGATCATCTTCACATCCTCACTGACCACTAGAGTACACCAGATGATTATTCCCTTGTTATTCCCATGTTCAAGAAAGGTAATAGGTATAACCCTGGGAATTACACACCAATCAGTCTTATGTCAGTAGTGGGCAAATTATTGGAGAGGATTCTGAGAGACAAGATTTATGATTATTTGGAAAAGCATAGCTTGATTAGAGATAGTCAGCATGGCTTTGAGAGGGACAGGTCATGCCTCAGAAGACGTATTGAATTCTTTGAGGATGTGACAAAATACATTGATGAAGGTAGAGCAGCGGATGTGGACCTTAGCAAGGCGTTTGATAAGGTTCCCCACTGTAGGCTCATTCAGAAAGTAAGGACGCATGGGATACAGGAAAACTTGTGTGTCTGGATAGAGAATTGGCTAGCCCGTAGAAGACAGAGGGTGGTAGTTGATGGAAAATATTCACCCTGGAGCTTGGTGACCAGTGGCATGGATCTATTCTGGGACTTTTGCTCTTTGTGATTTATATAAATTACTTGGATGAGGAAGTGGAAGGGGGCTTAATAGGTTTGCCGATGACACAAAGGTTGGTGAAGTTGTGGATAGTGTGGAGCGCTGTTGTAGGTTGCAACTGGACATTGACAGGCTGCAGAACTGGGCTGAGAAATGGCAGAAGGAGTTCAACGTGGAAACGTCATTCATTTTGGAAGGTTAAATTTGATTGCAGAGTGCAAGTGTGGAGGAACGGAGGGATCTTGGGGTCCACGTCCATCGATCCCTCAAAGTTGCTGCCCAAGTTGATAGGGTTGTTAAGAAAGCGTATGGTATGTTGGCTTTCATTAGCAGGGGGATTGACTTTAAGAGCCACGAGGTTATGCTACAGTTCTATAAAGCCCTGGTTAGACCACATTTAAAATATTATGCTCAATTCTGGTTGTTTCATTATAGGAAGGATGTGGAAGATTTAGAGAGGGTGCAGTGGAGGTTTACCAGGATGCTGCCTGGACTGGAGGGCATGTCTTATGAACAAAGGTTGAGAGAGCTAGGACTTTTCTCATTGGAGTGAAGAAGGATTAAAGGTAACTTGATCGAGGTGTACAAGATGATGAGAGGCATAGAGTGAATAGGCATAAATGGCTATCACGATGGGGCAAAATTTTAAGGTGATTGGAGGAAGGTTTAGGGGAGATACCAGAGGTAGTTTCTTTACACAGAGAGTGGTGAGTGAGTGAAATGCACTGCCAGCAGTGGTAGTAGAGCCAGATACATTAAGGACATTTAAGCGACTCTTGGTTTGGCACATGGATGATCATAAAATGTAGGGTGTGTAGGTTAGTTTGATCTTAGAGTAGGATAAAAGGTTGGCACAACATCAAGGAGAAAAGGGCACGTACTGTGCTATACTGTTCTATGTAAGCAATAAAAACAGAAAATGCAGAAAATATTCAGCAAGTCAAGTGGCATTTGTGGATAGAGAAACTTTTCATCAGAACAATCTGCCAGATCTGCTGAATATTTCTAGCATTTTCCATTTTTATTTCAGATTTCTAGCATCTACAATATGTTGTTTTTTTGTAACTGAAAGAATATCTGAATGAATTTAGGGATGGTGACGGCATAGTAGTGAGGTACCTGAGTTGTAATCCAGATACCCAGGCTGATAGTCTGAGGACATTGGTTCGAATCCCACAAATTTGAATTTAATAAAAGTCTGGAATAAAAAGCTGATCTAATGGTAACCATTGTCGATTATCATAAAAACACATCTGGATCTCTTCCATTTTTACCTGGTCTGGCCTCCATGTTACTCCATAGCAATGTTGTTGACTCTTAATTAGGGATGGATAATAAATTCTGGCCTAATCAGTGATACCCACACCCCATCAACAACAAATTTTAAAAAAAACTAATGCTGCCTGTCTATTAACTAGAGGATACAGTAATGATTGTAATTACCAGTGTAGACCTTGTCCATGAAAGCTGATGAAGAAGAGTAGATTTTGCTGTGTTATGTTCTTTGACCTCTTGGTTAGATTTGCAAATTTATGCTGTTAGCCCAATTCCAGAGAATGTGGAAGTTCTTCAGATGGAAAGAGTTCCAGACCGGATCAAGAGCTTCTATCGCGTAAACAATATCAGCCGCTTTCGATATGACAGACCTTTTCATAAAGGTTCAAAGGACAAGGAAAATGAGTTCAAGGTGAGTGTACACCCTCTCCCACTCTTCATGAGGAGTGGAAAGAAAAACAACATAACTGGATTACTGTCTGCTGTAGGAAACTGATATTTGTAGTTTACAATATAGTGCTTTACAGGAAGCAGTAAAGATGTGTATTGCTGAAGTCCATACTATGGATGGAGCCATTGATGAAATAAGTCTTAGCAGGTGTTGGCGAAACTGCAAAATTGGAGAATATGAAACAAAAGTAGAAAATGTGTTCAATCCCTGAAGATTTGCACAAAGGGGAAAAAAAAAGTAAAAGTAAAACTTGGAAATGAACATACTGGACCTCCTGGGAGCTCAACTTTGAAGTGTACAAGATGAACTAGACTATTACATCTCATTTTCATATCCTACCGGTTTTTCCTTCTGGAGGAGGGAGTAGTAGAGTTAGTGAGTGAAATCCCATGGAAGTGATGGGAGATCAAGAGCTGTTTTGGGGAACACCTTCTGTATCCTATTCCATTCGGGCACTTTACAAGCCAATAATGGGCCTTCCATGGCATTGAGGACACTAAATGTGGAAATCACGCTGACTGAGTTATTGGCCAATCAGATAGCAATACCTCTCTTGAATGACAGCATCACCAGAGAGATAGTGTGGCTACCAACAGTTTTGAGACCTACCAAAGGTCTCATGTCATCACTAGATTCTCGACAAGATAATGGGATGAGAGCTGGGCAAGGGGCTATCAATGGCCCACCCCATTCGATCATCAGTTCCTTCAGTCAGATGCCTTTGAACAAGGGGCTACCTCTGGGCAAGTAAGCACATACAGGTTTGATGGTTGTGCTTGATGCATGGTGAGTCCACTGCCACCTGCTGCATTAATACCTAGCAACTGCAGAAAGAGGTCCTCATTGGATCGCCAGTGAGCAGTCAAGACCACAGACTTAATCAGGAGGAGATGGGAAGGTAATGTAGCTCCCACATCCCCCCCTGATTAAATGCCCCGCCAAGAGTCTCACCACAGGGAGGACACAAAATTCTACACACTGTTCCAGGTGGATGACCTTTCCTCAGAACTGGAAATTGTTGGAGATAAACTGTTTTTAAACAAATTCAGAGCCAGAAAGGAAACAGAAGTGGTAAGTATAAGAATCCTTAGAAATCTTCACTTTGAATTTTCTTGCAAAATAGTGAAAATTAACATAAATACGATGAATGTCTGTACACCTTTCATGTTTTTGGTCTTTGGATCTAATGCTGAAGTATAATTTTAATCCTGTTTGAGATCTGCTGTGGGTAGAAATGACTAATATGTGGCATAAAGGGGAAACATTATCTGGTCCTTCACTAATCAAGTGTTTTTGAGCTCAAAAGATTTGAAAGGAGCCAATTAAATCCGAAGAAGGTAAATTTTAATTTTAGGAGGTTGAGAGGTGATGCTATAGAGAATTATTAGATCATGACGAGCATAGATAAAGTGAATGACAGGGTCTTTTCTCTAGGATGGAGGAGTTCAAAATTAGGGGGCATTTTTTAAGGTGAGAGGAGAGATTTAAAAGGGACCTGAGGGGCAAATTTTTCACACAGACTGTGGTTCATAAGTGAAATCAACTGCCAAAGGAAGTGGTAGCTGCAAATACAGTTATAACATTAAAAGACATTTGGACAGGCACATTAATAGGAAAGGTTTAGAGGGATGCAGGCCAACCGCAGAAAAGTGGGACTAGTTTAATTTGGGAACCTCGGTCAGGCATGGACGAGTTGGACTGAATGGTCTGTTTCCATGCTGTATGACCCTATGACCCCATTTCATTGGAGGAAATTCAGACAAGGTTCTTAGGATGATCCTTGGTATGGTGGGATTGTCTTAAATGTAGAGACTAAACAAATTAGGGACCCTATTCACTGGGGTTTAGAAGAATGAATAGTGATCTTATTGAAACATATAGGATTCTTAAGAGGCTTGACAGAGTAAGTACTGAGAAGATGTTTCCCCTCATGGGAGAATCTGGAAACAGAAGATATAATCTCAGAGTAAAAAAGCGTCAATTCAAGATTGAGGAGAAAATTCTTCTCCCAGAGATTTGAGAGTCTTTGGAACTCCTTACCACAGAGAGTTATGTGGACAGAGTCTTTGTGTATATTTAAGAGTGGGATAGATTCTTGATCAGAAGGGGAATCAGTGGTTACAAGGAAAAGGCAGGAAAGTGGATGTGAGGAATGTTGAATTAGCTATGATTCTATTAAATGGCAGATCAGGCTTAAGGGACTAAATGGCCTACACCTGTTCCTATTTCTTCTGATTTAATGAAAGGAATGCTGGCATTAGAGGCAGTCCAGAGAAGGTTCATTAGGCTGATGCCAGGTATAGAGGGACTATCTATTGAGGAACAGTTAAATCGGTTGGGTTTGTACTCATTCAAGTTTTAAAGAATGAGAAACGATCTTGTTGAAACATATAAGATTCTGAGAGAGTTTGACAGGATAGGTTATTTCCTCTTGTGAAGAGTGTAAGGTGTTGTCCATTTAAGACAGAGATGAAAAAGTTTTTTTTCTTTCAGAGGGTAGTGAATCTGTAGAATTCTTTACTGCAGAGAACTGTAGAGGTTCAGTTGGTAAGCATACTCAGTGATGAGGTAGACAGATTTCTGGTCAATAAGGGAATAAAGGGTTATGGGGATAATAGAGGAAAGTGAAGTTGAAGATTTTCGATCAGCCATCATCTCATTGAATGGCAGAGCTGAGTCTCTGAACCAAATAGCCTACTTCTGCTCCTACAACTTATAGTGGAATAGGTTTCAGAATTGTTTGCTCCCATCAATACGTTAGATTAACATTGTCCTTCGAAGTTGTTGAAAGTATCAAGTACTGTAAATGTGTATGTGTGTGTGAGACATTCTGTAATCTGTGTGTATAGATGAGAAGGTTACTGGGCCCGCCACATACTGATGTGACGCAACATGCTAGGACACAGAATTAGGTTTTGGGTAAAAGTTTATCTCGGTAATGAGTTTTTTATCATCATCTACCCTACTGTAGAGTCTTTGGATTGAACGGACTACCCTGACTCTTACACACAGTTTGCCTGGAATCTCCCGATGGTTTGAAGTAGAGAAGAGAGAGGTGGTAAGTTCCTACTTTTTGCTTCTGTGTTGTTATCCCAGAGAGACAGGAATAAGATACAAGAGCAGTCCATCTTCATGAGGCTTTTGAACCACAGATGTCCTCTCCACTTGAATTATTAATTTCCATTTTTGGGTCTTTCAAACCCAGCACTGGCAGAAAATGCTTTAAAGCCCCATTGCACCAGATCCTGGTGATACGAAGAAGAATCGAAGGCCAAGATTAGGTAATTTCACAAGAAGCCATGAGGTGATGCCAAGGTGGGATTGTAAAAGCAAAAGCTTACAGGGAGTACTGAAGGATTCTATGAGGATAAGTTGAAGAATTTGCAATTTGAAGTCATAGGAAAGATTGACGGAATAAGTTAAATCTTACTGACTTGATGGGATCTTACAGGATCAAGTTTTGATCTATTCAATTTCCATTGATTTTGACCAGCTAGACTCTATTTGTTTGCCACTGAGTTGATTTGGTTAAAATGAATCACCCTCAAATTAGCACAGGTGACATTGGGTAGAATTTAATCCTTCCCAAGGAGACAAGTTGGGAAGCAGAATGTCTGTGAAAATGGGTGGAAAGTTCGAGTGTGAAAACATTGTTGTCTTCCCAATTCCTTATTTATCTGGTGTGGGAAAATTTTGAGGACAGCCTTCCTGCCTAGAAACCAACAGAGGTGTTCAAGTGGCCTTTAAAACAGACAACCTAGTAAAATGTATGATCACAATAGACAATAGGTGCAGGAGTAGGCCATTCTGCCCTTCGAGCCTGTACCACCATTCGATATGATCATGGCTGATCATCCTTAATCAGTATCCTGTTCCTGCCTTATCTCCATAACCCTTGATTCCATTATCCTTGAGAGCTCTATCCAACTTTTTCTTAAATGAATCCAGAGACTGGGCCTCCACTGCCCTCTGGGGAAGAGCATTCCACACAGCCACCACTCTCTGGGTGAAGAAATTTCTCCTCCTCTCTGTCCTAAATGGTCTACCCCATATTTTTAAGCTGTGTCCTCTGGTTCGGCACTCACCCATCAGTGGAAACATGTTTCCTGCCTCCAGAGTGTCCAATCCTTTAATAATCTTATATGTCTCAATCAGATCCCCTCTCAGTCTTCTAAACTCAAGGGTATACAAGCCCAGTCGCTCCAGTCTTTCAGTGTAAGGTAGTCCCGCCATTCCAGGAATTGACCTCGTGAACCTACGCTGCACTCCCTCAATAGCCAGAATGTCTTTCCTCAAATTTGGAGACCGGAACTGCACACAATACTCCAGGTGTGGTCTCACCAGGGCCCTGTACAGCTGCAGAAGAACCTCTTTGCTTCTATACTCAATCCCTCTTGTTATGAAGGCCAGCATGCTATTATTTTCTTCATTCCTGAAGAAGGGCTCATGCCCGAAACGTCGATTCTCCTGCTCCTTGGATGCTGCCTGACCTGCTGCGCTTTTCCAGCAACACATTTTCAGCTCTGATCTCCAGTATCTGCAGTCCTCACTTTCTCCTCGAAGATTTTAACATTCTGCGAATCCTCTTGCAAGGATGCCTTCCTTGAAGAAGCTCTCTTCCTCCCTCTACAAGGATTTCAGTGAGTCCCACTCTCACTGCACACCCCAGATCATCTCCTCTGCACAGAAGCTCTTCAGCCATGTTCTCAAACAGACTTGCTACCACAGCCACATCTCCTTCCTCAGCACCTGCCTACGGAACCGACTGACCCTGCACAGACTCCGGACTACGTTCCGACCAACAAAATTTGGACCCAACCAGGATAACCATTACCTACAACAAATCCGAAGCCTCCAGCAACAGACCTCCCTCCGGATCCTTCGCTCCACGCTTGCAGCCATGCGTCGCTACCTACATTCCCTGCAACTAGACCTACCCCAGCTCAGGACAACACTCTCACAGACCTGCAAAGGACCTCTACTGTTCTTCATCCACAGAAGAATCCATACACTAAACAAATAGTTCTTCCTAGCCATATCGGAAACACACTTTCCTCATTCCTGAAGAAGGGCTCATGCCCAAAACGTCGATTCTCCTGCTCTTTGGATGCTGCCTGACCTGCTGCGCTTTTCCAGCAACACATTTTCAGCATGCTATTAGCCTTCTTCACTACCTGCTGTACCTGCATGCTTACCTTCATTGACTGGTGTACAAGAACACCCAGATCTCTTTGTACTGCCCCTTTACCTAAATTGATTCCATTTAGGTAGTAATCTGCCTTCCTGTTCTTGCCACCAAAGTGGATAACCATACATTTATCCACATTAAACTGCATCTGCCATGCATCTGGCCACTCACCTAACCTGTCCAGGTCACCCTGTAATCTCCTAACATCCTCCTCACATTTCACCTTGCCACCCAGCTTAGTATCATCAGCAAATTTGCTAATGTTATTACTAATACCATCTTCTATATCATTAATATATATTGTAAAAAGCTGCAGTCCCAGCACTGATCCCTGCGGTACCCCACTGGTCACTGCCTGCCATTCCGAAATGGAGCCGTTTATCACTACTCTTTGTTTCCTGTCAGCCAACCAACTTTCAATCCAAGTTAGTACTTTGCCCCCAGAGCCATGCGCCCTAATTTTGCTCAATAACCTCCTATGTGGGACTTTATCAAAAGCTTTCTGAAAGTCCAGGTACACTACATCTACTGGATCTCCCTCGTCCATCTTCAGAGTTACATCCTCAAAAAATTCCAGAAGGTTAGTCAAGCATGATTTCCCCTTCATAAGTCCATGCTGATTCTGACCTATCCTGTTACTACTATCCAGATATGTCGTAATTTCATCCTTTATAATAGCATCTTTCCCACCACTGAGGTCAGACTAACTGGTCTATAATTTCCTGCTTTCTCTCTCTCACCTTTCTTAAAACGTGGTACAACATTAGCTACCCTCCAATCCACAGGAACTAATCCTGAATCTATCGAACTCTGGAAAATAATCACCAACGTATCCACGATTTCTCGAGCCATCTCCTTCAGTACACTGGGATGTAGACCATTAGGCCCTGGGGACATATCAACCTTCAGACCTAACAGTCTCTCCAACACCAATTCCTGGCAAATATAAATTCCCTTAAGTTCAGGTCCTTCAGCCTCAGGGAGATTGCTTGTGTCTTCCCCAGTGAACACAGATCTGAAGTACCAATTCAATTCTTCTACCATTTCTTTGTTCCCCGTAATATGTTCCCCCGTTTCTGTCTTCAAGGGCCCAATTTTAGTCTTAACCATTTTTTTGCCTTTCACATACCTAAAAAAGCTTTTACTATCCTCCTTTCTATTTTTGGCCAGTTTACCTTTGTACCTCATTTTTTCTCTGCATATCTCCTTCTTAGTAGTCCTCTTTAAAAGCTTCCCAGTCCTCCATTTTCCCACTTATCTTTGCTATGTTGTACTTTTTCTCTTTTAACTTTATATGTTTCTTAACTTCCCTCGTCAGCCACAGCCACCCATGCCTCCTCCTAGGATCTTTGTTCCTTTTTGGAATGAACTGATCCTGCATCTTCTGCATTATACCCAGAAATATCTGCCATTGTTCCTCCACTGTCATTCCTGCTAAGGTATTGTACCATTGAACTTTGGCCAGCTCCTCCCTCATAGCTCCATAGTTTCCTATATTCCAACAGAAATATTGTCACTTCCGATTGTACCCTCTCCCTCTCAAATTGCAGATTGAAGCTTACTGTATTATGGTCACTACTTCCCAATGGCTCCTTCACTTCGAGGTCCCTGATCAATTCTGGTTTGTTGCACAATACCAGATCCAGAATTGCCATATCCCTGGTAGGCTCTAGCATCAGCTGTTCTAAGAATCCATCTCGGAGGCACTCCACAAAGTCTCTTTCTTGAGGTCCAATACCATCCTGATTCTCCCAGTCTACCTGCATGTTGAAATCCCCCATAACAACTGTTGTAACATCTTTGCGAAAGGCCAATTTCATCTCCTGATTCAACTTACATCCGACATCCAGACTACTGTTTGGGGGCCTGTAGATAACTCCCAAGAGGGTCTTTTTACCCTTAGAATTTCTCAGCTGTATCCATACTGACTCTACATCCCCTGATTTTAGGTCCCCCTGCGCAAGGGACTGAATATCATCCTTTACCAACATGGCCACCCCACCCCCTCTGCCCGTCAGTCTATCCTTACAATAGCACATGTAGCCTTGAATATTAATTTCCCAGGCCCTGTCCACTTGAAGCCACGTCTCAGTTATCCCCACAATATCGTATCTGCCAATTTCCAAAAGAGCCTCAAGCTCATCCATCTTAGTTCTAATGCTTTGTGCATTCATGTATAGTATTTTTAATTTGTTACTGCCTTCACCCTCCCCATCAACTCCTATTTCACTCAACCTTACAGCATGATCCCTTTTTGAGTTTTCTGCTTCATTGATACAGTTGTCTTTCTTGACTTCCCTTGTTCTAACTTTCCCTTCAATTTCCTTCTTAAACATCCAGTTTGTCCCCCCCCCCGCTACTTAGTTTAAACGTAGCTGTGTTGCAGTAGCAAACCTGCCTGTCAGAATGCTGGTCCCTAACCTATTAAGGTGCAAACTGTCTCTCTTGTATAATTTATGCTTACCACAAAACATACCCCAGTGATCTAAGAATTTAAATCCTTGCTTCGTGCACCAGTTCCCCAACCACACGTTCAAGTCCATTATCTCCCTGTTTCTGGCCTCACCAGCCCAAGGAACTGGAAGCAAATCTCTGTCTTTCCTTTCCCGAGACTTGTTCGGGAAAGTCTGAACCTGCATCCTCGATGTACTATTTTTCATTGTAAACATGCTGCCCAGAGTGTATTGATACCAAAATCTACGTAAAGTTAGCTTATCAAAGTCTGGGTCAAGGTGAGGCACTTCAGTTGGCCACAGCATCTCTGGGGTATGTGAAGGAGAGCTTTCATCAGGGTTCCAATCAATTGTCTGTGCCTCTGCTGGAAATGTGCATCTTACACGTACCGATTGAGGTCATGAGCAATTGTTCTGTGATATTCCTCCCCATCATATGTCTTTGAAGGAAGGTCACAAAATTTCAGTATGTATTCACTTGGTTAATTGCAATCACTACAGTTGGGCTAAGGATATTAAAATGGATTTCACTTGGTGACTCAGACGCTACAAAACATGAGCAGAATTTTATGCTCTCACTGGTGGCGAGCCTGGGGGCAGGAAGAGCATCCAGTTAGGTGGAGTGATATCACATCTGAATCCTGATGTTTTCCGGCCTCTTCCAGAATTACTTTTTGTGCAGGAAGGCCCATGACCAATCTTTCACTTGGCCACCAATTGAGGCCCCTTTGTAGTGAATCACACACCATTTAGAGATTTTATCTAACTGCTACTGGGATTAACACAGTTCCAGGTGGGCCAGTTACCATGTAACTTCCACATGATGTCAAATTGTATGGACTGCTTATCATCTTGGGGGTAAAGGGGTAGCAATGGCAGGGTCGTTTCATCAAAGATAATCATTGCCTGATTGAGATACTTGACATTGGGAGGAGGGGGTTGACAAATACCAACCCTCTAACACCTCTCCTGTGACTTCTACTTGGCAACACTTAATTCAGTTGTGATGTGGTTACTTCATGGTCCTAGAACTCTGGGGGATGGCTTTCCAGCTTAGTGATGGTGTTGAGCAGCTGCCTCACTAAGATTGGCCAGCAGCTGTCTCTAGGCAGGATGGGTCTTGAGAAGTGTAGGAAGGCTCATCAGTGCCTGGCTGGCATGTGATTTCGCAGATATTCCTCAGATGAGACAGTGTGGGTCTCTTGTCAGCTCTCCAAACAGCAGAAGAGACCACCAATGTTACAGAATAGCATCCCTTGTCATGACAATATTTCTGCTCACTGTTGTCATGTAATCAGTTGCAAATAAGGGAGAGCATTTGATCCATCTTTATCTTAAAGTGCATTTATCATTTTGTATTAACTCATCTCTCAATCCACCAATTCCTAAATAGTTACATGGTTTTGGCTTCAACCATCCAAACAAAAGCCCATGTATTTATTATATCTAGAATCATAGAATCTCTCTAGTGCTGAAAGAGGCTATTCGGCCCATTTAGTCTGCACCAACCCTATGAAGAGTGTCTTCCCCCAGACCCAGAACCCGATGTTTTTCCCATAATCCTGCATTTACCATGGCTAGTCCAAATTGCCTACACATCCCTGGACACACGGGGCTATTTAGTACAGCCAATCCATCTCTCAACGATGGGAGGAAACCAAACCACCCAGTGGAAACCCATGAAGACACAGGTGAATGTGCAAAATCCACATAAGCAGTTATCAAAGGTTGGAATTGAACCAGGTCCCTGGCACGGTGAGCCTGCAGTGCTAATCACTGTGCCACCCTAGTATGAAGAACTCTTCATGTAAAGAACAACTGTTCTCAAATTTGAATTTAACAGTTTGAATTTCTTGTGTCATTGTATAATCCAATTTAGCACTGACATAGCCTCTACATAATTTTATTGTCATACAAATCTCAATTCGGCCACTTCTTAGTCACTTTTCTTGCCTGAATTTCACCACAGCTTCTTCCTTGCCCAGTGAATGAAGACACCACCCACTGCAGTATTAAAACAAGACATTCCCAGGCTGGACTCCCAATCTGCATGTTGATCTCCAATGACTGCAGCTTTGGAACCCTGCAACTGAGAGTTCTGCATTTTGCAAGATATAATTGGACTTTAGTAAAGCCTTTGACAAAGTTCAGCATGGTAGACTAGTTAGTAAAGTTAGATCACATGGAACTCGGAGAGCTTGCCAAATGAATACAGAATTAGCTTGACAGTAGGAGACAGAGGGTGATGGTAGAGGGTTGTTCTTCAGACTGGAGACCTGTGACCAGCAGTGTTCCGCAGGAATCAGTGCTGAGTCCACTTTTGCTTGTCATTTACATAAATAATTTGGATGAGAATATAGTAAGCATTGTTAGTTTTGCAGATGACTCCAAATTGATGGTATAGTGGACAGTGAAGGTTATCTAAAATTACAATTGGATTGATTGGGCCAGTGAGCCAAGGTGTGGCAAATTGAGTTTCATTTCGATAAATTCAAAATATTTCATTTGGTAAGATGAACAAGGGCAGGACCTACACTATTAATGGTACAGCCCTGGGAGGTGTTGTCGAACTGAAACCTAAGGGTTCAGGTACATATTTCTTTGAAAGTTATGTCACAGGTAGACAGGGTGGTAAAGAAGGCATTTGGCATGCTTGCCTTCATTACTCAGACCAATGAATGTAGGAGTTGGTCATCATGTTGCAGTTGTCAGGACTTTGATAAGGCAACAATTTGAGTCCTATATACAGTTCTGGTCCCCATGCTACAGGAAGGATGCAGGTAGTTCTCGGATAACGCGCATTCCGGCAGCATGATTTGCTTCTAACGTCGCTGAGGAATTAAGGAGTGGTACTTTCAAGAACGCTTACCTCTGTCTGATTCCATTGGTGATCATTTCGCGCAGGTAGTTCTGCGCATGTGCCAATGTGCATGCCGTTCTGCACATGTGGCGATGTCAGCTGCCTACAGAGCAGCTCTCTGTGAGAGGTACTGTACAGAGAGCATCTTTCTGAGAGAGATACATTGAGCAGCTTCCTATTAAAGGTAAACTACTCCTGGATTATCCCTTTTTTTTGAAAAATAGAGGGGCATAGTGACAGGAACGTTCGTAGGAATTGTCCTGATGATAAAATTGTGGGTGGTGAACACAAACGAAAGGCTCTAACATTGCAAGAGAAGCTAGATATTATAAAGCGTTTTGAGTTTAAGGAGAGAATATGTGATATAGCTCACTTAACAGCAATGAGGGAGTCTACATTACACACCATGATGACCCTCTGTCTGTGCATTAACAATATTTTTTAAATGTACTGTGTTAAATGTACTTTTGTTTCATTGATAAATATGATTTATATCTACATTCAGCTATAATGTGCTATAATTTGTGTTAAACCTTTGAGTGATGTTTGAGCGATCGTGAGTGATATTTTTTGCTGGTCTACCCCAACCCATAGGCCCCATTTCTTCTATGAAGCAATTTTCTATTAAGAGGGGTTTCATACACAACTATGGCATTATACCCAGTGACATGAGACATTAGCTGGGCATTGTTCAGTATAGGAAAAATAGGACTGGGGCACAGGAGTACATCATTTGCCCTTCAAGCTTGCTCTGGCATTCGATAGGATCATACCTGATCTGATTACGGTCTCAACATAAACTTCTTATCTATCCTTGGTTCTCTTGTCTATCTAAAGTCTAACCAAAGACCACTGCTTACTGAGAAGGAGAATTCCACACACTTAAAAAAAAAACTGAGACAGAAAATATTTTATTCTTTATCTGTAAAAGGGAGATTTTTTTAACTTTAAACTCAGTCCCTTATTTCTGGTCTGTCCCACAAGAGACAACATATTCCCTGTGTTCACCCTATTAAGTCCCCTCAGGATTTTATATGTTTCAATAAGAGACCTCTTTCTTCTAAACTGCAATTCATACCAAGCCCAACCTGCTCAACCTTCTCTCAAAAAGTAAGTCCTTCATCCCAGGAATGAACTGAGTGAATCTTCTCTCAACTGCTTCTAATGCATTTATATCCTTTTGCAAATAAGTAGATCAAAAATGTACATAGCACTCCAGATATGGTCCAAGACCCTGTACATCACTGTAGGATATGACTCAAGATTGTTCAAATTTGGCAAGGTGACCCTCTTTCCCTATTTCTGTAACCGTTCCCAGACCAAAAATTCTGAGATATCTGCACATACCTAATTCTGAGCTTCTGTGCTTTCCTGGTTATAATCACTCCACCATTAGTGGTTGTGCCTTCAGCTGGCTAGAGTACAGATTCTGGATTTCACTCCCTAAACTTTTTAACTTCTTCATTTTCTTTAACAGTTCTCCATAAAGCATCTTGGGAAATTTTACCTTGATAAAATGCCAATATTAATACAAGTTGATGCTATATTTCATGATTGATTTTTGGCAGTTGGAAGTGAGCCCCTTGGAAAATGCTATCTATGTTGTCGAAAACAAAAACCAGGAGCTGCGGACTCTCATCAGTCAATACCAGCACAAGCAGCTGCATGCCAACATTAATCTTCTCAGCATGTGTCTTAATGGAGTGATAGATGCTGCTGTCAATGGAGGAATAGCCAGATACCAGGAGGTAAGGTTCATTTGGAGTACGCTTGAAATTGCAGTTGGATACAGTAAAGCAGAATCAAAATAGAAATGGAAATTACTGGCTGTTCAGACATGAGATAACACTTACAGCCCAAATTAGCCATTAATATCTTTACTAGATTTGATAGGAATATCAGTTGGCAACATATCCATTAGCAATACACCTGTTAATAAATATATCTACTAGTAACAAATATATTATCAGGAGTTATATATACGATCACTCAGAGAATAGTCAATCACTTATCAAAGGTAGCCTTCAAAAACTGATCGAATTGTTCATAAAAAGACTGGATCACTCTTTGCAATGACTTTCATGCCTTTCTTTCCAAGGGTGACAAGGATACTATCAAAATCCACCTGAAGTCCATCTTAAGCCACAGTTGTCCAATGAGGCAACTGTTTCTTTGTTTCTATTATATTAGACTGTCTTGATGTTGTACATTTGTTTTGGATTTCTTTCATGCCACAGATGTCTTTTAGATCATTATTAATATACACAACAAGCGCAATCTCCATTCTTGATCATAAACATTTTAGAATTACAAGAAAGTTAACAATTTCAGTCCCACAAATTATTGAAAAGTCTCACCTGTCTTAGAAATTTTTCATCATGTGTTTGAATAGGTTGATTAAAATGACTGTAAGTGTTGCCTGGGGAAATAAAGGTCAAGTTTATCAGATTTAACATATATGAAAAATGCATATTCTTATCAACTTAGTGTCTTGGCATTTCAAAAGATGAGAAACTGTGACATTGTCATTCAACATCAGTTTGTGCCACCATCTGCAATTTTCAAACATTTAAATTACCTAACAGGCAGTTTGTCTCATGGTGTACATGAAGTTTCACCAAACTTCTAACTTGGCACCAAAATAGAACATAGAAGAATACAGCGCAGTACAGGCCCTTTGGCCCTCGATGTTGCGCCGATCCAAGCCCACCTAACCTACACTAGCCCACTATCCTCCATATGCCTATCCAATGCACGTTTAAATGCCCATAATGAAGGAGAGTCCACCACTGCTACTGGCAGGGCATTCCATGAACTCACGACTCGCTGAGTAAAGAATCTACCCCTAACATCTGTCCTATACCTACCCCCCCTTAATTTAAAGCTATGCCCCCTTGTAATAGCTGACTCCATACGTGGAAAAAGATTCTCACTGTCGACCCTATCTAAACCCCTAATCATCTTGTACACCTCTATCAAGTCACCCCTAAACCTTCTTTTCTCCAATGAAAACAGCCCCAAGTGCCTCAGCCTTTCCTCATACGATCTTCCTACCATACCAGGCAACATCCTGGTAAACCTCCTCTGCACCCGTTCCAGTGCCTCCACATCCTTCCTATAGTATGGGGACCAAAACTGTACACAATACTCCAGATGCGGCCGCACCAGAGTCTTATACAACTGCAACATTACGTCAGTACTCCGGAACTCAATTCCTCTACCAATAAAAGCCAGTACGCCATATGCCTTCTTCACCGCACTATTTACCTGGGTGGCAACTTTCAAAGATTTGTGTACATGGACACCAAGATCTTTCTGCTCATCCACACTACCAAGTATCCGACCATTAGCCCAGTACCCCATCTTTTTATTACTCTTACCAAAATGAATCACCTCACACTTAGCTACATTGAACTCCATTTGCCACCTTTCTGCCCAGTTCTGCAGCTTATCAATATCCCGCTGTAACCTGCCACATCCTTCCTCACTGTCTACCACTCCTCCGACTTTCGTATCATCCGCAAACTTGCTCACCCAACCTTCTAACCCCTCCTCCAGGTCATTTATAAAAATGACAAACAGCAATGGTCCCAAAACAGATCCTTGCGGAACACCGCTAGTGACAGCACTCCAAGATGAACCTTTGCCATCAACTACTACCCTCTGTCTTCTTCCAGCCAGCCAACTCCTAATCCAAACCTCCAACTCACCCTCAATGCCATACCTCTGTATTTTTTGCAGTAGTCTACCATGGGGAACCTTATCAAACGCCTTACTAAAATCCATATACACCACATCTACTGCTTTCCCCTCGTCCACCTCCTTAGTCACCTTCTCAAAGAATTCAATAAGGTTTGTGAGGCACGACCTGCCCTTCACAAAACCATGCTGACTATCCTTGATCACATTATTCCTATCCAGATGTTCATAAATCCTATCCCTTACAATTCTCTCTAAGATTTTACCCACAACAGAAGTGAGACTCACCGGCCTATAGTTACTAGGGTTATCCCTACTCCCCTTCTTAAACAAGGGAACCACATTTGCTAGCCTCCAATCTTCTGGCACTACTCCTGTAGACAACGAGGACATAAAAATCAAGGCCAATGGCTCTGCAATCTCCTCCCTTGCTTCCCAGAGAATCCTAGGATAAATGCCATCAGGCCCAGGGGACTTATCTATTTTCACCCTTTCCAGAATTTCCAACATCTCTTCCCTACATACCTCAAAGCCGTCCATTCTAATTAATTGTGACTCAATATTCACATCGGCAACAATGTCCTGTCCTGAGTGAATACTGATGAAAAGTATTCATTCAGTGTCTCCCCAATCTCTTCAGCCTCCACACGCAACTTCCCACTACTATCCTTGACTGGACTTATTCCTACCCTAGTCATTCTTTTATTCCTGACATACCTATAGAAAGCCTTAGGGTTTTCCCTAATCCTACCAACTAAGGACCTTTCATGTCCCCTCCTTGCTGCTCTTAGCTCTCTCTTCAGGTCCTTCCTGGCTACCTTATAACTCTCAATCGCCCCAATTGAACCTTCACGCCTCATCTTTACATAGGCCGCCCTCTTCCATTTAACAAGGGATTCCAATTCCTTATTAAACCACGGCTCCCTCACACGACCCTTTCCTCCCTGCCTGACGGGTACATACTTATCAAGGACACTCAATAGTTGCTCCTTGAACAAGCTCCACATATCAATTACACCCTTGCCTTGAAGCTTACTTTTCCAGGCCACACATCCTAAGTCATGCCTCACCGCATCATAATTTCCCTGCCCCCAGCTATAACTCTTGCCCTGTAGTGCACTCTTATCCCTCTCCATCACTAGAGTAAAAGTCACCGAATTGTGGTCACTGTCCCCAAAGTGCTCACCTACCTCTAATTCTAACACCTGGCCTGGTTCATTACCCAGAACCAAATCCAGTATGGCCTCACCTCTTGTTGGCCTATCTACATATTGTGTCAGGAAACCCTCCTGCACACATTGGACAAACACTGACCCATCTAACGAACTTGAGCTATAGCTTTCCCAATCAATATCAGGAAAGTTAAAGTCCCCCATAACAACCACCCTATTACTTTCACTCTTCTCTTGAATCATCCTCGCAATCCTTTCTTCTACGTTTCTAGGACTATTAGGGGGCCTGTAAAAAAACTCCTAACAGGGTGACCTCACCTTTCCTATACCTAACCTCAGCCCAAACTACCTCTGATGGCGAGTCTTCATCCATCGTCCTTTCCACAGCTGTAATACTATCTTTGACAAGCAATGCCACACCTCCCCCTCTATTGCCCCCACCTCTGACCCTACTAAAACATTTAAACCCTGGAACTTGCAACAGCCAATCCTGTCCCTGTTCTACCCATGTCTCCGTAATAGCCACAACATCGAAGTCCCAGGTACCAACCCACGCTGCAAGTTCACCTACCTTATTTCGTATACTTCTTGCATTGAAATAAAAGTTTTAAAAAATGCCTGTGTGGTTTAATCCAATGTTACAATATACCTTTGTCTTGAATGTATTATTTCCTATTACAGGAAAGACTCTTTATCCACAATGAAACTAAACTACAGCTTATATCATATTAATGTTGTGCAAAATTCACAATTTATGAATGTGGCATTGGTCAATTTCTGTAGACCTGTCTGTAGCAAACAGCAATGTGTGTTTAATTTGAGCTTTATATGCTCTTCCGGGTTGTTCTCTCAAATCTCAATAAGCAGAATCTTGTAGGAGTCTGAATGCCGTAAGCAATGCTACAATTTGTGGTAGAATCAGATGAGAAGTTTATCTTAATGTGGGAGCAACTAGCTCCATCTTGTATGCTTTTGCCAAGCGGTGAGGTAAGTATCTCATTAGACAGTGGTGAATTGCCAATTAAGGGGGATTATAGCTTGTTAAACACTTTTTGATTAGGAAAAACATCATGGCAGTACTCAGACAGGATATTCCTGAGGGATCGTTCAGTGAGGTTATATGGGTGTAAATGAGAAATAAGAAGGGAGTGATCACTATAAGTCCCCAATTGTGACTGGGAAATTGAGGAGTAAGTATGGAGGGAGATCACAGATAGCTGTAAGAATAATAGGGTTGTAATAGTAGAGGACTTTAACTTTCCAAACATAGACTGGGACTGATAAAGTATTAAATCTTGGATGGGGAGGAATTTGTTAAGTATGTTCAGGAAAAATTTCTCAATCAATATGTAGATGGCACAATAGAGAAGAGGCAAAAACTCGATCTCCTCTTGGGAAATAAGACAGGGCAAGTAACTGAAATATTTAGTGGGGGAGCTGTTTGGGACCAGTGACCTTAATTCTATTAGTTTTAAAATAGTTATGGAAAATAATAGGTCTGGTCCACAAGTTAAAGTTCTAAACTGGGCAAGGCCAATTTTGATGGTATTATACGGGAACTGTCAAAAGTTGGTTGGGGAGGTTGTTCACAGCTAAAGTGATGTCTGGCAAGTGAGAAGCTTTCGAAAGCGAGATAACAAGAGTTCAGGGCCAGCAGCTGTTAGCGTGAACAACTCTGGAAAACTGGAGATATTGAGGCTGTAGTCAAGAACAAGTTGGCATATGTCAGCTATAGGCAGCTGGGATCAAGTAAATCCCTTGAGGAGTACAGGGGAGGTGTATGACCAGACATAAGAGGGAAATCATGAGGGCAAAAAAGGGATATGAGAATAGCTTTGGCAGAAAAGGTAAAGGAGAATCCAAAAAGATTCTACAAATAAATTAAGGGCAAATCAGTAACTAGGGAGAGAATAGGGCCCCTTAAAGATCAAGAAGATTGTCTACCTGTGAAGCCACAGGAAATGGGTGAGATTCTAAGCAAATATTTTTCATCAGTATTTACCACGGAGAAAGATATAGAAGCTAAGGAACTCTGGGAAGCAAATAGAGATATCTGAAAAGAGTCCACAGTATAGAAGCTGAGGTGCTGGAGATCTTAAAATGCATAAAAGTAGATAAATCCCCAGAACCTAATCAGTATATCCCATGTCATTGTGGGAAACTAGGTATGGAATTTCAGGGCGCCTCGCGGAGGTATTTGTCTGATCCACAGCCACGGGTGAGGTGCCGCAAGACTGGAAGGTCGCTAATGTTATGCCATTATTCAAGAAAGGCTGCAAGGGAAAGAAAGGGTACTGCAGATCCGTGAACCTAATATCAGTGGTGGCTAAGTTGGTGGAAGGGTTTCTGAGACACAGGATCTACATGCATTCGGAAAAGCAAGGACTGGTTAGGAACAGTCAGCATGTCTTTATGTGTGAGGAATCATATGACACAAATTTGATTGAGTTTTTTGATGAGGTCAAAAAGTGTGGCATTGTAAAAGCACAGCAGGTCAGGCAGCATCGGAGGAGCAGGAGAGTCAACATTTCAGGCATAAGCCCTTCATGAGGAATTCCCAATGAAGGGCTTATGCCTGAAACATCGACTCTCCTGCTTCTTGGATGCTGCCTGACCTGCTGTGCTTTTCCAGCATCACACTTTTCGACTCTTGACTCTTCAGCATCTGCAGTCCTCACTTTCTCCTTTATTGAAGAAGTGACCAAGAAGATAGATGAGGGCATTGCAGTAAACATTGTCAATGTGGGCTTTAGCAAGACCTTAATAAGGTACCACTTGGTACATTGGTTAGTAAGGTTAGATCACGTGGGATACAGGGAGAGCTAGCCACTTGGATACAAAATTGGCTTGACGTTAAGAGACAGAGAGTGATGGTAGATTGTTGTTTATCACTGGAGACCCATGACCAGCAGTGTGCCACAAAGGATCAGTGCTGTGTCCACTGATGATCATCATTTATATAAATGATTTGGATGTCAATATGGGAAACATTGTTAATAGGTTTGTAGATGACACCAAAATCGATGAGTACAGTGACTAATGAAGAAGGTTATCTTAGAGTACAACAGAATCTTGATCAACTAGGCCAGTAGTGCAAGGAATGTCAGATGGAGTTTAACTCAGATAAATGCGAGCTGTTGCATTTTGGTGAGACAAACCAGGACAAGATTAACACAGTTAATAATAGGGTCCTGGGGAATGTTTTCGAACAGAGAGACCTAGGGGTTCAAGTATATAGTTCCTTAAAAGTGACGTCACTATTAGGATGGTGAATAAAGTGGTTTGTCTACTTGGCTTCATCAGTTGGGACGTCATGTTATGGTTGTACAAGATATTAGTCAGGCCACATTTGGAATACTGCCTACAATTCTGTTCACCCTGCTATAGAAAGGATGTCATTAAACTGGAAAGAGTGCAGAAAAGATTTACAAGGATGTTACCTAAACTGGAAGGTGAGTTATAAAGGGAGGCTAGATAGGGTGGGTCTTTTTTTTCCCTGGAGCATAGGAGGCTAATGGGTGATGCTATAGAGGTTTATAAAATTATCAGGTGAATTCCCAAGGTCTTTTCCTCAGGCTAGCAGAGTCAGAACTAAAGGACGCAGGTTTAAGGTGAGAGGGGAAGGATTTAAAAGGGACCTGAGGGGAAACTTTTTCACACATCAGGGTGGTGCATATATGGAATGAATGTTAGAGGAGAAGTGGTAGAGGTGGGTACAATTACAATATTTAAAAGACATGTGAGTGGGTATATGAATAGCTGGAAATGTGTTTCTGGAAAAGCGCAGCAGGTCAGGCAGCATCCAGGGAACAGGAGAATCGACGTTTCGGGCATAAGCCCTTCTTCAGGAAGGGCTTCATTCCTGAAGAAGGGCTTATGCCCGAAACGTCGATTCTCCTGTTCCCTGGATGCTGCCTGACCTGCTGCGCTTTTCCAGCAACACATTTCCAGCTCTGATCTCCAGCATCTGCAGACCTCACTTTCTCCCCGGGTATATGAATAGGAAAGGTTTAGAGGGATATGGGCCAAACAGAGGCAAATGGGACTGGTTCAGTTTAGGAAACCTGGTTGGCATGGATGAGTTGGGCCGAAGGACCTATTTCTGTGCGGTTTACCTCTAAGTCTCTATGACCTTGTTAATGGCAAAACTTGAGTCTTTAATCTTCAGCTTTGTCTCGTACCAAATGCAGCAAACAAGCTAGACATTGAGAAATATTGACATGGAAATTAGAGCAGCCATCAGGTGACTTCAGCTTGCTGATTATGTCAAAGGAGCTCGATGTTGCTTCGGCTCAAATAGTATCTCAGGGCATGTTCCACAGGCATCAGCTGCACTCACTCTCGTTCTTAGACATTAGTGTCAGCATTTGACAACCTCTCACCTGGTCCTATGACTCACTGTATTGCTGCAGTTTCTGGCCAATAACAGCCATTGTGTCCCACATTCCTGTTAGCCATTCCTGTTCCACTAGTGCATGTGGATGAAATCCCTAATTGCTGACACCAGAGATCCTTCCTAGTCTGAGGCTAAGCAGGTGCCTGGTCTCCACCAATCCTTAAAGTGTCAGCCTAGAGTATTTATTCCTCAGCTAGCCTTGGTGCTTTTACTTTGATGTGCTCACCAGATTGTGCTCCCACACTGTCTAAGGCTATCAAACATCATCCAATATTGGATCATACGGTCTCGAGCTGAAAATGAAACATTTTTAGAATTCACCATGTACATTAAAGAGTAGCAGTTGCCCAGCCAGTGTGTAAGTACCTAAAAAGGACAGTAGATAGCCTATGCTCATCCTTATTGCTTACTGAGCACAGTAGTATCTGTGAGAGATGAAGGGGGATGGGAAACTCAATGTTACCCTGCCATAGGTGCTATATCCTGCTTGTATCCAGTATCCAAAACAACACACACACACATGCATGCTGCTACCGACTGCCCAACACCACATAAACTTATTAAAGAATTAAATATACCAAGAACATTTGTACATTACCACCATGAAAATATCTGCTGAAGTTCGAATTCTTAGAAGCCAAGCAAGCATAACCCAATAAAAAGAATGTAACTGGATTAGATCCTGTTGCTAAGTGCCTTTATGAGAACACAGTTTAAATATACTGGCCTAACGCTTACACTGATTGTGCTTTTTTTCTTTGCACAATTTGTCCAAAGTAAACAATTTCAGAATTTTAAGCATAAACTACATTCAGTTAGTTTAGGAAAGGCCCACCAGAAGCAAGTCCCAAAATTAGCAATAGCCACACCCCAACCATGAATCTGCTAATTGTGCCTGTCTGGGGGCTTTCATTCAGGTTCTAAAGGGTTAAGCTGGTCCTTTTGAGCAAAGGTCACTTTTATGTGCATTTTCTAAGCTTTAAATTTAGTAAACAAATTTACTCTACCATTATAAGTAGTGAGTGGCTTGGTAAAGTTATATTCATTCATTTAAAATCATCTTATTCATAGTGATGGATTCACATTCCGATTAAAATTCTTATTTTTTATGGTAAACCCAGCTTTATTAAATGAGCTAAACCAACCACCTTGCTGGTTGGCAGGTATTTTGTTCAGCAGCATGTAAGTATGTTTGAATGAAAATTGGTTGGGAGAAATAATGAAGGAAACCACCTCTCAAAATCAACAAAATTTGCACCATAATTTTGTCCAAAGCAAAAACCCTGTCCAACTTTTTCTTTATTCCAAATGTCAATTTTTGTTCCCTTTGACAGGCATTCTTCCAAAAGGAGTATATAGTGAGCCACCCAGAGGATAGTGAGAAGATCAATCAGTTGAAGGAGCTGATGCAGGAGCAGGTACTGCATTCTTTCCTGTTCTCCATTCTCTCTGGACCTGAATCTGAGAGTTTATTCTGAGACCACAGTGAAACTTATCCGTGGCTCTGTTGGGGAAGGAGGATCCTACAGAAAACAATTTTGAAGAATAATTCGAGATTTAGAGATGGCTGATTGTCAAAAATTACAGATAATATTCTGTATTTCTTCCTGAAGAATCTGGGATCAAACAGAAGAGGAGGAAAGTGAAAGTGGCCATTAAGGGTGAAAGGGAAGGCTGGTAGGTATAGGGAATGCTGGATGACTAAAGAAACTGAGGGTTTGGTTAAGAAAAAGAAGAAAGCATAGACAGGATAGATCGAGTGAATCCTTAGAAGAGTATAAAGAAAGTAGGAGTATACTTGAGAGGGAAATCAGGAGGGCAAAACGGGGACATGAGATAGCTTTGGCAAATAGAATTAAGGAGAATCCAAAGGGTTTTTACAAATATGTTAAGGACAAAAGGGTAGCTAGGGAGAGAATAGGACCCCTCAAAGATCAGCAAGGCGGCCTTTGTGTGGAGCCACAGAAAATGGGGAAGATACTAAATGGATATTTTGTATCAGTATTTACTGTGGAAAAGGATATGGAAGATATAGACTGTAGGGAAATAGATGGTGACACCTTGCAAAATGTCCATATTACAGAGAAGGAAGTGCTAGATGTCTTGAAACGGTTAAAAGTGGATAAATCCCCAGGACCTGATCAGGTGTACCCGAGAACTCTGTAGGGAGCTAGAGAAGTGATTGCTGGGCCTCTTGCTGAGATATTTGTATCATCGATAGTCACAGGTGAGGTGCCGGAAGACTGGAGGTTGGCAAACATGGTGCCACTGTTTAAGAAGGGCGGTAAAGACAAACCAGGGAACTATAGACCGGTGAGCCTGACCTCAGTGGTGGGCAAGTTGTCGGAGGGAATCCTGAGGGACAGGATGTACATGTATTTGGAAAGGCAAGGACTGATTCAGGATAGTCAACATGGTTTTGTGCATGGGAAATCACGTCTCACAAACTTGATTGAGTTTTTTGAAGAAGTAACAAAGAAGATTGATGAGGGCAGAGCAGTAGATGTGATCTATATGGACTTCAGTAAGGCATTCGACAAGGTTCCCCATGGGAGATTGATTAGAAAGGTTAGATCTCATGGAATACAGGGAGAACTAGCCATTTGGATGCAGAACTGGCTTAAAGGTAGAAGACAGAGAGTGGTGGTGGAAGGTTGTTTTTCAGACTGGAGGCCTGTGACCAGTGGAGTGCCACAAGGATCGGTACTGTGTCCTCTATTTTTTGTCATTTACATAAATGATTTGAATGCGAGCATAAGAGGTACAGTTAGTAAGTTTGCAGGTGACACCAAAATTGGAGGTGTAGTAGACAGCGAAGAGGGTTACCTCAAATTACAACAGGATCATGACCAGATGGGCCAATGGGCTGAGAAGTGGCAAATGGAGTTTAATTCAGATAAATGTGAGGTGCTGCATTTTGGGAAAGCAAATCTTAGCAGGACTTATACACTTAATGGTAAGGTCCTAGGGAGTGTTGCTGAACAAAGAGACCTTGGAGTGCAGGTTCATAGCTCCTTGAAAGTGGAGTCGCAGATAGATAGGATAATGAAGAAGGCGTTTGGTGTGCTTTCCTTTATTGGTCAGAGTATTGAGTATTGGAGTTGGAGGTCATGTTGCAGCTGTACAGGACATTGGTCAGGTCACTGTTGGAATATTGCGTGCAATTCTGGTCTCCTTCCTATCGGAAAGATGTTGTGAAACTTGAAAGGGTTCAGAAAAGATTAACAAGGATGTTGCCAGGGTTGGAGGATCTGAGCTACAAGGAGAGGCTGAACAGGCTGGGGCTGTTTTCTCTGGAGCGTCGGAGGCTGAGGGGTGACCTTAGAGGTTTACAAAATTATGAGGGGCATGGATAGAATAAATAGACAAAGTCTTTTCCCTGGGATCAGGGAGTCCAGAACTCGAGGGCATTGGTTTAGGGTGAGAGGGGAAAGATATAAAAGAGACCTAAGGGGCAACCTTTTCACACAGCGGGTGGTACTTGTATGGAATGAGCTGCCAGAGGATGTGGTGGAGGCTGGTACAATTGCAACATTTAAGAGGCATTTGGATGAGTATATGAATAGGAAGGGTTGGAGGGATATGAGCCAGGTGCTGGCAGGTGGGACTAGATTGGGTTGGGATATCTGGTCGGCATGGACGGGTTGGACTGAAGGGTCTGTTTCCATGCTGTACATCTCTATGACTCTAATTGTATGAATGAACAGTTTTTACCCAGCTGATCCCAGATTATTAACTCATTTATGGAGCAAAAGAAAAGCAGCACTTAACAGGAATTGACCTTTCATTTTTTTTATTCATTCACAGGATAAGGGTGTCACTGGCTTGGTCAGCAATTTTTGCCCTTTCCTAATTGCCCAGAGAGCAGTTAAGAATCAGCCACATTACTCTGGGTCTGGAGTCATATGTAGGCCACACTAGATTGGTTTTTACAACAATCAACAAATGATTCATGGTCATTATTAGACTCTTAATTCCAGATATTTTTTATTGAAAAATATGAAAAAGCACTAATCGGTTCACAGAATGACAAAAAACTGGAATCAGCTATAATTCCTTACACAGTTGTCTGACATTTCTATTTGCTGAATTGCCATTCAGGTGAGCATGCATTTTTCAGACAGGAAGGATGCTACAGGGGAATATATTTTATTCTATGTTTCGCAATCTAAAGGAGTCCGTTCCATTGTCTAACTCTAACCCAGCACCTCAAACCCTAAAGCAATGAAAGTGTTTAGTAATCCAGAAAGACTGTTCACGTTATAGAATGACAGACCAACAAAGAGAATGAAAATAGAGTGAGGACAGTGATCGGGTTCACAGTGCAGTTTTAAGTGCATATGGTTTTCTCAGATAGGCTCCACAGTGATCCACAGTACTGTAACCTGAATCATTCTTGTCTCCAGGTTCACATTCTTGGAGTGGGTTTAGCAATCCATGAGAAATTAGTGCACCCAGAAATGAGACCTCTGCATAAGAAACTAATAGATCAATTCCAGATGATGAGGTCCAGCCTTTGTCATGTGAGTAACACCAACATTCGATGGTTTGTATAAATATGTCTTTACACGTACAGTGAGTTTATTTTAATGAAGTTTGTTTGCTATTTACTCACCAAGGTTGTTCATATGAGGCATCTTACTACCCATCCCAACTGCCCTTGTATTAGTAAACAGCATTCTTGAACCAAAGCATTATGTTGTCATTCCCATGCACCTGCTGCAATGTACCTTATAGATGGTACACACTGCTGCCACCCTGTGACAGTGATAGACACAGTGAATGTTAAAGGTGTTAGTTCAGATGCCAGTCAAGTGTATAGCTGGATGATGTTGAGCTTCTGGAGTGTTGTTAGAGCTGCACTCATGCAGGCAGGTGAAGGGGATTTCATTACATTCCTGACTCATGCTTTGGATTTTGTTAAGTTAGGAGAGGAGTTATTCAATACAGCATTCCCACCCCATTGACCTGTTCTTATAACCACCTTATTTATGTGGCTGGTCCATGTCAGGTTTTGGTCAGCGGTAACCAGATGATGATAGTGGGGTGATACAACGATGGTCATGCCATTAAACGTCAAGGGAAAAGGTGATTAGGTTCTTATTTATTAGAAATGGTAATTACCTGATACTTGGGTAATCATGTCACTAAAAATTTCTCAGCCCAGGCTTGAATGTCATCCGTGTCTTGCTGCATGTGGACTCAACTACATCAGTAGCTGAAGAGCTACTAATGGTACTGCATTCCCACTTCTGACTTTATGATGGAGGTTCTGTCATTGATGAAGCAGCTGAAAATGGTTAGGCCAAGAATATTGCCCTGAGGAACATCTGCAGTAATCTTCCCTCGCAATCTTCCCAACCTCTGCCAACTCCTGTCTCCCTGCCTATATCTCTCACCCTCTCTCCTCAGGACTTCTTTTACATGGTTGATTTCCAACAAGCACAATTATCTTCCTTTGTGCTAAAACCAGCAGAAAGGTTTCCCTTGGTTCCCATTAACAACAATTTTGCAACAGGATCCTTGAAGCATTGGTCAAATGCTGCCTTGATGCCACCAAACATTTCCAAGTCAGCTGTACTGACAATGTTTGGATTAAGGTTGCCAAACTGAGAGACAGTCAGCAGATCATTGCTGATTAAGTGCTGCTTAAGTACCACTGACTTTGCTAATGACTGAGAGTAGATTGTGAGGTAGTAATTGTCTGGATTGGATTTGTCCTTTTTGTGGACATGATAAACCTGGCCAGTTTTCCAAATTGTCAAGTAGATGCCAGTATTGTACCTATATTGGATCAGCTTGGCTAGGGGCATGGATAGTTCTGGAGTTTGAGTACCTTAGCAGAACATTGAGGTCCACAACTTTTGTTATATCTAGTTCACTCAATTATTTCTTGATATCATCGAAAGTAAATCAAATTGGCTGAAGACTGACATCTGAGATGCTGACACCTCAAGAGGCCAAGATGTATCATGCACTCAGCATTTCTGGCTGAAACTAGATGTGAATATTTCGGCTTTGTCTTCTTTCTTGATGTGCTGGGATATTTGTGAATTCTCGAACTCGAGTTAGTTTTTTTTTGTAAATATATTTATTAGCAATTTTTTTTTAACTTTACAAACATATGAAGTTATTGAAAAAAACAATCAATCACAAATATCAGTACAATAAAAAGAAAATAAACACAAATTACAATACAACTACTATCTGCTAACACTAACCTACTCTATAATACAAAGCAAACCCAAACACTGTGCAAAGCAACACCAAAAAAAAAGAAAGAAAAGCAAAAAAAACCAAAAAATCCAACAAAATACAGAACAGCTATACTCGGCGCAAGGCTCCCAAACAAACAGGAGCATTGTATACATACCCGTATTAACTCGGGAGACCCCCTCCAGGGCCCAGGGCTTGACAAATCTAATCATCCTGGTTAAACAAACGCCCTAGTTAAGATAATTGATAAATCTATATCCAAATAACTCAAGTAGGGTTGCCATGTCTTATAAAAATTGTCTGTTGTGTGGTACACCATGTGTGTGAAATGTCCAAGAGAATGTGCTCCATAATTAATTTCTGCCATCCCAGCAAGCCCGGCGGATTCTCAGACACCCAATTCATCAGAATATTCTTCCGTGCACAGTGTGCAAGAATGTTAAATAGTTTCTTCCCATGCCCTTCTAAAGATGATAAATTCGGTAGACCTAAGAGGAGAGATATTGGGTCTACTTTGACTTCAATCCTCAATACCCTCCCTATCTCTCCCGCCACAACACTCAACTATGGAGCATTTGGCATGTCCAGAAGCAATGGGTAAGAGTACCTAACCTTATTTTACATTTGGGGCACACTGAAAATGCTTCTTTTTTAAACCTCGCCAGACGGCCTGCTGCCAGATGAGCCCTGTGCAGAACTTTTAACTGCGTAGCGCATGTCCTGTTACAGATTAAGATCTTTCGAGTATTCTCCCATGTTTCACAAGAGATCTCCACTCCCAGCGCTTGCTCCCAGACCTCACATAACCGGTTAATACCCTGCCAGGCCCTGCCACCCAGCAGGCGATAGAGAGCACTAACCGAAAGGGTGCTTGTGGAGCGTAGCAACAACCACTCTGTATCGGGCTTATAGAGCTTAGTGAGAAGTGTAGTCTTCTTCTGGATGAAATCCCTAACCTGAAAAAAACGGAAAAGGTCTCTGCTGGGCAACCCGTATTTGCGGCTCAGTTGCTCAAAAGACATCATAACCTCCCCCTCAAAAAGGTCTCCCAAACTACAAACTCCTCTCGCTGACCATAGTTTGAATCCTGAGTCCATCATCCCTGGTCGGAACCCTGGCATGCCAACTATAGGCATAAGTGGCGAAGTCTTGGATAAACAACCCCCTGACGCATCGCCCTCCATGCCTTGACTGTACTAATGACAATGGGTTTCCGGCAGTGGTCCATAACTGTCCTTATCTTATCCATGAACAACAGGTTAATAAGAGGGCACTTTGCCTGGGAGGCCTCGATATCCAGCCATATTGAGTTTGGATCATTACCTACCCAATCGCAGACAAAGAACAGCAGGGAACTCAATTGATACCTTCTGATATCTGGGAAATCAATTCCTCCCCCTCCTTGAGGCAACTGCAATTTAGTAAGTTTGATGACGGGCCGCCCACGATGCCAGACAAAGGAACCAAACCATCCCATAAGCTTCCGCAGCATTGACCTGGGAAACATTATAGGGAGCATACGCATGGAATAAAGCAAACGATGAAGAACATTCATCTTAATGAGAGATATTTGGCCCAGCCATGAAATTGGAAGAGCCTCCCATCTCTGGAGATCTCACCTAATATTGTCGAGCAAAGTTACTCTGAAATAACAGATCAAACTTGGGGATAATAAAAATGCCGAGGTACCAGGACCCTGCCCGTGACCACTTAAAAGGGAACTTAGAGCCACCTTCAACTTCTGGCACATCCTTAAGGTTCCCCAAAGGCATAGCCTCCGATGTTGCAAAGTTAATCTTATATCCTGAAATAGCCCCAAATGAATTGATACATTATATCAAATGGGGTATGGAGGTCATCAGGTTCGATAAAAATAGAAGAACATCATCCGCGTACAATGTAATCTTGTGTGCCCTCGATCCCACTTCCGGAGCGGTTATGTGGACGTTCTGATGAAGAGCCTCTACCAGCGGCTCTATCACCAACGTAAACAACAATGGTGAGAGGGGGCAGCCTTGCCGACTACCCCTACCCATTGTAAAATTCCCAGACTTCACCCCGTTGGTGAATACCGCGGCCAGAGGGTGGCAATATAAAACCTCCACCCACCTAGCAAAGACTCCACCCAACCCGAACTGTTCTAAGACATAAAAAAAAACGGCCATTCCACCCGGTCAAATGCTTTCTCTGCATCTAAGGAAATCACCAACCCCTGCATCGATTGTTGCTGACAAACTTGGACCACATTCAGCAACCTTCTAATATCATAAGAGGACCTACGGCCCCTTATAAAGCCTGTCTGGTCCTCTATAATATGGGGCAACACCCTTTCCAATCTTAGCGCCAGGATCTTGGACAGAATCTTGAAGTCTGAATTTAACAGAGAGCTGGGCCTGTATGAGGCACAATCCTCAGGAACCTTCCCCTTCTTAAGAATTAAGGAAATATTAGCTTTCCTCAAAGATGGTGGTAGGCGTTCATGCATATAGGAGTGATTGTACATCTCCAACAAAATCCCTATAAACTCCTTATAAAACTCACCCGGAAGACCATCAGGGCCAGGTGCTTTCCCACTCTGAAATTGCCTAGCTGCCTCCTGTATTTCCTGAACTGTCAAGGGGGCATTAAGGAGAGAGGCCTATTCCAAAGTTATCCCTGGGAGGTCCGGTTCTTAAAAAAAGGTCTCCATTTAGCACTCCTATCTTCGCAACCTTCAGACCAATACAATTCAGAGTAAAAGCTCCAAAAAGCCTCATTAATCTTTTTAGCATCATATGTAAGGACCCCAGTGCTGTCTGTAATTGCAGTAATGGATTGGGGAGCACGCTTTTTCCTAGTCAGGTATGCTAACTACTTTCCTGGCCTATCCCCATATTCAAACAGCCTCTGTCTAGCAAAAGCAAGTTCTTTCTTTGCATTTTGTGTCAGTATTGAATTCGAGGCAGCCCAAAGGGCTGTGATCCGCTGTAGCTTAGTCACTGAAGGCCACGCAAAATGTGCTGCCTCCGCGGCTTTCAACCGCATCTCAAGTAGACGCTGCTGTTCCTCCTTCTGTCGTTTCCAACTAGCCGAATAGGAAATAGCTAATCCCTAACAAAGGACTTAGCAGTCTCCCATAGCATGGACAGACTACTAGCCATGCCTGAGTTGATAGCCAAGAATTCCTGAAACTTCTTCAAAAGGTATTCCACAAATTTGGAATCCTTAAGGAGAAAGGGGTCCAAACACCAGTGCCGCAAACCTAGCCCTTCACTCTTGGCCTTAACCTCCAAATATACTGCCGCAAGATCAGAGATAGCAATATTCACAATTTTACAACCCATAATCAAATCCAGAAGGGCTGAGAGAACCAGAAAGAGGTCAATCCTCATGTGACATTTATGTGGGTTTGAAAAAAAGGTGAAGTCCCTGCCGGTAGGGTGAAGACATCTCCAATTTACCACCAGCCCCAACTCCTCGCATAAGTCAACCGCCTGCTTGGCCTGCAAAGAAATAGTTGGGGGCCCACAAGGCATCCTGTCCACTGTCAGATCCAAAAGACAATTAAAATCCTCCCCTAGAATAATGTGCCGTGTTTCAAAAGCACTCAACTTTGAGAAAGCACTAATCAAAAATTTGAGGGGATGCGCCGGAGGACAGTAGACATTTAAAATGCCATATTCCTCCCCATGTATCAGGGCTTTAAGTTGTACAAACCGTCCCTGCTCATCTTTCACCTGCTCTAATAATGTGAACTGAAGATTTTTCTGGATAAGTACTGCCACTCCCCTAATTTTAGTAGTAAAGGATGAAAAGAATACCCGGTCATAACCCCCCTGTTGTAATTTCAGGTGTTCCCCATCATCAAGATGGGTTTTCTGCAACAAAGCGATGTCAACCTTTTCCCTCTTAAGGCTAGAAAGCACTTTTTTCCTTTTAATAGGCGAATGACTTCACTTAATGTTCCAGGTGCACCATTTAATAAGACACTTAGCCATATGCCCTTTCAGACATCCTTGGACCCCTTGGAGGGAGAACCCTGCTTACAAAGCGCTGAGCATAAGTAAATAAAGACTCATAGAATCGAAAAACTATATATACAAAAACTACGCTATCATAACTATAAACAACTATTACTATCAAAAAAACTACGAAGAAAACCAACTATAGAACCTTGAATGGAAGACTCTTCCCCCTGCCCATAGGGGGCACTCACCCTACCCATCCCCTCCTTCACAGCTCCTTCAAACCTGGACTGTGCCCCAACCTTAGGCCAGAAAAAAAACAAGGAAATGATCCTTAAATCAAAAGACAAAGTCAGGATGAGCATTCCACCCACCCCTGGCTTCATGACATCCCTACTTGTGGTTACAAGAGAAGCAGAACAAACAAAAAAAAGAGAGACAACAAAGAACATCCACAAAATTTCCCATCAGAAAAATCCAATTATTAAAAAAATAGGAACAACTTATTCCAAAGTCTTTCCCCCCTTTCCAAAAAGGAAATTATTAGGGAGAAAGAAAGGAATTTAAAAAAAAAGGATGGGAAAACATGGGAAAAAATAGAAAAGAGAACAAACATTAACCATATTCTTAAGGCCAATCCGTCTATTTTAAAGTATCCACAAAGTTTTTAGCCTTATCCGCCAAGTCAAATTATAAACTGAGTCCTCGTGGCTGAAACGGAGTACTGCGGGGTATCTCATGGAGTACTGGATGCCCAGGTTCCTCAGCCTCTTTTTAACTTCATCGAAGGACTTCCTCTTTCAGATTACAGCTGCTGAAAAATCCTGGCAAAACATGATTTTTGACCCCTTGTACAGCAGCACCTGCAGATCTTTTCCCAGGGATTTGGAAGCTCCGTTGGTGTTCAAAGTTTGTGAGAAGATTTGTAGCTCGGGTGCTCGTTGCTGTGGTTCTGTTCGCCGAGCAGAATGTTTTTGTTGCAAACGTTTCATTCCCCTGATTAGGTGACATCCTCAGTGCTTGGGAGCCTCCTGTGAAGCGCTTCTGTGGTGTTTCCTCCGGCATTTATAGTGGCCTGTCCCTGCCGCTTCCGGTTGTCAGTTTCAGCTGTCTGCTGTAGTGGCCGGTATATTGGGTCCAGGTCGATGTGTTTGTTGATGGAATTTGTGGATGAGTGCCATGCTTCTAGGAATTCCCTGGCTGTTCTTTGTTTGGCTTGCCCTATAATGGTAGTGTTGTCCCAGTCGAATTCATGTTGCTTGTCATCTGCGTGTGTGGCTACTAGGGATAGCTGATCATGTCGTTTCGTGGCTAGTTGGTGTTCATGGATGCGGATCGTTAGCTGTCTTCCTGTTTGTCCTATATAGTGTTTTGTGCAGTCCTTGCATGGGATTTTGTACACTACATTAGTTTTGCTCATGCTGGGTATCGGGTCCTTCGTTCTGGTGCGTTGTTGTCTGAGTGTGGCTGTTGATTTGTGTGCTGTTATAAGTCCTAGTAGTCGCAGTAGCCTGGCTGTCAGTTCAGAGATGTACTTGATGTATGGTAGTGTGGCTAGTCCTTTGGGTTGCGGCATGTCCTCGTTCCGTTGTCTTTCCCTTAGACATCTGTTGATGAAATTGCGAGGATATCCGTTTTTGGCGAATACCTTGTATAGGTGTTCCTCTTCCTCTTTTTGCAGTTCTGGTGTGCTGCAGTGTGTTGTGGCCCTTTTGACTAGTGTCTTGATGCAACTTCGTTCGTGTGTATTGGGATGGTTGGTTTCGTAGTTCAGGACTTGGTCTGTGTGTGTGGCTTTCCTGTGTACCTTTGTGGTGAATTCTCCGTTTGGTGTTCTCTGTACCATCTAGGAATGGGAGTTGGTTGTCCTTTTCTTCCTCTCTCGTGAATCGGATTCCTGTGAGTGTGGAGTTGATGATCTGGTGTGTTTTCTCTATTTCCGTGTTTTTAATGATTACAAAGGTGTCATCAACGTATCTGACCCAGAGTTTGGGTTGAATTTGTGGTAAGACTGTTTGTTCTAACCTTTGCATTACTGCTTCTGCTATGAATCCCGAGATCGGTGTGGATTTGGAAGCTCCTATGACTTTTTGCTTGTCCTTATATGAGTGGAAGTGCACTAGGACTGAGCCGGGGTGCTGCACTGGGCCCGACCTGTCACTGTAACCCGATACGCCCTTTCAATCTTCAGCCTGCTGGACTCGATGTGAAGGCCCAAAACCTTCGGCAGCCAGTTTTCAAAGAAACTGACTGGCTGGTCACCTTCCTCACCTTCAGGGAGCCCGACAATTTGGAGATTTATCCTCTGACCTCGATTTTCAAGGTCGTCGATATGGTTTCACAAGGCCCGCACCTCTCACTCCAGCACCTGGATCCGACTGGATGAGGACTCCATTGCAGCTTCCGAGGCCTTAGTTCGACCCTCCACCTCCTCCAGCCTCTCCCCGAGGCCCTGGATCTCCTGCTCGTGCTTCTGCAGCATGGATGCAATAGGTTGCACCTGTGCATAAATCTCCCCACGGATTTCCTCAGTCACAGCCGCAACTTTCAAGGCAAGTCTCTCCATCGCCGCAGCCAATTCCTGAGAGTCTGTCAGGTCCCCAGGGAGTTCAGGAGAGGCTGCTGCTGCTGCAGTCTCTGGTGTACTAGGTGCTGCAGGGGAGTGTCCTCCCTGCTGCTGTTTGCTTGCTTCTTTTCCCTTTGGCATCCTTCCCACTCCCAAATATTAACAAATATGTGTTCTGTGAGGTTTTAAACTAATATTTCCACCACATAAGTTGGCCAGGGATGGCAAAAAAACACCGGTGTACCTTGGCTGTTAGGCAGAGCTGTCCACAGCAGTCCTACAGAATCGCCACCATCTTGCCGAGTCCTGAATTAGTTGTTTAATTGACCATTAACATTCATCTCTTGTTGTGGCAGGACTGTAGAGTTTAAATCTGATCAGTTGGTTGTGGGATTGCTTATCTTTTCTTCCATGCTGCTTCCATGGTTTGGCACACAAGTGGTTCTGCATTGTAACTTCACCAGATTGAAGCTACTATTTTTTTGGTATGTCCGGTACTGCTCCTTCTCCTTCACTCCTTGTTGAATCAAAGTTTGTCCTTTGACCTGATGGTAATGTCAAGATGCAGGATAGGCCGGATCATGAGATTAACATTGTCATTGAATACAGTTCTGCCTCTGCTGATGGCCCGCAGCACCTCATTGATGACCAGTTTTGAACTTCTAAACCTGTATCCATCCTATTTAGTACATAGTTGTACCACACGTCATAGTGGAGAATATCCTCAGTGTGAACATAAGAACTAGGAGCAGGAGTAGGTCGTCCGGACCTTTGAGCCTGCTCTGCCACTGAATAAGCTTATGGCTAATTTTTTTGTGGACTCAGCTCCATTTACCTGTGTTTTCATCATACCCCTTAATTCCTTTATTTTTCAAAAAAGTATCTACCTTAGCTTTAAAAGCCATTACTGAAGTAGCGTCAGCTATTTCCCTGGCAAGATTAACCCTCTGGGTGAAGAAGTTCAGCTCTAAACCTGCTTCCTCTAATCTTGAGGCCATGCCCTCTTGCCCTAGTTTCACCTACCAGTGGAAACATTCTGTCTATTTCTATTTTATCAATTCCCTTCATAATTTTATATGTTTGTACGAGATCCCCCTGAACATGGAACTGTGATGGTCAATCTTACCAATGCACACATGGACAAATGATTCCGTGACAGATATATTAGTGAAGGCTAAGTAAAGTGAATCTACCTTCCTGTGATTCTCTAATCACCTACTCCAAGCTCAGACTAGTAAATATGTCTTTCAGGACACAGGCAGTTCAGTCAGTAATGGTTCTACTGAGCCATTCTGGGTGATGGACATTATTTCACATTCCACCCAGAATGTATCCTGTGCCGTCAGTGCCTTTCCTGGGGTGCTCACAGGCAGGAGTACAAACATGACAGCTGAGGGAAAGATAGAACATAGAACATAGAAGAATACAGCGCAGTACAGGCCCTTGGGCCCTCGATGTTGCGCCGATCCAAGCCCACCTAAACTACACTAACCCACTATCCTCCATATACCTATCCAATGCCCTCTTAAATGCCCATAAAGAGGGAGAGTCCACCACTGTTACTGGCAGGGCATTCCATGAACTAACGACTCGCTGAGTGAAGAACCTACCCCTAACATCAGTCCTATATCTACCCCCCCTTAATTTAAAGCTATGCCCCCTTGTAATACCTGACTCAATACGCGGGAAAAGGTAATCAACAGAAGGTTTCTTTGCCCATGTTTGATCTAATGCCACAAGGTCGCAGTTGAAGATCACCAGCATGACTCTTATCAGACCACTCTGCTATTGCATCGAGTGATTTTGTAAGACAGAGCATACCTGAGATAGTTATGGAGAAATCTGCATCCTTTGACCGAAGGTACAGCTCTCCCAGTTTTGGAAATAGATGTTACTGAGGACTTTGCGATGCTGGTGCCTAGGTTGATGCCAGGTGGTCAGTCCTGTTTTATTCTTATTTGACTGTCATAACTTGGTACAACTGAGCAGTCATTTTAGAGGGAGTTCAGAGTCAACTGAGTCTGGAGTCACATGCAGATCAGCCTGGGTAAAGGTAACAGATTTCCTTCCCAATGGAGCAATACTATAAGATTTTTTTTTAACAGAAATTT
This sequence comes from Chiloscyllium plagiosum, assembly GCF_037043375.1. Taxonomy (NCBI): domain Eukaryota; kingdom Metazoa; phylum Chordata; class Chondrichthyes; order Orectolobiformes; family Hemiscylliidae; genus Chiloscyllium; species Chiloscyllium plagiosum. The sequence continues at coordinate 72,508,925 of NW_028270152.1, read as the reverse complement.
GATTGTTCCATGATCTCATTGACTGAAAATAGTTTTTTTTTTAAATCCCAGCTTTACAGTAATTAGTTGAAGTTGCTGTGGTGGGATTTAAACTTGTCTCTCCAAGACATTAATCTAGGGTTTCAGAATGCTAGCCCAGTAATATTACCACAGTGCTGCAATTCCCTTGTGAAATGTGCAGCACAGTGAGATGTATGATAAAGCTTCCTCTAGTGCAAGGTGTAACATCTACAGGATGCAGAGCAGATACACACTTTAGTGATTGTTGACTACAAGATTCTTGATTGGGGTTGTTAACTTGGGCCAATCAGGAAAGCCCTAACTGACCAGTATAACCTCAAGATTAAAGATTAAAGATTCGTGTACCTTGTATCTCTCACTGTGTCTCACACCTGCACACACACACCATGGATGCTGGGGAAAAAATAAGCACTACCGCAGTTAGGTGGTAGTGTGGGGGTTAAATAAAAGAGGAAAAAAAAAGAAAAAAAACATGTAACATCAAGATTAAAGATTCGTGCACCTTGTGTCTCTCACACCTGCACACACACACCATGGGTGCTGGGGAAAAAAGAATAAGCACTACCGCAGTTAGGCGGTGGTGTGGGGGTAAAGAAAAAGGAAAAAAAAACAGGAGTGCCCCCCTTCACTGTTTCATCACTCAGCATTGCCCTTTGAGAAGGGCACTGCTTGTCACTGGCCACTCGGGTGTTTAAAAAAAAACAGAAAGAAAAATATAACCTCAAGATTAAAGATTCGTGCACCTTGTGTCTCTCACTGTGTCTCACACCTGCACACACACACCATGGGGAAAAAATAAGCACTACCACAGTTAGGTGGTAGTGTGGGGTTAAAAGAAAGAAAAGAAAAAAATATAACCTCAAGATTGGAGCACGCAGTGTCCACCAACACCCTTAAGCTGTTCAGGGAGAGATGGACACCGCAGTGAGTGGAGTGTATTATTTCCCCCTGCAACTCTATTTTTGACTTTATCCCTGACCTCCCCTTCACTGTTTGATCATGCAGCATTGCCTTTTGATGAGAAGGGCACTGCTTGTCACTGGCCACTTGAGTGTTTTCTTCCTGGTGGTGGAAATTGGATAAAGATTGGTACACCTATTGTCTTTCACTGTGTCTCACACCGGCACACACACATCATGGATGCTGGGGAAAATATAAGTAGGCAGTAGTGTGGGGGAAAATAAAAGAAAAAAAATCCACAAGATTACCGATACCCTCAAGGTTTTCAGGGAGAGGTGGGCACCGTGGGTCATGGAGTGTTTTATTTCCATCTCCAATTCTATTCTGATTTAATCCCTACCCTCCCCTTCACTTTTTCGTTAAAAATTAAAAAGTAAACTAAAATCTATACAAGCACAAGATTTAGAATCTCCTCATTTCAGAGGACTGACTCCAAGCTGGCTGGCCACAGCTGGTGTACTGTGCACAGGTAAATAAAGGGTGACTTGGTGACAGAATACCATCCTCTGTGCAGTTATTTCACTCACCAAAGCAACCGCACCTCCCAAACCTGTAAACTCCCAAGACCTCAAAGGTCAGGGCACCAGGATTCATGGAAAAATCAAATGTCACATGCCATCTGATTTGCATACATAATCAGAATTCCTTTATTATCACCAAGTCAGAATTTTGGAACCCTTGTCTTTTCCCTAGGATGGGGGATTTCAAGACTAGGGGACACATTTTTAAGATGAAGGGAGAGAGATTTTCTTTAAAAAGTCAAAATGTTTTACAGTGTGATTTGCATGTGGAATGAAGTGGTGGAATTGGGTACACTTACAATGTTTAAAAGACACTTGAATACATACATGAACAGGAAAGGTTTGGAAGGATCTGGGCCAGGAGCAGGCAGGTGGGACTAATTTAGTTTGGATTATGTTCAGCATGGATTGGTTGGACCAATGGGTCTGATTCTGTGCTATATGACTCTATGAGAGCATGTGGGAACACATTCACCACAAGAAGTGTCCAAGAATATGACCCACTACCACTGTCGTGAGGGGAAACAAATGAGCAATCAATGCTGGTCTTGCCAGTGACTCCCATGCTATATGAATTAATCTTCAGAAACTCTTTCCAAACCAAACAGCTTATCCCTAAATTCCATTTTCTTTACTCAAGATGCTGTGGCTTTCTGAGTAGCTTCCCAAATTTTGTGCCAAATCCTCTTGTGCTTTGGGCCTGTACCTACTCAAGCTGATTCCATAATTAACATGGAAGAGAGACTTTCATCTCTTTGGTTTGGCCTAGATCAGAATTGAAATCTCAAAGGTGAACTCCTGTTGCTCCGGGTAGCTGCATTAAGAATTATTCTCATTCATCTCAAGGGTAGCTTCCTTGACTCTTTGCTCCTAATAAGGGGTAATCTCAATAGGAGTGTCCTTTGGACTTCGATCCACAAACTAGTGCCAATCTAAACAAGGTCATCCAAAGAGAGTACAAGATCATAGAATCCCTACAGTGTGGAAGCAGGCCATTTGACCCATCAAGTCGACACCAACCCTCCGAAGAGTATCCCACCCCCTACCCTATCCCTGTACCCTGCATATCCCATGGCTAATCCAGCTAACCTACACATTCCTGAACCATGGGAGAAAACCAGAATGCCCAGACGAAACCCACACAGACATGGTGAGAATGTGCAAATTCCACACAGACAGTTGCCCAAAAGTGTAATCGAACCCAGGTCCTTGGTGCTATGAGGCAGCATTGCTAACCACTGAGCCATCATATCTCACACAGTGATTGTCAGTGGAAATGCTGCACAAAAGAAATTGAACCAAAACCAGCAGTTAATATATCATCCCAAATTGATGCATTGTATTTTAAAAAGACTGTACTGGGTTATATACATTTCACACATCCTGGCTAATCAAAAGCATGCTTTAAGAAGTCTGCAAGTATTCCTACTAAGAGGAACATGCTGACTCAGCAAAGGGCTGTTTCAATGATAATTATTTGTGTGCAGTTTGCTCACTTATTGAATGATCTTGAGATATAACTAAAGGGGACAGATTATTTCTATATTGTTTATGCTTCATACAGGTATTCATCTGTGGCAATCTAGAAAAACAAGTTAAAAGTAATGCTCTTGCGTCAGTACCTCAGGGAGATGGTTTTCTGTCATCACCCTCATGTGTTGGTTGATTACTGCAGTGTGTGAAGGGTCTTTAAGTTTTACTAATAGCTCTAGTATTATACTGAATCCAGAAAGTGCCCGGGTTTATTCCTTAACCTGTGCCGCTCTCAACCAAACCTTCAATGGGGTTAAAATAGTTGTTGACAGCACCAAATAGAATCATAGAGTCTCTACAGTGTGGAAACAGGCCATAAACCCCACGTCCACACTGACCCTCCAAAGAGTATCCCACCCCAGACCCATTCCCCTCCTCTATTACTTTACATTTCCCCTGACTAATGCACCTAACTTGCACATCCCTGAACACTACGGACAATTTAGCATGGTCAATTCACCTAAACTGCACATCTTTGGACTATGGGAGGAAACCAGAGCACCTGGAGGAAACGCAGACAGACACAGGGAGAATGTGCAAACTCCACACAGACAGTGGAATCGAACCAGGGTCCCTGGTGCTGTGAGGCTCCTTAGGAAGCATAAAAAGTTTTGAAGTTCCATTATTATTCACTCACCTTTGGCTGGTAAAGTCTACAGAATTAATTTTAGTTTCTGTGGTATTTTGACAGATCAGTTTAATACAGGAAGGAATTGTTCGGGAGTCCAGTTGAAATCCCAGTCCTTCCCCTGACAGCTGTTTGATGTTGAACCAGACATGTTGCATTCTTGGTATCAGATTTGTCTATAAGATGAGATTCTGACCAAATCCCCATGTCATCACTAAGACCAACTGTTTCTACCTCTGTAACATCACTCAATTCTTCCGTGCTTCAGCTCATCTGTTAACGAATCCTCATTTACATTGATTTTATCGTTGTTACATGTACCTAGATACAGTGAAAAATGTTTTGTGTGCTCAACTGGCAGATTGTACCATACAAAGTGCACCAAGTATCAGAACAGAGTGCAGAATAGTGGTACAGGTGCAGAGAAAGTGCGGAGAGAGAGGAATCACCATTAACATTTCATGTCTTTATTACTGCTATTGTTTTCACAACAGTGACAACACTCCAAAGGTACTTCATTGGTTGTAAAATGTTTGAGACATCCAGTGGTTATGAATCCACGACGTAAATGCAAGTCTTCTGTTTCTTTTTCCTCTGTATTTGGCTATTCCAGTGCATACCTGACTATTCTACCTGCATTTGGTTAAGATTATCAAAAACTCTGCTGCCTTTCCTCTCACCAGGTCTTATTCACCCATCACACTGCTATTACAGAAATCTAGATTTTAAAATTCTCTGAATGTTTGCCATCTCTCTATGGCTTGCATCCTTGCTATCTATGTAATCTCCATCAGACCCAGTGAATAGCTTCCTTCTGGTCCTTTGACTTATGGTCGAATATCACTCACTTATGTGAATACATTTCAGCAATAGGAACTTTATGATAGCAGTCACACAGACATTTAGAGCTCACTAAGGATTCCATCTTTTTATATAGGATCTTCCTGGAATGGACAAGATCAGTCCTGCCTGCTCTGGTTCCAGCACACCACGTGGCAGTCTCATGTCCGGTCATAATCCCATGAGTCCAGATGCTATAAAGCTCATGCATAGACACAGGTAAGTGAGGCTGAGCCAGGTTTGTTGTTCTGAGGCCAAACAGTCTGTCCTCAGGAAAGGGCTCATGTTCGTACCCCTCCACCCCACCTCAACAAATTCCGAACAGGCCACGATGTGGATCTCTTCTTCCGCTGCCTCCACCTCCATGCCTTCTTCTTTGACAAAAACTCCTAACCTCCCTCTGAGGACCCTTCTCCCACCTCCAACCTTCCTCGTCCACTTGGTCACCCCCCTCTGGCCTTCTACATGTCCTAAACCTCTATATTGCAGACTGCTGATGTGACAATAGCTGCCTCAATTTTTCCACCTCCCCCACCCACTCCAACCACACCCCATCTAAATGTGCAGCACTCCACTCTCACCTCACCATCAAACCCGCTGACAAAGGCAGGGCGGTGGTAGTCTGGAGAACTATATCGCAAAGGCTGAATGCCAACTCTCTGACACCACGTCCTAACACCCCCTTGTCCATGACCTCACCACGCATATCATGCCAAAATCACTCTCACTGACCGTGCCCTCAATGGCTCTGGTGATCTTCCCTCCACTGCCTCCAAACCATAGACCCCAGGCCCGCACTGCCTGGATCTACCTGCTCCACAAGCCCAACTATCCATTGACTCAGCATGCTCCTGTCTCATCACTCATCTCATCCTATCTCAACTCCATTCTCTCCCGCTTGGTTCAGGCACTTCCCACCTACATCCGTGACACCAACCATGTCCTCCACCTCTTCAGTAACTTCCAGTGCCCGGTCCCCAACACTATATCTTCATTATGGATGTGCAGTCTTTATACACATCCATACCCTGCAAGGATGGCCTCCGGGGCCTCTGCTTCTTCCTCTCCAACAGACCCATCCAGTCTACCTCCACCAAATACCCTCCTCCGCCACGCCAAACTGGTCCTCACCCTCAACAACTTTTACTTTAACTCCTCCCATTTCCTCCAGGGGGTGGCCATGGGCACCTGGATGGGCCTGCCTCTTTGTCAGCTATGTCAAATAGTCCCTCTTCAGTACCTACGCAGGCAGTGTGCCCTAAATCTTCTGCCTTTGCATCCATGACTGCATCGGTGCAGCGTCCTGCACCCAGGCTGAACGGGAGCACTTCATAGACTTCACCCACAACTTCCACCCAGCTCTCAAATTCACTTAGTCCTTCTCGGATACCCGTTTCCCCCACCCCCCACACCTCCCCACTACCACCCCCAGCACCCCCTTTCCATCTCCAGCCACAGTCTCCAGAGGGACTTTTACTACAAACCCACAGGCTCCCAAAACTACTGGGCTACACCTCCTCCCACCCAATATCCCCTGCAAGAACTCCCTCCCGTTCTCCCAATTCCTTCACCTCTGGCGCATCTGCTTGGACAAAGAGACGTTACACTACCAAGCATCCTAGATGTCCATCTATTTCAAACTATTTGCTTTTCCTCGCTCTGTCATCCAGACAGTCCTCCTACACCACCTCCATTCCCATTCAATTGCTCTAAACCCACCCACCTCCAAACGAAATAAAGACAGAGTCCCCCTTGTCCTTACCTACCACCCACCGGTCTCCGCATCCGACACATCATCCTTAAACTCTTCTGCCAACTCCCTTCGACAGTGCTTGGTTTGCGCCAATCTCCCCACCAATTCGCCTGAACCCCCAGGTACTTTCCCTTGCAACCAGAAAAGATGCAAAACCTGCTGGTACACCATCCCCCCTCACCTCCATCCAGGGCCCCAAGCAGTCCTTCCACGTGAGACAGAGGTTCACCTGCCTCTCTTCCAACCTAGTTTACTGCATCAGGTGCTCCCGATGTGGTCTTCTCTACATCGGGAAACAAATGAAAACTTAGCGAACGAATTGCCGAGCATCTCAGCCAGGCCCACATGGGCCGAACAGACACCCAGTCACCGCCCGCTTTAATTCCCCTTCCCACTCCCTTTCCAACATGACCGTCCTTGGCCTCCTCCATTGCCACAACGAAGCAAACTGCAAATTGGAGGAACAACACCTCATCTTCTGCCTGGGCAGCCGACAGCCCAGAGGACTCAACACTGAGTTATCCAATTTCAAATAACCTCCCTTACAATCACCCAACTCCTTTCCCAGTCCCTCCCTTCCACTCCTCCCTGCCACCAACCAGATTCATCCCTGCCATTGACAAATCAGGTCGTACCTTCTACTTGTCTTCACCTGTCCCCACTACACCACCCTGCCCTCACCGCCCCCCCCCCCCTTATCACCCCCTACACCCACCCCCAGTCCTTAAGAAGGGTTACACCTGAAACATCGACTGCTGGTAGGTATAGGGAATGCTGGATGACGAAAGAAATTGAGGGTTTGGTTCAGAAAAAGAAGGAAGCATATGTCAGATATAGACAGGATAGATCGAGTGAATCCTTAGAAGAGTATAAAGGAAGTAGTAATATACTTAAGAGGGTAATCAGGAGGGCAAAAAGGGGACATGAGATAGCTTTAAGGAGAATTAAGGAGAATTCAAAGGGTTTTTACAAATATATTAAGGACAAAAGGGTAACTAGGGAGAGAATAAGGCCCCTCAAAGATCAGCAATGTGGCCTTTGTGTGGAGCCGCAGAAAATGGGGGAGATACTAAATGAATATTTTGCATCAGTGTTTACTGTGGAAAAGGATCTGGAAGATATAGACTGTAGGGAAATAGATGGTGGCATTTTGCAAAATTTACAAATTACAGAGGAGGAAGTACTAGATGTCTTGAAACGGGTAAAGGTGGATAAATCCCCAGGACCTGATCAGGTGTACCCGAGAACTCTGTGGGAAGCTAGAGAAGTGATTGCTGGGCCTCTTGCTGAGATATTTGTATCATTGATAGTCATAGGTGAGGTGCCGGAAGACTGGAGGTTGGCAAACATGGTGCCACTGTTTAAGAAGGGCGGTAAAGACAAACCAGGGAACTATAGACCAGTGAGCCTGAGCTCGGTGGTGGACAAGTTGTTGGAGGGAATCCTGAGGGACAGGATGTACATGTATTTGAAAAGGCAAGGAATGATTAGGGATAGTCAACATGGCTTTGTGCGTGGGAAATCTTGTCTCACAAACTTGATTGAGTTTTTTGAAGAAGTAACAAAGAAGATTGATGAGGGCAGAGCAGTAGATGTGATCTATATGGACTTCAGTCAGGTGTTCGACAAGATTCCCCATGGAAGACTGATTAATATGGTTAGATCTCATCGAATACAGGGAGAACTAGCCATTTGGATACAGAACTGGCTCAAAGGTAGAAGACAGAAGGTGATATTGGAGGGTTGTTTTTCAGACTGGAGGCCTGTGACCAGTGGAGTACCACAAGGATCGGTGCTGGGTCCTCTACTTTTTGTCATTTACATAAATGGTTTGGATGCAAGCATAAGAGGTACAGTTAGTAAGTTTGCAGATGACACCAAAATTGGAGGTGTAGTGGACAGTGAAGAGGGTTACCTCAGATTACAACAGGATCTGGACCAGATGGGCCAATGAGCTAAGAATGGCAGATGGAGATTAATTCAGATAAATGCGAGGTTCTGCATTTTGGGAAAGCAAATCTTAGCAGGACTTATACACTTAATGGTAAGGTCCTAGGGAGTGTTGCTGAACAAAGAGGCCTTGGAGTGCAGGTTCATAGCTCCTTGAAAGTGAGTCGCAGGTAGATAAGATAATGAAGAAGGCGTTTGGTATGCTTTCTTTTATTGGTCAGAGTATTGATTACAGGAGTTGGGAGGTCATGTTGCAGCTGTACAGGACATTGGTTAGGTCACTGTTGGAATATTGCATGCAATTCTGGTCTCCTTCCTATCGGAAAGATGTTGTGAAACTTGAAAGGGTTCAGAAAAGATTGACAAGGATGTTGCCAGGGTTGGAGGATTTGAGCTATAGAGAAAGGCTGAACAGGCTGGGGCTGTTTTCCCTGGAGTGTCGGAGGCTGAGGGGTGACCTTGTAGAGGTTTACAAAATTATGAGGGGCATGTATAGGGTACATAGGCAAAGTCCTTTCCCTGGGGTCGGGGAGTCCAGAACTAGAGGGCAAAGGTTTAGGGTGAGAGGGGAAAGATATAAAAGAGACCTAAGGGGCAACGTTTTCATGCAGAGGGTGGTACGGGTATGGAATGAGCTGCCAGAGGAAGTGGTGGAGGCTGGTACAATTACAACATTTAAGAGGCATTTGGATGGGTATATGAATAGGAAGAGTTTGGAGGAATATGGACCGAGTGCTGGGAGGTAGGACTAGATTAGGTTGGGATATCTGGTCGGCATGGACGTGTTGGACCGAAGGGTCTGTTTCCATGCTGTACATCTCTATGACTTCTTCACCGCCTGATGCTGCCTAGTTTGCTATGTTCTTCCAGTCTCCTGCTTGTCTAGCTCTGATGAGCTCAGTTGATGACCTAATTTGCATAATTGATATAATTTGTACCATCACAATTTTATTGGACCACATTGGTTTAAAATCTGTGTCATTGGTTTCTCATACAGTATCTTTTGAACAAAGAGTTGCTACAGAGGGGCTGATATTCAAAATGGTTTTGATTTATGCTTTAGATATTTTCTAATCAATTTGTTCAGGGATGTTATTACACACCTGCATGCTTCCAGAATTTTACGTTTTTTCAGTTCACATTTTCAGCATCCATAGTATTTTGCATTATAATTTAGTAAAGCTTTAAACTGTCAAAGCACCTAAGTTACGAATGACTTTGCAGTGGCTGTAGTATGGTGGATGTGAAATCTGGTTTATGCAAACAATGATATGGAAAGATTGGGTTTCAGAAGAATGTTGACCAGAATACAGAAAACAGCATCTCCAACAATGGAATACTTACTCAGTGAGCCTTATAGTGGCAGAAGCATGATAGTAACCAGCATTGTTCGGCTGATGTCCTTTTGAGTGTCATGTATGATATATAGAGGTTTCTTTGAAAAGATTAATATAATGGGATAGTATCCATGAAATATCTGTGGTTGAATCAGGTGTGACATTCTTGCTTAGTCACATTGTGAATGCTGAGACTGGACTGGCTGAACATAAAAAAATTCTATCTTAATTCATTTCCTCAGCCCACTGAACTTGCTTGGCTCCAGTAGACATTCCTCATCTTCATTATCCTCACAGACATCCAGTGAGGTTGGAAACCTTGTCATCCTCACAGACGGTCTTGTAGGAGAAACCATTGATGACCCATTCCGCATGCAGGTATGGTAGTTCCTGTTTTTGTTTTCCTGTATTATTCACTACTTCTGGGCCATTAGAGTGGATATGGTAGGTGCTGAGCCTTTAACAAGGAGCAGAAGAGAGTGGAACAGATTGTTTATGTTCCTTTTCTATTGAGAAACGTCTGTCCATGGTAGCCCAGCTCTGTAAATGAGTTGCTGTGTGAAGGGTTATCACAATCATAGATCTCACTGTGAGAAATGGAAATTAAGAAGCTCCTCCTGAGCATCTACTGGTATGGTGCAATGGAAATAGGGATTTAAATCCCCATGGATACATTAACAGGAATGAAATTCCAACAGAGATAATAATAGAAGTTAAATCCTAATAATGACAGTAAAAGCAAACTCCAAATGACAAAAGTAATGAAGAAAACCTCAAAAAGGGCAGTAGCAATGCTAATCTTTAATGAGAACTATAATGTAGTCACAAGAACTGTACTAGGAGGAGCATTAACTAAGCAAATCCCAGCTCAGAAATAATAAAGATTGCAGCAAAAATATTGTTGATGGGAACTGCAACTGCAAAAGCCTCACAGTTAAAGTGTGATATAGTTGACCATAAAACACTTATCTTCTGAGTATGTGTAAACTTTATTAAGAAGAGCTGGGCATAAAATGGAGTATAAATATGTTTAAGTAAAACACTGTTTAGCAATCACCATAAGTTGCCAATCTCAGAAACAATCACATATACAGAGCATCCTCAAGCCAAAACAAATTTCACAATTAAGTTGATAATCCTTTCAGTGGTTCAGTCATGCCCATTTTAAGTACATAAGGGATCATTCCCATCCTGATGTTGTTATACAAGCTACAGCAATAAACCTTTCCACAAGCCATTCTGTGATATGTTTTTGATGAACAGATGAAAGAGGCTAACTAAAAAGAAATCACTTTTTCCATCACTGGCCTGATTACAGCCTATGTTAAGTCAGCTAATCTCAGATAGTAGGAACAATGCAGTTAACCTCAGTGTTCCTAGGTTAGGGATGGAAAAAGTCAACCAAGATTCACAATTCTAATCTCTATTCAGTGGCACCTGCTGGGAAGCACATGGATAGTAATATTGATGAGGAATTGTGGTGTCTTCTGTCGTAGAATAGCTGTCAGCCCTCACCATCTAAAGTCATGCACGGCCACTTAGGTGATGTACAAGGAATGACTCACATGTTACAAAACCTCTACCCCATAAAAGGTCAGGATCTTCAGAAGTGATGGGGACAAAATTGGGGATGGGATGAAATTAATATTCTTCTTCATTTTGGAGATAGTGTTTGATAATTGATATGAATTCTCTGATTTTAAGAGACAAATCAAATACTCAAGATGAGTCAGTGATCTGTAACCTCTGCAAGTCCATCTGTTAACCTGCTGTTGTTTTTATCCTGTCAGGGTTCTCTGCACATGCTCTTTTTTTTCTGCTACTTTAACTGCTTTCTGCAGCTTGCTTATGCTAAAGCCAAGTTCCAGAACTCCATGATCAATGTCTCTGTTTTGTCATCATACCAGGCCAGTCCATCCACCTCCAGCCTGAGTTCCACACATTCTGCACCCTCACAGATGATCAATTCAGCCCCGTCTAGTGCACGAGGTAAGAACCTCTTTTAGTTGGAATTAATTTTCAGGGTCAACTTGCAGCTGAGCTGCACATCGCAGCTTTGCTTTTAAACACATACAAAACGATACACAGTGAGGTCACCGTGACCCTAATACATATGTGTAACTTCCTATTGCCACTTTTATGAAATTGAGATGTTCACATTTCCCCGGGACTCTGAATGAATGCACACTCATATTTATTTTGATCTTTTTGTGTCCATCTTCCCTACTTTAGTTTCTTTTTCTCTGTCTACACTTTTTTTAAACTATTTCATGCTGTCCTTTTGTACTACTTTTTGTTAACACTCTACCTTACCTCTCTCCATTTTTCTATCAATTTTGTACATTTGCTTCCTTTCTCTTTTTATCTTCACTTTTACCTGTCTTAACAAAGAACATTACAGTGCAGGAACAGGCCTTTTGGCCCTCCAAGCCTGTGCTGATCCATATCCTCTATCTGCCATCTATTTTCTAAGGGTCTGTATGCCTTTGCTCCCTGCCATTCACGTGTCTGTCTAGATACATCCTAAATGACGCTATCGTTCCTGCCTTATCACCTCCGCTGGCAACACATTCCACTGCCCTCTGTGTAAAGAACTTTCCACGTATATTTCCCCTAAATTTTCCCTTCTCACTTTGAACTTGTGACCCCTAGTAATTGAGTCCTCCATTCTGGGAAAACATTTCTTGCAATCCACCCTGTCTATACCTCTCATGATTTTGTAGACCTCAATCAGGTCCCTCCTCAACTGCCTTCTTTCCAATGAAAATAATCTTAATCTCCTCATATCTAGCACCCTCCATACCAGGCAACATCCTGGTTAACGTCCTCTGCACCTTCTCCAAAGCTTCCACCTCCTTAATGTGGTGACCAGAACTGTACGCAATATTCCAAATATAATTCATGTAATTCCTTTTGCCCTTTCTCCTTTTCTTCCCCTGATTCCATATTCTTCATTCAATATTCTCTCTTCATCGATTTTCTTTTTCTATTTTGTCTTTTTCCACTGGTCCCTCATCTACTGTTCCTCTTTCTGCCTATCCTCAGGTTCCCCATCATTATCCGATAAGTACCGTCATTCACGGGAGATTATGATGTTGCTGCCTCCTCACAGGGACAGGCCGAGTAGTGCTCTGTATCCTAATATGATGGAAAATGGACCGGTAAGTTACTGGAGGATTCCCTCAATTGGCATGTATGACAATTAAGCTTCAAAGTTGCTAGCTATCTGACATCATGTTGATTGAGATAAAGTGTAGGCGGAGCTTACACCTGTCATTTATCACAAGATTAATAATATTGTATTAGCAAAATCCAGATGAGCACAGGAACACTGAGTTGAAATCTTATCTAGTATTATAAAGTAAGGCTTCACCTCATTCCAAAACAACTTTCAAATTTTCATATACAAAAAAGACCATCACAGTGAAAATAACAATAGGAACAAGTGCTGAGAATTGAAGAGGATTGGCTAAAAACATGTTCAAGGCAGCCACTTTTTAAAATAGTTTACACAGAAATGGAGGAAGTGACAAAAGATTAGAATTTATGGCTCTGGTCTTCCCAATGTTCAATTGAAAACATTGTACCAGATAGATCCCTGGTGTTCATTGAAGTCAAAGGAGGTAATGGAGAGATCCAATTGGGATTCGTATGGAAGCTGAGCCCTGTGCTTGTAGGGGATATTACAAAAGGATCAAGAATAGATACCGGAGAGACTATGGATGCGATAATGGAGGGTGAGTAGAGGTAGTTTACGATGCAGCCATCTGAGGGTAGCTCACAGGGATTACCGGTAGAGGAAAATCAAGAAAATAGATGGGTGTGGTGAACCATGCAATATAATTTTGAGAGGAAGACAAGGTGGGAAAATACAGAACAATTACTGAATCAGAGGATTTGGATTGAAGGGATCTGAGCAGAAAGTATTGAAGTAGGCAACACATTTGAGTGACCTTGAAAGGAAAGGAAAAGCATGGATAGGTTGTATAGATTTTCAGAAGTGGAAGGGTTTATGTGGTACCTTTAAAATAGATATGATTGGTCCCTGACCTTCCAAAGCTATGAATATTTTCTGAGTGTGTACTATCTTGGAAGAACAGGAATGGGTCCTACAGATGAAAGCAAGGAGCAGATTGGTGTAAGTTGATTGATAGGAGTCAGTGGACAGCAAACTAGCACAAGGTCAGGAAAAGGAGAAAATATCTCCTAGTTATACAGTAATAATTCTCAATACTAGAAATAAAGAAATCCATGAACCCTCCTCACTTAACATTACAGGTGAAGGACAATTGTGCGAAGGAAATAGGTTTGAATGGGCAAGTAATTGTAGGGGCAAAGGTTGTCTTTGCCTTTGATAGTAGAAGTCTTTAGTTACAAAATGAGGTATGCAATCATGGTTGAATTAGATCTACTGAGCTCAATAGTTGCAACCATTGCATTTGATGGTACAATGGTGCAACTGTCCAAGGGAACTAGCAGAGGTTCAAAACAGCCAAAATTTAGTGAAAATGGGACTGTCAAAAGTGAAGGAGTTAGAGGAATTTGACAGGTCCCTGATGAAAGAGCTATCTTAGGGGCCAAATACAGGCAGTTAGGAGATTGTTAGTGAATTAATGGAAGTCTTTAAGGAGAATCTTGTTGATGCATAAAGGGTTTTGTTAAAATGTTATTTGTTCATGGGATGTGGACATTGCTGACTAATCAGTATTTATTGCTCAGAAGACAGTAAGAATCAACCACATTACTGTGGGTCTGGAATCAATAGGCAGGTTAGATAAGTTCGGCAGATTTCCTTCCCTAAAAAGATATTAATCAATCAAATGTTTTTTTTTAATGACAATCAACAATGGTAATATGGTCACCAATTGGCTAGCATTTTATTTCAGTATTTTTATTCAATTCACATTTCATACCATGGTGGAATTTGATCCCCTGTCCTGAGAACATTAGCCTCAGGTTCTGGATTACTAGTCCAGTGATGTTACCATGACATCGCTACCTCCACTTGTCATAGGGAATAATGAGAGTATAGGTAGGTAGATTAATGAAGTGATTAGAGAAGGCCTTATAAATAACATAAATCTCAAAAGTGGGGAGACCACCAAAATGACCAGACAACAGGCATAAATATGGAAAAAAATGGAAAATCCTGGAAGAACTCAGCAGGTTTGGCAGCATCTGTGGAGAGAGAAAAACAGGGTTAATGTTTTGAGTTCAATGTGATTTGTTCTGAATAAAGGCACATTGGACTCAATGTTAATTGTGTTTTTCTTTTCATCAATGCTCCCAAACCTTCTGAGTCTTCCAATTTTACTTTGGATTTCCATTATCTGCAGTACTTTGCTTTTATTTTGCCCATGGATATGGGAAGGGTGGTTATCTAAAGTGATTGAGCGAAGATGAAGGGATTTTAGGACTTTTAAATGTAGGCTGAAGTAACCCAATAATAAAGAGTGTAATAAAACATACATGTCTTCACACCATGCTTCGAGATAACCTTTGTCCTGATGCAGTTTAAGTACCAGTACACCATTACATTCCATTAGTATTAATATACTGTTACCTGACCACTTGGCATGAAAATCATTCATTTGTGCCTGTGTTTAGCAAAAGAGCATCCCTTCAGGATGCTCTATATTCAACACACCCAATACCACAAGATCAGGAAGTTACATTACTCACTGCACGTGGGGCAGGCTCAATGTTCAGTCAACAAATCATTATTCACACTGGTGGTCTTTTTTTCATTCACTCGTGAATGTCCAGCATTTATTGCCTGTACATAGTTGTCCTTGAGAAGGTGGTGATGAGCTGCTTTTTTTGAACTGCTGCAGTCCATGTGCTGTAGGTTGACCCACAGTGTCCTTAGGGGGGTTCTAGCTGTATAGATGTACAGAATGCTCCTCAGCTACACTTAGTATGAAACAGTGTCGCTGAAATGTTTAATGACAGCACCATCAGGTCAAATTACTAAAAGAGAGCTCACATAATGGATGTGAACTGGGCTGGACATTTGAAATTCCATTTGCTAAACAGTCACTGAGGTATACAGTATTCTGAGTGTTGTTATAAACTCCATAATATGCTGACTTGTGCTCATGATGTTACATTCTCATTACAGCCTTCTAGTTTCCAGCGGGCCCTAATTCAACAGGTGGTTGGACCTTGCAAACCATGCAGTGACCCTAATCTCTCTGTCGCTGAAAAGGGTAAGGATCAATTTAATCATTAATGATCAGTGGAGCAAAGGATTATTCATTTTTCCTGTTGGACCATAAAGGTCCATGTCCTATAAATTAACAATGACAAGTTCAGTATTTTTTAAAATATGCGAATGGGCTGTGCAACTGATTAACACAATACACTAAACTCTCAGCATTTCATGCACTTTCAAGTAGAATGCTCCTACCTGAAATGTCTTTGGCAATCTAACTCAGTTCCAAGTTGGAAAACCCAGCCCTGATTTGGCACTAAATAGACAATCTCTCTCTTCTGGGCCACAAGATGGCTGGATTAGGAAACAAATATGTCAAGTGCAATAGAAAACACTTTCTGAAAGATTTAAAGGAAGCTGGAAAGAAACACATACTAAACCTACAAGGTATCAAATAAAAACTGAAAGACTGCTGAAGCTGTGAATCAGAAACAAAAACAGAGGTTGCTAGAAAAGCTTAGCAGATCTGGCAGCATCTGTGAAGAGAAATCAAAGTTAATGCTTCGGGTCTGGTTACCCTTCCTCAGTGCTGGAAACCAAAGGTGAGACCATATGAGTCGGCAGCATGAACGGACACATTCGTGGGTGTGAGGAGGATGTATGCTGAATTACTAATAGGTGAATTTTGATTCAATTTGCCTATACTAGCAGATTTGACCAGTTTAGAGAGATGGGTTAGAGAGGCTGTTCTCTTTACAGGAAAAGATATCACAACATCAAAGGAGGCCATTTTGCCAGTCATGTTTGTATAACTGCTCCAAATGAGCAATTCATTTAGCTTCATTTTCCTGCAACCCTGCATATTCTTCATTTTCAAATAACAGTCTAATTCCATTTGAATGCTTCGATTTAACTTCAGCAAGTTAATCAAACATGGATTTCCCTTAAGAAATCTGTGTTGGCTTACTTTAGTTAATCTATAAGACTATTAATTTTATCTTAAGTGAGTGTTTAAACCAACTGTCCTGTTGTTGCTTGGTTTATTTTTACAGCCTTTTTTTGAACATGGGCAAAACATTTACAATTCTCCAGCCCTCTTCATCACCACCAAGTCTAAAAAAAGTTTAAAAATTATGTCCACTGACTTGGTAATTTTGACTCTCACTTTCCATACTACCATCAGATGCATCTCATCTGGTCCTGATCAGATTAAAGTACCTCTTCCTTATCAATTTTAAGCCATTCTAGTAAAAGGAAAATACAATGGATGCTGGAAATCTGAAACATAGAAAATGTTGGAGAAACGCAGCAGGTCTGGCAGCATCTGTGGAGAAAATAACAGCATTTTGAGTCCGATATGACTTTTCTCCATCTTCTATGTCTGAATTACCTCCTCTTTCTCAATGGCCAGGGTAGCATTTCCTTCCTTGGTAAAGACAGGTACAAAATATTCAGTTAATATCTCAGCTATGCCCTCTACCTCCTTAATCCTCTTACTGATCCCTAATTGGCCCTATTTCTCCTTATACCACAGTTTTACTATTTCTAAGCCTATAGAAGACATTGTTATTCCATTTTAAATTGGCTGCCAACCTCTTTTCAAATTTCCTCTTTGCAGCTCTTATTTGCATTTTCACCTCTCCTCTGAACTTTCTATATTCTGCCTGATTTTCAAGTATATTTTCTACCTAATATCAGTCATAAGAACACTTTTTCTTCTTTTCCTTAATTTCAATCTCTTTGTCATCCTTGGGGTCCTGTTTTTTTTTTCATATTGCCTTTCCTTTTTGAGAAAATATGCTTGAAATAATTTTTTTTGAAGGTAACTCATTGCTCAGCTATTGTTTTTCCAACCAAAGCAGATAGATTTTCTCTCAGTTAATCAGTTTTTAAAGTAATGTAATTATGTAATGTCCTAAGCATAGTACTGTTTGGTCTGTGACCAAGCAGGTCCCAATTTTAAAAAAGGATGCACGTGTGAATAAAGTGAAAATAGTATATTGTGCAATATTTACATGTGACAAAGTGATATTCTTAAAAGCACGCCATGCTACCATGTGCTCTCGTAACTGTTTAAGTTTTCTTTTCCTAGCTCTACATCTTGGTGTAACCCCAACATCAGCAGCTAAGGTGAAGGCAGGATGTTGTGTGTGATGCACCATTGGCAGGTGTCCTCTGAGGTCTGGAGCCTTGAGGTTTCTGGCTGCCTGAGGGTGTCCTGCACAAATGCAGAGGCAACCTCCTCAGCCATGCCTACCAGAGGTAGTAGGGTTGATGCCAGATGGGGATGAAAAGACTCCACTCACCCTGGGACTACCATAAGCCGCCTCTTGGGCTGTTAACATGTATTTCTCCTCCATCTGGTTAAGCAATATTATTTCCCTTAAGAGAAGGACTACCTGGAGAGAGAGATCCAGGTGCCTCAATGCCATATGGACCCAATGGCTGGAGTGATGGAATGTAGGTTAGTACACATAAGGATCAATTGCTTGACTTGCTCTTCATCATGGTCATCAATCTCTCGATGCAGGAAGCCGTGCACTAATCTGCCAAACCTTGATTATTCGCTTGAGAGATATGGGTGGTGGTGGTGACCTGCTTTCTTGAGCCACTGTAATCATACTATAGGTAGACCCACTATGCTCTTAGGGAGGGAAATCAAGGATTTTGATACAGCAACTGTGAAAGAAGAACTTGTGGATAAATAGACTCCTTTACAGAAGACACAAATCAATGCACTCCCACTGGCATCTCTGCCATATGTTCCCCTAAGCTCTGCTTCATTTTCTACAGACATTTTATGGCCATGACATCAGCATGGTGCTCAGTAAGAGGCAGTTCTCCAATAGTCTCCTTAATAGCCAAGACTTGACTGTTACAGACTCCCTTAGCATATCTACACTGTGCTCACAAGAATGTGGCTCTGATTATAAATACAATCCCTTACAGTTTAAGGCATGTGAACAAATTTCTTTGTAAGTGCAATGCCAGTGAACAGACTCTTCAGGGGTGCTGGCAAGGCAGCTGACAATGCATCCTCTAGGACATTGGTGTCGTCATCCCCAGAAGTCTCCTTAAGTGCCTGACATCTTATTTGTGGTTTGCAGAAACCTGTAAAGGAAAACAGAAAGAAGCACATGAAGATAAGATTCCAGAGTCTATAAACGTAACACAATTCTTTACATGCTCTTGAACACCCATTATGGCAGCATCTGAATTAAAATTTAACATGCTCTGATGTCTTGCCACTTCAGGATCACAATCAGTCATTTATATAAATGATTTGGATATGAGCATAAGAGGTATAGTTAGTAAGTTTGCAGATGACACCTAAATTGGAGGTGTAGTGGACAGCGAAGAAGGTTACCTCAGATTACAATGGAATCTTGATCAGATGGACCAATGGACTGAGACGTGGCAGATGGAGTTTAATTTAAAAAAATGCGAGGTGCTGCATTTTGGGAAAGCAAATCTTAGCAGGACTTATACACTTAATGGTAACGTCCAGGGAGTGTTGCTAAACAAAGAGACCTTGGAGTACAGATTCATAGTTCCTTGAAAGTGGAGTCGCAGGTAAATAGGATAGTGAAGGAGGCATTTGGTATGCTTTCCTTTATTGGTCAGAGTATTGAGTACAGCAGTTGGGAGGTCATGTTGCTGCTATACAAGACAGTTGATTAGGCCACTGTTGGAATATTCCTATCGGAAGGATGTTGTGAAACCTGAAAGGGTTCAGAAAAGATTTACAAGAATGTTGCCAGAGTTGGAGGATTTGAGTTTTAGGGAGAGGCTGCATAGGCTGAGGCTGTTTTCCCTGGAGCTGAGGGGTGACTTTATAGTGGTTTATAAAATTATGAGGAGCATGGACAGGATAAATAGACAAAGGCTCTTCCCCGGCGTGAGGGAGTTCAGAACTAGAGGGCATAGATTAGGGTAAGAGGGGAAAGATATAAAAGAGATCTGAGGGGCAACATTTTCATACTGAGGGTGGTACGTGTATGGAATGAGCTGCCAGACGAAGTGGTGGAAGCTAGTAAGATTGCAACATTTAAATAGCATCTGGATGGGTATATGAATAGGAAGGGTTTGAAGGGATAAGGGCTGGGTGCTGGCAGGTGGGACTAGATTGGGTTGGGATATCTGGTTGGCATGGATGGGTTGGACAGAAGGGTCTGTTTCCGTGCTGTACATCTTAATGACCGAAGAGTAACCCACCCAGACCCACTCCCCTACATTTATCCCTGACTAATGCAGGTAACACTATGGGCAATTTAGCATGGCCAATTCACCTGACCTGCACATTTTTGTGACTGTTGGAGGAAACCAGAGCACCCAGAGGGGACCCATGCAGATATGGGGAGAATGTGCAAGTTCCACACAGAGTGTGGCCCGAGGTAGGAATCAAACCCGGTCCCTGGCACTGTGAGACATCAATGCTAACCGCTGAGCCACCATGCCACCCTCAAGCTTCTCTGTTTTTCATTGTAGCTCAGTCCATCCAAGCCAGGTATCATCACAATGAGTTCTGCTCCTGAGGTCAGAATATCCTTTTTAAGGCACAGTACTCAAAACTCAACACCAGATTGACCAGCACACTGTATAATTAGAGTAATATCTTAGTTTCATATTCTCACTCTGTTTTATATTCTATATCCTTTTTTATATTAATGTCATTCCAACTTTATCTGTTTACCAATTTCTAATCACTGAAAAAGTAAACAGTTGGGTTACTTGAATTAATAGTAAAACCTATATAGAAGACAAACCTGATATAGGAGAAAATCAGGATCAAAATCCTTCTGTGGGAAAGAATATCGGAAAGATGTTGTGAAACTTGAAAGGGTTCAGAAAAGATTTACAAAGATGTTGCCAAGGTTGGAGGATTTGAGCCACAGGGAGAGGCTGAACAGGCTGGGGCTGTTTTCCCTGGAGCATCGGAGGCTGAGGGGTGACCTTAGAGAGGTTTACAAAATTATGAGGGGCATGGATAAGATAAATAGGCAAAGTCTTTTCCCTGGGGTCAGGGAGTCCAGAACTAGAGGGTTTAGGGTGAGAGGGGAAAGATATAAAAGAGACCTTAAGGGCAACTTTTTCATGCAGAGGGTGGTACCTGTATGGAATGAGCTGCCAGAGGATGTGGTGGAGGCTGGTACAATTGCAACATTTAAGAGGCATTTGGATGGGTATATGAATAGGAAGGGTTTGGAGGGATATGGGCCAGGTGCTGGCAGGTGGGACTAGATTGGGTTGGGATATCAGGTCAGCATGGACGGGTTTGACCGAAGTGTCTGTTTCCATGCTGTACATCTCTATGACTCTATAAATGGAAAATGTAATGCCTGCGCTGGTTTGATATTGGACTGAATTGAACGTGTGTGCAATATGGGTCTGATAAACCAACAGATGCCTGCAAGTGATCAAAACATGTTGGTTATAGCTGATGTAGTGTAAAATTACTCATTTATCAATGTATCTGTTTCACAGCCCTGCACAATGTGTTCAGACATTGTTATTCAACAAATCTTACAACAGCAACACGGTCATGCTTTTTGAATCTCAGTTCTTCTGAGATTCAAAATTACAAAATACTTTAAAAGCCATTCAGTTCAACATGCTGCTTCTGTTGAAACAAGCCAACAATTATCATAATTCTGTACCTTATCATTTCTTAAATTACATGTGTGTGTTTCTAACATTCTCCCTGGAAGCCAATCCAAATGTTAATCATTCTGTATACAAAAGAATATCCTGAAAACGATCCTAAAAGTTCTCATTTATTAGTTTGAACCAATTTCTTCGTGTCAGCATTTAACCTCTTCCATTCCCCCACACCACCAAAAAAAAGGAACCATCACCACTCTGACCTAACTTCCAGGGAGTGCCCATTTCCACCCTACTTCCAGTTTCTTGTCATTGCCATTGTTTTTTTCTGCATACTCTACAGTTTTGAGTTTAACTAAAAACCTTTCATATGGAACTTGAAAATTCTTTTGGAAATCATGTTACATTCCATGTGTACTGTGGGAAGTTTAGTCATGTATTATTGCTGCTCGTGAATTATATTTGCTGCTCACATACCCTTCACCTACCATTATCTAGCCTCTTGTATTTTAAGTTCATTCTGGTTCCAACTGTTTCTTTCTGATTCCACCACCTATCCTAGTTTATCGCATGCACATTTGACCTCTCCATTTGTTTTCTCTTTTCCTGGGTTCTTTTCATTTATCCATGTCTTGGATCTTCTCTGTGTTGAATATTGTTTACTTGATTAATGTTTTTTAGAAATAATAAATGTTTACTCCAGATAATAATTCCATTATTTTTATATGCAACTGAGGAACAGGTTACAGGCTGTTACCATTCTAAAACATATGCATTATCTACTGATATCTCCCCATTGTACATTAACTCCCACATAGAACATAGAAAAATACAGCGCAGTACAGGCCCTTTGGCCCTCGATGTTGCGCCGATCCAGGCCCACCTAACCTACACTAGCCCACTGTCCTCCATATGCCTATCCAATGCCTGTTTAAATGCCCATAAAGAGGGAGAGTCCACCACTGCTACTGGCAGGGCATTCCATGAACTCACGACTCGCTGAGTAAAGAATTTACCCCTAACATCTGTCCTATACCTACCACCCCTTAATTTAAAGCTATGCCCCCTCGTAATAGCTGACTCCATGCGTGGAAAAAGGTTCTCATGATCAACTCTATCTAAACCCCTAATCATCTTGTACACCTCTATCAAGTCACCCCTAAACCTTCTTTTCTCCAATGAAAACAGCCCCAAGTGCCTCAGCCTTTCCTCATACGATCTTCCTACCATACCAGGCAACATCCTGGTAAACCTCCTCTGCACCCGTTCCAGTGCCTCCACATCCTTCCTATAGTATGGCGACCAAAACTGCACACAATACTCCAGATGCGGCCGCACCAGAGTCTTATACAACTGCAACATACCTCAGGGCTCCAGAACTCAATTCCTCTACCAATAAAAGCCAGTACGCCATATGCCTTCTTCACCGCACTATTTACATGGGTGGCAACTTTCAGAGATCTGTGTACATGGACACCAAGATCTCTCTGCTCATCCACACTACCAAGTATCCGACTATTAGCCCAGTACTCTTACCAAAGTGAATCACCTCACACTTACCTACATTGAACTCCATTTGCCACCTTTCTGCCCAGCTCTGCAACTTATCTATATCCCGCTGTAACCTGACACATCCTTCCTCACTGTCAACAACTCCACCGACTTTCATATCATCCGCAAACTTGCTCACCCAACCTTCTAGCCCCTCCTCCAGGTCATTTATAAAAATGACAAACAGCATTGATCCCAAAACAGATCCTTGTGGAACACCGCTAGTAACTGCACTCCAAGATGAACCTTTACCATCAACTACTACCCTCTGTCTTCTTCCAGCCAGCCAATTCCTAATCCAAACCTCCAACTCACCCTCAATGCCATACCTCCGTACTTTTTGCAGTAGCCTACCATGGGGAACCTTATCAAACGCCTTACTAAAATCCATATACACCACATCTACCGCTTTACCCTCGTCTACGTCCTTAGTCACCTTCTCAAAGAATTCAGTAAGGTTTGTGAGGCACGACCTGCCCTTCACAAAACCATGCTGACTATCCTTGATCACATTATTCCTATCCGGATGTTCATAAATCCTATCCCTTACAATTCTCTCTAAGACTTTGCCCACAACAGAAGTGAGACTCACCAGCCTATAGTTACTAGGGTTATCCCTGCTCCCCTTCTTGAACAAGGGAACCACATTTGCTATCCTCCAGTCTACTGGCACTATTCCTGTAGACAACGAGGACATAAAAATCAAGGCCAATGGCTCTGCAATCTCCTCCCTTGCTTCCCAGAGAATCCTAGGATAAATGCCATCAGGCCCAGGGGACTTATCTATTTTCGCCCTTTCCAGAATTTCCAACATCTCTTCCCTACATACCTCAAAGCCGTCCATTCTAATTAATTGTGACTCAATATTCACATCGGCAACAATGTCCTGTTCCTGAGTGAATACTGACGAAAAGTATTCATTCAGTGTCTCCCCAATCTCTTCAGCCTCCACATGCAACTTCCCACTACTATCCTTGACTGGACCTATTCCTACCCTAGTCATTCTTTTATTCCTGACATACCTATAGAAAGCCTTAGGGTTTTCCCTAATCCTACCAACTAAGGACTTTTCATGTCCCCTCCTTGCTGCTCTTAGCTCTCCCTTCAGATCCTTCCTGGCTACCTTATAACTCTCAATCGCCCCAATTGAACCTTCACGCCTCATCTTTACATAGGCCGCCTTCTTCCATTTAACAAGGGATTCCAATTCCTTATTAAACCACGGCTCCCTCATACGACCCTTTCCTCCCTGCCTGACAGGTACAGACTTATCAAGGACACTCAATAGTTGCTCCTTGAACAAGCTCCACATATCAATTGTGCCCATGCCTTGAAGCCTACTTTTCCAAGCCACGCATCCTAGGTCGTGCCTCACCACATCATAATTTCCCTGCCCCCAGCTATAACTCTTGCCCTGCAGTGCACACTTATCCCTCTCCATCACTAGAGTAAAAGTCACCGAATTGTGGTCACTGTCCCCAAAGTGCTCACCTACCTCCAATTCTAACACCTGGCCTGGTTCGTTACCCAGAACCAAATCCAGTATGGCCTCACCTCTTGTTGGCCTGTCTACATATTGTGTCAGGAAACCCTCCTGCACACAGTGGACAAACACCGACCCATCTGACGAACTCGAGCTATATCTTTCCCAGTCAATATCTGGAAAGTTAAAATGCCCCATAACAACCACCCTATTACTTTCACTCTTCTCCTGAATCATCCTCGCAATCCTTTCTTCTACATCTCTAGGACTATTAGGAGGCCTGTAGAAAACTCCTAACAGGGTGATCTCACCTTTCCTATTCCTAACCTCAGCCCAAACTACCTCAGCTGGCGAGTCTTCATCCATCGTCCTTTCCACCGCTGTAATACTATCTTTGACAAGCAATGCCACACCTCCCCCTCTTTTACCCCCACCTCTGACCCTACTAAAACATTTAAACCCTGAACCTGCAACAGCCAATCCTGTCCCTGTTCTACCCATGCCTCCGTAATAGCCACAACATCGAAATCCCAGGTACCAACCCACGCTGCAAGTTCACCTACCTTATTTCGTATACTTCTTGCATTGAAGTATACACACTTCAAGCCACTTTCCTGTTTACAGGCACCCTCCTTTGAGATTGATGCCATGTTCCTAACCTCCCTACACTCCAGGTCCTGCACCCTAAAGCTACAGTCTAGGTTCCCATGCCCCTGCAGAGTTAGTTTAAACCCCCCCACCCAAGAGCACTAGCAAACCTCCCCCCAAGGATACTGGTGCCCCTCAGGTTCAGGTGTAGACCATCCTGTTTATAGAGGTCCCACCTTCCCCAGAAAGAACCCCAGTTATCCAGATACCGGAATCCCTCCCTCCTGCACCATCCCTATAGCCACGCATTTAATTGTTCTCTCTCCCTATTCCTCAACTCTCTATCACGTGGCACCGGTAACAAACCAGAGACAACAACTCTGTTTGTTCTAACTCTGAGCTTCCAACCTAGCACCCTGAAAGCCTGCCTAACATCCTCAGCCCTCCTCCTACCTATGTCGTTGGTGCCAATGTGGACCACGACTTCAAAGGAGACTGATGATTACCTCATCAGTCTCCTTTCCATGTCTATTTTAACATGCCAGCTAACACTGGGGATTTCTTTCTTTCAAGGTATTTTAGCTGGTTTAGGATTTACATCTCATTTGTATTGACATTGAGTTTTGTCTTGGTATGTTTCTTGAGGAAATTGTTCAGCTCTCTAAGTACTTAGACAAGTAACTGTTTAAAGTATTTGCAGTTCTGTACCCATTCTTGGTCACAAGCTCAATTATAGCTTTTAATGTTCTAATCTCCTCTCTAATGGCCTCTCGTTACATTTACATCTGCAGGTCTATAGAGTCATAGAGGTCCACAGCAAAGAAAAAAAGGCCCTTTGGCTTATCACATCTGCGCCAGTCAAAAACAACCATCTAACTATTCTAATCCCATTTTACAGCAATAGCGTAAGATGCCTGGACATCACAAGTGTACATTTAAATAATTGTAAAATATTATGAAGGTTTCTGCCTCTACCACCCTTACAAACAGTGAGTTCAAAATTCCCACCACTCTCTTATGTGAAAAAGCCTTTCCTCATATCTCTTCTAAATCTCTGCCCATTAACATAAATCTATGTCGCCTGGTCATTGATCCTCCCATTAAGGGGAAAAGTTTCTTTCTGTCTACCCTATGTTCATCATAGTTTCTACATCTCATCTACACATCCCCTTCCGAATCTCCTCTGCTATCAGGAAAGCAACCTCAGTCTGTCTAATCTCGCTTTACATTATGACTCTCCAGCCCAAGAATTATCCTGGTAAATCTTCTCTGCACCCTCCAGTGCTATTACATCTCTCCTATAATGTAGATCCCATAACTACTCACAACGCTCTACTTGTCGAATAATCTATATTTTATACAGTTTAGAGCAGGCAGGTTATACATTTATATAACCTGCCTGCTCTAAAACTCTATGCCTTCAATAATAAAGACAAGCAAACCATGTGTTGTCTTAACTACTTTATTCACCTGCCCTGATACCATAAAGTACTCATGTACATGCACACAGGGGTCTCTCTGATCCTGGTCCTTCGCAAGGTCCTATTGTTAATCATGTATTCTGTTGCCTTGTTTATTCTGCCCAAGTGCATCACCTCACATTAATCCAGATTGAATTCCATTTACCACTGATCAGCACATGCAATCTTGTAAACTTAGGCTCTCCTCCTCACCATTTATCACCCCAATTTTTGTACATCTTTAAACCTGTTTGATCAATCTCCTACATTCAAGTTTAAATCATCCATATAAACCACGAACAGCAAACCTCAACACTGACACCCGTGGAACCCACAATGGACACAAACTTCCGGTCGAAAAAACACCCCTTAACTTTGCTTCCTGCTATGCAGTCACTTGTGGATCCAATTTGCCAAATTTCCCCAGATCCCATTGGCTGTTACTTTTGCTATCGGTCTCCTGTGTGAGACCTAAACAAAAGCCTTACTGAAGTCTAAGCAGTCTACACAAAAAGCATTGTCCTCATCTACATACCTGCTCACCTCTTTGAAAAATTCAGATTGGTCAGATATGACCCTCCTTTCACAAAATCATGCTGACTGTTCATGATTAATTCCCGTCTCTCCAAGTGCAGAGTAATTCTGTCCTTCAGAATGGCTTCCAATGATTTCCACATTATTGCAGTTAGACTACCTATTCTCTCCCCCACCACCGCGGTTAGACTATCTATTCGCTCCTTGCAGTGTTAGTTTAACTCAGTTGGCTGGACAGTTGCTTTGTGAAGCAGTATGATGCCAACAGTATGGGTTCAATTCCTGCACTGGCTGAGGTTACCATGAAGGATTCTCCTTCTCAACCTCTCCTCTCACCCGAGATGTGCTGACCCTCAGGTTAAATCACCACCGCTCCGTCTCTATCTGAGAAAGCAGAATTATGGTCTGGTAAGACTATGGGAATATACTCTCTCCTTTGCACTTTGTGATTGCTCATTTACTTTTCATGACTTTATCCTACATTCATAGACATGATCTGTTTGTCTTTTCTCCTGTAGGTTTCACAGAGGTTTCTTCCTCTTTATTTTACTTCGAATTTGCTTTTTGATCCACTTATCACACTACTTAGTTTGAGCTTGGTTAAATTTTTTATAATCAAGCTCAAACACTGTCTCTTTTTTACTTTTATCAGTTGTATAAGGTAAAAATGACAAATAAAATCTACTCTATGTCCCCCTTTTTCATGTTCAACATTATATTTTTAAAGATGTCTATTGTGTCTTTTGCTCATGTTTATTGTATTTTTCTATTCACATTTTCATCCAAACCATTTGTTTTAAATCTTTTTACAATCACAGTCATAGAGTAGGACAACACAAACGGATCCTTCAGTCCAAATCATCCATGCCAACCAGATATCCTAGTTTAATCTAGTCCCATTTGCCAGCATTTGGCATAACCTTCTTTACTACCCCATCTATCTGCGACTCCACTTTCAAGGAACTATGAGCCTGTACTCCAACGTCTCTTTGTTCAGCAACACTACCCAGGACCTTAATCATTAAGTGTGTAAGACCTGCCCTGATTTGTCTTTACAAATTGCAGCACCATACATTTATCTAAATTAAATTCCATTTGCCACTCCTTGTCCCATTGTCCAATCTGATCAAGATCCCATTGTACTCTTCTTCGCCAGTAACCTTGTTTGCTGTCCACTACATCTCCAATTTTGATGTCTCCTGCAACTTACTAATCACACCTCGTATAAATCATTTGAATGTGAATATAGAAGTTCTTTGAGTTTAGCTCCTTTAAAAGTTATATATCTAGTTCCTGGTCTTTGCAATAATTAGGTCCAGAGTCATATTAAATTTGATCAGTTCATACCATCTCCCAGTGATGCTTTGATTTCCATTTCCTGTACATTGGCTGGATCATTTATGAATGAATTTATGAATCATTTATGAATTCAGGAGTCACCAGGGAACACTGCCTCTGGTTTCATTTACATTCTTGGTCATGATGCAAAGGTGCATAACGTTTACCAACTCTATTTATAATTTTATTGGGTTAACTGAAATCTGCCATTATAATAACTTCCCTGTTTTTGCACAGCCTTTTCATCAACGTATAATTCCTGTCATCCTTATGGTAGCCTCTGTATATGTACCAAATACTTAACATTAACCTAGATATTTTCACATTGTAGGTTTTTTGATTCGTTATGAATAGTAGATTAGATTAGTTTACTTAGTGTGGAAACAGGCCCTTCGGCCCAACAAGTCCACACCAACCCGCCAAAGCACACCCACCCAGACCCATTCCCCTACATTTACCCCTGCACCTAACACTACGGGCAATTTAGCATGGCCAATTCACCTAACCTGCACATTTTTGGACTGTGAGAGGAAACCGGAGCACCTGGAGGAAACCCACGCAGACACAGGGAGAATGTACAAA
The DNA here is from genome assembly GCF_037043375.1 of Chiloscyllium plagiosum. Classification (NCBI taxonomy): domain Eukaryota; kingdom Metazoa; phylum Chordata; class Chondrichthyes; order Orectolobiformes; family Hemiscylliidae; genus Chiloscyllium; species Chiloscyllium plagiosum. Next base: position 72,480,091 of record NW_028270152.1, on the reverse strand, counting down.
CTCCACACAGTCGCCTGAGGCGGGAATTGAACCCGGGTCTCTGGCGCTGTGAGGCAGCAGTGCTAACTGCTATGCCACCATGCTGCCCATGGTATGAACTAGCTAGTTATTTCTATAACTTACTACCTTACATAGGATTATTCATTTATTTTCCTGTTTTCCCATAATAATGGTTTTGCCATTGTCTTATTGATCTTTCTAAATACACGAGTCTCCTGTATTTTAAATTGATTTACAACTTTTCAATTTATCCTCATTTCTGATTTCCCATTGCATCCTAGATTTTTATTCATTCATTCATGTGGGTGTCTTTGGCTAGGCCAGCATTTTATTGTCCATCCCACATTACCCAGAGGGCAGTTAAGAATCAGCCATGTTGATGTGGGTCTGGAATCATATGTAGGCCAGACTGCTAAGGACATCAGATCTCTTTCCCTGAAGGACATTAGTGAACTAGATCGTTTTTACCACAATTGACAATGGTTATACGGTCACAATTAGGCTAGCTTGTCAATTCTAGATTTTTCTGTTTATTGAATTTAGATTTCACTGTTTGCCATGGGGGGGATTCAAGCTCGTATCCACAGAGTATTATCCTAGGTTTCTGGATTACTAGTCCAGTGATATTACTACTATGCCCTCCTCTCTCTCTGCCTCCCTCCCTTCCTCTCTCTGTCTGTATGTCTCTCTTCCTCCCTCCTTCCCTCTCTTCCCCCACACCTAAACAACATGTCCTTCACAAAAAGAAGTCTGTCCTCTTTCACACATAGTGGACAATACCTCACCTCAAAGGGTGATTGGTCCTAGCCATCTATAATTGAAGAAATACATCAAGATGCCTGATTACTTCAGTTTTACCTCCTCATCATAAAACTCCAGACTTGTGCTTAGCACTATCCCAAACACCACAGCCAAGTCTCGCGCATTACTGTTTATGATAATACGTAATTTCACAGTAAGCAAAATTAATTCAGTTCCAATGCCAATTTGACCACTTACAGTAGACTGTGACCATCTAGGTTCATATGTACGAAGCAGTGAGAGAGATTATGTGGATTGGATGTCATTTTGAAAGGGGAGGAAATCTTGCGCATTTTTCAGTTACTTAAATATTACAATTTAATCAAAATTCAACACCTAACCGCATTGCCCAGTGTGATACTGAGCATTTACAACTGATCTCAGGAAGGTTACCAGTTGGCCTAGGTATTCTGGGTTAAAGCAAACATCCAGAAGTTTCTGTTCCTCAATATTATTGAAAGACCAGGACCATCGAAAAATGCCTGTGTTTGGATGCTATGTGAATATGGACAAAATCAGACTCAACCTACTTCCTCCTACAACAATCTGCTCAGATATTATCTGAGCAGTCCCCAGGTTGCAAATGGGTTCCACTCGAGTCCATTTGCAAGTCAGAACACAAGGCTGGACAATATAAAATATCTGTTCTTAAGTATAGGAAGCATTCGTATGTTGGACCTTTGAAATGACACCCAGTACAGAATTGCATTCATACATTGGTATTCATAAATTCATTAATAAACCAGGACCGCCGTATCACGAATTACAGGAAATTGGGAACTTACTCATTCAACTGGAGAAGACTGCCGGAGAACCTTTTTACTCCAGTGAATACAGATACTGTTGTTGTTACTGTTTTGCACTGATGCCACTTCATTGTTTTGATCTTAATTATTCTTCTTGCCATTCATCATAAATTTTCATCAACCTATGTAAATTTATCTGGTGCATCTGAAAGTATCTGAAAGGACATGTCCAGTTTTCCCCTGGAGAACATACTTAAAGTAGTGTTTCAGGTTTACTTCTCGCCTCTTATTCATCATGGCTAATAGTGAATTGATCTGAAAATGTGTTGCTGGAAAAGCGCAGCAGGTCAGGCAGCATCCAAAGAACAGGAGAATCGATGTTTCGGGGATAAGCCCTTCTTCAGGAATGAGGAAAGTGTGATGAGAGTGTTGTCCTGAGCTAGGATAGGTCTAGTTGCAGGGAATGTAGGTAGTGGCGCATGGTTCAAGCGTGGAGCGGAGGATCCGGAGGGAGGTCTGTTGCTGGAGGCTGCCTGACCTGCTGCACTTTTCCAGCAACACATTTTCAGCTCTGATCTCCAGCATCTGCAGTCCTCACTTTCACCTCCTAATAGTGAATTGATGCTTGTTTTACCAAGTAGGTTTAACTTGATCAAACCAGGATGCTCCAACAGACTGGGAAGGTCATGAGCGCAGTGAACTGAGTCATGTACGTCTGGGTCCTGTTAGCTTTCTTTGTTGTGCATCACAGTTAAACAAAGTTAAAGGACGTGTCAGGTCTTTTCATGGTCTATATGAAAGGGGCAGCACGGTGGCTCTGTGGTTAGCACTGTTGCCTCACTCCTGCCTCAGGCTCAGTCTTTGTGGAGTTTGCACCTTCTCCCAGTGTCTGCATGGGTTCACTCCGGGTGCTCTGGTTTCCTTCCACAATCACAAAGATGTGCAGGTCAGGTAAATTGGCCATGTTAAATTGCCCATTAGTGTTCAGGGCTGTGTAGGTTAGTGTATTAATCTGGGATAAATGTAGAGCAGGGGAATGGGTCTGGGTGGGTTACTCTTCGGAGGGTTGGTGTGGACTTGTTGAGCCGAAGGGCCTGTTCTAACCTTGTAGGGATTCTATGTTCTATATCAGCAAGTTCTTTCCCATCCATCAGGAATACGTGGTTCCTAGGTTTTTTTTTCATTTCCACTGCATTTACCTTTCATTTGCCTGCACCAGACTTTATTGCATACCAGTTCAGGTACTTGTTGACTGACATTGGTTTCACTATGTTTCAGCGGTGCCAGCAGCTCCCAGTAGCTGGAGTTTAGACAGTGGAACCAGGGACACAATACCATTCCTCTCAGCACATGTGGGCACAGTAGTGGCACCCCCAGTACCACCTCGATCATTGCCACCTGGTAAGTAGAAATCCAAGCCCCTTTGTTGGATTGGCCTGGTAGAGGAAAGTTAGCTCAATGTTAGCTATAAGTGATGGGTAGGAAAATAATGTTACTACAAATTGCTCTTGTTACTTATGTAGAAACACAGAAAATTCAGGCCCAGTAACCATCATGCCTGTGCCAGATGATCCAACCTAAGTTCACTTTTCAGCTCTTGGTCAATAGTCCTGTAGATAATATGCATATCCAAGTTCTTTTCTGACTTTTACCACACCCATTATGGAGGGAAATAAATTCTCCTCAACTTTCCTTTAATTTTTCTACCAAATATGCTAAATCTGAGCCTATTTATATTTTGAATGATTGCATACCCCTCCCAATCATGAATGTCAATGCTATCACACTTCAAAGAGCTACAGAGGACCTTTGAAACATTTTCTAAACCCTCTCCTGTAATATCAGCCATTTGAGAGTGGAGAAAACAGAGCCCTGTGAGGGAGATGGTTTTTAGCTGTCTGGACACAATGTCAAATTGATTAAAATTGATTTTGCAATTTTGCCTGAATGCTGGTGAAGCTGGCTTCACAGAAGAACACTAGTGTTTGTATTATGACCATCCTATTGAATCCAGAGATTGCAACAGAAGCACTGCTGGATGGAATCACTTCAGCACTTGAACATATTCCTGAGCAGTTCAGGTCTCACTGCAGTACAAGAGTGGGGTAATGACAACCACTTTTCACATTAGAATTGACTCAAGAGTTCTTTGTTGTGAAACACTGACTACTTGGTGTATAGAAGGTTGAACTCGTGCAGCTAATCTGATGCTGGTGCTCCTAATTAATGATGGCTTTTTGAGAGAGATTTTTGCCAAGATGTATAAAGTGCTGAAATAATCCAGAGTTTCTCCTTCTATATGGGAAGTGGCATATTTGGCTGATCTGTTCTCGATTGATACGAGTTTGTTTTAACAATATTCAAGAACAGACTGGAGTTTCTACTGTGCAGAATTGAAGAGATTACAAATCTGGTGCAGAGTGGACAATGGCATTGTAGTTAATTGCAAACTGTGGATCATGTATAATTATGGTGGTCAGTTCAGTTTTGGCATAGAGGAGTTTGAGGTTAAATAGTTTTCCATCTACATGATACTTAATGTTGACGTCAGAGGACAGTTGTTCTTAGATAAGGTGAATAATCACTGTCAAGTAAAGTTTTTTTGTCCGTGGAAAGTGGATGTCGCTGGCATGGCCAACATTTATTTCTCATTCCTAATTGCCCTGACAGTAGTTAAGAGTCAACCCCATTTCTATAGTGAGTAACATGAGGGCTACCATGCAGCCTTGTTTGTCCTCGTCGATTATGTGAAAACATTCCCTCCAAGCTGCTCTTAGGTTCCAGATGTTGCTGCTGCACATGGACCTTAGAGGCCCACACAGCTAGAAAGAAAGTTAGAAGGAATGCACCTCTTCCACTAAAGTGGAGACTTTATCTCCACTTCCTTCTGGCCCTATCTGGCAATTTCTCCATGGGTCTTTAAAAAATTTTAACGATGATGGTGTTCCGCTGCAGATGTCACCTTTCTTGGGTTTAGACCAGAGTGGTGCTGGAAAAGCACAGCAGGCCAGGCAGCATCCGAGGAACATGAAAATCGTCGTCTCGGGCAAAAGCCCTTAGGAAATTTCTTGGCCCATTCCGGTGTTGTTTTATATCTATTACTCTATCTTCTGCCCTTTTAACTCCTTTCTAAAGCATGTGGCTTGACTTTATCTGAATAAATATAATGACCATTCCTGGGTTATCTTAAAACTTGCAAGTAGGGTTTCTGAACCTCTCAGTTCCCACCATCTTAGTCACTTATTGCAAGTTTAAGTCAAGTAACCCTTCTTTAACCACTCCAACCATTATGGATTTTGCTGCCTCTGGTATAGCTTCTGAACCTGTTTTGATTCCTATCTTTCCTGCCAGTTGCTGCTGGCTTTCTCCAGTCTTCTCAGTTTCTCCGAGCTGTCCTTTTCTGTTTGAGATGTACATTGTGCCATCAGCCAAATCAATCCCCAATAAAGTATCTATCCTTGGCAATGGTAACCTTAGGCTATCACAACTGTCACCAGTCTTATAACAAGTTCACTTTTTTATGAAGTACCATCAAAGGACCTTTGGCAAATTCCTGTAGTGCATCTTCTAAATGGTATACATTGCTGCTACTGGGTGTCAATGGTGGATGGAGTGGATGCTTGTGAATCTGGTGCCAAGCATACTACTCTGTCCTGGACGTTGTCAAGCTTCTTGAGTGTTGTTGGACTTGTGGTCATCCAGGCAAGTGGACACAGGGATATAGACTTGTACAGCATAAAAACAGACCCTCCCAACATATTCCAGCACACATCTGACTTGTGCCTTCTAAATGGTGGAAATGGTTTGTGGAGGCAGGAGATGAATTACTTCCTAGCTTCTGACCTTTCTTGTAGGCACAGTATTTATATGGCTAGTCCATTATTAGTTTCTGGTTACACTAAGGTTAATTTGAAAAGGATCCCTTCACCTTCTGGATGCCCTTCTTTCAGACCAATGGATTAATGGTTTAAAAGGAGACAATGTAATCAGGCTTTCTTGACTGAACAAAAGAATCAGTTTATTAGTTGTTAAACACATAGACACACATTACAAATAAGAACTGAGTCCAAAGTTTAAAAAATGATGTACAGATCAATTTCTGCGTCATTTGTGTAAAGTAGGTAATAGCATGTTGTGATTCTTGGCCGAGCACATTGATTTTGTCCTGTTTCCTTTCAATCGTGGCTAGCGCACCCAGAGGGAGAGCTGTTTTTTCTCTCTCTCTCTTTACCTACAGTCCAAAGATGTTTAATTGGCTGTTCTCAACCCTACAGCCTTCACAGCACAATCACCCACATATTAGGATGTCAGGCCACTAACATACGCAGACCAGAGTGGAAGCTCACTTATAACTCCATTTTTTGTATGTCCTGAGAACAGCAAAACACAAATATGTCTGTAGGAACATAAGAAAAAGGAGCAAGAGTAGACCTTTGAATCTTAAAACCTGCCCCAACCTTCAACAAGTTCATGGTTGATCTGCCGTGCAGCTCAACTCTCCTTTTGTGCCAGCTCAGCATAGGCTCCAACAATTCTCTGGGGTAGAGAATTCAAGACATTCACTACCCTCTGGGAGAAGAAATTCCTTTGCATCTCAGCTTTAAATAAGTGTCCCCTTACTTTATAACAACGTCCCCTAGTTCAACAGTCCCCACTAGTGGAAATTCAAGTCAAGTATGCCTTGCCTTACCTGTCAACCCCACTCAGAATTTTGAATGTCTCATTCTTGTAAACTTTAACAAATAAAGGCCTAACCCGTTTAGCCATTTATGACAAGTCAAGTGGGGCAGCACGGTGACTCAGTGGTCAGCACTGTTGCCTCACAGCGCCAGAGACCCTGGTTCAGGTTCCAGACTCAGGTGACTGTCTGTGTGGAGTTTGCACATTCTCCAGTGTCCTCCGGGTGCTCTGGTTTCCTCCCACAGTCCAAAGATGTGTAGGTTAGGTGAATTGGCCGTGCTAAATTGCCCATAGTGTTCAGGGATGTGTAGGTTAGATGCGTTAGTCAGGGGTAATGTAAATAGGGTAAGGGAATGGGTATAGATGGGATACTCTTCAGAGGGTCGGTATGGACTCGTTGGGCCAAATGGCCTGTTTCTACACTGTATGGATTCTATTCGATTCAGTCCATTCATCCCAGGAATCAACATGGTGAATCTCTTTTGAACAGCCTCCTGTTTTCAAATACAGGGACCAAAACTGTACACAGTACTCTATGTGCAACGTCACCAATAACTTGTACAGTTTTAACAACAGTCCCTTGTTTTTAAACTTAATTCCATAGCAACAAAAGCCAAAACTCCATTTGCCTTCCTAATTATATTCTGAACCTACTTGCCAAATTTTTGTTTCATGCAGAAAAATACATAGATCCCCCAGTGCACTGCACACTTTTTTTTGGAATCTTTCACCATATAACTAATTGTCTGCCTTTTAATTCTTCCAATCAAAGCACATGACCTGACACTTGACTACACTAAACTCGACCTGCTAAGTTTTTGCCCACTAACTCACCCTATCTATTTTCTCTTGTAGATTCCTGACATCTTCATGATGTATTCTCTAATCTCAAATTTGGATACATTACATTCTGGTCCCTCCTCCAAGTCTTTAATGTAGATAATAAATAAATGAAGCGCTTGGCACTCCACCTATCTTACCAACCTGAATAATCCAAACTCTCTGCTTTGTCAATTAACCAACCTTCAATTCATGCCAATACCATGAGCTAAGAGAAAGCGGGGACTGCAGATGCTGGAGACTAGAGTCGAGAGCGTGTTGTTGGAAAAGCACAGCAGGTCAGGCAGCATCAGAGGAACAGGAGAATCGACATTTCGGGATAAACCCTTCATCAGGAAGAAGGAAAAAAAAACTCTAGCAAATTTGACAAACATGAATTCCCTTCAACAAAACCAAGATCTCATTAATGACATTAAAATGATCTCCTATCAATTTCATTAATATGGACTCTCTAGCATTTTCCCAACAACAACTGTTAGGTAAACTGGTCTGTTGTTTCCTCCCTTCTGACTAAATCAAAATGGATTTGGAAAGGAAATAAAGCACTGTATAGAAGAGCCCTTTGTTTCTTTTATACTCAAATGCTTTCACATACAAATAAGCAACATTTCCGCCACCAAAATCACTGATTTTGTTTTTTTTGAACATCTTAATTTTTTTTATCAACCTGTTCAGTGATGTTATTATACACTTCTAGAATCGGTGGGACTTGAACTCAGGTTTCCTGAATCAGACATAGGGATACTACCATTGCACGACTTTTTAAAACTTATTAACCCATGTTTCTAATCAACCTGTTCACGAATGTTAATACATACCTCTGGAGCATGGAGGGCTTTTATCCAGGCCTCCCTGCTCCAGGGCAGGGACACTGCTAGTTCACCACTTTTTTTTAAATCAAACTGATCAGAGATGTTATTATACATCTCTGGAGCAGGTGGGATTTGAACCTGGACCTCCTGGTTCAAGGCCAAGGACACCACAAATACACAAGACGGCCCCTCATCAATGCACCACTAAAGAGCTCAGGTGATGAGTGCCAGCTGGGTAGGCCATTGCCTGTTGCCAAGGGAATTCGTATTCAATCTCCACAAAGATATTAATTAGTGATTCCCCATTGGCCTTGTAGGGTTATTACACAAGATAACGACATCTTTGTAATATCTATCAAATCATATCCATATTTCTGCTGTCAGATCATTTATTGTTACAAATACCATATATGTTCAGTTAAAGAGCCTTAAGCTTTGACTTTTTTATTATTTCTGCTGCACTCTGCACATATTTTGTACTCTCAAATTTTGATTATCATTTGCCTTTTCAGTAATGTGCACTTATGTTTTCTTGTTTCTATTTGATTTGCTAGCCAACTCAGCACTGCAGATGGTAGAATCTGAATTCAATAAAAATCTTAATTTAAGGTCTGATGATGACAATGAAACCATTGCTGATTGTTGGGAAAAGCCATCTGTTCACTAATGTTTTCTAGGGAAAATAACTGCCATCCTTACTTAGTCTGACTTATATGTGACTTCAGACCCAGAGCAATATGGTTGACTCTTAACTGCCCTCTGGATAATTAGGGAGGAGCAATAAATACTGACCTCATCAGTGAGATACACATTCCATGGATGTATTAAAAAGAAACCTTATCTGTAATACAAATCATATAATTCACCGGGACACCTGTCAAGAATGGTTCAAATAAAGCCTGTGCCTAAGGAACAGCTCTTCCTTTCCACTTTATTGGTGTCAGTGTCCCATGAATCAGAACCCATTTCTTCCACACCAATCTTTGAGCCACATATTTACTTCTCTATCTTTATCTATCCTAAGCCAATTTGCATGTGATATGGGTATTAATCTGGAGATTACTACCATGTGTTTTATATTTTAATTTAGTTCCAAACAGCTTGTAATCCCTCAGCAGAATCTCTTTCCTAGTCCTGCCTAGGTCATTGGTACTTACGTGGACCGTGATATCAGGATCCTTCCCCTGCCACTCATGTTCCTTTTCAGCCCAGAACAGATGTCCTGAACCTTGGCACCAGTTAGCATCAAAGTCTTCAGGACTCTCTGTCTTTGTTGCAGACAACAGCATCTATTCCCCTAACTATGCCATTTCCTGTAACTCCTCACTTTTTCTTTCCTCACCCCACCCACTTGAATAGTGCTGTGGATCATGCCACTACGGTCAGTTCGCTCATCTTCCCTGTTTTTTTTTGTGCCCTTGTCCACATTGGTAGCAAGAACTTTGGTCCTTGTACCTATAAGGCAAGGGGTTGGCTGAGACTTCTCCATAGCTAAAGTTTGAATCCTAAAGCCTGCCTCACCACAGTCACATCCTTATATCCTTGACCACAGACCAAATTTTACACAATTAATCTAAAGGGCATGACTGCCTCCTGGAACAACATTCAGGGAACTCTCCTGATGTCACAATGCAGATTCCAGCTCATCAACTCTGAACTGAAATTCCTCAAGCAATCCTTCTGAGGAAATATCACCCGAGCCAAAACATTAACACTGATTTCTCTTCACAGATGCTGCCAGACCTGTTGAGTTTTTCCAGCAATTTGTTTGTTTCAGCAGCTGCTACAGTTGCGGTTACTGTGAAGTCCGCTGGCATTCACCAGCTCCAGATACTACAGCTGCAATACATTTCCTGTTCAGTTATCTCTATTCAATCCAATTAATTAATTTCATTGTTAAATATTTTACGTTTCGTCAGTACTCTTCAGCTTTAATAACATCTCCTTACTTAAACAAAATGACCAATTGAAAGGTGTGGCAGAGATACCCACCAATCACCTAACAGTTTACCTGTGGTGTCACACTTCAGCTTTTACAAGACGAAACAAAATGAAAGGGCTCTCTGTTGCCAATTTTTATCTTTCACCATCGCTGCACTTCTCATGCAGGTCCACCCTCGTAGTCACCTTTTCAGTTTTCCATTTAAAATTTCCCCAACTCTGTACAGGTGTGAGATTCCAGAATTCCTCTCCAGAGAGCCGCTTAATTTAAATCTACAGTCCTGTTGGCTGTATCAGTCCAATTTTAAAAACCATGTTAGAATTAAAGTTCAATATATCCGTAGGTGATTTAGGATTATGATTTGTGGTCAGTGACAATAGAGGAGGATTCTCCGTTGTCCAATGAAGTTTTATAGTTTGGGATCCATGTGCATGAGATGCTGTAACGTCACCTGTACAGTTGTTATGTAATGTTGTCAATGAAAAGATGATGATCCAATGGTGGTAATGATTTTTGAGTCAGTTGACTTTGCTACATGTAAAAGTGTTCTAAAATAAACAGAAACAGAAAATGGAAGAAACACTGACAAATCAGAGAACTTAAAATGTTCAACCCTCCATAAACGCTCCCTGGTCTGCTGATTTCTACCATTTTCTACTAGTGTTCCAGATTTCCTACATTTGCAGGAGAGGTGAAGGATGAATGTTTTCAGTCAACACAAAAGTAGGAATTATGGTTAACTCTGAACATAGCAACAAACAACTTCTGAAAACAGTCAAATTGGGCAAACAGATGTCAGGTATAAGAAACCACTTAAAGGAACCATTTTGGAAGGAATACACTGAATGAAAAAAATTTTAAGAACATAGAAAATCAGATAAATCTTTAAAAAAGGAAAGAGGAGTTCATTATTTCATTTTAAAACTTGACACTTTTTTTGAAAATAGGGTACAGAAACAGAAAAGTACCACGAAATCAAAAATGGTGTGTTTCCAGTACTCTGAAATAGGAAGGGAGTCAAAACATGGAATATACAAAAGAGATTTATTAAAGGTAGCACCAGGACTGTGAGGCTTTCACTATAAGGGAGACTGGGACAAGGGAGGGGAGAAGTTCGGAGAAATTCCTTTAAGGGATAGGACTGGTAGGTCATCAAATCAGAAACTGTGGAGCTGGGGAAGTAGGAGAGACTTATTATTACTTTTTGAGAGAAAATGAATAAATATTTGAAAAAGAAAACAACAGAATAGATTAACAGGGTAGATGTTTGGGAGTCAGTTTCAAGTCAATGGGCAGAATTTCCTCTTGTGCTGTAAAATGTAAAAGTTCCATGTTATAATGGTAATTTGTTTGTGGTGATGGTAATGATGGAAGTACTTCATGTTAGTGGTAATGGTCATGATGAGGCTGGTTTAGTATTCACAAAATCTCCTTTTTGTTTACGTAGGTCATTTCACTATGAATTTTGATCCCTTCCATCATCAGATCAGTGATATACCACCTGCCTTGCCTGCACGAACCCTACGTAAAGTAAGTATTGTACAATAGGTCAATGTTAACTTGGGAACCTCCAAATAAAGAGAAAAATTTGTTCAACAATCAGTTAATCTTTCCATAAAAGTATTTGTGAATTTTAGCTGTGATGCTGAAGTGTACTTAATGTAATGAGTGATTATCCAAATGGTACATGTACACATACCCCTTGAAATCCACCTAACATCTATTGTTTGAAAAGTATTAGAATCAATTATTAAGGAAGTAATAGCAGACTATTTGGAAAATCAGAATCTCATCAAGCAATGTCACCATGACTTCATGAAAAGGAAATTATGTCTGACTAATTTATTAGAGTTTTTGAGTAAGTCTCATCCAGAGTGGATAAAGGAGAATAAATAGATGTGTGTATTTGGACTTCCAGGAGATGGCATATCACAAAAAGTTAAGTTACAAGAGCCCATGGTCTTGGAGGTAATATGTTAGCATGGAAAGAGAATTGGCTTATCGGCAGGAAACAGCAAGTGGGGATAAGTTTCTGTTTCAAGTTGGCATCCATTACCAGTGGGGCTCCACTAGGATCAGTGCTGAAACCACAACTGTTTACAATATATATTAATGACTGAGGAAGGACATGAATGAGCTGTAGCCAAATTTGCAGACAACACAGAAATAGGTAGCAAGGCAGGTTGTGAGGAGGAGGAGGTGGGTAATGCAGATGCTAGAGATTAGAGTCAAGATTAGAGTGGTGCTGGCAAAGCACAACCGGTCAGGCAGCATCCGAGGAGCAGAAAAATTGATGTTGGAATGAAGCAGGGAGCCTCGGGAGTGGAGAGATAAATGGGACGGGGCTGGGCAGAAGGTAGCTGAGAGTACGAAGGGGGAAGGAGGTGGGGATAAATGTGATAGGTCAGAGAGGAGGGTGGAGCAGATAGGTGAGAAGCAAGATTGACAGGTGGGATAGGTCGTGAAGACGGTGCTGATCTGGAAGGTTGGAACTGGGATGAGGTGGAGGGAGGGGAAATGAGGAATCGGGTGAAGTCCACATTGATGCCAATGTGGGTTGGAGGGTCCCGAGGCGGAAGATGAAGCGTTCTTCCTCCAGGTGTCAGGTGGTGAGGGAGGGACGATGGAGGAGACCCAGGACCTGCATGTCCTTGGCAGAGTGGGAGGGCAGTTGAAATGTTCAGCCAGGGGGAGGTGGGGTTGATTGGTGCAAGTGTCCCAGAGATGTTCTCTGAAGCGCTCTGCGAGAAGGCATCCGGTCTCCCCAGTGTAGAGGAGACTGCATCAGGAGCAATGGATACAATAAATGACGTGTGGAAGTGCAGGTGAAACTTTGATGGATTTGGAAGGCTCCTTTGGAGCCTTGGACAGAGGTGAGGGGTGCGGACGCAGGTTTTGCAATAACTGCAGTGGCATGGGAAGGTGCCTGGAGGGGAGGGTGGGTTAGTGGGCGTGGACCTGACCAAGTAGTCGCAGAGTGAACGGTCTTTGCAGAAAGCGAATAGAGGTGGGGAAGGAAATATATCCCTGGTGGTGGGGTCCAGTTGAAGGTGGTGGAAATGGCGGATGATGCAATTTCTGCGGAGGTTGGTGGGGCGGAAAATGAATACCGGGGGGTCTGACCTTTTTGCGGTTGGAGGGGTGGGGTTCAAGAGTAGAGCTGCAGGGCATGGATGAGATGCGTTGGAAGACATCTTCAACTACGTGGGAAGGGAAATTGCGGTCTTTAAAGAAGGAGGCCATCTGGTGTGTTCTGTGGTGGATTTGGTCCTCCAAGGAGCAGATGCAGCAGAGGCAGAGGAATTGGGAATACGGGATAGCATTTTTGCAGGAGGTAGGGTGGGAGGAGGTGTAATCCAGCTAGCTGTGGGAGTTGGTGGATTTGTAAAAAATGTCAGTGTTGAGTCGGTTATCATTGATGGAGATGGAGAGGTCCAGGAAAGGGAGGGAGTTGTCAGAGATGGTCCAGGTGAATTTAAGGTTGATGTGGAATGTGTTGGTGAAGTTGATGAACTATTCTACCTCCTTGTGGGAGTACGAGGTGGCGTCAATGCAGTCATCAATGTAGTGGAGGAAAAGATGGGGAGTGGTGCCATTGTAACTCCAGAAGGTGGACCGTTCTACGTAGCCAGCAGAGACAGGCATAGCTGGAGCCTATGCGGGTGCCCACAGGCAACCCCTTTCATCTGGAGGAAGTAGGAGGATTCAAAGGAGAAATTGTTAAGGGTGAGGACAAGTTCAGCCAAACAAATGAGTGTCAGTGGAAGGGCACTGGTGGGGAAATCGGGAGAAGAAGAAACAGAGGGCTTGAAGGCCCTGGTCATGGCAGATGGAGGTGTATAGGGATTGGATGTCCATGGTGAAGATGAAGTCTTGGGGGCCGGGGAAACGGAAGTCTTTCTTCTTCTCCCGATTTCCCCACCAGTGCCCTTCCATTGACACTCATTTGTTTGGCTGAACTGGTGAAGGGCGTGGAAAGTTCCTGGACTGGGAGAATAGGATAGTATCGAGACAAGTGGAGATGAATTCGGTGGGGCAAGAGCAGGCTGAAAGAAAGGGTTGGCGGGGTAGTCAGGCTTGTGGATCTTAGGTAGGAGGTAGAATCGGGTGATGTGGGGTTCCCGAACTATGAGGTTGGAAGCTGTAGATGGGAGTTCCCCTGAGGTGATGAGGTTGTGTATGGTTTGGGAGACTATGCTTTGGTGATGGGAGGTGAGGTCATGGTCGAGGGGGTGGTAGGAGGTGGTACCTGGCTTCAGCAGTAGAGGTCAGTGCACCAAACTACCACTGCACACTCTGTCTGCTGGTTTGATGGTGAGGTTGGGGTTGGAGCAGAGGGCTGCGCATTGTGAGGGTGAGAGAATAGAGTGGGGGAGGGGCAGAGGAAGTGTTCGATGTCATCTCACGTATTGAATTCATTGATGCATGGATGGAAGGGAATGAAGGTAAGGCCTTTGCTAGGTTGTGAGAAGGATTCAAACAGCTACAGAGAGATATTGGTAGGTTAAGTAAGTGGGCACAAAGTTGGCAAATGGAGTATATTGTGGGAAAATGCAAAGTTTTTCATTTTGGAAAGGAGAACAAAAGAACAGATTATTATTTAAATGGCGAAAAAACTGCAGAAAGCTGCAACACAAAGGGATTTTGAGATAAGTGTACACGAAACAGAAAGCTAGAATACAGCAGGTGATCAGAAAGGCTAATGGAATGTTGGCCCTTATTTCAAGATGGTTGGAGTATATGAGTAGTGAAGCCTTACTGAAAGCTGCTGCCAGTGAGACCACATCTGGAAATATAAGTGAACAGTTTTGCTCCCCTTACTTATGGGAAACCATAATTGAAGGTTGTTCAGTAGGATGGTCCCTGGTATGGAAGAATTGTCTTCCGAGGAAACACTAAACAGGTTAGGACTCTACTCGCTGGAGTTTAGAAAAGTGAGAGAGGATCACATTGATTCATACATGATTCTTAAGGGGCTTAGCAGAATAAATGCTGAGAGGATATTTCCCCTCATAGAGAATCAAGGACCAGAGGACAAAGTTCAGAATAAAGGGGCACCAATTAAAGATTGAGATAAGGAGAAATTTCATCTCTTTAGAGGGTTGAGTGCCTTTGGAACTCCTTGTCAGAGAGCTCTAAGAACAGAGTACATATATTTAAGGCTGAGATAGATATATTGTTGATCAGTAGGTGGAATCAAAGGTTACAGGGAAAGTGTAGGAATATGGTTGTGAGGAATATCGAATCAGCCATGATGCTACTGAATGGTGGAACAGGCTTATGGGCTGAACGACCTCCGCCTGTCCTATTTCTTATGGTTTATCCCGTGGCTGCAACAGGACAGACCATAGGAAGCATCTGCACATGCACTGATGACTTAATCACATTCAGAGTGTGAGAGGCCATTATGAGAACAGGTGCCACTGAGGAGGGGGCTGGGGCAACAGAGGCCGGCTGCAGCATTAGACCATAAGATATAGATGCAAAATTAGGCAATTCAACCCATCGAGTTTGCTCCACCTTTCAATCATGGCTAATATGTTTCTCAACACCATTCTCCTCTCATCTCCGTAATCCATGATCCATTTACCAATTAAAAACCTATTTATCGGTCTTAAATGCACTCAATAATTTGGCCTCCACAGCCCTCTGTGGCAATGAGTTCCACAGATTCACCAGGGACCATCCTACTTTCTTAGTTCTAAAGGTCATTCCTGAAGCTATGCCTTCATGTCCCAGTCTCTCCTCGGAAACATCTTCCCCATGTCCACCACATCCAGGCCTCTAATTATTCTGTAAGTTTCAATCGGATTCCCCATTATCCTTCTAAATTCTTTCAATACAGACCCAGAATCTTCAACTACTCATATGATAAGTCCTTTATCCTTGGGATCATTCTTGTAAATCTCCTCCATCACCTCTCTAATGCCTCCACATCCTTCCTTAGATATGGGTCCCAAATATTGAATATTGTTCGCAATATTCCAAATTCAATCTGACCAGAATCTTAAGCAACCTCAGCCATACATTTCTATTCTTGTACTCTAACCCATTTAAAATGAATGCTAACATTGCATTCACCTGCCTAACTTCCAACTGCCAGTCTCCATTTCTCAATCTTGTGCTTCAGTTTTTATTTTTAAGAGTTCCTTAAAAATCTGAAGAACCTCTTTCCCTGGAGTGCCATCTTGAGACTGCATTCTCTTTACACTGCCTGCAGGTTATGTTACTTGAGTTACAGCATTCCTATAAAAAGAAACAAAAAAAAATTAAACTAAAAAGAATTAACAGACAAGATAGAATTTTAGTTCCTGGATTCAGTCTTGTACTTATATTGTGGTTTTTGTAAAACCAAGACATCCCAAAGTATTTTGAAATGTGATCACTATCATAATGTGGGTAAACATTGCACAGCCATAGCAACTTCACAAATAACAATTTCATAATCTCTTTAATCATACTGGTTGAGGAATAAGAAGTGGCCAGGGCATCAAGATAACGCCTTGCTTATCTTGCAGATATGTGATGGGATTTGACTAGCCAGTGGTAAATGTATGATCCTTTGTGTCTTTTAGTCATCTAGACAAGATGGTTTCATTTTCAATGGTGTTAAGGTAGCTGGTCTCAGTTACAGGAATGATAGCACCAACGCAATTACCCTTAACATATAAAATGAAGGAAAATGAAAATCAGCCTAAATATGGTCTTCCTGATTGCTATCCAGTGACCCACAGCAAATTGTTCATCTCCGTGCCATGAGGCATAGAAATCAGATTTAACTATATATATATTCTGGACAGTTTAACAGTGCTGACTTTCAATGTCATTGTTCTAAATTCACTTTGTCACTGACAATTGGCATGGGATAATCACCTGGCTAGAATGTTCTACCTGAAGAATGAGTTGAAAGAATGTTTTCTGTACACAGAAAGAACTGTGAATACTAACTTTTTTTCTCCTTTCTCCCCCACAGTCTTCGCTACACCCAATTCCTGCATCACCTACAAGCCCCCACTCGGGTCTTGATGGCAGTAACTCCACTCTGTCTGGCAGCGCAAGCAGCGGGGTGTCCTCTTTGAGTGAAAGCAACTTTGGCCAATCAATGGAGCCACCACGTACAGACACAACAGATTCCAGTCAGACCTGGAACCCAGAGGAGGATGGGGAAGCCCCTTATATACCAGTAAGGTACAGCCTATCTGAACCAGATGTCATTGAATCGGTGAAAGCTCACCCATGCCGTAGCCACTCTGCGCCCACTGGAGTCATTCCTAAGGAATCCACAGAGATACCAGCTTTGCCGCCCAAACCATATTATCCCAGACCTACATACATAGGCAATGAAGAAACACTTGAAGAAGAGAGCAGGCCAAAGGCTTTCACACGCAAACTCTCTCAGTCTGGTCACAGTGGCAAAGAGGAGCAGGCCAAGGTACCGTGGCAACATGGCATCAATCAAGACTAGGCCACAAAAAAGGACTCAAAATTAAGGTGTTCACTGGTTCATCCTACGGGTGTCAGCCACCTCTGTTTATTGTAAACGGATTATATTTCTTTGAGAAACTGTTTACTTTTGACTAATACTTTGTTTCAGTGAAAAGGAAGGCCTGTTTATTTACAGCCTGGCTGCTCTCTGATTGTATTTGCAGTTGGAGGTCCCTGTGTGGAGTACGGGAGTGTTCTGAAAAGGCCTCAACCCTTCAGGTCCAAAATTTCCTGTTGCATCACACACTTCACTTTGATTATTCAGAAAGCATAGAATGAATGAGGCATTTGATGATTGAGATCATTATGAACACTTAAGGATATTAGTCATTTCATAAATTCATGTCTCTCTCTATTTGCCCTTTCTATCTTTGGTCAAAGTATTTGATATACCTCCTTACCAGGTCTTCCACTGACTTTCATCTTTACTAAAGTTGTGAGTAAAATTGTCATTGAGATATCATGCATTCTGTGTATGAAAAGCATGAAGGTAATGTCAGACAGAAGTGTACCAAACTAATATCAGGAATGTACAGTCCAATATTGAAGTAGCATACAATTGCCCCTCCTCTGTTAAGGCAGAATATGTCTAAAATCAGCATAGAATTTAGTGCTGAAGAACTTCAGGTTAAATCTTCATTAATAGTGAGAGTCCAGTTAATTCACAAAATGAAAAAGTTGATCATCGTTTAAATTTTGGGCTTTTTCTTTGGACTGGCTTCAGCTAAATTCCGTTGGAATGGATTTGTCCGATTTTAAATGTCAACTGCAGCATTTAACTTACCAACCCGGAGTTCTTTTTTGAAGCGACATATGTAGACAAATGACCTGCTCACTGAAACTCAGATTGGATTTTGCCAAGTCGACTCAACTCCTGAACTCATTATAGCCATGGTCCAATAATAGACAAAACAGGTGAACTAAAGAGGTAAGCTGAAAGAGACTGCCCTTAACATAAAGACAGCACTGAAATATGTATTAACGGGCCCTAGCTAAACTGGAGTCAATGGGAGTCAAGGGAATTGGTTGGAATCATACCTAACACAAAGGAAATGATTGTGGTTATTATGGACCAACCCTCTCAATCTTAAGACATAACTGCAGGAGTTCCTCAGTACAGTTCTCAGCCCATCCATCAATATATACAGCTGCTTTATCAATGACCAATGTCAGAATTGGGAATGTTTGCAATTCCATAGAAACCAAAACACTGTGCATTGATGTGCAGAACACTTGGGCCAATAAGTAACAATTAACATTTGCATCAGACAAGTGCCAGGTAATGCCATCTCCAACAAGAGAAAATCTAACCATCACTCAATTTCCATCCCTTCCAACTACCAAAACAGTGCCAGCACCTACAAGATGCACTGAAGCAATTCATCAAGGCTATTTTGACAGCACCTTCCCAAACCTAGAGGGACAAGGGCTGTAGATGCACGGGAGTACCTCTCAGAATTAACAACCTTGAACTCCCTTGTCAACAGCAATCTGACCTAAATCACAAGGGTTGTTACAGTTCCAGAACACAGTTCACTACCACTTTCTCAATGGCAATGGCCAGCTCCACCCACACCCTATGAAAGAATTATTTAAACATTATGCAGTTGGTACAGCTTCAGGAGTAAAATGTAAAAACTCCACTGCTAATCATTCCAGTTTCCACTAGCTCAATATTTACCTGCAAAGAAACTTGTGTACTTTTCACTGGGGTAATATGTGGATACCACCATTTAAACACGTGAAAGATACTTTTCGTTTCAATCAGGTAACATGATCTTATACCATCTGGCTTATGTAGGAGCTCAGGTGTATTTGGACCTCACTGATTTCATACATCTGAAGATGCATTGCAATGTCGAAGAACCCCTACCCTTACAAGCAACAGTACAGCAAGTATAAAAAAACAAAAATCCTCTATAACAGTTAGGGAGCTATACGTAGTTTGTATTTTAAATGACCACTGTGCTAAAGCAAGTTTTTGACAGTTTATCTGAGTAAAAAAATTAGAGCTAGGTTCTGAAGGTGTCTTACATTGTTTCTTTATTAACAATTGAGTTGATGGTTTAATGTTAAAGCAGAGGTGTAGGATAACATAGAGCAAGATGTGCTATTGAGAGAAAACTATAAATAAAGAGACATGTTAAACATTTGTTCAGAAAGTGGCAACATAGGTATTGTTAAAAAAGGTAAAAATTGGTACAAAAGTTGAAAAGAATTGAAAAGTGATTGTAACTCTACGTACATCATTGAGTATTCTCTCACATCCAACTTACTCTCGACTGGTAATAGTTGTTAGGGATGGGGAAGAGACTTTGATGAACACTGACTCCTGAATGGCCCCCAAAGCATATAGTTCTAATAAATCCCTCTTGTTCAAAAACTCTACAGTAGTCCCTCCGTACCCACGGGACATATGTTCCAAGACCTACCACCGAAGCCCAAAACTGCAGATAGGTGCGAACCCAATCATTTAAATGGGAAATCTACCTTCCTGGCAGGATCTAGTCCCTGGTTCCAGAATGTTCCCTGTAATATGTTCAGACAGCAGTAAACCACGGGTAAATGAAACTGTGGAAAACGATTCCACAGATAGGGCGGTCAACCTGATATGATGCTATTTCCCCCTCCTAGGAGGAGGCAGGAAGAAAAGAGGGGAGGCCAGTGAAATTTTCAAACATATCCCAGCCACTATCCAATATAAGGATTTCAACTGGAGATGTAATGGTCAGGGAAAATTTGAAAGGGCTACTGAAGTAGTGATATGTCAGCATCATTTCATCTCAGTCTTCAATACTGCAGGCAATATGGACCCATTTGCCAGTGTTTATATACTCTGTGGTCAGCAGCTTCAAATTTTTACTCAATGTTTTCATTTGGGATGCTTTGCAAGATGGGTAATCTAATCTCAGAAAAGTACAAAATTAATTTTTTTTTCAACCTTACTTTCCCTTCATAAGTCAAGAGTTCCACTGGGGATCGTGTGAAAACAAAATGAAGTGTGAAAAGGATTGTAAGATAAAAATTACATTTTGATGTATAACAGTAACATGTCTTTGAAAAGGCATTGTTCTTAGTTAATATTTACCAAGCTTTTGCAGTGCTTTCTTCGCAGTACACAAGTGTGTTCTGTAACTAAAGCATGCCAGATGTATTTTTGTGAGCCTTGTAATTTAAAGTCCTGTTTTTCTGTACAGCAGCAATGTTTGAAATGATGGAGTTTAAACTGCCTGTTGTAACCATGGGTTGCTCTGATTTAAGACTTGTCAGCATTATCGCACAGTGATGTGAAGCTGTTTCTCCCCTTTCCAAATTGTGTCTGTCTCTATTGGACCATGTAAATGCCCAAATAATCTTGCTCCTTGTATAGATCTTCCATTTTGAATGCTCAGTATTTATGAATTTTGTAGAAAGAGCAGAAGGAGAGGGACTGAGAAATTGAAATGTTGTGTAAAAAGTTTTTCTGTAGCACTAAGTTTTAATGGCCCTTACTGCACACCTAGGGCTGTGATTGGCTCAGGCCAGAAAGTTAGTTTCTAACTGCAAAACTTTACCACATGAACCCGACTTGGGAAACATGGTAGAAACAAGCGAGCTGTATTCAGAGCTAGCCTCTGCCTAGCTTGTTGCTTTGGCAAAAGATAGCTGGCCAGCATGGCAGATTGATTTTCAACCAATTCTCCTGAGTTCCAAGGGAAAATTCTTAAAGGTAAATTGGTTTTATAGGCTGGGGTAGGGAACGGTAGAGTTTTAAACAAAAAGCACTTGATTATAATGGTAAATAACCTTTTGCCAGACCCATGGTTATGTTCAATTGTACTCTTAAGTGATGAACTCAACTCCATTCTTTTATTACAGAACTGCCCCTTATTGATATTATAAGGGGACCAGTAAGGGCACATTGGTAAAAAATATATAGTGGGGTTTTACTGTATATATCGTGTTAGCATGTCAGAATATGTGACGTGAATTTTAGATGTAAATACTGCTATTCGTTTTCCTATTCACCAAAATTACTGTGATGTGTAATTCCTTAATGCCTAAAATTAAAGTCTTGATTTAACAAGTAATTCCTTAACTGTCTTTGTATTGCAAGCAAAAATACATGAAATAACAAGCAAAGGCAATATCCCACACTCAAACCTATTTTTATTATGTAGCGTATATACACTGAGCAAGACCACTGAACAAAAAGATAAACACATTCAAAGTTTGGGTGAAGATTAGTAGCTTGGGTGCTCGTTGTTGTGGTTCTGTTCGCCGAGCTGGAACTTTTTGTTGCAAACCTCAGTGCTTGCGAGCCTCCTGTGAAGCGCATCTGTGGTGTTTCCTCCGGCATTTATAATGGCCTGTCCCTGCCGCTTCCGGTTGTCAGTTTCAGCTGTCCGCTGTAGTGGCCGGTATATTGGGTCCAGGTCGATGTTTTTGTTGATGGAGTTTGTGGATGAGTGCCATGCTTCTAGGAATTCCCTGGCTGTTCTTTGTTTGGCTTGCCCTATAATGGTAGTGTTGTCCCAGTCGAATTCATGTTGCTTGTCGTCTGCGTGTGTGGCTACTAAGGATAGCTGGTCGTGGCGTTTCGTGGCTAGTTGATGTTCATGGATGCGGATCGTTAGCTGTCTTCCTGTTTGTCCTATATAGTGTTTTGTGCAGTCCTTGCATGGGATTTTGTACACTACATTAGTTTTGCTCATGCTGGGTATCGGGTCCTTCGTTCTGGTGCGTTGTTGTCTGAGGGTGGCTGTTGGTTTGTGTGCTGTTATAAGTCCTAGTGGTCGCAGTAGTCTGGCCGTCAGTTCTGAAATGCTCCTGATGTATGGTAGTGTGGCTAGTCCTTTGGGTTGCGGCATGTCCTCGTTCCGTTGTCTTTCTCTTAGGCATCTGTTGATGAAATTGCGCGGGTATCCGTTTTTGGCGAAAATATCTTGTACAGGTGTTCCTCTTCCTCTTTTTGCAGTTCTGGTGTGCTGCAGTGTGTTGTGGCCCTTTTGAATAGTGTCTTGATGCAACTTCGTTTGTGTGTGTTGGGGTGGTTGCTTTCATAGTTCAGGACTTGGGTTAAAAACCTCTCCCACAGACAGCTCAGAGACACGGAAAGAACAATACTGGCCAAGGGACTCAACTACAACCACAGGGACGCCAAGACAGCAGACTTCCTAGCAGCACTAGAATGCACACTCAGGAACAATGGACTGACAGAAGAGACACAACAAACAGTGAGACAAAGTATCGTACCTCTGATAACAAGGAAAAGACAAACACATAACCTCAACACCAAGGAGAGGGAAGCACTAAAATCACTAAGAAACGAAAAGAACATAATCATACTACCAGCAGACAAAGGCAGAATGACGGTCATCCTGGACAAAGCAGAATACACCCAAAAAGCACAACAACTACTTGTAGATACCAACACCTACCAAAAGAGGGAGTTTGACCCCACCCCACAGCTCACCAATAGGATAAATAACACACTGAGGAATCTACAAAAAAACGGACAGATAACCAGGTCAGACCTACAAAGAATGAAACCTGAAAGCAACAACACCCGCAGATTCTATGGACTACCTAAAGTGCACAAACCAGACATCCCACTCAGACCCATAGTATCACTACCAGGGACACCATCACACAAACTGGCCAAAGAACTACAGCAGAAACTGAAACACCTGATCAGCGGATCCAGACAATCTATACAATCAACACAGGAATTCTTGGACATCATCAGAAATATATACATAGACAAGGAAGAAACTATGGTCTCATTCGACGTAACGGCACTGTTCACCTCTATTGACAAAACCCTAGCCAGAGAAACAATAGCCAACCTGCTGGACATACAGAACAGACAACAGGACGTTGAACATATCAACAAAGACGGCATACTTAAACTACTGGACTTGTGCCTCACAACACACTTCACATTCAACAACCAGATATACGAACAAATCAACGGAACACCCATGGGCTCACCGATCTCTGGACTCATAGCAGAAGCAATAATGCAAAGGTTAGAACAAACAGTCTTACCACAAATTCAACCCAAACTCTGGGTCGGATATGTTGATGACACCTTTGTAATCATTAAAAACACAGAAATAGAGAAAACACACGGGATCATCAATGCCACACTCACAGGAATCCGATTCACGAGAGAAGAAGAAAAGGATAACCAACTCCCATTCCTAGACGTGATGGTACAGAGAACACCGAACGGAGAATTCACCACAAAGGTATACAGGAAAGCCACACACACAGACCAAGTCCTGAACTATGAAAGCAACCACCCCAACACACACAAACGAAGTTGCATCAAGACACTATTCAAAAGGGCCACAACACACTGCAGCACACCAGAACTGCAAAAAGAGGAAGAGGAACACCTGTACAAGATATTTTCGCCAAAAACGGATACCCGCGCAATTTCATCAACAGATGCCTAAGAGAAAGACAACGGAACGAGGACATGCCGCAACCCAAAGGACTAGCCACACTACCATACATCAGGAGCATTTCAGAACTGACAGCCAGACTACTGCGACCACTAGGACTTATAACAGCACACAAACCAACAGCCACCCTCAGACAACAACGCACCAGAACGAAGGACCTGATACCCAGCATGAGCAAAACTAATGTAGTGTACAAAATCCCATGCAAGGACTGCACAAAACACTATATAGGACAAACAGGAAGACAGCTAACGATCCGCATCCATGAACATCAACTAGCCACGAAACGCCACGACCAGCTATCCTTAGTAGCCACACACGCAGACGACAAGCAACATGAATTCGACTGGGACAACACTACCATTATAGGGCAAGCCAAACAAAGAACAGCCAGAGAATTCCTAGAAGCATGGCACTCATCCACAAACTCCATCAACAAAAACATCGACCTGCACCCAATATACCGGCCACTACAGCGGGCAGCTGAAACTGACAACCGGAAGCGGCAGGGACAGGCCACTATAAATGCTGGAGGAAACACCACAGAAGCGCTTCACAGGAGGCTCGCAAGCACTGAGGATGTCACCTAGACAGGGGACGAAACGTTTGCAACAAAAAGTTCCAGCTCGGCGAACAGAACCACAACAGATAAACACATTCCAGAACTTTACTGATGTTTCTTTGGGAAGAATATGTGACTATATCCTTTGAGTCAATTATTTTGACAAGTTTTGCTGTCTAACTGTCAGCTCACGAGCTTCTTCTATCTATACTCAGTAGGTCAGATAACATGTGCTACCTAATGATACATAGAAAAAAAGTCACTAGAATGAAAGATACCTTAAAGGTGAATGTAAGATCAGTCTCTAAGATCATTATTGCTTCTTGAAGTTTCTCTTTCCACAGCAACCACAATGGCTTCTGTAGTCAAAATAGTCCACTTGTACAGGCAAATATTGACTTGGAAGGTGTTAGGAGAGAAAGGATTCTTGTTCTTCATTAGTTTTGCAAAACCCGCAGGTAGGCTGGACTCTTTCAGTGCAACTATAACTAATTTCGGAGTTCCTTCCTCTTTGTGCTCACTAAGCAAAGAACCCTCTCTGATGATAACTGTTTTTTGTGGGTGACTTTCACAAACTGTGTTTCATAACCAAAGCAAAGTGACTATGTTAATTTCACATAAGCCACTGTTCTAAGAGGCAAAAAAGACTATTTATGTTGAATTGACTTTGAAATACATTCATGTCCTGTTCTCTCAGAAGCCTTTGCCCCTTTTAGAGAATAGACAATAGGTGCAGAAATAGGCCATTTGGTCCTTCCAGCCAGGTAGTTCACAAGTATTTAGATTCTAACTAACCAACAGGTTATAACTGTTGCTGCATGCATGCGCGTGTTTGACTGTAATCGACAGTTTCCTGCCTGCCTGATTGTTCACACAGTCCTTACTGTCAGTCCACAGCTGGTACTGACTGATACCATTGTGGATGATCAGCCATGATCATAATGAATCAGTATCCTGTCCCTGCCTTATCCCCATAACCCTTGATTCCACTATCTTTAAGAGCTCTAACCATCTCTTTCTTGAAAGTATCCCGAGACTAGGCCTCCGGCAGAGCATTCCATATATCCACCACTCTCTGGGTGAAGAAGTTTCTCAACTCTGTTCTAAATGGCCTAGACCTCTTATTTTTAAACTGTGTCCTCTGGTCCTGGACTCACCCATCAGCGGAAACAAGCTTTCTGCCTCCAGAGTGTCCAATGCTTTACTAATCTTATACGTCTCAAACAGATCCCCTCTCATTGGCACGGTGGCACAGTGGTTAGCACTGCTGCCTCACAGCACCAGAGACCCGGGTTCAATTCCCGCCTTAGGCGACTCTCTGTGTGGAGTTTGCACGTTCTCCCCGTGTCTGCGTGGGTTTCCTCCGGGTGCTCCGGTTTCCTCCCACAATCCAAAAATGTGCAGGTTAGGTGAACTGGCCAAGTTAAATTGCCCGTAGTGTTAAGTGAAGGGGTAAATGTAGGGGAATGGGTCTGGGTGGGTTGCGCTTCGCCGGGTCGGTGTGGACCTGTTGGGCCGAAGGGCCTGTTTCCACATTGTAAGTAATCTAATCTAATCTAATCTAATCTAATCATCCTTCTAAATTCAAGTGTATACAAGCCCAGTCACTCCAATCTTTCAACATATGACAACTTGTGAACATATGCTGCACTTCCTCAATAGCCAGAATGTCCTTCCTCAAATTTGGAGACCCAAACTGCACACTATACTCCAGGTGCGGTCTCACTAGGGCCCGGTACAGCTGCAGAAGGACCTCTTTGCTCCTTTACTCATTTCCTCTCATTATGAAGGCCAGCATGCCATTAGCTTTCTTCACTGCCTGCTGTACCTGCAAGCTTGCTTTCATTGACTGATGTACAAGAATACCTAGATATCGCTGTACTTCTTCTTTAACTAACTAGACTCCATTTAGATAGCAATCTGCCTTCCTGTTCTTGCCACCAAAGTGGATAACCACACATTTATCCACATTAAACTGCATCTGCCATGCATCCGTCCAGCACCATGGACTCTTATTAAGCACTTTAGAAATCCAATATAGTACATCCACTGTTTCCCCTTTATTTATGCTGCTTATTACTTCCTTAAATAATTCTAATACATTTTTCAGGCATGATTTCCCCTTCATGAAACTTTGGTGATAATATGCATTTCTAAATGCTCTGCTATTATAATTTTATAATAGTTCCAATGACAGATGTTGTTAACTAGCTTAAAATTACCATTTTGTCTCCTTCCTTTTTTTAAATAAATCTGGATGTGATCGTAATAACTTAGTTCCATCTCTTTATTAACACTGTATACATTAGTGTAATACGGACTGCTGGCTTATCTTAGCCTTTCTCACTGCCTATCACTTTGACAGTTCAGAATCCTTACACTAAATGACCTCATAGCCTTTCCTGTTCAACTGCCAGCTCATTACTCTTGCTGAGTCACATGACCCTGTCGGAGTGACAACTTATAGCATTTGCTGTCTGCGTAACTGACAGCTGATTACCTTCCTGTTGTTTGACGGTTTGCAGCTTTTCCTGCCAGGTAGTTCACAAGTCATTAGATTCTAACTAACCAACAGGTTATAACTGTTGCTGCATGCATGCGCGTGTTTGACTGTAATCGACAGTTTCCTGCCTGCCTGATAGTGAGGACTGTGTGAACAATCAGTCCACAGCTGGTAATGACTGATATCAGCAGTCTTTTTGTCTGACAAAGACCCTCCATTTCTCAGTATACGACTGACTAGTAGCTCACAGCCATACCGATTTTCTGACTTCCGTAAATTACCTGACTGTATCGCTGATACTGAAACACAGCTGTTCCAAGATGGAACAAAGCTCCAGACAGCTCTATATGTTTAAATCTTAGCACTTTTTTTGTTCTGAAAATTTCCATTTTTCACTTTGTAAACAATTAATGTAAATGCAAAATTACCATAATTATCTTCAAACTTTTCTCTCGTTCCCCGAAAGTCATTTCAGACTGAAGTTGGCAACATACTGATATAATAGTTCTGAGTTAATCTGAAGAGAATTGCAGGGCAGAGATGTTTATCTCTTTCTGGGTTGGGAATCTCCTGCAAACTTCCAATGAATCCCTTTAAATACTGACAAAACTTCAGAGGCTGAAAGTTTAAGTTTGGATGACAGGGCAAGCACAAAGTCAAGCAGGTAGTAAATGGACTTTACCAGCTCGTGTGCCCATTCCCTGACATCAGCTTGTAGCACAGTTGATTGTTCACTACAAAATATGGGCTTCTGAAAAACATTTGACCCTCACAACAATCCTGAAGCCCACATGAAAAATTCTGATATGGCGTCCTCTACAAATTCAGAGACCTGGGACTGAGCATTAACAAAAATTGATTAAATTTCAATTTGTTGAATTCATGGAGGGTTTCACTCCTTATGTTATTTTCTGCAACTTACATGTGTTGTTTGTCCCTTTCTGTGTTGGGGAATCTCCTGCAAACTTCAAAGACTTCCTATGAATCCCTTCAAATACTGACAAAACTTCAACATGTCCTGTAGTGCCCTGTTCATCATATCCTCCCTCTTGCCATAGGCAAATATACTCATGGGCCCAGGGTCAACACATTTAAAACACAGTTATATACCAG
Organism: Chiloscyllium plagiosum; assembly: GCF_037043375.1. NCBI lineage: Eukaryota > Metazoa > Chordata > Chondrichthyes > Orectolobiformes > Hemiscylliidae > Chiloscyllium > Chiloscyllium plagiosum. The sequence goes on along the minus strand of NW_028270152.1, from coordinate 72,452,155 downwards.
ATCAAGTGCTGTTAGTCCACAGATCCTCTGCACAGTTGATATGAATTCTCCTAGAGAATAGGCAGATGAAAATTACTACCTACTTTGCTGACAGGGAACGGGAGGTCTTGGTGGTGAGGAGGGCCAACCTCTTTCCTCACCACCATCAGGAATGACCACATTTCTAGATATTACCAACCTGGTTTGAGGTTGCCATCCAGGTAAATGCTATTTTCACAGTCCAGAGGAATGCCCAGCAATACAGGAAACAGATCAATAATGTCTAGCCAATTGACCATGCTTAAGCTCCTACTCTGATATTAAGTGCTGCCACGACTTACTTTGCATGGGAATCCATGACTTGAAGGATGTTTCCCTTCACTGTACTGAGGTCTCCTCCACTCAGACTTTGAACCATGGCCAGCAGTTGATGCATATCCAGTGTGTTTGCTCTGCTGGCACATGGTGCAGATGTGAGATTAATACAGTATAGCAACAGACAGCAAGGTGTCCACCGCTTGACCACTGACCTACATTCCCCATAAAGTGCTTGGCCAGGGAGAGGTTTCATGCATACCAATCAATATGTCAACACACTCTTCTGATCCCAGAAGCCTCAACAACCCCTGGACCTTAGAGATTCTTACAAGAAAAGGCTGCCAATAATAGCTGACAACAACAAGCTGCCTGGTTTTGTGTCTGCATTGAACAGTCAGTCAAGGCTGAAGTACTGTGCGCCTTTATGCTCTCACTGAAGAGGCATAGGGAAAACAGAGATGCTGTGTGCAGCCAAGTAGGTGCAAAGTGAATGTGCAGTAAAAGGCCAAACAAGGAACCCCGAGATATCTGGTCACAGCTGAAAATGTGTTGCTGGAAAAGCGCAGCAGGTCAGGCAGCATCCAGGGAACAGGAGAATCGACGTTTCGGGCATAAGCCCTTCTTCAGGAATGGTCACAGCCAGCTGAGTCTATCCATTCAAGGACAGATTTCCTGTTTGTGTCCCAAGCATTCTCAGTCAGATCCATCAATATCAAGTCAGTTTCCTTCTCTGACCACTGCCTCCTACTGGCCAATTGTCACCGAAACGATGACAGCCAGTGGGCGAGAGAACATGGAAGCTGAATGTAACAGGTCGAGGTGCTCAAAAGGATTACACAATTTGGTGAACCAAGAAGCCCCTCTTGAGTCTCCAGTGGACCAGAGGAAAACAGTCAAGCGGAATATCAACAGGTTCTTTATCCTCAAAAAGTGTTCAGCAGGTAAGAAGGAGATGGGGAAAATTGTCCAAACTCCAAAAAAAAGCAAAACCTGCACTTGCTGCAGACAATGGGGTTCAATGAGGAGAAGGATGTCCAGGAGATGAAGAGCCAGCACACCTTGCGGTTTGCCTCGAAGTCCTCCAAAATAATCTTCCAGTCCAGGGTCTGTTCCATGGAACACAATGAGACATGCTCATGTTTCTTCTTCCAGAAGGTGCACAAGGAGAGCCCTGTGATCACCTGCCTGAAGGAAGAGGACGGCTTGGTAATGTCATCTCAAGATCAGCAAATCCTTTTATGCCATTCTGCATGATGCTAAGCTAATAGACAGCATGGCCTCCCAGTCATCACAGAGGTCTTAGATGACATCATGTGGCAGAGGCTGGAGTAGCCGTTGTCTCTGGATGGGTTGGGAGTGGTTTGCTGGAAAAGCACAGCAGGTCAGAGAGCTTCAGATGCTGCTTGACCTGCTGTGCTGTTCCAGCAACCCACTCTCAACTCTGATCTCCAGCATATGCAGACCTCACTGTTTCCTACTTGTCTCTGGATGAGCTGATCAAGGCCCTTTAGTCTTTTGAAAAGAATAAAACTTGTAGAAGCAATGGCTTACTAGGCAAGTTGAATTCAATTCTGTTGGACTTGATAGAACAGAGCCTGCTGGAGATATATGACAACATATTTCTGGCAGTTACTATGTGAAAATTCATAAGGAAAGCTATCACCATTTTCACCTACAAGCAGAAAAGGACAGGGTGGGAATCGCAACCAATTTCACTGTTGAATGTAGATTATAAAATCCTGTCAAAGGTCATTGTCAACTGGGTCGGGTCTGCTCTGGGATTGCTGATTAACCCTGACCGAGCCTGTGCCTTACTGGGCAGGAAGCTCAAGAATATGATTGCCTACCTGCAGGATAGAGGGACAGACGCCTGCTTTATCAGCCTAGACCAGAAGGCCTTTGACAGGATATCGCACACCTACATGTAGGACGTGCTCTCCACAATGGGCTTTAGGGAGGGATCTGCACTTTAATCCAATTGCTCTACACCAAAATCAGTAGTGCAATCTAATCACTAAGTGGGAATCAGATGCTTCCCGATCAGATCTGGAGTCAGGCAGGGCTGCCCACTCTTTCCTGCCTTGTTTGTTTATTGTATAGAACTTTTTGCTAAATCCATCGAGGAGGACTCGGGTTTGAGAGGGGTGACTATTCCAGGCAGGGAGGCCTGCAGGTCAAGGTCATGGATGACATTACCATTTTCTGCTCTGATCTATTGACAGTGCGCAGATTCATGAACATTTATGACCATTTTGAACTGGCCTCGAGTGTCAAGGTAAATCAAGACAACTGCAAGGCCATGTCCTTTGGGAACTGGGCAACTGATTCTTTACACCCTTCATCAGGGCAAATTGTCAGAAGGTACTGAGTTTGTGACAAAACAGGAGAGGAGCATATTGCCAAAGTGAGGCAGAGACTGGGTAGATGGGAGCATCACTACCTCTCCATTGTAGGTAACTTCCTCGTCATCAGATGCGAGGTACTCTCGGTGTTGTTGTATGTGGCACAGGTCTGGCCTATTTCCCGAGCCTGCATCACTGCAGTTATCTGAGCTGTCTGCCATTTCATCTGGAAGTCAAAGGTGAACCAGGTCGAAAGGGAGACCATGTATAATGCTCCAGATATGGGGGGGAAAGAATGTAAAAACAGATAGAACTGCAGATTCCGTAAATCAGAAACAAGAACAGAAGTTGCTCAAAAAACTCAACAGCCTGGCAGCATCTGTTAATGTTTTGGGACTAGTGAAGAATGTATCCAACACTGCCCTCATCCTGATGTCCACTTCACATGTGGCTCCATGATGCGGTCAGTAGAACCTTGGTACCAAGTGTCACTATGTACTGAGGTTCCACCTGTCCTTGCATTACAAAGGATAGGCCTGGCCTTGTTGTCATGGAACATTCCAAGTAGTTAGACCATTCCATATCACCTGCCCCTCATAGAAAGACTTGCTGCATACCAATCTTTGCCTGATGGACTTGTGGTCAAAAGTACAGCATCCTTGAAATCCTACCTGTGGGAAAAAGAGCAGGTTGTTCCTATCTGTGAGCAGAGTATCAAACTCATTTTGCAGAAAGCCTCTTTGCCAGAACTATCCAACAAGCACTAAGACATAGCCTGGTTGATGATGAGAAGGACACTACCTTTGAGATTCTTCAAAGATGGCCAGAGTCTTTCTGTCACTTGAACCAACTCCGGAGAGGAAAAGACTGTCACACATCCCTTCTGGGATGTGGATATGCAAAGGAGACAGATGCAGTAGTTTTGTCAAGATCCGTCCTGAGTTGTTCAATGATTCAGGTCTCTGTGCTCTGTCTGTTCCCAGGATGCACATCAGACAAATATTGAATACACCTGGAAGACTATCGTGGGGAAAATCACCAGCCTCGGATTCAGAGTCGGGGCTCAACAAAAACATTCAATGTACAAAGAAATACTGGAACTCCGGGGAGAGAAAAAAAGACATCAACAGCACAGTGGTCAGCTGCGATTCTTCTCTCAAACCGGAGCACGTAAAGATACTTTTATACATTTTGTAATATAATAGATCTGTGATGAGGTTATTGTCTTTCTAACATAGTTTGTTTATTGTAAACATTGCAGAATCATTGATAGTTTCAGTGCAGTCATTAGTCAGTTCCAGCGCAGCCTTTGTTATTTTCAGCACGGCCGGTGTTGTGTTTCAACGTAGACATTGTCAGTTTCAATGTCTGTGTGGAAGTCCATTGCTGTAGTTATGGGTGCTAAAGCTCTTCCTGAGAAGGACGATCACTGAAACCCTGGCTATTAGCACTTTGTATTAGTCCGTATCAAACTATTAGCATTTCTATCAAAGGTATTGGCTGGACCCAGACACGTCAGCGAGCAGTATACGCTACTCGTGTATTCTCTCCCCACCCGCCTTAAACTAATCAACTGTGAGTGCATTGTGCTGGCATTCTGGTGGCCGCAGGCAGTATCCGTGTTTGGTCTGCTGACTCTCTCCATATTGTGGTCCAGCAGCCAACTTGTGTCAAGTGGCCAACTTTTGGTTCAGCGGCCATCTTGTGTGTCTGTGTGCCTAGTGTCACCCTGCCCCGTGCCATCTCCCACTTCACTATCAACTCTGTGAAAAACGCTCTTTGGTCTGCCCGAAACTTGTTGACCTTCCAGTGCAAATAACTGACCTCGACCAAATGTTGCAGACTGGCACATTCCAAGTTCCAGGACTATGCACTGAGGGGTCATCCTAAAGCTTGGGGTAGCCGCCACCAAGATATAGTGGGAGAAAGACCACCTTCTAAGGTCTTTCTGCCAAAGTACAATGGAGGTCCATTCAGTTATCAGAGCTGAAAATATGTTGCTGGAAAAGCACAGCAGGTCAGGCAGCATCCAGGGAACAGGAGAATCGACGTTTCGGGCATAAGCCCTTCTTCAGGAATTCCTGAAGAAGGGCTTATGCCCGAAACGTCGATTCTCCTGTTCCCTGGATGCTGCCTGACCTGCTGCGCTTTTCCAGCAACACATTTTCAGCTCTGATCTCTAGCATCTGCAGACCTCACTTTCTCCATTCAGTTATCAGATCCTGCCTCAAATACATGTAAGCAAGAAGAGCCTTTAGGTTTGTTGCAACAATAGAGAAAGTCAAATGTTTGTTTGTTTTCCATATCCATACACAGTACAGACCAAACAACTTCACTGTGTACGTACATAAAGTTTTTTTATGCATAGTGTATTTTTTTGCATGAAGACCAAGCAATGAAGTTCTATGATACGCTCTGTTCCAATCAATTAGATGGGTGCCTATCCATGAGCGCAAAATGTCCTCAGTATCCTACCTCAGTGGCTCAAGCTGTGCAGAGAGCCCCCATCCCGGCTTTTGCAAATATAATCTAACCTCATTACATTATCATTCCATCAACAAATCACAATCCAAACCAAATCAAAAGAATTAAGATATCAATATAAAATGCCTAAATTCATTCCCATTCTGAATAAATCACAGTGGACTAGAAACATTGCTGATTTCTGGCAAAATTCAGCTTAAACTGTTAATTTTGGTAAAGGTTTCTTTCTGTGAACACCAGCACAATTTCTTACACTATTGTCCTAATCTCTCATTATCTATGCAATATACTGCCATCGTGACTGGTTTGTCACATTGCCCCACTTGCCACATATGCACAGTCCCTCTCCCACATGCACTTTCTGCCTCACAAATGCATACACTCTCTTACTCATGCACACAATCTTGCACTCCTTCACACACACGTGTGCAAGCACACCCTCTCCCTCACATGCATGCACGCGCTCACTCATCTCCCTCGTGCACAGAAATGCGTGCACACACCCCCCGCATAAAGACGTGTGCACACAAGCTCTCCTTCACACAAATGTACACACACATTCTCACCCTCAACACGTGCATGCATACCCTCTCCCTTACATGCTCACACACTCTCCCTCATATACACACTCGTGCACATTCTCTTCCTCAAACGTACACATGCGCACACATTCTCTCTCTCACAGATTTTCACCCTCAACACATGCACACCCTCTCTCTCACACCAGCACACACATGCTCTCCCTCACACACGGACATGGACATTCTCACTTCACACACACAAGCATGTGCGAGGACACCCACACCCTCACGCAGATGTGCGCACTCCGCCTTTCAAATGCGCACACCCTCTCACTCATGCACGTGAACAACCTCTCCCTCACATGTGCACCCCCCTCTCTCTCACATGCATCCCAACACACACTTGCACACACATTCCCATAAGTGGACACAAACATACTCTCCCACACACTCCCTCTCCTTCACAGGCAGGCAGGCACCCTCAACCCCCGCCTCTCACATTCTCCCTCACTTGCTCATTCTCCCTCATACGCATGCACACACCCTCTTCCACACACCCCTCTCCCTCACATAGGTGCACACATCCTCTCCCTCACAAACTCTCTACGCCACACACACGCACACACACCCTCTCCCATGCATTCATACATGCTCTTCCTCACACACCCATGAGCACATCCTTTCATATTAAGCACATGCAGAAACAAACACGAACACATTATCCCTCACACACACACACCCATTAATCCCTCTCACACAGATATTTTCCCTCACGCACAGGTACATGCTCACCCTGGCATATACACATGCTCAAACAAACCTCTCTCTCTCTCACACATACACACACACTCTCAAACACATGGACAGACCCTTCTCCCACGCACATGTTCTCTTTTACATACATGTAGACATTTTCTTCCACGTACACACAGACAGACCTGTCATGCACACACGTGCTCTCCCTCATACATCTACACGCTGTCTCTGGCATACACATGCTCCCCGTCAAAATATGCACACACACACACACAAATACTGTCCCCCTCACATACACACACGGACAGATCTCTCTCCCTCTCACACAATGCTCTCCAACACATATGGACAGATTTTTATTCCTTCATATATCATGCTCTCCCACACACACAGACAGATCCTTTCCCTCTCACAGGTATTCAGAGAAACAGCAGTTGGAATTTTTCAACACAGTCCCCTATAGTTTACGAGGAGAAAGTGAGGTCTGCAGACGCTGGAGATCAAAGCTGAAACTTTATTGCTGGAACAGCACAGCAGGTCAGGCAGCATCTAGGGAACAGAAGATTCGACGTTTCGGGCACATGCCCTTCTTCCTGAAGAAGGGCATGTGCCCGAAACGTCGAATCTTCTGTTCCCTAGATGCTGCCTGACCTGCTGTGCTGTTCCAGCAATAAAGTTTCAACCCCTATAGTTTACCACTAATTTCTAAAATCAAAGCAAGAAATTTGAAAAATAGTTTTGCAACATGTCCACAGGCTTACCCACAGACCTTGAATGTTGATTATAGACTGAAATCTGTCAGACATACCAATAAATTCTTCATGTTCTAATATGAACAAAACTTCTTACCAAGGGTGGTTACAAATGTTTTCCAACAAGCTTCCCTCAGCCTTTCCACTTCAGACACTACCTTTCTTCTTCCACACCAAGTCCGCCAGATGACCTCTGTGCCAACATTGCCAAAATGACCTATTCACTATTCTTTCCATGGTGCACTTTGCATTGTCTCTGTCAGGATGACCTCTATGCCATCTCAGCCAGGGTGACGTCTATGCTATCTGTCAGGGTGACTTCTCTGAAGTTCTAGGAAAAGCATAGGAGAGTCTCACGACACTGTCCCTTCCCTGTATGAGAGCAATCTAGGAATTACATTTTTTACATTACATTACAGTGTGGAAACAGGCCCTTCGGCCCAACAAGTCCACACCGACCCGCCGAAGCGTAACCCACCCATACCCTTACATTTACCCCTTACCTAACACTACAGGCAATTTAGTATGGCCAATTCACCTAACCCGCACATCTTTGGACTGTGGGAGGAAACCGGAGCTCCCGGAGGAAACCCACGCAGACACGGGGAGAACGGGCAAACTCCACACAGTCAGTCGCCTGAGGTGGGAATTGAACCCGGGTCTCTGGCGCTGTGAGGCAGCAGTGCTAACCCTACCGTTCCGCCCACCAGAGCAGTTGCAAACAGTACCATTTAAAGTTCCAGCTGACAGGATGTGGAGTCTGGGGGGAGGGCTAAGAATCCTATGGTTTGACAGATATGGGGTGAGGATGATGGGGGAGTGAAAATTTCAGACTGGAGATCCCAGAAGGGGTTACGAGTGAAGGTTGCCTGCTATTAGTGAAACACAATCACTGATTATGGATGTTTTCTCTCAATCATTGAGCCTTATAGTTACTGCTAGTATGAATTACTGCTGCAGTTGAAGACTGGAAAGGCAGACAAGTACCACTGCCAACTGATTTTTCCCTTTGAGATATGACTCCAGACGCTCTTAATTGTCTTCTAAGGAATACCCCTTGTGAGCAGCACCAACACCTCATACATGAATGAGTAAACAAATAAATCTGCCCATCACTGACTCAGCTTTCCAAAAGGTTTTCCTACTCCCCAATTCAGTTTCATTCTTCAGCTCATGCGAAGCCTTAACAAGAAGCATTTTCTCTTCCTCAAAAAGGATTCTGGGTAATCCAAGATGGAGGACAGGAAAGATTTCTGGCTGTAACAGCTGCTCTTTTTTTTGAGGTATTTTAGGTGCTGGAGGTGACCTCCTCGAATTCCAGGGGCAGCAATTACTGTTTTATATGCTGTTGCTTTTTATTCCCAAAGTTCCTAAACAAAGTCAAAACAACAGAAGTTTTAAAAGGAAGCACATGGTGAGGTCAGTGCAGGGGAGAGAGAGAGAGAGAGAGAGAGAGAAACTGACACCAGAGTGAACCTGCACAGTACTGCCTTTGCTGTTTAATAGGATAAATGGACAAAGTCTTTTCCCTGGGGTTGGGAAGTCCAGAACTAGAGGGCATAGGTTCAGGGTGAGAACGGAAAAATATAAAAGAGCCCTAAGGGCACCTTTTTCACACAGAGGGTGGTACGTAGCTGCCAGAGGTGGCAGTGGAGGCTGGTACAGTTGCAACATTTAAGAGGCATTTGGATGGGTATATGAATTGGAAGAGTTTGGAGGGATATGGGCCGGATGCTTGCAGGTGGGACTAGATTGGGTTGGGATATCTGGTCGGCATGGACGGGTGAGACCAAAGAGTCTGCTTCCATGCTGCACATCTCTATGACTCTAAGAGTTAAGAAATGCAAACTCCAAAAAGTAACAGGAAAGAAAGTCCTTCAGGAATATTCCTCTTCTGATCCTATCTCTTCTTCAAATCTCATTTCTTGTTCTGCATTTACTGAGTGCATACATATAATACTATTCCTGTCACAGGATTTGAGTGTTTAACCAGAGTGAGGCAGTACTGACTGGTGTAACTGGTCTGTGACTATTATGATTGCTCAATCACAATTTCTATGTTCATTAGTGGGCATGCTGCCAAACCTAAAATCCAGGATATTGCTAAAGATATTATAGGAAAGCTGTATAAGTATCACAATGTTGTGATATATTAAGTAAGCTTACTCACTGATATATTGAACTTCGAATGCAACAATATAGTAACATCTACTAGGTAATTAATTTAACTTTCAGCTATTCTTGTGTCGGCAAATATAAGGAACCAAAATGAGAGGATTATGAGACACAAAGCATTCACTGTGTGGAAGGGAAAACCATTTTGTCAACAGACCACCTGCTTACAGAAACCAATGTTGTCTCTAGCTAAGGAGGGCCAACCCACAATGCTATTGGAACCTCAAAATTAGCCACACTCAGGAATGGACTGCAAATGAGCCATGACCTAATCAGAGGAATATGACCCACTAATTTATCTAAATGACCCACTAATGGGATTCTCTGCGTTACAATTGCACTGCACCTCCAGAAGACCCGAAGGCTCTCTCTGTCTCCCCAAGAAGTCCAGCCACCACAAAGCTGAGAAGGTTTGTAGCTTTACATCTGTTACACACATTAGAACTAAACAATATATGTAGGAAAGCGCTTGACCTGAGGGAGGAATTTGTTCAGAAGAATTATGAATATCTGTTCTTAGTGTCAAAGGATCAGTGTAAATAAGGTAATAATATTTGTTCACATGTGGAATGTTGAAATATACTTCCTTTTGACCCCAAGGCTTGGAAGCTGCGCATATTTTACAGATGGACCAGGGGATAACTGAATTTTTGGTGTATATTGAAGACTCTTAACAAAACTTACGCTCAATAGGAAAACCGTGAGCATAAGAGATACAGTTAGTAAGTTTGCAGATGACACCAAAATTGGAGGTGTAGTAGACAGCGAAGAGGGTTACCTCAGATTACAACAGGATCTTGACCAGATGGTCCAATGGCTGAGAAGTGGCAGATAGAGTTTAATTCAGATAAATGCGAGGTGCTGCATTTTGGGAAAGCAAATCTTAGCAGGACCTATACACTTAACGATAAGGTCCTAGGGAGTGTTGCTGAATAGAGACCTTGGAGTGCAGGTTCATAGCTCCTTGAAAGTGGAGTTGCAGGTAGATAGGATAGTGAAGGCGGCGTTTGGTATGCTTTCCTTTATCGGTCAGAGTATTGAGTATAGGAGTTGGGAGGTCATGTTGCGGCTGTACAGGACATTGGTTAGGCCACTGTTGGAATATTGCGTGCAATTCTGGTCTCCTTCCTATCGGAAAGATGTTGTGAAACTTGAAAGGGTTCAGAAAAGATTTACAAGGATGTTGCCAGTGTTGGAGGATTTGAGCTATATGGAGAGGCTGAACAGGCTGGGGCTGTTTTCCCAGGAGCATCGGAGGCTGAGGGGCGACCTTATAGAGTTTCACAAAATTATGAGGGGCATGGATAGGATAAATAGCCAAAGTCTTTTCCCTGGGACCGGGGAGTCCAGAACTGGAGGGCATAGGTTTAGGGTGGGAGGGGAAAGATATAAAAGAGACCTGAGGGGCAACTTTTTCACGCAGAAGGTGGTATGTGTATGGAATGAGCTGCCAGAGGATGTGGTGGAGGCTGGTACAATTGCAACATTTAAGAGGCATCTGGATGGGTATATGAATAGGAAGGGTTTGGAAGGATATGGGCCGGGTGCTAGCAGGTGGGACGAGATTGGGTTGGGATATCTGGTCAGCATGGACAGGTTGGACCAAAGGGTCTGTTTCCATGCTGTACATCTCTATGACTCTAACTCGTAATTTAATAAGCTGAGTGGAATATGCATATAATAGAACAATCCGCTTAAGATTGTATACCACAGTGTGTATACCACACTGAGCAGATTTGAATTTATGAAGCGCAGCTCCCTAATCTGGACTGTTCCGGAATGTGAATGTGTCATTACCATTACAAGGTAGGAAAACACAAAGGCTGAAACTGAGATACTAAGAAAATTCAAAGATGTTCATACGAGAGAGAGACACAGACAGGATGGAAGCTGATGGAAAGGTTAACTCTGTAGTCTGATTTGTGTGTACACTTGCTTATCATAAATTGAATGTTTGTGTGCTATTCCCTGGGACGCGAGATCTGGGAAAGCTATGAATTTAATTTGCATTTCCAGGATGTCCCAAATGTAAAATTAGTATAGGCATTTTTACACGCTGCTTTTGGTCATGTTTCAAGATCCAGAGATACTGGAGTGCCATAGTAAGGGAGCTGAAGGAAACTGAAGTCAAAGTGGACCCAGTATTTCTTCTTCTGGGGATGCTAAATCTGCCCTGTCTGGAGGAACACAATGAGTAACATTCTCACCCATTGTGCGAGGAAGAATATTTTAATGAATTTGGCGTTGAAAATACTCCCAGGTCTTATGGGGTGGCGCAGGCTGGTGATCGAGCATCTCCTCCAAGACTACCTCACAAATATAATGCACCACAAAACGAAGCAGTTTTACAAGATATGGTTGCCTTTTCTAAATTATATTGATGCAGACTTATTGGCAATATTAATTAGGGCCGTGATATAGCCATTGAAATCAGTTTGGGCACCTGTCGGGCCCTGGGAGGGGAAGCGGGGATAAAAAAAATGGGTACAATGATTCGTGCTCCCAGAGGTGAGAGCTTTAGTGGAGTGTGGTGAGTAAAATAAATTATATCATTACTTTATTCTAAGATAATATGAATTTTTATTTAATTTGATTGTAGTTTAGTTTAAGTTGATACGTAGATAGTTTATCATTATAGTGCTGTGGTATGACATTGTTGTACTACCTCTGCCTTTTTGTATTTTGGTATTTTTCTTGTATATAATTAGTCATAGAGATGTACAGCAGGGAAACAGACCCTCGAGTCCAACCCGTCCATGCCGACCAGATATCCCAACACAATCTAGTCCCACCTGCCAGCACCCGGCCCATATCCCTCCAAACCCTTCCTATTCATATACCCATCCAAATGCCTCTTAAATGTTGCAATTGTAGACAATAGGTGCAGGAGTAGGCCATTCTGCCCTTCGAGCCAGCACCACCATTCATGATGATCATGGCTGATCATCCTCAATCAGTATCCTGTTCCTGCCTTATCCCCATAACCCTTGATTCCACTATCCTTAAGAGCTCTATCTAACTCTTTCTTGAAAGTATCCAGACACTTGGCCTCGACAGCCTTGAGGAGCAGAGCATTCCATACACCCACCACTCTCTGGGTGCAGAAGTTTCTCCTCAACTCTGTTCTAAGTGGCCTACCCCTTATTCTTAAACTGTGTCCTCTGGTTTGGGACTCACCCATCAGCAGAAACATGCTTCCTGCCTCCAGAGTGTCCAATCTTTTAATAATCTTATACGTCTCAATCAGATCCCCTCTCAGCCTTCTAAACTCAAGCGTATACAAGCCCAGTCGCTCCAATCTTTCAGCGCAAGATAGTCCCACCATTCCAGGAATTGACCTCGTGAATCTATACTGCTCTCCCTCAATAGCCAGAATGTCTTTCCTCAAAATTTGGAGACCAAAACTGTGCACAATATTCCAGGTGCGGTCTCACCAGGACCCTGTACAGCTGCAAGAGCTCTTTGCTTCTATACTCAATTCCTCTTGTTATGAAGGCCAGCATGCTATTAGCTTCCTTCACTGCCTACTGTACCTGCATGCTTGCTTTCATTGACTGATGTACAAAAACACCTAGATCTTGTTGCACTGCCACTTTGCCTAACTAGACTCCATTTAGGTAGTAATCTGCCTTCCTGTTCTTGCCAAAGTGGATAACCACACATTTATCCACATTAAACTGCATCTGCCATGCAACCATCCACTCACCTAGCCTGTTCAGGTCACCCTGTATTCTCCTAACATCCTCCTCACATTTCACCCTGCCACCCAGCTTTGTGTCATCAGCAAATTTGCTAATATTACTTTTAATACCTTCATCTATATCATTATTGTACATTGTAAAAAGCTGCGGTTCCAGCACTGATCCCTGCGGCACACCACTGGTTACCGCCTGCCATTCCGAAAGGGAGCCATTTATCACTACTCTTAGTTTCCTGTCAGCCAACCAATTTTCAATCCATGTCAGTATTTTGCCCCTAATACCATGTGCCCTAATTTTGCTCACTAACCTCCTATGTGGGACTTTATCAAAGGCTTTCTGCAAGTTCAGGTATACTACACCGACTGGATCTCCCTTGTCCATCTTCAGAGTTACATCTTCAAAAAATACCAGAAGATTAGTCAAGCATGATTTCCCCTTCACAAATCCTGACTGACCTATCCTGTTATTACTACCCAGATGTGTCCTAATTTCGTCCTTTATAATTGACTCCAGCATTTTTCCCACCACTGAGGTCAGACTAACTGGTCTATAATTCTCTGTTTTCTCCCTCCCTCCTTTCTTAAAAAGTGGGACAACATTAGCCACCCTCCAATCTGCAGGAACTGATCCTGAATCTATTGACCATCAGAAAATGATCACCAATGCATCCACAATTTCTAGAGCCACCTCCTTCAGTATCCTGGGATGCAGACCATCAGGTCCCAGGGACTTATCAGCCTTCAGACCTAACAGTCTCTCCAATACCACTTCCTCTGGCAGCTCATTCCATACCCGTACCACCCTCTGCATGAAAAGGTTGCCCCTTAGGTCTCTTTTATATCCTTTCCCTCTCACCTTAAACCCATGCCCTCTAGTTCTGGACTCGCCCACCCCAGGGAAAAGACTTTGCCTATTTACCCTATCCATGGCCCTCAATTTTGTAAACCTCTATAAGGTCACCCCTCAGCCTCCAACACTCCAGGGAAAACAGCCCCAGTCTGTTCAGTCTCTCCCTATAGCTCAAATCCTCCAACCCTGGCAACATGCTTGTAAATCTTTTCTGAACCCTTTCAAGTTTCACAATATCTTTCCGATAGGAAGGAGACCAGAATTGCAACAGTGCCCTAACCAATGTCCTGTACAGCCGCAACATGACCTCCCAACTCCTGTACTCAATACACTGACCAATAAAGAAAAGCATACCCAATGCCTTCTTCACTATCTTATCTACCTGCGATTCCACTTTCAAGGAGCTATGAACCTGCACTCCAAGGTCTCTTTGTTCAGCAACATTCCCTAGGACCTTACCATTAAGTGTATAAGTCCTGCTAAGATTTGCTTTCCTAAAATGCAGCACCTCGCATTTACCTGAACTAAATTCCATCTGCCACTTCTCAGTCCATTGGCCCATCTGGTCAAGATCCTGTAATCCGAGGTAACCCTCTTTGCTGTCCACTACACCTCCAATTTTGGTGTCATCTGTAAACTTACTAACTGTACCTCTTATGCTCGCATCCAAATCATTTATGTAAATGACAAAAAGTAGAGGACCCAGCACTGATCCTTGTGGCACTCCACTGGTCACAGACCTCCAGTCCGAAAAACAACCCTCCACCCTCTGTCTTCTACCTTTGAGCCAGTTCTGTAGATCCAAATGGCTAGTTCTCCCTGTATTCCATGAGATTGAACCTTGCTAATCAGTCTCCCATGGGGAACCTTGTCGAACACCTTAGAACATAGAACAATACAGCACAGAACAGGCCCTTCGGCCCACGATGTTGTGCCGAACATTTATCCTAGCTTAAGCACCCGTCCACGTACCTATCCAATTGCCGCTTAAAGATCACCAATGATTCTGACTCTGCCACTCCCACAGGCAGCGCATTCCATGCCCCCATCACTCTCTGGGTAAAGAACCTACCCCTGACATCCCCCCTTGTAACACTCTGTTGTACCCGGGGAAAAAGCTTCTGACTGTCTACTATCTATTCCTCTGATCATTTTATAAACCTCTATTAAATCACCCCTCATCCTTCACCGTTCCAACGAGAAAAGGCCTAGCACTCTCAACCTATCCCCATACGACCTATTCTCCATCCCAGGCAACATCCTGGTAAATCTTCTCTGCACCCTCTCCAAAGCTTCCACATCTTTCCTAAAGTGAGATGACCAGAACTGCACACAGTACTCCAAATGTGGCCTAACCAAGGTCCTGTACAGCTGCAACATCACTTCACGACTCTTGAATTCAATCCCTCTGCTAATGAACGCTAATACACCATAGGCCTTCTTACAAGCTCTATCCACCTGAGTGGCAACTTTCAAAGATCTATGAACATAGAGCCCAAGATCCCTCTGCTCCTCCACCTTACTAAGCACCCTACCGTTAACCCTGTATTCCGCATTCTTATTTGTCCTTCCAAAATGGACAACCTCACACTTGACAGGGTTGAACTCCATCTGCCACTCCTCGGCCCAGCTCTGCATCATATCTAAGTCCCTTTTCAGCTGACAACAGCCCTCCTCACTATCCACAACTCCACCAATCTTCGTATCATCTGCAAATTTACTGACCCACCCTTCGACTCCCTCTTCCAAGTCATTAATAAAAATTACAAACAGCAGAGGACCCAGAACTGATCCCTGCGGAACTCCACTTGTAACTGGGCTCCAGGCTGAATATTTACCATCTACTACCACTCTCTGACTTCGAACAGTTAGCCAGTTTTCTATCCAACTGCCCAAATTTCCCTCTATCCCATGCCTCCTGACTTTCCGCATGAGCCTACCATGGGGAACCTTATCAAATTCCTTACTAAAATCCATGTATACTACATCCACTGCTCTACCCTCATCCACATGCTTGGTCACCTCCTCAAAGAATTCAATAAGACTTGTAAGGCAAGACCTTCCCCTCACAAATCCGTGCTGGCTGTCCCTAATCAAGCAATGTCTTTCCAGATACTCATAAATCCTATCCCTCGGTACCCTTTCCATTACTTTGCCTACCACCGAAGTAAGACTAACTGGCCTGTAATTCCCGGGGTTATCCCTATTCCCTTTTTTGAATAGGGGCACAACATTCGCCACTCTCCAGTCCCCTGGTACCACCCCCGTTGACAGTGAAGACGAAAAGATCATTGCCAACGACTCTGCAATTTCCTCTCTTGCTTCCCATATAATCGTAGGATATATCCCATCAGGCCCAGGGGACTTGTCTATCCTCAAGTTTTTCAAAATGCCCAACACATCTTTCTTCCTAACAAGTATCTCTTCTAGCTTACCAGTCCGTTTCACACTCTCCTCTTCAACAATACGGTCCTTCTCATTTGTAAATACTGAAGTACTCATTCAAGACCTCTCCTATCTCTTCCGACTCGATACACAGTCTCCCATTACTGTCCTTGATCGGAACTACCCTCGTTCTCGTCATCCTCATGTTTCTCACATATGCATAAAATGCCTTGGGGTTATCCTTGATCCTACCCGCCAAAGATTTTTCATGCCCTCTCTTAGCTCTCCTAATCCCTTTCTTCAGATCCCTTCTGGCTATCCTGTATCCATCCAACGCTCTGTCTGAACCTTGATTCCTCAACCTTATGTAAGCCTCCTTCTTCCTCTTTACAAGACATTCAACCTCCCTCATCAACCAAGGTTCCCTCACACGACCATCTCTTTCCTACCTGACAGGTACAAACATATCAAAGACACGTCGTATCTGTTCCTTGAAAAAGTTCCACATTTCCACGACATCCTTCCCTGACAGCCTATGCTCCCAACTTATGCTCCTCAGATCCTGTCTTACAGCATCGTATTTACCCTTCCCCCAATTGTAAAACCTACCCTGTTGCCTGCACCTATCTCTCTCCATAACCAAGGTGAAAGTCACAGAATTGTGGTCACCATCACCAAAATGTTCACCCACTAACAAGCCCATCACTTGCCCCGGTTCGTTACCAAGTACCAAATCCAATATGGCCTCCCCTCTGGTCGGACAATCTACATACTGAGTTAGAAAAGCTTCCTGTACACACTGCACAAACACTGCCCCATCCAATCTACTTAATCTAAAGAGCTTCCAATCAATATTTGGGAAGTTGATATCGCCATGACTACTACCCTGTGTCTTCTGCACCTTTCCAAAATCTGTTTCCCAATCTGTTTCTCCACATCTCGGCTGCTATTGGGGGGCCTATAGTAAACACACCTTACTGAACTCCATATAAGTCACATCTACCGCTCTACCCTCATCAATCCTCATCGTCCTTGAGATGGTGATGGTCAGCTGACTTCTTGAACCACTGCAGTCCATGTGCTGTAGGCTGACCAACAATGCCCTGAGGGAAGACATTCCAGGATTTTGACTCAGTGACAATGAAGGAACCGTGGTATATTTAGAAGTCAGGAGAGTGAATGGCTTGGAAGGACATGTTGACATTCCCATCTACGTGCTGTCCCCTTGTCTTTTTCAATGGATGTGGTCATGGGTCATTGATGAAACAGATGAAGACGGTGAGGCCTAGGACACTATCCTGAGGGACTCATGCAGAGATATCCTTGAGCCAAGATGACTGACCTACAACAACCACATACTTCTTCATCTGTGCTAAACGTGGACCAAACAGCAGATAGTTTGCCCCGATACAAATTGCCAGTATCGCTAGGACTCCTTGATGCCACAACTCAGTTGAATACAGATTTGACATCAAGGGCTGTCATTCTCACTTCGCCTCTGGTATTCAGGTGGTTTGGGCAATGTTTAAATAAAGGCTGTAATGTAAGAAGCTGAGTGGACTTAGCCAAACCTAAACTGGGCATCACTGAGCAGGTGCTGCTTGATAGCACTGTTCATGACACCATTCATCACTTTAACACTGATCGAGAGTAAATTGCTAGTTTGGATTAGCCCTGCTTTTTTGTCTACATGACATACCTGAGAATTTTTCCACATCATCAAGTAGATGCCAATGTTGTAACTGTACTGGTACAGCTTGGCTAGAGCATCAACAAGTTTTGGAGCACAAATCTTCAGCACTATTGCCAGAATCTCTTCAGCTCATAGGACTGGTAACTGACCCTGTCTAAAACAAAAGTACAATTCAACCCACTAACTATTTCTCGCTCCAAAGCTCCAAGATTTCTAGAGTCCAGACTGCATTCAGTTTTTACATTAGTTATCTTTAAATTCAGGTGACTCCAGCACAATCCTGTACAGTTGGGAGCATTCATTAAAATTAAACAAAATAACCCAAAGAACTACAAATGCTGGAAATCAAGAACATGAACAGAAATTGCTCGAAGAAACCAAGAGTATCTGTGGAAAGAAAGCAGAGTTAACGTTTCTGATCCAGAACTTCAAGAAAATTGTCATATTTGAGTTGTGAAACTCTGCTAAGCGCACAAAGGACGCTACAGAAATGTAAGACTTCGGAAGTTTATTTTCTGATGGCAGGTTAGTGCAATACTGTGTCAACCTGCAAAACTGGTAAATGAAACAAAACAAAGGGACATTAGAACAAGGAGATGAGCGTGACTGGAATTACTTTTGCCATGAAGATTAAGTATTCTTACGATTTGGCTGGCTCCTATTTCCATTTCTGTCACTGTTCACATCTCTCCTCAGACACAAGATGGCGGCCACCGTTCACCAACCACCTCAAACCCACAAACGCAGCTCGAGCTAGCCCCGCCCCAAGACCACAAACACACCTCGAGCTAGCCCCGCCCCAAGGCCACAAACACACCTGGAGCTAGCCCCGCCCCAAGACCACAAACACACCTGGAGCTAGCCCCGCCCCAAGACCACAAACACACCTGGAGCTAGCCCCGCCCCAAGACCACAAACACACCTGGAGCTAGCCCCGCCCCAAGACCACAAACACACCTGGAGCTAGCCCCGCCCCAAGACCACAAACACAGCTCGAGCTAGCCCCGCCCCAAGACCACAAACACAGCTCGAGCTAGCCCCGCCCCAAGACCATAAAAGCGGCTAGAGCTAGCCCCGCCTCAAGACCACAAACGCGACTCGATCGAGCCCCGCCTCAAGACCACCAAACGCGGCTCGAGCTAGCCCCGCCTCAGCGCACACAACTCCGCCCATTCCCATCCCCCCTCCAGCTCCAGTGTTTGCCCCGTCTCAACGCTTGGCTTCACCCGCCGTGCCTGGGAATGGGCCCGCCCCACTTTTGGCTCCACCCATCCCTCCCGGAAATGGTCCACGTCCTACCGTTGACTTCATTCCCCGTGACGGAGACACTCTGGCTCCGCCCACTCCACCACACGTGGGATGGGCCTCCAGATTCTGGCCTTGCCCCCTCTTTCGGGTGGAAAATGCAGTCCCGTTTCGCCTCCAGGAAGTGACGCAAGACACAGGGACTTGGTGGATGATTCCGACTGGCCGATACCCCTGAGCCAATCGTGAGGCGCCAACTGGCCGCTGGGAGACCACGCCGCGTGTAACCAAACTTGATTGCACGCCGTTCCTTGGCGTTAACTGAGCGACATCCATCCTATCCAATAGGCATGGAGACTGTGCTAAGGTGGGACACCAATTCGAAGACGTGGTCCAATTGAAGCGGGGAAGGCTAGTTTGGTTGCACGACGCGGTGTGTTGCCGGCAGATCTGGAAGGGACAGTGTCGCTGCAGTGGAGTTTTGGATCTGAAGATGGGATTCGTGGCCACTGGTCTGGCTGCGGCATTAGTTTTTTTCGTAACGTCTTCTAAGGCACTGAAAGAAGGGGAATGTGAAGGTAATGGTAGAGGCAGGAGATGAGAAAAGGGAATAGAGAGGTGGATGGGTATTTGGGGATGGAGTGGTTATTGTGATGAGGCTCGAAGTATTGGGTCGGGGTGCGCCTTCAGGTCCTCGCTGAAGGGGTTTGGCGCAGCGTCGTGGTGGTTACCATGGTGAAGCTGTAGTTATTTGGGTGGGTTGGGTAAAGTTGAGGAAGAGTTTAAGGGGTTACAGAGTCATACGCTTCGGTCCAACCGGTCTATGCCGATCATAATCCCAAACTAAACCTGGTATAACTTATGTGCGCTTGACACACACCACTCCAAACATTGTTTATTCGTATACTTACCTAAAAGTCTTTTAAACGCTGTAACTGTACCGCATCCCCTCTTCCTCTGGAAGTTCTCTCCACGTGCGAACCTATCTTTAAAAAAAATTGCCCCTCATGACTAATTTACATATTTCTCTTCTCACTTTAAAAAATGCCCCAATCTTGAAACTTCCACCCTAGGGAAATGACACCGCCATGCATCTTTAGCTTCATGATTATATAAATCTTATACGATCACCGTTCAACCTCCTATGCTGAACACAGTACTCCAGAAGGGACTTCATTAATGTCCTAAACAATTTCAATGTGATGTCCCAACTCCCTTACTCAAAGGTATGAGCTATAAAGGCAGGTGTGCTAAATGTCTTTTTAATTACCCTTTCTACATGTGATGCAAACTTCAAATAATTATATACCTGAATCCCCAGGTGTCTCTTCTACACTACCCAAACCCCTATTCTTAATTGTATAGGTTCTACCCTTGTTTGTTTTACCAAAATGCAATACTTCACATTTGTCTAAATTAAACTGTCACTTCTCAGCCCATCAGCCCAGTTGAAGGTTATAGTGAAGGGTTATGTTTAATTGGCAGGGTAATATTGGGCTTGGTTATTTGGCAGGGTTTAGTGGGGTATTGGGATGGTTATTATTGATAATGCAGTCTTTTGCGTGGAGTGAGAGCATAGTTGAAAATTAGTTTAGGGGTATAGATCAGTGAGAGGAGTGATGTTGTTTAAAGTGAGTACTGCAGATTCTGGAGATTGGAGTCAAGAGTGTGGTGCTGGAAAAGCACAGGTCAGGCAGCATCCGAGGAGCAGGAAACATTCAGTCATGTGGCTTTCTGTACAGCAATCAAGTCTGCTTCATTCTTCCACACTCCCTGTAGTTCTACAATTTTATTTTGCTCAAGAGTGTATCCAAATTTCTTTTGAAATCATTAATCATCTCTTGCTCTCTCAAACATCAAATTCCAGGTTATCACCACTTGCTGTGTAAGACTGGATCTTCCTTACATTCCCTAATGCCTTTTGCCCAAAACCTTAAATCTGTGCCCTGTACCCGTGTACAGCAGATAATGGGAGCAACTTCATTGATCTTGGTCTCTATGAAATCTTCCCTCAGTTTCCTTTCTCTCAAGTAGAACATCCTCAGCCTCTCAACATTTAACTAATTACTGTAGCGAAAATTACTCCTGCCCAAGTCATTCTGGCCACCACTTCTGTGCTTTAAGGATCTCTGTCCTTTCTAAAGTCTGATGACCAGAACGAGATGTGGCTGTCAGTTAACAGCCTAACTAGTGTTCAATGGTTACTCCTACCTCCTATTAAAGCCTAGGATTCCATATGTTTTGCTAACCACTCAATTGATGTATCTTGACATCTTCAAAGGATAATGCACATGACCTCCCAAGTCCTGTATTACAACTTTGAAATTGTCATTTCACTGTCTTCAGTCCTCTAGCTAGTTTGTCTAAGCAAGCTAAGACACCTATTCTATGAGCACCATATTGTGAATTTTATCTTTGTACTACGCTTTGTGTCAATTTTAAGATGAGACCATATCATCAGTAACCTTTAAAACAGTAAATCATGATTTTTTTTTCTGCAAGTCTGTGTTAGCCTTAACTAAATCAAATCTCTGATTTCTTTCTCCTTCCAAATCCCTGCCTGCTATGGATATTGAACTCACTGGCTTATACTTGCTAGGCATGTCCTTGCACTCTCTCTTGATTAAGAGATCATATTTGCCACTCCCCAAATGCTCTGGCAACTCCAGTGTATCCAAGGAAGGTTATGGCCAGTTGTGCGAATTCTTCCTTGCTATCTTTCACGCATTCTTTCAAGTGTTCTTTCACACAATCCATCCAGACCAAGCAACTTATCCAACCCAAGCATAGCCATCCTTTCCAGCACATCCAGCTCATCAATTTTAATCATTAGTAGCATTTTTTCCCAGTATCATTTTTCCATAGTAAACATAGAGTCATAGTCATAGAGATGTACAGCACGGAAACAGACCCTTTGGTCCAACTCATTCATGCCGACCAGATAGCCCAACCCAATCTAGTCCCACCTGCCAGCACTTGGCCCATATCCCTCCAAACCTTTCCTATTCATATACCCGTCCAGATGCCTTTTAAATGTTGCAATTGAACTAGCCTCCACCACTTCCTCTGGCAGCTCATTCCACACACACACCACCTTCTGTGTGAAAAAGTTGCCCCATAGGTCTCTTTTATACCCACCCTAAATCTATGTCCTCTAGTTCTGGACTCACCCACCCTAGGGAAAATACTTTGCCTATTTATCCTATCCATGCCCCTCATGATTTTGTAAACCTCTATAAGGTTATCCCTCAGCCTCCGATGCTCCAGGGAAAACAGCTCTAGCCTATTCAACCTCTCCCTTTAGCTCAAATCCTCAAACCCTGGCAACATCCTTGTAAATCTTTTCTGAACCCTTTCAAGTTTCACAACATCCTTCCGATATTAATAAAATATTTAAAACAGTTCCAGCATATCAAACTTACCAATAAAGATGAGGCATTCTGCATACCAGGGCTGAGTGTTGTTGGGGGAGGTTGTGGGTGGACACTGGGTGTGAGAGGGGGAGGACAATGCAGATAAGTCTCTCTCCCATCCACTCTCCCCTGATGATGTGGTCTCCTCCTCTGTCTATTCACCTGAACCCTTCTGCAGTTGCTCATGGGGGTTAAGGGGAAGAGCTGTATACCTGAACAGGTTAAACAGTCAAAGCGCGACTGCCACTGAAGTGAAAGTAGTCATGTCTACGTGAGTTTTGCTCATGCATTTTGAATGATTCTTTGGCCCGCACAGGCAAATTCATGTTTCCTGAGGCATGATTGTAATGTATATTAACATGACATATAATGTAAAATAATTAAAGTTGAAATAACTCCAGAGGCCGGTATCTCGTCACCAAGTCACCCTGTGTTTATCTACACACTAGCAGCCCTTGACCTTAGTACTGCCTCATATAGAATTGGGCACCAGAGTGTCAATTTCTCTGGTTACTCCTCTTTTTTTTATCTTTTCCCAAAGCTCCCTGATGCATAGTATTGACCAAGCGTTTTAGCCTTACCTCACATCTCGGATCACATAATCTATACTGCGCAGAGGTGGCCATTTAGCTTGTTGTCTCTGCTAGTAATCTAATCTAATCTAGTTCTCTAAAGCACCAGTTCGCCTAAAACCGCATTCCTGATTTCTCTCTGCAGCCTACATGTTCTTCCGTTTATGGATAATAATCCAAATCCCCCTCAAAGGCTTCAATTAAAACTGCTTCTCCTACATTCTGGCTGTGTTCCACATCCTGACCACTTGCTGTACCCATGTTTCTTCATTCCTTTTGCCAATTACCTTTAATTCTGTGGCCTCTTGTTCTTGATCTGATCATTGATAAGTTTCTCATTTCTATCTTAACCAGATGACATGACTTTGAGTACCTTTATTAAATCATTTTTTAAACATTTTCTCCAAGGAATTTAGTTCCTATTTCTCCAATCTGTGTAACAAAGTTCATCATCCTAGAACCATTCTTGTATATCTTTTCTGTTTCCCCTAAGCATCTTGTCATTCCTTGTCTTTAATAGGCCTTCCACCTGCTTACTATTTACGTGCTAGTAAAATACTTTTTGGAGGGAATGTTTTGGGAAATGGATGGGTGCTGGATAGGGATGTGTGTAGTTGGTAGGGGTTTGTTTAGGAAGGAGTAAGGTGAAGTATATGGGTCCATTTAAAGAAGATTAGGGTAAATGTGTAAGAGGGATTGAGATAATCTGGGGTGGGGGTTCCCAAAGTGATGATAGGTGAGGAATTGGGAGGAGCTGCAGCAAAGCTGTTCCAGATCTCAGTTAAGAGAATGTGGAGGTGAAACATCCAATAATGTCAAAAGTTTGCTCAAGTTTATCTTAAACTGCTGTAATATCTCAGGACTGTGTACGTTTTGAGCAGTGATTTTCAGAAGCTGCTCTTTTGTTTCTGGGTTACTAATTTATGCAAAAGGATTTTTTTATTTTTCTCTTTTCCTCATTAGATAGGTTAAATGCTACTTCTGACAGTGCTTGTCTGCTTTTTCCCTTGGACCCTTTCCTTCCTCCTGTAGTTTGGACCATATGAAACCTACAGTGCTGTCAGGTTAGGGATTTTGGAAATGTTTACACTAGCGAATGGAGCTGCAATCTAGAATGTGCATAAATACATGGAGTGAGGCTGGAACTGATTATCTACAGCATGAGAATGTAACCACTGAGCCAATCTGGTCCTGCAAGCAGTGCTGCAACTCAAGACCCATTGCCTTCAAAGATTTCCCCATCAGGGATCTTTGATCTGGGTCTCACAAGGCGGTAACTTTGATTTCTGTATTTGTATTGCAAGTTATGAAAACAGTGATTTCACAAGTTGAGTGCCTCTTCATATTGCTACTGCTCCCTGAGAAATTACTGCAGCTCCAGCTAGTCTGTGGACAATATAAAGCTACAGTCAAATGTCAGAAATACTTATTTCCTGTTAGAGTGCGCTGTGTATTGTATAATCTGTGGATGACAGATGCAGATTCAATAAGTGGCTTCAAAGGGAATATGGAGAAAGAGAAACCAGTGGTTAGTACTACTGCGTCCCAGCACCAGGGACCCTGGTTCGATTCCACTCTTGGGCAACTATCTGTGTGGAGTTGCATGTTCTCCATGTGCCTGCATGGGTTTTCTCCAGGTACTCTGGTTTCCCCTCACAGTCCAAAGATGTGCAGGTTAGGTGGATTGGCTATGCTCTGTTGCCATAGTATCTACAGATATGCAGGTTAGGTGGGTTAACCATGAGTAATGTGGGGTTAAAGGGATGGGGTTGGGGGGGTGGGGTCTGGGTTGGATGCTTTTTGGAGGGTCACTGTGGACTCAGTGGGCCAAATGGTCTGCTTCCACGCTGTTGGAATTCTATGATGAAAGTGCTGGTGTAGACGTGACTAGCTGAATGGCCTCACTTTGTGTGCTATGCTGTTCTATGACTTGAATTAGTTGGCATCTTTCCAAAGCATAGGCAAAACTGTAATTGAATTGAAGGTGGGTGCACGTATTCTTATTAGGCACGCTTGCAACCTCTTGTACAATAGTATTATGGCATCTATTAATTGTAAAATGCACATTCAGTAACATTGGCTGACATTTGCATGACCCAAAACTGCAGTGAAAACAGCAGAATTTTACAACTAAGGGATTTCCCCATCTCCATCATGATCCTTAAATGCCCAATCGTTCTCACCAGGGAAAGCTCCTGCTTTATTCTCTGGGTTTTCTGACCAAGTTGAAGAATTGACTGGACTGATCAGCAGCCTAGGCAGTTTACAGTCCACTAAGGTTCTGGTTATGCATTGTAACCTCTTTGTAAAATAGACTTTGAATAGAGAACAAACAGTATTAAACTTTCCTCCATTCCATAACAGAAGTCCACCTTGAATGTTGTGGTTGACAATGACTCTAAATATTTTCTAATCAGTTTGGTCAGTGATGTTGTCACACCTCTACAGCAGGTGGGACTTGTACTCAGGTCTACAGACACTACCACTGCACCACAAAAGTACTGGTTGACAATCATAGAATAGAATCATAGAATCCCTGCAGTGCAGAAGCACGCTATTCAGCCTGTCGAGCCACACCAACCTCCTTCAAGTACATCCCCTTCAGATCCACCTCACTACCCTATTGTTCTAATCCTGCATTTCTCATGGCTAATCTACCTATCCTGCACCTCCCTGAACATGAAGGGCAATTTAGTGTGACCAATCTACCTCACCTGTACATCTTTGGACTGTAGGAGGTAACCGGAGCACTCAGAAGATGCATGCAGACACGGAGATAATGTGCAAACTCCACATACAGTCAACTAAGGGTGAAATCAAACCGGAGTCCCTGGCGCTGAGAGGCAGCAGTGCTAGTTACTCTGCTGCCCCCAATTAATCATAAGATTTTAATAAATAATTACATGATGAGACTATATTGATGGACAGTCAACTCTTTCTACCTGAATGTCAATGTGCCACTCCAAAAACTTCGAACAAAATCTAAGCCAACACTAGCACGGTGCTGAAGAAGTGCTGCAATATTGGAGATGTTAGATGGGTTTTTAAATGAAAGAGTTGTTTTTGCTCTTAAGTGAATGTAATAGATCTATATGAATTATTGAAAGAGTAAATATACCTCAACCAATGCGACTAATACAGTTAAACATAACTATATCTCTATGCCATAAAAATTTCAGTTGATCTATTCTGCATGTGCAGGTCAAGAAAGAATTATCCTGTCCAATTTTACTTTCTAGCTCTCTGGTAGCATGGCAAAGGCTATTTTGCCACAGAGGAAGTGGTGGAGGCTACTACAATTGCAACATTTGAAAGGCATCTGGAAGGTGGTTATGAATAGGAAGGTTTTGGAAGAATATGAATTTAAACGAAAGAGGCATAGAGATGTACAGCTCGAAACAGACCCTTCGGTCCAACTCATCCATGCTGACCAGTATCCCAACCCAATCTAGTCCCTCCTGCCAGCACCTGGTCCATATCCCTCCTAATCTTTCCTATTCGTATACCCATCCAGATGCCTTTTAAATGTTGCAATTGTATGAGCCTCTGCCAGCTCATTCCATACACGTACCACCGTCTGAGTGGAAAAAGTTGCCTCTTAGTTCTCTTTTATATCTTTCCCCTCTCACCCTCAACCTATGCCCTCTAGTTCTGGACTCCCTGTCCCCAGGGAAAAGACTTTGTCTATTTATCCTATCCATGCCCCTCATGATTTTGTATACCTCTATAAGGTCATCCCTCAGCCTCCGATGCTCCAGGGAAAACAGCTCTAGCCTATTCAACCTCTTCCGATAGCTCAAATCTTTTCTGAACCCTTTCAAGTTTCACAACATCTTTTCCATAGGAAGGAGACCAGAATTTCATGCAATATTCCGACAGTGTCCTAACCAATGTCCTGTACAGCTGCAACGTGACCTCCCAACTCCTGTACTCAATACTCTGACCGATGAAGGAAAGCATACCAAACGCCGCCTATACTATCCTATCTACCTGTGACTCCACTTTCAAGGAGCTATGAACCTGCACTCCAAGGTCTCTTTGTTCAGCAACATTCCCTAGGATCTTACCACCAAGTGTATAAGTCCTGCTAAGATTTACTTTCCCAAAATGCAGCATCTCGCATTTATCTGAATTAAACTCCATTTGCCATTTCTCAGCCCATTGGCCCATCTGATCTAGATCCTGTTGTAATCTGAGGTAACCTTCTTCACTGTCCACTACATCTTCAATTTTGGTGTCATCTGCAAACTTACTAACTATACCTCTTATGCTCATGTCCAAATCATTTATATAAATGATGAAAGGTAGTGGACCCAGCACCAATCCTTGTGGCACTCCAATGGTCACAGGCCTCCAGTCTGAAAAACAACCCTCCACCACCACCACCCTCTGTCTTCTAACTTTGAGGCAGTTCTGTACCTGAAGAAGAGATTTATCTTATAGGTAGGGTTGCAGAGTCAGCAGAATGATACTGTGACTTTTAACGGGTAAAATCAGTTTGCATGAATTCTGTATTCACATGTTTAGAAATTTGGATGTTATCTTATTTGAGGTGTTGATATGTTCTCCATATTTCTTCTCTTAATTTTCACCGGAAAACCCAGAACAAGGTTGCAAGTCTGGAAATTAGAGTCTGACACTGCAAAAGTGAAATTGGGAGCCACTCTTTTCACTCCATGGGTAATAAACCCTGTACTACAACTCCCAGCAATGCTGGGATGAATTGAAATATAATGATCTCCTCCAACTTCTACGCCAACAAAAATGTTTTGTTTTACTTGAGTGTTAGATATTAATGGAAGATTCTTGTTCATTCTTCTAGTATGTTTGTCATTCTTGGAACGATTTTATAACTCCTTGAAAGAGCAAGATGTAGACTTCACTCCTGATGTTATAGAAGAACATCTAATCCAGCAATGCAAGGATGTCAAGAGCAAGGAGAACCGATTTGTAAGTGGTTAATCAGTGCACATGCAATGACAATACAATGCAGCTTAAACACTGGATGAAACAGTACTGCCTTTAAATCCAGGATAATTTGCACTGTTCCCCAAAAGCTGCTTCAGCATTGAAGCCTTTCTCTGTTAAACAAACCATCCTCCTTGCAAGCCTCTTTTGTCGGCTACAGGGTGATTAGGAGAATATTGATCTGTTCTTTGGCTCTCGAGAGCATGAAAGTGTTAGATACTGCAAGTATGGACTTTAACACGAACATTATCAGATTTCGTGCCAGCAGCGGTTTGCATGTCTCCCATAGACTTTGACAGATGAGGAATTGTTTAATTCAAACTCTCTAGATGAC
Source organism: Chiloscyllium plagiosum (assembly GCF_037043375.1). Lineage (NCBI taxonomy): Eukaryota > Metazoa > Chordata > Chondrichthyes > Orectolobiformes > Hemiscylliidae > Chiloscyllium > Chiloscyllium plagiosum. Next base: position 72,423,668 of record NW_028270152.1, on the reverse strand, counting down.
TCATTCATGTTAGTTGAGTGGTAATAACTGAATTGTATTTTATCTAAGATATTTTGTACTCAAATTTTGGATTCACTAATCATAACCTGAATAAATCCAATATACTATCCATAATATTTGGAATTGCTGTGGGTACATTTAGGGATAGTTTATTCCTTTGAACATTTGCAAGTCAATTTATTGATGGCCAGGCAGTCAAATAGTTTAAGTCAAGTATGGCAGCCAAGGATCCAAAGAAAGAGGACAATCTCAAAAGTGAGAGGCAAGTGGGGAAAGTAGAAAAGCTACTAATGGATCTTGCTTTGTTTCCAGTGCTATTACATTGGAGCAACAGGTGATGCAGCCACCAAGATAGTTAAAGAAGTCTCCAGACCCATGAGCAATCATGTGCCAGTTACTAAAATCTGTGAAAAACTGAAGAAGAGCGACAGTCAAATCTGTGATCTAAAATATGGTAAGTCAGGTTGGGTGCAAAGCTGGTGCTTGAATGGTTCGATTCTGAAGACCAGTTACATAAATGTAGCTTAAATTTCTTTTGCTTAGATGATTTTAATGAATTATTCAAGTGATTTTAAAATTATTCAAGAATCAGCGCAAGCCAATTCAACCACCATACAAGCAATTTCAGGCAGCACAGTGGCTCAGAGGTTAGCACTACTGCCTCACTGCACCAGGGACCTGGGTTTAATTCCATCTTCCGGTGACTGTCTGTGCAAACTCTGCACAGACATTCTCCCCACATCTGTGTGGGTTTCCTCTCTCAGTCCAAAGATGGTTAGGTGGATTGGCCAGACTAAGTTGCCCATTTAAGGAATGTGCAGGCTGGGTGAATTGGCCATCGAACGTGCAGTGGTTACAGGAATAGGGTAGGGGGAAAGGTCTGGATGGGTTTGATGGGCCAATTGGCCTGCTTCCACTATGTAGGGATTCTATAATTCAAACATCTCCCAAGCATTGAATGCTGTTTGTAGCTGTTGGTCCTTAAAGATATTTATATTATGGTGCTGCTGGTAGTAATTTCCTCAGCTTGTTGTATACTTAGCCATTGTTATCTGCCTTCCTTGTTGCATGCCATATGATCACTATATGTCTCTTATTTTTCTTCACAGCAAATAGATTTATTTTACATTAACTACTTACAGAAGTAGTTCCGCTTTATTTCCTGGCACACACTGACTCAGCCATCTCAAGCTACAGTGTAAAAATTCTGGTTTAATTCACTGGAGGTTCACTACTAGCTTTTGTACAAATTGTTTTTGTTCTGTCAAACAAATGAAGAATCCTAGCTTACCTATCATAGATTTCGGCATTCTTTCAGTTTGTTCTGACTCTGCTCCAAACCTATCTGTCTCTGCTTGCTTAATGCCGATGGTGCACTTTTTTAGTTTAGTTCATGATGGTACACTGACGATTCAGTGCAGTCTTTGCAGATTAAGGCTGCATTTTAGAATGGTTCTTTGTGTAGAAGAGTGAAGAGAGTGGAAACCAGCAAAATAATAGCATGCTGGGAAAAGCCTCTTTGGGGTATGATCTCCTTGAATCATTTCCTTTTGATTTCCACACTATATATGATAAGCATTCTTTTCCCATGTAGAGATGAATTCTGTCAAAGAATGGTCAACATCTAAATACATGATCTAAAGGGGAAGCAATGGCCTTGTGGTTATTACTTCTGGATTGTTAATCCAGAGAACCAGGAAATGTTCTGGGGTCTCTGTTACAGCAGATTGTGGAGTTTAAATTCACCTTTTAAAAAGAAACAGAATTAAGAGTTGAATGATGATCATGAAACCACTGTCAATTAAAGTCATAGAGTCCAACCTGTCCATGCTGACCAGACATCCCAACCCAATCTAGTTCAACCTGCCAGCACCCAGCCCGTATCCCTCCAAACCCTTCCTATTCATATACAACATTTAAGAGGCATCTGGATGGGTAATTGTACCAGCTTCCACCACATCCTCTGGCAGCTCATTCCAGAACACGTGACACCCTCTGTGTGAAAAAGTTGCCTCTGAGGTTTTTTTTTAATATCTTTCCCCTCTCACCCTAAACCTATGCCCTCTAGTTTTGGACTCCCCGACCCCAGGGAAAAGACTAATGTTTGTTTATTTATCCTTACCATGCCCCTCATAATTTTATAAACTTCTATAAGGTCACCCCTCAGCCTCCAACGCTCCAGGGAAAACAACCCCAGCATGTTCAGCCTCTCCCTGTAGCTCAAATCCTCCAACCCTGGCAACATCCTTGTAAATCTTTTCTGAACCCTTTCAAGTTTCACAACATCTTTCCGATTGGAAGAAGACCAGAATTGCACGCAATATTCCAACAGTGGCCTGAGCAATGTCCTGTACAGCCGCAACATGACCTCCCAACTCCTGTACTCAATACTCTGACCAATAAAGGAGAGCATACCAAACACTTTCTTTGTCAGGGAAAAAACACACGTGGTTCACTAATATCCTTTAGGGAAGAAACTACCACCCTTACTTGATCTTGCCTACATTTAACTCCAGACCCACAGCAATGTGGTTGACTTTTAATTGCCCTCTGGGCAATTGGGGATGGATAATAAATGCTGGCCTAGCTGGTGATGTCCACTACTCCAAACACAGCTGAAATCATGCTCTCCGTGAAGTCATTTGCAGAAAAAAAGTGCTAGTTTTAAAAATATTACTGGACAGTGTGCTGATTTCTGCAAATTTGAGCTTACTACTTCTGCCTAAAGCCAACTTTACCAGGGCCTGGTGACCCATCCAATAGTTGCTTAATGGATGTAGGTTTGCTCGCTGAGCTGGAAGGTTTATTTTCATGAAAACGAACCTTCCAGCTCAGTGAGCAAACCTACAACCAGAACCTCAACCTGAGTTGCAAATCTTCTCAAAACTCGCTAACTTGCTTAATCTTCCCCAGATGATTTGCATCCCAGCTGTTATGAAAGACAAGGAAGGAAATCACAAGGGCACTGACCCAAATTTTCAGTTGTCTCTGGCCACAGGGGAGATGCCACTGAATTGGAGGACAGCTAATGTAGTTTAACTTTTCAAGAAAGATGGTAGAGATAGATGTGGAAACTACAGACCGGTGAGTCTCTCATAAGTGATAGGGAAACTATTGGAGAAAATTCTGAAGGAGAGAATGCTCTTCCACTTGGAGAAACAAGATTCAATCAATATTAGTCAGTATGGCTTTGTCAGAGGGAGATCATACCTAACAAATTTAATTGAATTTTTTTGAGGTGACTAAGCCTGCAGATTATTGTAGTACAGTTGATGTAGTTGATATGCTTTTCAGTAAGGTCTTTGACAAGAACCCACATAAGATACCGCTAAAGGTAAAACCATGGGATCCACGAAAACCTGAAAAGTTCACTCCAAAATTAGCTTAGTGGCAGGAGACAGAGGATAGTAGTAGAAGGTTGTTTATCTGAATGGAGGCTATTGAGCAGTGGCTCACTGCAGTGATCACTCGTGATAACTTATTTCTGATGTATAAATAATGTAGATGAGAATGTGGGGAGGGATGATAAGTAAGGTTGCAGATGAAAAGGATTGGCCAAGTGGTTGACAGTAAGGAAGTAGGCCTTGAGTCACAGGAAGGTATAGACATTGGTCAGATGAAACTTAACCCTAAAGTGTGAGGTTAGACGGAAGTAAAAGGCAAGGGAGTACTTAATGAATGAGTGGAAACTGGGAAGCCCAGGAACAGATATCATGGGGTGCTTGGCCACAAAACTCTAAAGGCAGCGGAAAGATTAATAGGGTAGTTACAAAGGCATAGGGACACTTGCCTCTACAAAGTTGAGGCACTGATTGAGAGCAGGGAGGTTATGGTTGGTTAAGTCCCAGTGAAGTACTATGTAGTCCTGGTCACCACACTATATAGGAAGGATGTGATTGAACTGGAGGGGGTGCAGAAGCAATTCACCAGAATGTTACCTGGATGGTTAAGTCCCAGTGAAGTACTGTGTAGTCCTGGTCACCACACTATATAGGAAGGATGTGATTGAACTGGAGGGGGTGCAGAAGCAATTCACCAGAATGTTACCTGGATGGAACACTTTGGTTATGAAAAGATACTGAATAAATTTTTGTTTTCTTTAAAATAAAGGGGGGGGGGGGTGGTGACCTGATAAATCTACAATATTGAGGGATGTGGACAGAAAATACTTTCCCTTAGATAAAAGATCAGTAACAAGATAGTAAGCTTTTTTTTAAGGTGAAAAACATGAGGTTTCATGAAAAACTTTCATCCTGACAATGGTAGAGGTCTAGAATGCACTGCCTGGGCAGGTAGTCGAGTGCGTAATCTCACAACCTATAAAACGTAGTTGAGTGAACACTTTGTGTCTAGTGCTGGAAAGTGGGATCAGTGTAGATTTAGTGTATTTTGGTAGTACAGTCTTGATGGGCTGAATGACCTCTTCTGCACAGTATGATTCAATGAACTTAATTTGATAAATGACACTTCGTTGTTTAATCAATGAACTGCTACATCTTGCTGAAAGAGGGGTGGTTCCGTTTCAACTGGTGATACAGTTTTGTTCAATATACCACAAAGGAGAAATGTGCATTTGTGTCGAAACATTGCAAAAGTTTAGCATGGTTGGACACAGTGTCCAAGAAAAACAAGCCAATCCATGAAGGGCTAGCCTACACAACAGACTGTCCCCTCAAACTGAGAACTGTTTGGCCTGGGGTCGATAAGGGGCTGTATATTGAGAATAGTGCTACTGACCACATATCTTGTTTTCACTGTTTAATCAGACAAACAGGTGGACCTGAGCACAGTTGATCTGAAGAAGCTGCGAGTTAAGGAGCTGAGGAAGATTCTGGATGAGTGGGGCGAGTCGTGTAAAGGCTGCGCAGAGAAATCTGACTTCATCCGGAAAATCACAGACCTGATGCCCAAGTATGCTCCCCTTGCTGCCAAATCAAGGAACGAACTCTAGTGAAGCTCGAGGATGCCCTGCCTCCACTTCGTTATTGTACATTTCCATTGGTTTTCACTTGCCTTTTTGTATTTATTAATAAAAAGGGGACTTTAATGTCTTGAGATTTGCTATAAAATAAACTGATTTGTGGGAAGTGTTGCTTGTGATGTTTTGGGGGGTCAATGAATTAGAAAATGGAAGTGTTTGTAAAAGTTGATTTTGAAAAATGTACGATGGCTGGATTTCTAAGCAGTAAAATGGAATGTGGTCACGCAGCAATTCCCTGAGAGTATAGTAGCATTTTTTTTGATGGTTAACACAGTTGTACATTGTGATTCACCTTCTAGGCCTTTGGTTCAAATCTATTACTAATTGCCTGGGTTAGTCAGCACCCCTGCAGTAAGGGTCTCGTGAAATCAGTTGGAACAATCTGAACCTATTCCTTGTTGGCTTGAGCTGTAAACAAACTTCATAAGTTGGGTATTTAGCATTCCAGGAAGTTTCTTTAGTAAAATGTCTCTATGTGCAGCAATTTCCAGCCCACTTCTAAACTAGCAGATCTATATGCTGAAAGAGGAATTGATTTGATACTCTGGCTACATTTGCAAAGATTTGCAATTTTTTTGTACAGCAATCTACTCTGGCAAATGTATGTTTATAAACACAAGTGCAGACATGGGATGAAGCTGTGGTGATTTCTCATGCCCTTCTCTGCAGTCCTCTGGCCCTTCTTACTCAAGCCATGGTTCCTTTTTGAAGAACTCTGTGGTAAGGGAGAGAAGTAGAGAGTACACACCACTGAGGGGAGCTAGAGGATATATTTCCAAGCTGTGCTGGGTGAGATTTATACTGAAGATATGCTTCATAATGTCATGTTAAAGCAGTGATGGACTTGACAGCTCATCTGGGAGGTGAAGGTGCTTGGAGCTGACATTGAGTAACACTGTCTTCCTTCTCTGAAATGCCACTGACCTTCAATGCAAAGACCTACACTTGCTCTCTGTCTCACCCATTCTCAAGTAGGAAAGCAAGTTGTCCAGTGTGTCACTCAGAGCTCCCAGTACACTCTAGATATCTAATAACCCATTATTTTTGTTGTATTTACAAAAAAAAAATTGCTCATTAAACATTTTTCTAAATAAATTGTACTATGGTTTTTTTTGTCTAAACAGCATGATATAGTTGTAATGGGCATCCCTAACCCATCTTCGCAGAACGAAGCAGCCTGCAGGCTTCACTCTTTTTAGACCTCAAATGATGGCTTGATGCGAGCCTTTTGTAAAATTGCTCCACCGTGCCGACTGATGTCTTCAGAGACAATGACTTTAGTGAGTAACAGAAACTGATACAGGTTTGTGCCTGGTACATTGGTCATACGTTATTCTTTTTGCATCATAGCAGTTGCTTTCCCATCCTCAGGCTCTACCCTGGTTGATCCACAACTGAAGCATTGTGCTGCTGCTACCTCCAGACACAGTCCTGCTGACCTCCCATCATTAAACCCCAGCTCACCTCTTTATATCTTCAACTACTACTGGTCCTACTGAGTTATTGGATTTCAAAATGCTTCACATTTCTTTCATTATATGCGGCTCTGGGCTCAGACAAGCCTGTCCTTGCTGCTACCTATATCCAAGTATGGCCTTCCTATAATCTGCTTATCTTCCCACTCCTGAAAGCTCCCCTCTTCTGACAGGCTTTTGCTCACCTTTCCTAATCTCTTGGTTTATTAATTCTTTTTCATGCATGTTCACAATATGCTGCAGGGCCTAATGAGGTGTTATACAAATGGAAGTTGGTTATCTATGTGTTGGTGTCTGTAAGCTCTGATATGGAACTGTGCAAAAAAAATGTTATTTCTTCAATTTGCTGTAGCCTACCTTGTTACAAGATGTGGATCCGCATCTTCAGTAATCTTGGGAGGGGGAAGCTTGAGTGGAGGCTGGGTAATTCTGTTGCTCTGGGGAATACAACACCTAAAAGATCTCCCTGCTATTTAAATCCGGGATGCCATGGTCTGGTGGCTAGAGAAGCAGGAGTGATGGAGAGTTTCAGTTTAGATTGTAACCCCCATTAATGTGTGGGGTATTCTACTATAACATGTGTTTCATCAGCAAGCATTCACTAATGCAATTGACAAATTGGGGATCCTGTTTCCAAAATATGAACGTGTGTTGGCTGTAATGTGACTACATCACCAACACTTTCAAGTGCTGTTTCTAAGTGCAATTTTTCTGTAGCAGGGTTGCACACAAACACATATGTAGTCATCATAAGAAACTATTCCTGCTTCCAAACACATTCTGTTTGCTACTGTGTCACCACTCCAGTGAAACAGGAAAAGGGTAAAGATGGCAGCGCATCAGAGTGATGCTATGCTGTATTCTGCAATAGACTGTGGCTTGAAGAGAGTCTGTTTGATTTGGAACCTTGGGATGATCCAATATGTGGGAGGGTGGTCCTAGTTTAACATTAAAACAGGACCTTGTATCAAGGTTTCTGGAAAATTCAGTACCGGTTTACTAATGAAGATCTGAAAAGTTGGAGGAAGTGACAGTCATGAGTTTGTGGCTCTTATTTTGCAGGTTGGGTTGCACAGTGCCAATAAAGTTGCACAACTCCATTGCAATGAAGAAATGTTACAACTTTTGCAATACCTCAAAGCACTTTGCAACCAAAGAAGTGTCCTTTTGAAAAAACAGAGTGGCCATTATTGTAAATTGGGAAACACAGTGGCCAATCCGTATGTAGAACAAAATGATGATCACATAATTTGTTTTGACTAATTGGCCTCCCATGTTTCCTACAGAGCTCATCAGAGGGTTGTCTTTCTATCTGCAATTCACATAACAAATGGGATATTGCAGTCTGAATATGGGATATGCCAAATCTAGATTATACACTCAAATCTCTTGTGTGCAAGTCAACCCACAATGATTGTAAATGAGTCCCACCAACTGTGCTGCAGCTATCAAGAAAATCACAGATAAACACCTTTATCTTGACTTACCGCTATTAGTATCACTCATATAGAAATATCAGATGCAGTAATTGAGGTAAAGGTGCCTTTCCTGTAGCTGTGTACACAAAGATATTGTCAATTTCAATCGTGTTCTTCACCAGCAATCAAAGATCACGTAAACTGTACACTGAGGTTGTAGGTCTACCATTAATGGTGGCTCAATTTTCTGACCGGGCTGGTGAATGCACTATCCATTGTGTAACTCAGATAAAGAATGTTGCTGGTTCAAACTCCATTGCGTATGTGTGTGTTATATGAGCATGAGATCCACTTTAAAAATGCCACTAGCATGATAACCCAAGACTTGATTCTCCCACCACCAGTTAAACCAATCCCTATCACCTTATCCAGCTCTGCCAGCCATGTACAATGAAACTATAACTTGCAATTTATCCATTTCCTCAAAAGAACAATTCCTCCCTCACCCAATTCCACCTGAATCTGTCCCCCACCTTGGTCATTTAGGTTGAGGTCATTTGGTGGACTTAGAGGCGTAGCATCAATTTTCCAAAACCACCTCCTACATCCCCACCTCTGAATGTGACCTACCACTGAATATCAGACAGTAGTTTCCAAAAGTGCTGGTGACCTTATTCCCTTGTGAGGTTGTTCTAGCTTTTTTTTAAATCTCTGTCTCAGTTGTTCTGGCAATGCAACCTTCCATTTGATGCTTCAGATACCGTTCCTCTTGCTCAATAAAGGATTCCCTACTACAGTATACAATAAGGCCTAACTATATACATTCTATTTCCCACATTTCTGCCAACACCTCCATCTGATCAGCTTCCACATTCACTTGGATCATCGCGGGCAATTCCCCCCATCTCCTGCACGGTACTATTGCCAAATGTCCCCATCAGCTGCCAATTTAATTTTGACTCCTTTCAGCATTCCAAAGAAATTGTTCATTTTGTAATACCTTGGTCTGTGCTCTGTCACTTTAATACTCCATTCCACCCCCTTATCCACACAATTGCCCATTACAAAGTGCAGGAAATGCAACTCCTGCATTTTCACCTCCCAACCCACTATCAGGCCTACAAACACTTCCCCCAGGTGGAACCAGTAATTCTCTTTTCAATTTGGGATGTGAACTCACTGTTCATAATAGTCTGTTCTTCACAGGGAAAAATCGAAGAGGAATTGGGTGATTGCTGAACATCGCCATTCAGTTCATACATGTGACTCTGAGCTTCTGATCACTAGTTATTATAAATTTCTCTTGCTATTCCACTCTAAACTCTATATTTGTGGCTTCCTACATTTAGTTTTCCAGTGGAGCTCAAGCAAAGCTCAGGGAACCATGCCTATCTCTAAATCAAGTCCCCTAATATAGGAACATTGAAAATAAATGCACTTCGCCCATTGAACTTGCTCCACCATTCAATATGATTACAGCTAATCCTTCATCTCAATACCATAACCCCAGTCTCTCCCCACACACCTTGACAATCTCTAGTGTCTGGAAATCAATCTATATGTTGCTTTCTGAAATATATTCAATGATTTAGTCTTAACAGCCTTATCTGATAGGGAGTTCCACAAGTTCACCACCTGCTGTATTCTTCTATGTTCCATTTTCTCCCATGAATTACCATAAGCTGTTGCCTTTAACCAGTTATTGAAACTTTGTAATTAGTAGAACAATCACTGTGTGCCTTCTGCAAAGAGGTTAGAGAACCTGGAGAAAGGGGACTGAAGAACTGAAGTCTTGGGAAGCAAAAGGAACATCATATTGAAACCTGCAAACTGCTGCTATTGAACTGTTTTGAAATTTTTTCTTTCCATCTATAACACCAATTTTTTTTGTTTATCTGTATGTGTGTGTATACATGGCAGTTTGGAAGGAGCTTAGAGTCTCAACTAGTATATTTTTGACAGTTCATGATTTTATTTACCTGCAGCTAGATCTCACTTACTTCGAATAAGTGAGTCTGATTATTTCTAATTCTGAGAGATTTCTTGTACCTTCCTCAGTTAAAACAGGCACAAAGTAATCAATTAACTTCTCTGCCTTTTCTTTACTCCCCATTATAAAGTCACTTGATTCTAATTGTTTCCAACATTCATGTTAGCCAGTTTTTTATGAACCTAGAAAACATTAGCATTGAGTACAGGAACCTGGTCAGTATTTTCTGTTAACGTGATTTCTGTGAACGTTATATACTTTCATAAATCATTAACTTTTATGGATACTTGGGAATAACGGGGCTCAGGAATCAGTGAGCTTTCCCAAGTAAGTTGAAGAAGAGATCAGGGGCTTGTGTAAGATTATATAGAAACAAAAGCAATGAGGATTTGGATGTGACATTAGTAAGTGATAATAGTAAAGAAAGCACCAGGTTCTGTGTTGTAAATAAGAAAAAGCATTAGAAATTTCAACAAACTCCCTGCAGATGGCAGTGTTCTCCCCAACAGTCTTAAAGTGAAACTTAAATGGCCTAGATAATAGAGTTCACAAACAAAGATGGGGGTCAACCTACCTGCTAGACAGATATAATTTAAGTACCAGCACAGCATTTGGGTTCAGTGGAAACATAAGAAAGATCAGGTACTCTGGGCAGTGAAACATTTGAATCAGGTAGAATTGTGCTATGGTTAAAGAAGCTTATATGTGAAGAAAAATTAAACCAACTTGAAGTAAAAAATGCTCAAGATGAAATTCCAATGGGAATAAAAAGACAAACAAAGGGAAACGAAAACAAAAACTAGAATGTAGGACGGAAAGCAGCCCATTCTATCATGAAAACCAACCTTTCTTCCATTGACCAAAGGGTCTGTTTCCATGCTGTACATCTCCATGATTCTAAGATTCTATAACTCCATGTACACTTTCCGCTGCCACAGGAAAGCAGCCAACATAATCAAGGATCCCTCCCATGCAGGGTATACTCTCTCCCATCCTTTTCCATTGGCAAAAGATACAGAAGTTTGAAAACACGTACAATCAGATTCAAGAACAGTTTATTCCCTGCTGTTATCAGACCTTTGGACTGACCTCTCATAGATTTGATTTTTCTCTGCAGCTGTGACACTATATTCTGCATTCTGTTCTATTACCCTGATGTACTTATTTCAGGTATGATCATCCAGTCAGCAAGCAAAACAATACTTTACACTGTATCTTGGTACATGTGACAACAATAAATCGAATCAAAACAAAATCAAGCAGCAATAATGCCTGATGATTTGGAGCTGATCCATAAACTAAACCTTTATTCTATCACTTTCATAAATTTAAAAGGGACAGAAAGTGAAAGAGTGAAAAGAAGACAAATAGCTAAGATAAAGAATGAATAACCAGGTGTGCCCTTAAATCAGAAAGTGCTGACGGTGGAGGTGAGAATCAATAACCAAAGTGTTTCCATTTTAACAAAATGGGTCATATTTGTACAGAATGCTGGAAGTTGCGAGGGAAACCTATATGGAGTTCATGAGTCTAGAAAGGGAACTCAAAAGAAAAACTGATTAAATTATAGTCTTTTTTGCGGACAGAACATGGAGGTGCTGCAAAGTGGCCACCCAGTCTGCGGTTCATTTCCCCAATGTAGAGGAGACTACATTGTGAGCAGCAAATATAGTAGACTAGATTGCATGAAGTGCATAGAAAAGAAAAGAATCCCTACAGTGCGGAAACAGGCCATTCAGCCCAACGAGTCAACACAAACCCTCCAAAGAGTAACCCACCCTGACCCATTCCCCTACATTTACCCCTGACTAATGCACCTAACCTACACATCCCTGGACACTATGGGCAATTTAACTTTGCTAATTCACCTAACCTGTGCATCTTTGGATTGCAGGAGGAAACCCACACAGACAGAAGGAGTATGTGCAAACTCCACACAGACATATCCCGAGGCGGGAATCAAACCCAGGTCCCTGGCATTGTGAGGCAGCAGTGCTAACCATTTAGCTAAAAACAATGACTGCAGATGCTGGAAACCAGATTCTGGATTAGTGGTGCTGGAAAAGCACAGCAGTTCAGGCAGCATCCGAGGAGCAGTAAAATCGACGTTCGGGCAAAAGCCCTTATTCTTGATGAAGGGCTTTTGCCCGAAACGTCGATTTTACTGCTCCTCGGATGCTGCCTGAACTGCTGTGCTCTTCCAGCACCACTAATCCGGTGCTAACCATTTAGCCACCGTGCCGCACTGCTTCACCTCGAAGGTATGTTTGGGGCCTTGGATAGTGAAGAGGGAGGAATTACAATAAGCAGGCAGGTGTTCAGGACAGGGTGTCATGAGGCTGTGGGGTTCTATCCTGACCCTGAGCTTCCAGTTGCTTGCCACTTCAACACACCACCGTGTTCTTGGGCCAATGTCTCTGTCTCAGACTTGCTGCTGTGCTCCAGCGAAGCTCAGTTCAAGCTGGAAGAACAGTACCTAATTTTCTGTTTGGGAACCCTGCAGCCTTATGTACTTTATATTGAGTTCAACAATTTAGTGCTTGAGCACCTTTTCCCGTGCTTTTCCCCACTCCCACACACCAAGCCTTGACATCACGTGGGCTGCCACCACAACTATACATTATCAACTTGTAATAGTCCCATTAGCAGCTATCCAATCTCCCAGAATGATCTTTAACCACTCCTTTGTCTATCCAGCTGTTTTTCTCTCACTTTGGGCTTTATCTCCACCTATTGTTCACTCTTCCCCTCCCCCCACACCATCCTACCTTCATATAAAAAACATCCTTTTCCTAGCTACCATCAGTTCTGAAGAAGGGTCACTAGACCTGAAACATTAACTCTGATTTTTCTCCACAGATGCTGCCAGATCAGCTGAGATTTTCCAAAAATTTCTGTTTTGCTGGCCTTGCAAGGTGAACCTCTGAAAGTGAAATTCAGTGGGTCCATAGAAGATAATTAGGAGGGTCAGTAAAGGGACTTGTCTGATAAATTCTCCTGACAGTAGGAAGAAGAATCAGTTATATCAAATAAGTATGTTGAAACAGCATCATCACAGGGAAAAGGATAAGGGAGAACAAGTGTGCCAGGTGGTAAGAGTAGTGCAGGATGACAGTCAGTGTCAGTGAAGTCGGAGAATTGAGTAGTTCACAATGCAAATCTCCTATAATTTCACTACCCACACAGAAATTCTGGGACAGTCAGACACATATTCAGAGATTTTACTGCTCTGGGATGCTGCCTGAACTGCTGTGCTTTTCCAGCACCACTAATCCAGAACATATTCAGAGAAGGGACATGGCTGGGTGAGGGGGTGGGGGGGGGGCGTCAAGAGATCTTAACATAGAAGATAGCACAGTACAGGCCCTTCGGCCCTCGATGTTGTACCTCGATGTTGATCTTACTCTAAGATCAGACTAACCAACACATCCTTCATTGTTCTATCTTCCATGTGCCTATCCAAGAATTGCTTTAAATATCCCTAATGTGTCTGACTCTACTACCACTGCTGGCATTGCATTCCACGCATTCATCACTCTGTGTAAAGAATCTACCTCTGACATCTCCCCTAAACGTTCCTCCAGTCACCTTAAATTATTCCCCCTTGTGATAGACATTTCCACCCTGGGAAGAAGTCTCTGGCTATCCACTCCATCTATGCCTCTCATCATCTTGTACACCTCTATCAAGTCACCTCTCATACTTCTTCGCTCCAATGAGAAAAGCCCTAGCTTCCTCAAACTTTCTTCATAAGACATGCCCACCAGTCCAGGCAGCATCCAGGTAAATCTCCTCTGCACCCTCCCTAAAGCTTCCACACCTTTTCAATAATGAGGCAACCAGAACTGAACACAATATAGAGGAACCTTGATTTTCCGGCATTTGATTATCCCAATATCAGATTATCCAGCAAGATCGCAAGGTCCCAATGCTCAGCTAAACTAAGTTATCCGGCATTCGATTAACCAAATGAAATAATGCCTGCCTGTGTCCTTCGGATAATTGAGGTTCCTCTGTATTTCAAGTGTGGTCTAACCAGGGCTCTATGGACCTGCAGTATAACCTCACATCTCTTAAATGCAATCCACCTAATAATGAAAGCCAACATACCATACACCTTCTTAACAAACCTATCAACATGGTTGGCAACTTTGAGGGATCTATGGACGCGGATCCCAAGATCTCTCTGTTCTTCCACACTGCCAAGAATCCTGCCGTTAACCTTGTATTCTGCATCCAAATTCGACCTTCCAAAGTGGATCACTTCACACTTTTCCAGGGTGAACTCCATTTGCCACTGACCCAGCCCAGTTCTGCACCCTGTCAATGTTTCATTGCAAATTACAACAGTCCTCCACATTATCCACAACTCCACTAACCTTCATGTCATCAGCAAACTTACTAACCCATCCTTCCACTTTCTCATTCAAATCATTAATAAATAGCAGAGGTCCCAGAACTGATCCCTGCGGAATACCACTGGTCACCAAGTTACAGGCTGAATACTTTCCATCTACCACCATACTCTGTCTCCTATGGGCCAGCCAATTCTGTATCCAGACAGCAGGATCTCCCTGTAACCCATGCCGCCTTACTTTCTGAATAAGCCTATTATGGGAAACCTTATCAAACACCTTGCTAAAATCCATGTACACCTTATTCACTGCTCTACCTTCACCAATGTATTTTGTCACATAAAGAGTTCAATAAGGTTTTGTGAGGCATGACCTGCCCCTCACAAAGCCATGCTGACTACTTGGTTTTCCAAATAATCATAAATCCTGTCTCTCAGAAACTTTTCCAATACTTTGCCCACTATAGACTTAAAGCTGACTGGCCTGTAATTCCCAGGATTATCCCTATTCCTTTTCTCGAACAAGGGAATAACATTTGCCACCCTCCAATCATCTGGTCCTACTCCAGTGGACAGTGAGGACGCAAAGATCATCACTAAAGGTGCTGCAATCTCTTCCCTCGCTTCCTGTAGTAACCTAGGGTATATCCAATCTGGCCCAGGGGATTTATCTATCCTTATGTTTCTCAAAATCTTCAGCACATCCTCCTTCTTAACATCAACCTTTTCGAGCATATCAGTCTGTTTCATGACGTTCTCAGAAACGTCAAGTTCCCCCCTCAGTAGTGAATACTAAAGCAAAGTATTCATTAAGGACCTCCCCTACCTCCTCCAGGCTCAAGTTCCCTCCACTCTCCCAGATCAGCCCTACCCTCACTCTGGCCATCCTCTTATTCTTTACATAAGTGTAGAATGCCTTGGGGTTTTGCTTAATCCAACCCGCTAACTGTTTTTCATGCCCCCTTCTAGCTCTCCCAAGTCCATCTTCAGTTCCTTCCTGGCTATCGTGTAACCCTCTAAAGACCTGTCTGATCCTTGCCTCCTCAACCTCAAACTTCCTTCTTTCTCTCGACTAGATGTTCCATATTCCTTGTCACCCAAGGTTCTTTAAACCTACCATCCCTTCCTTGCCTCATTGGCCAAATCTGTCCAGAACTATCAGCAAGTGCTTCCAAAACAATCTCCACAGTTCTGTCATGCATTTCCCTAAGAACATCTGTTCCCAATTTAGGCACCCCTAATAGCCTTGTAATTCCCCCTCCCAATTAAATACTTTCCCTTCCATCTGCTCCTATCCCTCTCCATGAGTAAAGGTCAGGGAGTTGTGATCACTATTACCGAAATGCTTGCTCACCGAGAGATCTGACATCTGGCATGGTTCGTTGCCAAGCATCAAATCGAATATGGCCTCTCCTATAGTTGGCCTATCTCCATATTGAGTCAGGATCCCTTCCTGGAGACACCTGACCAAAACTGCTCCATCCAAACTATTTGAACGAAGAGGGTTCCAATCAAAATCAGGGAAGTTAAAGTCACCCATGACAACAACCCTGTTACTTCTGCACCTTTCCAGAATCTGCCTCCCAATCTGCTCATCCATGTCGCTGTTGCTTTTGTGAAGGTCTGTCGAAAACTTCCAATAAAGTAGCTGCTCCTTTCCTGTTTCTGACTTCCACCCATATGGACTCTGTAGACAAACCTTCCACGACGACGTCCCTTTCTGCAGCTGTGATCCTATCACTGATTAGCAATACCACTCCTCCAACTCTTTTACCTACCCGCATTCCTTTTGAAATATCTAAACCCTGGAATATCCATCAACCAGTCCTGCCCCTGTGATATCCAAGTCTCCATATTCTTAGGAAGTTTAAGGCAATCTATAGAGATACACCTGGATGTACTACATTAGCTAGCATGAGGTGGACATAGAAGAGGCAGGACCATTAAGACTACATCCTTTTCAGCTCAGCCCAGAAAAACAAGATCAGGCAGAAAAGTAAATTTAGTACATTCTAGACAAAGTAACTGAATTTCACCAGTGATGTTCAGTTCTAAATGTAAAAAAGAAATGATGAGGATTTTAGGAATGCATAAGTTTTATTGAAAATTTGTGTGTAATTTCAACATTTATCTGCAATTTATTAGAGAGACAAGCAAAAGTGGTATAGTCACCATAATGCTAGACAGCCTTTGAGAAAATGAAGGCAAACCTTAGAAACAAAGCTGATTTTTCCAGACTTCTCAAAATGGTGATTGATGCAAGTGATTTGAGGATAGGCACTATCTTGTTACAGGGAGATGAATCATGAATAAAGAAGAAAGTGGGTATTTGTCTACGAAAACCAGTATCAGATGAAATACTCTACTGTAGGAAAACAGACTGAGATTATTATTGGCTCTTCAATACTTTTGAAATCTATACATGAAATAGTAACAAAGAAACATTAATTTGTACTGACCATAATCCATTGGCATTCATTTAAAAGTTTAAAATTATAATTGCAAGACTACTCAGATGAAGTCTGTTTTTTCAAACATTTAATATAAAGATCATTTTCATTGCTGCAAAGGAAATTATGATTGCAGATGCAGTGTTCCCAGTGAAGATTGTAGAATACATTAAAGATATAAAGAATGTTGAAAGATTATATAAGATTGTATAAGTGGGGAGGAATGCTGAATGGATTTAAGGCTTATGTTTTGTTGCTTGCATTTCATAAATCCAAAGTATTTGTGAAATAAAGCTTTCTGTCTTATTTGGGTGGAGGTGTGTAAAGACAGCACTTTTTATTAGTCTTCATTCTAAAAATTCTGGACTAAAATAGAGAAGGATTGTTTTTAAAACGAAAGATTGTGGAAGGAATAGCTGTCCTTTTGAAAACAAGTTATTGGAACACATTGTGAATTTTCCTTATACTTTTGCATTGAATACAGTGGAGGAGGTGAAATAAGATTGCATGGCCAGAGTGCATGAAGTGGCATTCAACCAGCAACAGGTTTGTGCAATTATGACCAGTTGCAGATACAAACCGCACTCTGATTGGCTCTGATTTACAATAGAATTAGAATGTCAGCTAGTAGAGTTATAAACTGACAGCTCATTGTTTTGTTTATCTGTACCTATAACTTATTTATTTTCAATAAACATGGGTTACGTTAAGTACAGGAACCTGTTCAGTGTTTGTTGTTATCCTGATTCCATCAGACAGATAAATCAGATACTGCAGATTTTCCCAAGTGTGTCATGACATTACAAATGATGTGATAAATAGATATTTGGATAATAATGGTATGACTGGAGCTAGTCAGAGCAGATTTGCAAATGAGAAAATTGGGTTTGATAAAGTTGTTGGAAGGTTTTGAGGATTTACTATTAAAACCGATGAACAGGAATTGATTAAAATAGTATATTTGGATTTTCAGAAAGCTTTTATAAAGAGCTAATGAACTACCAGTTTTGTTACACCAAAGTCATTATTGAGTCACGTTAACTGAGTTTAAAAATATCATGGTTACATTTCAAAGATTAACGAATCAGCTTGTAATTAGTGTGCCTATCTGTAGTAACTATGATATTTAGAATATGTATTAATTTAAACAACACCTGAGAAGAACACATATATCTATTTACTTTTTTAAGATTTACAGATTGCAGTTTAACAGTAAATGATGCCAAGAATGAGTTCACAAAAGTGAGGGTAACTTACACGGACACATCGTGGGGCACGGCAGGTGTTGCCAAACACAGCGAAAGTGAAGACAGTCACAGAATTCTGCATTTCTAAAACAAATCAGAAAAGTAAAAGATTACTGGGGATGAGCAGGTTTTATCAGAAATTCATGCCGAATTTCAGCACTGTAACTACACTTCTAACGGATTTATTGTAAAAACAGGCAAACATAATATGCTCCAAGGGAGTACCAAACAGGTTTTGAGAAGCTGACTACAGTTCTAATGAATTATCTAGTGTTAGTGACTTCACTAAATCTTTTAAAATGACAATTGATGCTAATAACTTGTAGGATGTGGTATTATTCCTAGGTGATAAAACAAGGATAGAGAGGCCAGTGGTGTACTCTTCTAAGAAACTAAACCAGAAGAATCAGAACAATGCGATTAGAATAGTTAGTTATTTTTGACTAGCACAGACCTGATTGAGTCATTGACACGTACAGCACAGAAACAGACCCTTCGGTCCAACTCGTCCATGCCGACCAGATATCCTAGATTAGATTCCCTAAAGTATGGAAACAAGCCCTTCGGCCCAACAAGTTCACACCAACCCTCTGAAGAGTACCACCTAGACTCAATACTCCACACTTACCCCTGACTAACAAACCTATCACTATGGGCAATTTAGCAGGCAATTCATGTGGCCTGCACATCTTTGGATTGTGGGAGGAAACCCCCACAGACACAGGGATAGTGTGCAAACTCCATACAGTCACCTGAGGTAGGAATTGAACCCCGGTCACTGGCGCTGTGAGGCAGCGGTGCTAACCACTGAGCCACTGTGCCACCCCATCCTAAACTAATCTAGTCCCATTTGCCAGCACTCGGCCCATATCCCTTAAACCCCTCTTATTCATATACCTATTCAGGTGCCTTTAAGATGTTGTAATTGTACTAGCCTCCACCACTTCCTCTGGTAGCTCATTCCATACATACACCACCCTCTGCATGAAAAGGTTGCCTCTATTAAAATTTTCCCCTCTTACCTTAAGCCTATCCCTCTAGTTCCCCTACCCTAGAGAAAAGACCTTTGTCTATTTACCTTATCCATGACCCTCATGATTTTATAAACTTATTAAAGTCACCCCTCAGCTTCTGATCCTCCAGGAAAACCAGCCCCAGCCTATTCAGCCTCTCCCTATAGGTCAAACACTCTAACCCTGGCAACATCTTTGTAGGTCTTTTCTGAACCCTTCAAGTTTCACAACATCCTTCTGATAGGAGGGAGACCAGAATGAGCCAAAGGAACTTTTTCTGTGCTGTAGATCTATGGCTATGACTCTAAAACGTACTCCACAGTAGTAAAGGAGACTATGTCCATCGCAAAAATAAGGAAACACTAATATACACTGACCATAATTCTTCGTAGGGATATTTAAAAATTGAAATGAAAGGTTATTTTGATGAAGCTTGTGAATTCGTAACTTTGGAAAAAATAAAGTAATTGCAGAACTATTATTAAGAATTATGTTGGAATAGTTCCTTCATAAAAATGAGTGCAGACCGATGGATATAATTTGCGTTTTATTGTATATATGTCAGAATTCTCTTTTAATGAAACACATTTAGAAATGGTGTTCCATCTCTCCAAGGGTTGAGGCATGTCAACACATCTTTTTTTGGAATATAAACTGCAAAAAACTTGTTTGATTACTACTGTGTTGCAGAGAATGTGTCTGGTACTTTTTATTTGCAACTTAAAGGTCAAATGTGAAACTGTATGATGTTCACTTACTGGATAAACAGAGATTGGAAGAACTGACATTTTTGAGAGACAAGATAGCACCTGGTGCCTTTGGATCGAAAAGCTGCCTAGCAACAGTCTTTGGATTTTTAAGTTGCAGTCTGTCACAGGCCTGAGAAGCGACAGATGAACACTGGCCTCCAGAGAGCAAAGACGTGAATCTCTCTTCCTCACCCTATGTAGGTGAAAAATATAAACTCAAATATACTGAAAAGAATAACTTCTTAGTCAACGAAGACCTAGACCCAACTGACTAGCTACCGAATTGACTATATTCTATTGTTTCGCAACTTTTCATCACCAGTCAATATTGGACATTGGTTAGGCCACTATTGGAATACTGCATTCAATTTTGGTCTCCTTGCCATAGAAAGACGCTGTTAAACTTGAAAAGGTTTAAAGGCTTGTAAGCGTTCAGAAAAGATTTACAAGGATGTTGCCACAAGGAGGGTTTGAGTTATTGGGAGAAGCTGAATAGTATGGGGCTATTTTTCCTGGAGTGTCAAAAGCTGAGGGGTGACCTTATAGAGGTTTATAAAATCATGAGGGTCCTGGATAGGGTAATAGTCAAGGTCTTTCCCGCAAGGTAGGAGAGTAAAATACTAGAGGGCATAAGTTTAAGTGAAAGGGGAAAGATTTAAAAGGGACCTGTGGGCGGCACGGTGGCCCAGTGGTTAGCACTGCTGCCTCACAGCGCCTGTAGACCCGGGTTCAATTCCCGACTCAGGCGACTGACTGTGTGGAGTTTGCACATTCTCCCCGTGTCTGCGTGGGTTTCCTCCGGGTGCTCCGGTTTCCTCCCACAGTCCAAAGATGTGCGGGTCAGGTGAATTGGCCATGCTAAATTGCCCGTAGTGTTAGGTTAAAGGGGTAAATGTAGGGGTATGGGTGGGTTGCGCTTCGGCGGGTCGGTGTGGACTTGTTGGGCCGAAGGGCCTGTTTCCACACTGTAAGTAATCTAATCTAAACATTTCATACTGAGAGTGGTGCATGTATGGAATGAGCTGCCAGAGGAGGTGATGCAGGCTAGTAAAATTACATTTAAAAGGCATCTGGATGGATGTATGAATTGAAAAGATTTAGAGGGATATAGGCCAAATGCTGGCAAATGGGACTAAATTAATGTAGGATACCTGGTTGGCATGGACAAGTGAACTGAAGGGTCTGTTTCCGTGCTGTACATCTTGATTACTATGTAAAAGCCTAAAGAACTGCAAGGAAGTCACCTCATTCTACCGATGCGTTTTAGACTATTGACCCACAGAATATGTTCCTTTATGGCTACATTTTCTATTCATATTTCTGTAGAGCTGTCTATCTTGTTTTACGTGTTTGTGGTTTCTTGTGTGCATTGTTTAAAGGGAATATGATTTAAGTTTGTGATATTATTGTTCACAAATTGTTTTGCCATTTGTTAAATATTTGTTTTTGATAAATAATTACTTTTTTGTTTGTTGATAAAATGTGGTGCAAGTTTCTCTTGTTCTAGATAGCAGTCAAATTAACCATCTTGGACATTCATACATTTATGACGGCTCATGGAATAGTGGGGCTTGATTACCAGTGTAATCCTCTCCTCGGGGCCATGGAACATTGTGCTCAGGTAAGGACAAAGGCTTGAGCAGCACCAGGGTGTGTAATTTCTGTCCCTGTCTTTAACAGTTATATCATTCTGCCACGATGTTATTTGTGCTCTCATCTCATCTGCTTTATCTGCTATACTCCTTTCATCAAAGATACCCTTTAGCACTGACAAACCTTTCAAAGAAATTTCTAAACTGTTTCTTCTGCTTTTCAGATCATTCACTAATTTTAACTGGCAACCTGGGCCTGTTGAAGTGCAAATTCCATGGTTTATTAAGGTTCCAGAATTGGTCCCAATACCCCAGGAATCCAAAGATCTCTCAGCCTACTCCATCTCTATAGTCATGTACTCATCTGCTCTAACCTCCTACTATTATGCTCACTAGAGGTTGACATTGGGTGTAATCAAGAGATCAATACCTTTAAGATCTACTTTTTAATCTCTTGCCTCCTGAAAGTCATCTTTTTGTTCTAACTACGTCACTGGAACCTATCTGGATCATGACCTCTGGCTGTTCATCAGGAGTTGGAGAAAGTGAGGACTGCAGGTGCTGAAGAGTCAGAGTCGAAAAGTGTAGTGTCGGAAAAGGACAGCAGGTCAGGCAGCATCCGAGGAGCAGGAGAGTCAGGATTTTGGGCATAAACCCTTCATCAGAAATGTTTTCCAACGCCACACTGTTCATCATGACTCCTCCAGAATGTTCTGCAGCCATTTAGTGACATTCAGGAGCATACCACCAGGAAGGCAAGAATGTGCATTTGTTCCTGTTGTCTGCAATAACCACAGAATCCCCTAGAACTATTGTTTAAGCAGTTTTCCTCAAAATCAATGTATAGCTAAGCCAGTCATGGACAATGCTCTGACTGCATGTCCCCCAAATGAACCATCACTCTCAACAGTATTCACAACTGAATATTAGTTGAACAGTGGGATACACTTAAGGGACTCTGCGTTACCTGCCTATTGCTTTCTCAGTGTCCGGTGATTACCTTTGTCTTCATGTTTGTGGTTGTAAACTGGAATGGGGGGGGGGGGGGGGGTTGGAGATGCAATACAATAATGACGGTTGCTGTTTAAATCCTGAATCACAAGGGTCTACGCTGCTGATGATACTTCCTACACAGACGGTTATCCAGGGTGTGGGAGGAATCCTGGAGTTCCCACACCCTCAAGGTTGAGCCGGCGTTACCCTGCCATATTAATTCCAGGCCCTGATACCGCTAATAATTCCTTTGGTAACAGATCTCCCCATTGCTGATTGGAGCCTTAGCCTTGGCCTTGGCCTGAGCTGTGCACCCGGGCGACCTTCTTCTCAATTTATTCTGGACTTCACAGACTGCTGTGAGTGAACTCTCCTGCCATAATAACAGCGGGAAGGTGTCTGCTCTGTAGGCCGGGCGGTGGTGTTCCTCTGCAGTACAAAGCAATAGCATAAACAAACCCCGCCCCCGCCCCCGCCGACCACGCTCACCACGCACAGGCCGCTCGGCGTACGTCGTGACGCCGCACGAAACGTCTGGATCGGCGTTCGGCGTGGCGATGCCGCACGAAACGTCCGGACCGTCGGGCGGCGTCGTTACGTCACGTAGCGTGGCTCGGCGTGATGATGTCATTTGAAGCGGTGCGTCTGGACGGAGGTACGCTGGAAGCGGTGAGGTCAGAGCGCAGAGCGCAGGGCAAGGCAAGGGCGGGGGAAGCGGCGCGCATTCTTTCGGCGGGGTTAGAGGCAGCGGGGCATCCTCTGACAAGATGGCGAGTAGGCAGCTTAGAGCCTGACGGGGAGTTCGCGGCGGGTCCGCCTTGCCCGGGGGCTTAGCGATTGGCGTTAGCTGGTGGTGGCGCCAGGGCCTACTTTTCCGGAGAGGGGCTGGCGGCCTAGCGCGGGCTCGGTTGTGAGGAGGAGGAGGAGGAGGCGGCCGAGGCTGAGCCGGGCGGGGGGTGCGGGTCGCGGGGAGGCAGGCCTCGGGCCCGCCATGAAGAGACAGAGCGAGCGCGACTCGAGCCCCAGCTCGGCCCTAGGTAGCGGGAGAGCGGCTAAGAGGCCCCGGGAACGGGAGAGAGAGCGGGACGGCCGGTCCGGCAGGGAGGAAGGTGACACCGGCCGGGGAGGAGGTGGCAGCTACCACAAGGCTGGCCTCAGCGCCAAGCACCCGGGGGGTCGGAGCAGGAGCAGGAGCCGGGACAGGGCAGGAGGAGGGGGGGACAAATCCAATAGTAACAACCGCAGGGAAGAGAGAGGGGACCACCATCACCACCACCACCACCATGAGACTGCCAGCTCTGCCAGGTTGCCCTCTGCCAGGACTAGCTCTGCCCAAAAAAACAAAGGTGACAATAGTCGGCCCGCTGGGCTCGAGTACAAGACGCTGGTAATCAGCAACTTGGGCTCACAGCTGACGGATGAGGCAGTGGAGGATGGTCTTTTCCACGAGTTCAAGAAGTTTGGAGAGGTGAGCGTTAATGCCACGCATACCCCTGAAGGGGGCCGGCTGGCGTATGCCCATTTCCGGCACCACGAGGACGCTAAGGAGGCAAGGCATGCCAAGGGTCGGCTGGTGCTTTATGACCGGCCCCTCAAAATTGAGCCGGTGTACCCCAAGAGGAGGAGTTGTACCCCACCCGAAGTTACTTTCGGATCTATCCACACTGGATATCAGTATCGGCAACGATCCTTGTCACCAGGGGCCTGTGCCCTCCGAGACCAGCGGACGAGACATGCTAATTATCCCATTGAGGCAGTGCCGCTGGCAAGGGAGCGTGAACGGTCGTTAGACTATTACGGATTATATGACGAGCGTGGGCGAGCTTACAGCTACCCTGTGCAGGAGGATGATTTGATGCCTGAGGATGACAAGCGAGCCACAAGAAATTTATTCATTGGTAATTTAGATCACAACATTTCAGAAACTGATCTGAGACGTGCTTTTGAGAAGTATGGCATCATTGAGGAAGTGGTAATCAAGCGTCCACCCAGGGGGCAAGGCGGTGCCTATGGGTTCTTAAAATTTCAGAATTTGGACATGGCACACCGAGCCAAGGTGGCCATGTCAGGTCGGGTGATTGGCAGGAACCATGTTAAAATTGGATATGGCAAAGCCAACCCAACGACTCGTTTGTGGGTGGGTGGGCTGGGACCCCTGACCTCACTCGCTGCCCTTGCACGTGAGTTTGACCGATTTGGCAGCATTCGCACCATTGACTATGTAAAAGGTGACAGCTTTGCTTACATACAGTACGAGAGTTTGGATGCTGCACAGGCTGCCTGTGCTCAGATGCGCGGCTTTCCACTTGGAGGGCCTGACCGGCGCCTAAGAGTGGACTTTGCTAAGGTGGAAGATACACGTTACCAGCAGCCCTACCCACAGGCTCCACTTCCAGTCCCCTTTGAACTGCTGGCAGATGGCTTTGGTCGGCACCGGAGCCTGGAGCGGGAGGCCCGGGCACGTGACCGGACACCACCGCTGCCCCTCTACCATGAACGGGAGAGGAGCTACTTGGATGGTGACTGGAGCAGCCCAGCCAAGAACTTGGAGCGCCGTAACAACACTGATACTGTTTCCATCCGCAACCGGGACCGCTGGCTGAACGAACGGGAGAATGACCGCAGTACTGTTGCCGTTAAGCCCTGGGAAGAAAGGCGAAAGCGCCGGAGCCTTTCCAATGAGCGTGTCCGGCCTGTACTCTCACCCTATGAGGAGCGGGCGAGGGCCAAGCCTCGGGGCTCATTGGAGCTGAGCCCGGACAAAAGGAATCGTGATGCCCGGGGGGCTGATGGTACCACTGAAAAGGAACAGATCACGTCTGCACCTTTGGAGGATCGGCGTCTGCTCGTTGAGGACAAGGTGCTCTCAGATGCCCAGGACCCTGTGCAGCTTAAAAAGAAAGACAGTGAGCGCAATCACAGAACTAATGAGATTGAGTCTGAGACTAAAGCAATTGTGGATGCTCCAAAAACAGAGACCAAGAAGCCAGCCAATTTGCTGGAGTTCGCACAGGCACTCACGCTTGCTTGGAACGGTGTCCTTGTGCTCAAGAATAGCTGTTTTCCCACAAAAATGTTCACACTCGAGGGTGACGCTGCCATCACCCATTCTCTCCTCAAAGATTCTGCAACGGGTGCGCAGGTGTCACAACTGAAGATTGCTCAGCGCCTGCGTCTTGACCAGCCCAAGCTGGATG
Organism: Chiloscyllium plagiosum; assembly: GCF_037043375.1. Taxonomy (NCBI): domain Eukaryota; kingdom Metazoa; phylum Chordata; class Chondrichthyes; order Orectolobiformes; family Hemiscylliidae; genus Chiloscyllium; species Chiloscyllium plagiosum. The sequence goes on along the minus strand of NW_028270152.1, from coordinate 72,398,209 downwards.
AGGTGACCCGCCGCATCAAACAGGGCAGCCCTAATGGCTATGCTGTGCTGCTCGCTGTGCAGGCTCCCCAGGGTGCTGAAGGAGGGGACGGGGCTGTGGCTGTGGAGCCTGGTCTTCAGCAACGGCTACTGCGGAATTTGGTGTCTTACCTGAAACAGAAGCAGGCAGCAGGAGTGATTGGTTTGCCGGTCGGTGGTGTGAAGGACAAGGATAATACAGGCATGCTATACGCTTTCCCACCCTGTGTCTTCTCTCAGCAATTCCTGCAGACAGCCATGAGGACATTAGGGAAAGTAGATGAAGAACATTTAATTGTGGTAATAGTACGGGACTCTGTCTGAGAGACTGCTTCATCAGGAATAAAATATAACTCTTGTCGGGACTGCCATTTCAGTTCTAGTGTCTTTGGGACAATGATTGCTAAACCAAACAAATGTGTGTCTGCACCAGAACTTTAGTTGTCTAATTCTGTACTCTGTTTTTACCATTTACCATAATAGCCCTTTTATTCCTTTTCATTGGAATTTTAGGCCAGTGCTGAACGTTGACCTTTTATTTGTTTGGTTTTTTTAAAAAAAAATTGATTGTATGAAGAAAAGTTCTGAATTGTCAGTAAAGCTACGTCTAACGTTGTATTTTTAATTCTGTTCTGTCCTTGACTTTTCTTTCACACTTCCAATGGTTAGAATTGTACTGTGAGAATGATCAATATTGTCCAGTGTTCTGAAGTACATTATATCTTAATAACAGATGTTAATGGGCACATAACACTACAAAAATATGCATTTGCTTCAATTATGAGCTTCCAGTAAATTGCAGTGTGCTAAAGCACCCAAAGTAAATGATTCTGTAAACAAGATAATTTAGAAAGGAATTCAGGGTGTTTAAATATCTTGCTTTTTGCTGAATTGGACTGATATTCCTAACTCCAAATTCTCCATACCTTTTCCGTTTCCCTTTGCATTTTGAATTATCTCCTCTGCTATAGATTCTTTTAATTGCTGCATCTACTTCTATCATCTCCAATCGTTCTCCACTGATCTGTACTTTTTTCATTGTCTCTGCTGTTACTGGAGCCAGTGCTCATCTGTATGTTTACTGTTCATGCCCCACACCAAATAGTTTCTTTGGCTGTGTCTCCCTTCTGCCCTTGCTCTGTTTATATGTCTTTGTGATAAATCACTTTATCCTCATGCAGTTTCTTTCTTTCTTTGGTGTCTCAGGTCTTTAGCTGCACATCTCTGTACCCTTACTTCCAGCTTTTGCTCCCTGTCTACCTTGCATTTGTACTTTCTCTCTGCTTATCTTTATCTGATCCTACTCACTCCACCCCCAAATCTGCAACCTCTTAATTGGGATCGCAGTCCACCTCCCGTGCTTATGTCTCTCCCCTCATTTGTCCGTATGTGTGTCTTTCTTTGCACAGTTGCATCATGTTTGACTCATCCCAGCTACATGACTCCTGTGTTTTCTCTGTGTGTCACTCTCTGGGTTTGTCTCTTTCCCCTCTGTATGATTGTTTTTCACTCATTCTTCTTTATTTTAACATTCTTCCCTGTTCACTTTTTTTCTCTCCTCTTCCCTTGTATAGCTGTGCCACTCATTCTGTTCACTCCATCTGTGCGTCACTTTTCTTATCATAAGCACTTCTCCCTTCTGTATTTGTTTGTTTTGGTTCTGTGCTTCTCAGCAATTCTCTTTTCCATTTCTTCAACAGTTTTTATCTACTTGACAATACTTATACTACGTCACTCGTGCTTGTTTTGTCTCCCTTCAATTTTTACATTTCATCTGCTCATCCCCTTTGTTCTGGTCTCTCTTTGACCTCTTAATGTGTCATTCTTCATTCTGGTCTGTGTTTCCCTTTGCTTTGTATATTTCTAACATCTATTCTGTCTCAAGTGTGTGTGTGTGTCTGACTGAATTACTCCTCCACCCCTTTGCACCTGTAACACTCTGTCATGACTCTGTCTCTTACTGCTTTGAGTCTGTTGCATCCCTGTCGCATCCATTGACTTTCTATGTCATATTTCACCCCACCTCAGACATTCAATTTCTTTCTCTCTTGCTGTCTCCCTCCCTTCTGCATCTTTCAGTTTCATTCACTCATCCTTCTGTCCTCTTCCGTACTATTTTGCAATGTGTCTTATTCTACATCTGCCTTGACCTCTTCTTCGATTTCATCCTGTTTCATTGTGTCACACTCCATTTTCTGTCATTTATGTTCTGACTTTTCTACCCCTCACTGTCTCATTCTGTGTATCTACTGGTGCCTGTCTTCATCTCCCCTCCTCCCCAGCTTTGTGTCAGTCCATCTTTCTGTGCCATTCCCTCCATCATCTATATCCTTCCTTCGATCCCTCTTGTTTCTTTGAGACTCTTTCTTTCTCCTTTGTCTATCTCTCTCTGCATTTCTCTTCCTCTGTCTCTCTCCCTCTTCCCATTTTTCTGCATATCTCTTTCCATCTGTCAGAGTTTCTCTCCTCCATGCCCTCTTTGTATCTATGCATTCTGTCTGTTTCTTATTCCCTTTGTGTCTTTCAGTTTCCCCTCTTCTGTACTTTGTTTCTTGCTCCCTCCATGCTCTTCATTCTGCATCTCTCTCTCTCTCTCCTTCCCCTTTCTGCCTGTGTTTCTGTGCGCCTGTCTTCACCCCACCTTTCAGTGCACTGTTTCTCCCCGGTCTATCTGTGCAGCTACCTCTTCCTCTTTTTTTTCTGGCTGTTTATTTGTCTTTCTGTCTCTGCCTCTGAATTACATCTCTGTACAGGTAGTTTTTCTATAACGTGATGGTTGCGTTCTTGTGCAACCCTGCACTGTAAAGAAACAATACTTAGTATTGGCGATGTAATTGCGTTACAGCCAACGCACATTTTAAAAGTTGTGCTTTAGAAACAGTGTCCCAATTCGTCAAGCATGTTATAGCAGAACAACCTGTACCTCTTAACCTCCTGTGTTGCTGCAAATTGAATTTTGCCATTTTTGTGCATGTTGCTGCTTCCCTTTAGGTAAATCCCACACGACCTCCTCCTGCATCTCCCTTTTTGCATCTTTCTGTATGTCTCACCCATGCGCCTTCCTACATACTCCCCTCACCCTGTCATTACACATACCTCTCCCATCCTGTTGTCCCTTTAATCTGTCCCTGTCTTTGTCTGTCTCTTCCTGTCTTGTTTGATGCTCCCCACATTTTTAAATCTCTGCCAGCTTTCCTTGTCTCTTTCTGCATTTCTGTCTCTCCCATCTTTTTCCATCTGTGTCCCTCTTCTCTTTTTGCATGTCTGCACTGATATCTCGCTTTTTCGCCTCATCATTCTTCCTCTTGCCCCCCGTCTCTTTCTCTTCCCCGTTTCTTGCTCTTCCCCCACCCCGTCTCTTCCTATTCCTCTTCTCTTCCCCCTCCCCCCATCTCTGTCCCTCTTACCCCTCCTCTGTCTTTCTCTCTTTCCCCTCCACGTCTCTTCGCCCCCCCCCCCCACCCTCTCTCTGCCTCTCTCCCTCCCCCCCATCACCACCACCACCAGTCTCTGCACGGCTCCCTCCCTCCTGTATTTCTGTCTCTCCCCCACCTTCCCATCTCTATCTCTCTCTGCTTCTCCCCCCTCACTCTCTTCCCTCTGCCTCCGCCCAAGTCTCTGCATTGCTCCCTCCCTCCCATGTTTCTGCTTCTTTCTCTCCCTCCCGTCTTTTTTTTCTCTCTCTCTCTCTCTCTGCCTCTACCTCTCCATCCTGTCTCCCCCTCTCTTCTGTCAATGCCTGTCTAGCCCCCTCCTGTCTCTCTGCTTCTCCCTCTCCTTTTCATCTGTCTCCCTCCCCCTGCTGTCTTCACCCCCTCTCTTTCCTTCTGTCTTTGCCTCTGTCTTCAACAGCACCATCCTGCATCATTGCCTGTTTTCCTATATTATTGTCTCAACCACACTTCCAGAACGTCTATCTTTCTCTTTCTGTCCCCGTCTTTCTAAGTGTCTCTTCCACCATATTTCTGTATCGTGCCCTGATTTTTTACCCTAATCTTTCTCCCCCTCACACTTCTCTTTCCCTGTACTTGCATATCTGATTTTGCAGTCTACATTTTTTAAGTCTCTCTTTCCATCCTCCTAAACTTTTATCAATTTCTTTCTGCAATATCACCTCTCCAACTTGCTGCGTTTCTTTCCCCTCTGTGTCTCAAATTTCTGTCCATATTTCTGCACCTCTCTGCCATTTTTTCTCTTTCCTACCCATCTATCTTCATCACTATTGCCTACCTTTGCATCGGTCACTTTTCATCTGTCTCAGACTTTCCAGGACAGTATCTATATCATCTCTACCCTGCTCACCCCTTAGACTTTCTGCATCTCTCTTCTCACCCCTCCCAACTGCAGCTTCCTGTGTCTCTTTTCTCCCTCCTTTGACACTTCTTGCTTTCCTCCATCTTCCCTCAGCTCCATTTCCCGTAATTCTGCCTGTCTTTCCCATTTGTCTTTTTGCAGATACCCAGCCCCAATGACTGTCTGTCTGTTTAACTTTTTGCCATTTTGCATACCTTCAGCATTGTCCTTCTGCCACCCCCCCCCCCCCCTTAATTGAAAAGAGGCGTTTTAAGAAAAACCTTTTCAGCTAGAGGGTGTCTGGAATACACTGCCTAGGAGGCTGGATAAGGCAGAAGTATTTGGATGAGCACATGAAGGGTCACAACAGTCAAGGCTTGGGAGTAATGTAGGAATGGCTCTATGAATTCAGTGTCGGTCATATTGTATTTTGTGACAATGCAGAAGTGATGGGCCAAAGGGCAATTTTTGAACTGTGATTCTGTTCCTCTCTCCATCCCTGCCTGTCTCCTTTCCCATGCTTCTGCCCCGCGCTCTCCCCTTTTTGTCATCCTTACGTCCTTCATGTTTCTTGCTGTTTACTGGTCTTTAATGTAGTGTAGACTTCAAACTGTTTTGATTTTTGCATACTCTTTTTGAGATTTTCTGTATTATTTTATATTTCTGTGCCTTTTTACCATTCTCACTTTAGTGGGAGGAGTTATGTCAACAGTATAATCCATAATCATCAATTCTCTGTAAATCATAAAGCCATTGTGCACAAGGAAAGCAACAGTATTTTGATGCAATGGTATTTAAATTTTCACAAGACAGCAAACGTAAATTAAAAGTTTATTTTTAAGTAACACACTAAACACCTTTAGTCGACAACTGAGGTCAGAGCAATTGTGTTCCATTATATATGCTGGAAGTTTGAATATGTTAGGCAACTACAAGCCTTTGTTGCTTAATTTAATTGGCAGCATTCGTTACAAGAACATTTCATTGTTGTGGCTATTGAGCCTGCAGCCTTAAGCAAGACATTTCTTTCCTACCCATCTATCTTCATCACTATTGCCTACCTTCATGGTTAGTAATTTTGTTTTCTAGTGTCCTTCACTCAGACTCATCGGTTCAACTCATCCATGCTGACCAGATATCCTAACCTAATTTAGTCCCATTTGCCAGCAGTTGACCCATATCCCTCTAATGTGCAAACTCCACACAGTCACCCGAGGTTGGAATCGAACCTGGGTCCCTGGTACTGAGAGGGAGCAGTGCTAACCACTGAGCCACTGCATATCCCTCTAAACTCTTCCTGTTCACATACCCATCCAGGTGCCTTTTTAAATGTAACTGTACCAGCCTCCACCATCTCTTCTGGCTGCTCATTCCATACATGTGCCACTCTCTGTGAAAGTTGCCCCTTCGGTCCCTTTTATATCTTTCCCCTTCTACCTAAACCCAAGCCCTCCAGTTCTTGACTCCCCCACCCCAGGGAAAAGACGTTATCTATTTATCCTATCCATGCCCTCTCATGATTTTATAAACCTCCATAAGGTCATCCCTCAGCCTCTGACGCTCCAGAGCAAACAGCCCCAGCCTATGCAGCCTCTCCCTACAGTTCAAATCCTCCAACCCTGGCAACATCCTTGTAAATCTTTTCTGAACCCTTCCAAGTTTCACAACATCCTTCCGATAGAAAGAGACCAGAATTGCACACAATATTCCAAAAGTAGCCTAGTCAAACTCATTTAGCTGCCTTCTAGCCCCTGCAGCCTCTATTCCTGTTCCAGGCTACCTCTCCCCTGCAACCTCCTTGCTTTCCACCTCTCCTCCTTTGGCAGGTCTCTTCCTGACTATAACCATTCTGTCGGCTACCCCATCCCCCAACTCAACCTTTCGTGCGATGAGAGCTAATGGAAGATCAACAGAAGGGGAAGTGTATGATCACTGAGAGGACGGGAGAGATTGTGATGAAAGGGTTAATGATGCAGAGACAGAGGGAGTGTTAATGAAATAGGTAAAGAAACATAAGTTATGCCTTGACGGTGTGAATTTGCAGAATTAAGAACAGCATACCATTCAAAAACAAGACAAAATTTAAACTGGAGTATGCAAAACAGAGACACAGATATTAACACATATTACAAATCCACAGGCTCGTACAACTATTTGGGCCTCATTTGCACCAGATTTTCCCATTTCTCCATTGCATATGTATATAATGCAGCCTTCCCCACCAGCATTTCTGATATGACATTTATCCTCCTCCAAGGATTTTCCTCAAACATGTATGACCCAACTGCTGCACTTCTGTCACTCGTTCTCCTCACCTTTAGACCCATGATAGGGTTCTCCTTCTCCTCAGCTTCCTCTCAACTTGCCTTCATATTCAACTAAACACCCTTTACAATTTTCATCACCTTCAATGTAATGCAACCAGCCTTCCCTTTCACTATTCCAAAAGGCACAGTTTTGTTCACTCTTCAATCCACCCCCATCCCTGGGGATGGTGGTGAAGCAGCAATTTGTGTTTACTGCTTTCAAACTCATCTGGGTCATGATGCAAATTGTTCTGCAATGGAGAGGCCAAATACGTACTTACAGATCGTAGATTTGTTATAATACAAAAATGCCATTTGGTCCATCGTGTCTCGACTGGCTCGCTAAATGGGTTTCATTACCTAGTGTTAAACTGTTGCTTTTTCCCATACTATAGCACACATTTTATCCAAATAATCATCAGTGCCCTCCTGAATGTCACATTTCCAGGCAGTACATTCTATTCCTTCACTACTTACAGTGGAAAAAGTTGTTTTTCACTCCATCTTTGCTTTCACAGATCTTTAAATCTGTGCCTTCTTTTTCTCTTTGTGAGCAGGAACGTTTTCTCCATATCTATCCAGCCTGCTCATGATTTTGAAAACATCAAATCTCCTCTTAGCCTTCTTTCCAGACTATCCTCATAACTAAAGTTCCTCAACCCTGAAACCATTCTTGTAAACCACTTATGCATGCTTTCCAATATATTGACATCCTTCCTGCCAGAGCTTGAAGCAATACTCCAGTTGGGGTCCAACAAGCATCACGTAGAAATTCATCATCAGCTCTTGTACTCTATGCCCCAATTAATGAAGCTGTGGATAACTATGCTTTACTTGCTCTCTACCAGCCTGCCACTTTCAATGATGTATGCACTAATGCACCTCGGTCTCTGCTTCTGTACCCCCGTTTTATATTTTTGTCAATGTTCTTACCATAATACATTACCTCTCACGTCTGCATTGGAACTATCTGCAAACTTTGAAATTGCCCCTTGCACACCAAGATCTTGATCATTAAAACATGTATCAGGCAAAGAAAGGGTGCCAATATTGACCGCTGCGGAGCTCCATTACAAACCTTTCTCCAGAGCAAAAGTTATCAATGACCAATACTCTGTCTTCTATCATACAGCTGTTGTGTCCATTTTGCAACTAACTCTTTTATTTCAAGCCATATGACTTTCATCACAAATCTGTTGTGTGGCACTGTATCAAACACCATCTGAAAGTCCATGTACACTACATCAACAGCATTAATTGGGTGACCACATTTGCAGGATACTTGGATTCAATCCATAAACATGACCTTGTGTTTTCAGTCTCACACCATTTTAATTCTTCAGCTTGCTCAAATACTAATCACTGTCGCTTTGGCTTGCTGCAGTGTTCCAATTTATTAGAAATCAGTGAAGAGACCAACGCATATAATGATAAATGGATGGCCTGTGGTCCTAAATTGAAATCAATGGTAAAACTGGAATTGAAAGGTAGTCTCAGCAATGGAACCATGTGAGCTATCATCGATTGTTGTTAAAAAAATCCATCTGTTTCGGATGATTCAAGATGGTGGCGACCCAGCAAGTCTGAGTCTGTCGTGCTCTGCCTAAGACTCAGGCGAAGTGGGGCACCTGCGTTCACTTCACCCTTTAAATCATTTAAGATAGCTTTTCCCTGGCGTAGTTAGTCATTTTACATCAAACCTGGGTAGTTTGGTGTTGTTTCTAAAATGGCTAAGGGCAAAAACTCCTGTAACTCGCAACCGGCAGGGACGACTCCTGCAGCAGCAGAGACGTCAGCGGTCGCCTCGGGGGACTTACCTGCGGAGGTGAGCCTGCTCCCCGGGATCACCAAACGTCAAGAGAAGATCGACGCTTTTTATTGAGGAGTCCCCGGTCCCGGCGGGAGTCAATCTCGGTCATGCTGCAAGAGGAGGGCATTCGATGAGGCGAAGAAGTGTCTGAGAGACCTAACTATCCAATACTCCATGCGTTATCCGACAACGCTGTGCTTCAGCCACGGAGGATCCATTTACAACTTTGGGTCGCTGGAAAAAGCAAAAGAATTCTTGGACTCTCTTAAATAGACTGCGGGACTTGAACCGTATGGATAATGACTTTATTTTGCCCCCCATTTACCCCCCTTTTTTTGCCTTTTTTAATCCTACTATCTTTCCCTGGGGGTGGGGGTAGGGGCTTGTTCCTTACTCTTCCTTTGGTTTCCTTTTTACAGTTCGCATGGCTTCATCGATTTGTGGGGAGAGCAGTATGTTCTGTCTTGCCCTTTTCTTAAGAGCGGGGTTTTCCTCATTTCTCATTTTACTTTGTTGTTGGGATTGTAACTTTGTAATTTTATATATTCCTATTTTGTACTGTGTTTGCTAAACGCACCCAGGTGTTGGTGTATGGGGGGGTGGGTTACTCATTTTTAACTCTGGTTTTATAAAATACTTGAATTTATATACTCCATTCTATAATGCCTGAGCCAAGGGCAGGGCCCTAGCTAGGAGAGGTTATGTTGGGGTTATCGATAGGTAGTTATGCCCCCTGGGAGCAAGGGGGAAAGTCTCCTTTCAAATATGTTTGCCATTTTTTTAACTTAGGAATAGCTATTAATTGTGTTGGTTTAAATGTTTTAAAGAATTTTTGTTCAAAGTTTGTGAGAAGATTTGTAGCTCGGGTGCTGGTTGCTGTGGTTCTGTTCGCCGAGCTGGAAGTTTTTGTTGCAAACGTTTCGTCCCCTGTCTAGGTGACATCCTCAGTGCTTGGAAGCCTCCTGTGAAGCGCTTCTGTAGTGTTTCCTCCGGCATTTATAGTGGCCTGTCCCTGCCGCTTCCGGTTGTCAGTTTCAGCTGTCCGCTGTAGTGGCCGGTATATTGGGTCCAGGTCTATGTGTTTTTTGATGGAGTTTGTGGATGAGTGCATGGCACCTAGAAACGTTTGCAACAAAAACTTCCAGCTCGGCAAACAGAACCACAGCAGAATTTTTGTATTTGTGAATTTCCTACGGTCTTTATTCAAAGTTTTCTGAGTGGGGTTCTTCCTCATGTGGGGTCTCGGGCTTGCCTGGATGATTGTGGCTAGCCATTTGCTTAGGTGGTGCACCTGGAATGTCAAGGGGAGTACTTTACCAATCAAAAGGAAAAAGATATGATCAAGTCTCAAAAAAGGGTCGATATAGCTCTCTTACAAGCGACACATCTACTTGATAAAGAACATTTAAAGCTACAACAGTGTGGATTTGATCAGGCTTTACTCTCATCTTTCAGTTCAAAAAGTAGGGGAGTAGCCATTCTTATTTGGAAGAATCTTCCTTTTCAGATGTTAAGCCAGATAAAAGATGAATCTGGATGGTATATATTGATCAAAGCCTTAATATATGGAGAGGAATATGGAATTTTGAATCTTTATTGTCCCCTGGCGCATCCCTTTAAATTTGTAACGGAAGCGTTCTCTAAGTTGATGGCTTTTGGAGTCCGCCATACAAATATGGGAGGAGATTTTAATTGTATTATGGACCCAGAGACAGATAGGATACCTAAGAGCACTATGGGTATATCTCTGAGATCTAGACAACTGGTGGATCTGAATAAGGAGCTAGGGCTAGTAGATGTATGGAGGTGCTTTCATCCCCAGGGTAGAGACTTTACTTTCTACTCTAACCCACACAAGTGCCATACCAAAATTGATATGTTTCTTACCCCCTCAACCCTTTTGAATTCCATACTGTCTTGTAAAATAGGTAATATAGCTATTTCTGATCATGCCGCAGTATATATGGAAGTCAAGATTAGGAATGATGGGATAGGCCCCCGACTTTGGTGAATGGAGCCCCTCTTATTGAAGGATGGCAAATTTATAAAGTATTTTTCGCAGGAATTCAAAGCCTTCTGGGAAATTAATTCAGGTACGGCCAGTAACCCGTCGATGATGTGGGAGACCACTAAGGCATATGCGCGAGGCTTGGTCATCTCGTATTCTGCGACCTGGAAAAGACAAAAGGGAGAGCAACTGTGCATGCTTGAGGCTCACTTGAAGGCAGTTGAGACAGCATATCTTAACAGGCCTTCCATTATTAAGTTACAAAGGACACAGCCCTTAGGGCAGCCTTGAATACCGCACTTACCCAAACAGCAAAGAGGGAAATATTATTCGCAAAACAGAGATTAAATGAATATGGCGACAAACCTGGCAGATCCTCAAGCCATTACGTCCATTAGAGAAAGTGCTGGTACCCTGACTTGTGATAGTAAAAAGATCAACACAATCTTTAGAAAGTTCTATTTTGAACTGTATAAATCGCAGGACTGTGAAGATAGAATCCTTCTTTAAAACTTTGGCCCTTCCGGGCTTAACCTCGGAGCTGGTGTTGATCTTGAATGCCCCCCTGACAACCAAGGAAGTACTCGACTCGGTGAGGCAGCTTCAGAGTGGCAAAGTGCCTGGACCAGACGGATTCCAGGTTGAGTTCTATAAAGAATTTATAGGGGAACTGGCCAGGCCACTCATAAATATGTATAAATATTCACATAGTCAGGGCTGCCTTCCACCTTCATTGAGAGAAGCAAACATCTCTCTTATTCTTAAAAAGGGAAAGGCCCCAGAAGATTGCTCATCATATAGACCCATATCCTTACTAAATGTGGATTTCAAAATTCTTTCTAAAATGTTAGCATTAAGATTGGAGAGGGTCTTACCATACATCATAAAAGAGGACCAGACGGGGTTTACAAAGTGCCGCAGGTCAACTAATAATATTAGAAGGGTCTTAAATATGATACGAGCCTGTCAACAGGGAACAATACCGGGTTTAACTGTCTCCTTGGATGCAGAGAAGGCATTTGATCGGGTAGAATGGCCATATCTTTTTTATACACTGGAAAGGTTCTGTGTCGGAGAGGTATTTACTAAATGGGTTTCAGTGTTATATAATGATCCCAAAGCAGCGGTGATCACCAATGGTTTAAATTCAGATAGCTTTAGTGTTGGCAGAGGTTGTCATCAGGGATGTCCTCTTTCACCATTATTATTCACGCTAGTGATTGAACCACTGGCGGAAGCTATACGAACTAACCTAACATTACGGCTCCGAGAGTTGGATCAGGCAAACATAAAATCACTCTATATGCAGATGATGTCCTCCTCTTCTTAAGTGATCCTTTGATATCCGTGCTCCGTCTAATCCAAGTGATCAATTTATTTGGGATGTTCTCAGGCTATAAAATCAATTTTGTGAAATCTGAGGCTATGCCGTTGGGAGGTCTTGCCAGTGTATCCAATTTACCGGACGGATCTTATTTTCCCTTTTGAGTGATCACTAAAAGGTTTTCTGTAATTAGGTATTTTTATCACCACAGTATTTGGTCAGCTGTATAAAGCTAATTTTGTGCATCTATTAGAGAAAATAAGGTAGGATCTTCAATGCTGGGGAGATCTCCCAATATCCTGGTTAGGCAGAGTAGCCCTAGTTAAGATGAATATTCTACCTCGTCTTCTATAGCCTATGAGAATACTCCCACAATACTGCTGAGACAGGCGTTGCGTAAGGTATACGGCTGGCTCGGCTCCTTTATTTGGAATCATAAACGGCCCCTTATCAAATTAGAATAGCTGCATCTCCCATAAGCAAGTGGAGGACTGGACTTTCCAGATTTTAGGAGGAATCAATTGAGCTCCTTATTATCTTATGTAGTTGATTTGGTCTCTTGTGACCCACAATCAATCTGGTTAGATATGGAAATCTCCCAAGCAAAATTTCCCCTCATCATTCTTTTATTTATGGACAAGGTAAGAGTTATTATGGACTACTGTAAAAACCCTAAATACAATTAAAGCCTGGAGGATAATGTAACAAGATGAGGGTAATCTGCAAAAATCCTCACCTTATACTCCTATAGTGGGAGCACCGGGATTTCAGCCAGTGGTGATAGATGCTACATTTAAAACTTGGAAGTCCAGAGGTATCTCCTGCTTGAGAGATCTGTTCTTTGGGGAGGTTATGATGTCTTTTGAGCAGTTGCACCAGAAGTTTGGACTGCCTAACAGGGACCTTTTCGGTATTTCCAAATACGAGATTATATACAAAAGAAGACCGCATTGATAATCAACCCCTACAAATCTGATAGGGATAGGAGAGTGCTATGGCCGATGGGGCCTCCCTCGATTAGTACTTTTTATCACTCACTATATAATAAAGTATCCAAGGACATGGAACGATTATTTAAAACCTGGAATCAATAATTAGGGTTGGAGGTCTCAGTAAAAATGTGGGAGGACATCTGGGAAAATGCCAGAAAGATCTCTTTTTGTAATAGAACTCAGGCTATTCAATTAAAGATAATCCACAGGGCTCATATGGCACCTGAACGACTCACAAAATTCAAGGCAGGAGCATCTCCAATGTGTCCTAAATGTAAAATAGAAATTGGCACTCCCATGCATTGTCTATGGACATGCCATAAGATCTGTAGGTATTGGGACAGAGTAGCGAATGCCTTGACAGAGATCTTGCGTACGGAGATTAGATTGGATCCAGTGTCTCTGCTTTTGGGCTCTTCAGATTCTCCCCCCCCCCCCCCCCCCCGGATGTGTATGGGAGGAAATGATTTACCATTTTTTCTTTCAGAGCAAGGAAAAATATTTTAGTGAATCGGGTAGCCGAAGGCCCTCCAGGACTTTCGAACTGCACAGGTTAGTCATGGAATATATCCCCCTTGGCTTCCTCACAAATATGGTGCACCAAAAAACGGAATTATTCTATAAAACATGGCAGCCCTTGTTGAACTACATCGACACAGACATTTCAGCCATACTGGCCAGGGCTTTTGTCTAGCTTTGGTGATGGTTCTGGCGAGTTCGGGGACCCCCGGAAGGAGGAATCCCGTATAAATAAGAGTTTTATTATGACTTGATGTAAATGTATTTTGAGCATGTATCTAGTTATTTAATTATTTCATTGTTTATTGCTAGTAATGTATGATATTCTATTTTAAGTTTTGGTTGTTTGTAGGATAGTAGTTCGTTGGGTTTGTCTTTTTTTTGGTTATTATTTATTTTTTCTTATTTAATTTAATAGTGATGTTTATACTTGTTTGTATTACTTTTGTAACTTTGTAAAAAATCTTTAAAATTTTTCAATAAAAAAACCTATTAAAAAAACCCATCAGTTTCACTGATGTCCTTTTATGAAGAAAATCTGTCATTACGTGGTCTGGCATACGTGTGACTCCAGACCCACAGCAATGTGAGTGGCTCTGAAATGGTCCTAGAAAAATATTCATTTTTCAATCTCTGTCTCTGTTTTTACTTCTGTTTTTTTTTAGCACAAGTCAATCTAATTTTAATCCTTCTCTAGTTTTTGCTTTCAGGTAGCAGCTGTTCTTTATTTTCCCCTTCACCTCTTTTGTTCCTTTACTTGTCCCAGTACCACTCCCTTTGGTTCTGTACAAGCATCTTTCATCATTTGCTTTCTTCTACCTTGCCCACTCCCTCCCCCCCCCCCACCCCCCCCCCACCCCCTTCCCCAGACAGATCTTCCCTTATTCTTCCACCTGATTTAGAACCTTTTCCCACTGAAAGGTCATTAATCTGAACACTAAATCTGTTTCTTTCTCCAAAGCGGCTGCCCAAGCTCCTGAACATTTCCAGCATTTTCTATTTTTAAATCTGCTTTTTCCTTGTTATTCAGAATATATTCTTAATGTGTGCATGATGAGCCTTTACTGTTGCCTAGTAACAACTGATGAGATTATATCTTCATGGTAGGTAAGGGTGGTTTCTGCCCCTTGAGGCTCTGTCTTACTAATTAATAAACATTGGCTCATTAATTCATTTCTGTAATGTTTATCACTGTGGTTCTGTTGAAACTCCTTACATTGTTCTTTTCATTCTATATCTCAGTTAAAAGACAACACCTTTATGCAGTTTTATAAAGAGCCAGTGAGAAATGTACGTACCTAGAATAGTGAGATTTGCAACTTGAATGCATTTGGGGATTTTTCAGCAGTTCGCTAGTATTTGGAAAGAAATAATTAGAAATGAGATGGCTGTTAGCAAAGTTATTTTGGCAATTTTGAGATGCTGGTTGGAGTGGAAGTTGATAGCCAATGGACACCTTGTTGAACACCTCTGGAGCAGATGGGATTTGAATCCTGATCTTCTGGTCCAGAGGTAGAGACACTACCAATTAGCTGGTACAAATGCCAGATTTCAGGGATGGACCTTGCTAGAGTCCTTACCAACATTGGCAAGTGGAGTATGCCTGATGTATAATGCACTATGTCAAATGAGATCATGATCCTGGACCCGCTGACCAATTTTTTTCTACTCCACTCACAACACCATATTGCAGGCACAATTCCAGCTTCAAGCCAATTATGCCCCATGGTTTCTCCAACCTCCAGTATTTCTCTCTAATATTTTTAAAGCAAATACTGATTGTGGGCCTCTTTCACCCTGCACTGAATTACTAATTGCTCCAATTCTCCAACAGACTGCTAGTCTTCTGCATCATAACTTCAACACTTAGCTGCATCTACTGTTCTCAGGACTTGTCCTGAGTCCTCATTGAACTGAGCTGTCACATAGCTCCTTGACCTTCAACTGTTCAGTCACCTTCTCAGCATCACAGCTAACAGGTCCTGACCAGCATGGAGCTTGCTCCTCACAATTTAACTTTTAAAATTGACTGTTCAGCGGCACACTCAAATTTCAGTGACCCTTGAATTGTTTTATGTAACCCATTGAAAACCTCATAACAAGCCCTGTCCCCATTGCTAGGCAAAATCAAATGTGACTGATATTGCACATCAAATTCCCTGAATGTTGACAATTCTCTCAGACAAAACAAATGAATATAACCAAAATAAAAAGGAATTCATCACAAGATTCTTAAGTATCCAATAATCAAAGTCATAGCAGCAGCAAATGTTTAGGCGAATGGCTTCTAGTCACAATTTAACCGAGGGACTTTGCTATTTATCCAGACCTGGATATCAGAGGGGTCAGTTTGTTTTTTGACAGGTCCTAGTGAGATATTCTTGAGGGCTATGATTTAATTTTCAGGGTTACGTTTTGTAAAGAGATGCAGTCACTTAATACATGATCACCTATATTTGTGTTGGCTTTTCAGGGGAGGAGGAATGCATTCTTCTTCAGAAAGATATGTTAGCACAATTACAAAATATTATATATGTAAATATTAAATACTTAATCTTGAAATGTTAAAGGTTTTTTTAAATTCATTGTAAATAAATCTCCTGTACACTGTATTAATAAAAATTCCAAATATTTGTCACCATAGAACTTATTGGGAATGGATAAAGTTCAGGATTAAGATCAGAACTTAAGTTGTGGCCAAAGTGGAATAATGAAGGCAGTTTTTTTTGCTGACATGAATAGGTTCTGGATAAAGAATTCAAGTGAGATTATAACCAAATCCTGCTTATTCAATGTACAATCTTCAAGATTGCTCAAGTTTGTGTCAAACACGGGTAACGAATGAAATAATGTTTTCACGTGCATCTCAAGAACTCCATATCAAAAGTTGCCAGGGAGGCCATCAGTTCTCTTTATGATAATTCTATTTACTATCGTCCTTAAGCATGCACGACTGGGGCCAAATTCTGCACCAACTTCATTTACAAGTTCGCTGATGACATCACCGTTTACAAGTTGGATCTCAAACAATGTTGAAACAGAATACAGGAAGTAGATAGAGTGCTTAACAGCATGGTGTAAAGACAATCTTTCCATCAAGGTCGGGAAAATGAATGAACTGGTCATTGATTTCAGGAAGCAGATTGAAGGGCACGCTCCTATCTCCATCAATGGTGCTGAGGTAGAAATGGTTGAGAGGGTCAAGTTTCTGGGAGTGATGATTACCAACAATCTGTCCTGGTCCACCCATGTTGACCCATGGTCAAGAAAGCACAACCATGCCTCTACTTCCTCAGGAGGTTAAGGAAATTAGCAAGTCCATAAAGACTCCTACAAATTTTTATAGATGCACCATAGAAACCATCCTAACTGAATGTATCACAGCATGGGACGGCAGCTACTCTTCCCAAGACCGAAAGAAATTGCTGAGAGTTATGAACACAGCCCAATCCAAACACGCAAATCAGCCTTCTATCAAATGACTTCATGTATATTTCCTGCTGCATTAGGAAAGCAACCAACCTAATCAAAGATTCCTCCCACCCTGATTATACTCTCTTCCACCCTCTTCTGTTGAGCAGAAGATATAAAAGTTTGTATATAGTTTCAAATAGATTCAAGAATAATTTCTTCACCACTATTATTAAATTTTTGAATGGACTTCTTTAATGTTCATGTTGATCTCTACTTGCACCTTCTGGCAGCTTTAACATTGTATCCTGCACTCTGTTCTGTTACCTTGACGCACTTGTATAGTACGATTTGCCTGAAAACCCTGTAAGACAACACTTTTTGCTGTAACATAGCAGTAATAAATCCAGTCAAATCAACTGACCAGATTTCAGCCCAGAATCCTGCACCGCCCCCCCCACCACCACCCAATTGCTGAAACTAGGAGCTCAGCCTCAAAGTGCACTTGCCTCACTCAAGCAGACTGAGTGAGATCACCACTTCACAAATTCTATCTATTATTCTTGATAACATTTCTCTGAATTTTTCCAGGAATTCTGTACACCTCCAGTGATGGATTGACCAGCCACCTTTGTACTTTTTGAGCCCTGGCTGTAAATCTGCGTGGAACATTCAAAATGGAAAATGAACCTTTGCTTTTTTTCCCTGCCGTTAACACTGCTTTGCATATTCAATAGATGAGAGCTATTCAGTGATGAGTGGCTATGTTTAAATTGCAGATATTGTCAATCTTGACCTATGAGGTACATGATGCTCGCAATGTCAAATAGCTCACCATGGGACTTGGTGACACTACAGCTTTCCATGAAAAGAACACTTGCATTTATCTACAATAAGTCCTTGCTTACAGTCAAAGCTATTTTCCTGAAAATTGTAACTTTAATTGAATGATAGGTTCCTATTGACTAAATGTTAGAACTGGAGTTGGGTTCCTTCGATATTGTCCAATAAGAAAGCATACCGTACAAATTGAAACATGGACTGAACATTTACAGCAGGCTGTATTTTTATTTGAAATAAGCTGCAAAATAAAATACATCACAAAATAAAAGAAACATTTCAGTTAGGTATTTCAGACATTTCTCAGCTGAAGGAAACAATTTTCATAAGTCGAAATATTGTATTTCCTGAATGCCTACATTTATAAATTAAATGGCTTTTAAAACAAAACTAAAACATACAGAAGAAATTTGGTGTACAGGAAATATAGATAACCTTTGAAAGAAATTGTACATGTATGGGTATCATGAAAAGAGAAGGGTTTACACGATATGGTCCATGTGTGAATGATCCAGTTGGTGAGTTAATTATATGATCTTATAAACCTGCATATTATATGATTTGTATATCTGTATACCTAGATTCCGTTGCTGCTTTTGCCCATAGAATTCTGTTTTATTCATCCTGTCAAATATCAAAATCCCAGACTTACCTGTACTGAAATTCATTTGCTGATTGCATGAGGTGGTGAGAGTTTGCCTCCAGGTGTTTTACTTGATGCAGCAATACATTTTTATAAGAGTCGTAGAGATGTACAGCATGTAAACAGACCCTTCGGTCCAGCTCGTCCGTGCCAATCAGATATCCCAACCCAATCCAGTCCCACCTGCCAGCACCCTGTCCATATCCCTCCAAACTCTTCCTATTCATATACCCATCCAAATGCCTTTTAAATGTTCCAATTGTACCAGCCCCCACCACTTCCTCTGGCAGCTCGTTCCATACCCGTACAACCCTCTATGTGAAAAAGTTGCCCCTTAGTTCTCTTTTATATCTTTCCCCTCTCACCCTAAATCTATGCCCACTAGTACTGGACTTCCCGACCTCAGGGAAAAGACTTTGTCTATTTATCCTATCCATGCCCCTCATGATTTTGTAAACCTCTATAAGGTCACCACTCAGCATCCAACGCTCCAGGGAAAATAGCCCCTGTTCAACCTCTCCCTATAGCTCAAATCTTCCAACACTGGCAACATGCTTGTAAATCTTTTCTGAACCCTTTCAAGTTTCACAACATCCTTCCGATAGGAAGGAGACCAGAACTGCACACAATATTCCAACAGTGGACTAACCAATGTCCTGTACAGTCGCAACATGACCTCCCAACTCCTGTACTCAATACTCGGACCAATAAAAGAAAGCATACCAAACGCCTTCTTCACTATCCTATCTACCTGCAACTCCATTTTCAAGGAGCTCTGAATCTGCACTCCAAGGTCTCTTTGTTCAGCAACATTCCCTAGGACCTTACCATTAAGTATATAAGTCTTGCTAAGATTTGCTTTCCCAAAATGCAGCACCTCGCATTTATCTGAATTAAACTCCATCTGCCACTTCTCAACCCATTGGCCCATCTGGTCAAGATCCTGTTGTAATCTGAGGTGACCTTCTTCGCTGTCCACTATACCTCCAATTTTGGTGTCATCTGCAAACTTACTAACTGTACCTCTTCCGCTCGCATCCAAATCATTTATATAAATCACAAAAAGTAGAGGACCCAGCACCGATCCTTGTGGCACTCCACTGGTCACAGGCTTCCAGTCTGAAAAACAACCCTCCACCACCATCCTCTGTGTTCTACCTTTGAGCCAGTTCTGTATCCAGATGGCTAGTTCTCCCTGTATTCCGTGAGACCTAACCTTGCTAACCAGTCTCCCATGGGGAACCTTGTCGAACACCTTACTGAAGTCCATATAGATCACATCTATTGCTCTGCCTTCATCAATCCACTTTGTTACTTCTTCAATCAAGTTTGTGAGACATGATTTCCCAAGCACAAAGCCATGTTATCTATCCTTAATCAGTCCTTGCCTTTCCAAATACATGTATATCCTGTCCCTCAGGATTCCCTCCAATACCTTGCCCACTACTGACGTCAGGCTCACTGGTCTCTAGTTCTCTGCCTTGTCCTTACCACCCTTCTTAAACTTTGATAAATTCAAAAGGTATTTATTCTGGCTATTATATACAAGCATTAGTTTATAACAGAAAATATTGAGCAGCATGTTTTAATAGCATATCATGCTTCAAGTGATCCTGGGGTAAGATGGAACCTTTAAATCCACAAGTCATTTCCTATGATACTGTGACAATATCTTGAGCATATCTTTAAAGGTATATTAACCTAGAGACATGAGTGATTTCTTCATGGTTATGGTAGACAGAAACTATGTGACCTATCTTTGTAAAAATTATGTTCCAAAATTTACAATTAAATTAATACAATCCAAAGATGCAGGTCGTTTGATCTGAAGCTGACAAGTCAATGCTACAGGCTGAACCAGCTACTAAAAATGACTTGCATTGCGTCACATCCTACTCCACTTTTGAAATCCTTACAGAGTGTTTCAAGATGTATAAATGCCATCAGACAAAATTATATCTTGGAGAAAGGGACTTGAATAAAGGACAAGGAATATGTTAGGCAAATCCCAAAGATTATGTCAAAAATAATAATTTCACAAAACATTCCTTAATTCAGCCTCAAGGTGGAGCCCAAATCCAGAGGTCAACACAAACTCCACACGAGGTGTTTGTCCTTGCTTCTCTTATGCTACAGGAGAGAGAGAGGGGTTGGGCCGGTTGTGTTAAAGTGGCAATTTGAAAAGGTTTTCCTCTTTGCCCTTTGTAAAGGTTAAATGTTAACTGAAAACTGTCAACTAATATTGTTTAAACAGATAGACGGCACAGAATCAATGCCTTTTTAACATACAGAGAATGACCACAAGCCCAACTGAGAGTAGAGTTTCTACATTTCCATTGACAACACCTAGCTCAACTTGACCATGACTTCTCTATATCACTCCACTCTCTCATTCGCCACATGCTACACATCTGCCAGGAGAGGGTGAGGACTGCAGATGCTGGAGATCAGAGTCGAGAGTGTAGTGCTGGAAAAGCACAGCAGGTCAGGCAACATCAGAGGAGCAGGAGAATCGACATTTCGGGCATAACCCTCTACTTGTCTGCCATTCAGTGAATGACCAGAAATTTTCTCCAAATAAATTCAGGTCTTGCTCATTGAAAGCACAGACCATTTGTGTTTGAATGTAATTTGTTAACTGAGGGATTTTCCCTGAATAACTGTATTCCTGGTTAGTGCAGTTACTGTGTATTCTGTCTTTTGCAAATAAACCATCGCTTTGTGGTCCTTGGTCCCTCTTTCTCGCTCTGTCTCTTTCCCTCTCGCTACTTTCTTCCCCCAAACCTGTGCTTCCTCCTGCTCACTGTCCTCTTCCAAAACCTTGTTGTGAGCTTGCTAGAGAGAAGGTGAGTGGGAAGAGGAGTTGGAATTGGCAAGCAGGAGATGGTGGGGTGTGCAGGAGGTAGCAAGGAGGAGAGGTAGGCAGGGTATTCGGGGCTGGGAAGGAGGCAGTAAGCAGAAGATAAGTTATTAAGAGGATTTTTGCCTCATTTTGGTCCGAAGCAACCAATAAGTTTCTTACTGTTAAAAATAGACATCAGATGTGTCCCATTCCATGGGAATTTTCCTCTTGTTTAGCACAGCTGTTTAAAGAGTATGTTAGTCTTGCTAAATGAGGGAGTCTACATTGGGAAGACCAGCATTAATGTTTATGATCCCCTTTACTAACTCTGTGCCCTAGCCAGCATCTTCAATTCTCTCTGACACATGGTGCCTAAAACAGTTTGTTCACAATTTGAAACCAAATAAGAAATTGTTGGAAAAGCCCAGCAAGTCTCGCAGCACCTGTGGAGAGAAAGCAGAGTTAATGTTTCAGTTCTGGTGACCCTTCTTCAGCATTAGTAAAACGTGAGGAGAAAGAGTGAGAATAGTGAAGAAGGCATTTGGTATGCTTTCCTTTATTGGTCAGAGTATTGAGTACAGGAGTTGGGAGGTCGTGTTTAGATTAGATTACATTAAAGTGTGGAAACAGGCCCTTCGGCCCAACAAGTCCACACGACCCGCCGAAGCGCAACCCACCCATACCCCTACGTTTACCCCTTACCTAACACTACAGGCAATTTAGCATGGCCAATTCACCTGACCTGCACATCTTTGGACTGTGGGAGAAAACCGGAGCACCCGAAGGAAACCCATGCAGACACGGGGAGAACGTGCAAACTCCACACAGTCAATCGCCTGAGGTGGGAAATGAACCCGGGTCTCTGGCACTGTGAGGCAGCAGTGCTAACCACTGTGCCACCGTGTTGCAGCTGTACAGGACATTGGTTAGGCCACTGTTGGAATGTTGCGTGCAATTCTGGTCTCCTTCCTATCAGAAAAATGTTGTGAAACTTGAAAGGGTTCAGAAAAGATTTACAAGGATGTTGCCAAGGTTGGAGGATCTGAGCTACAGGGAGATGCTGAACAGGCTGGGGCTGTTTTCCCTTGAGTGTCGGAGGCTGAGGGGTGACCTTATAGAGGTTTACAAAATTATGAGGGGCATGGATAGGATAGATAGACAAAGTCTTTTCCCTGGGACCGGGCAGTCCAGAACTAGAGGGCATAGATTTAGGGTGAGAGGGGAAAGATATAAAAGAGACCTAAGGGGCAACTTTTTCACACAGAGGGTGGTACATGTATGGAATGAGCTGCCAGAGAATTTTGTGGAGGCTGGTACAATTATAACATTTAAGAGGCATTTGGGTATATGAATAGGAAGGGTTTGGAGGGACACGGGCCGGGTGCTGGCAGGTGGGACTAGATTGGATTGGGATATCTGGTTGGCATGGACGGGTTGGACCGAAGGGTCTGTTTCCATGCTGTACCTCTCTATGACTCTATGACTCTTAAGCAGATAAAACAAAATCAGAATTCACACAACACCAGGTTATAATCCAATAGGTTATTTGAAATCACAAGCTTTCGGAGTGTAGCCCCTTCATCAGGTGAAATGAGAGAGAAGCGCACAGACATAGAATTTATAGGCAGAGAGGTCAAAAGATCATACAAATGGTGTCAGTGGAATATTAAATAACAAGTCTGTGCAGATAATCAAAATGATGTGAGTAAAGTGGCAACAATGGAATAACAAACAAAGGGATGACCTATAATCTGATTAAATGAGGCAGAGAGATAATTACAAAAAATTAAAAATATGGTGGCGCTGGAGACAAACCAAATGACTGGAATAACATGATAGGTATAAGTTACATGCCAAGGGTCTAACCAAAGTAATAAGTAATCCAAAACTGTACAAATTAAGGTAGAGAATTGTACTAGCCTCCACCACTTCCTCTGGCAGCTCATTCCATACATGTACCACCCTCTGTGTGAAAAGGTTTTGTCTTAGGTCTCTTCTATATCTTTTCCATCTCACCCTAAACCTATGCCCTCTAGTCTGGACTCCCCCACGCAACGGAAAAGAATTTGTCTATTTGTCCTATCCATGCCCCTCATGATATTATAAACCTCTATAAAGTCACCCCTCAGCCTCAGACACTCCAGGAAAACAGCCACAACCTATTCAACCTGTCCCTATAGCTCAAACCCTCCAATCCTGGCAACATCCTTGTAAATCTTTTCTGAACCTTTTCAAGTTTCACAACATCCTTCCGATAGGAAGGAGACCAGAATTGCACGCAATATTCCAACAGTGGCCTAACCAATGTTCTGTACAGCTGCAACATGACCTCCCAACTCCTGTACTCAATACTCTGACCAATAAAGTAAAGCATAACAAATGCCTTCTTCATTATCCTATCTACCTGCGACTCCACTTTCAAGGAGCTATGAACCTGCACACCAAGGTCTCTTTGTTAGTAACATTCCCTAGGACCTTAACATTAAGTGTATAAGTCCTGCTAAGATTTGCTTTCCCAAAATGCAGCACCTCACATTTATCTAGATTAAACTCCATCTGCCAATACTCAGCCCATTGGCCCATCCAATCTGAGATAACCTTCTTCGCTGTCCACTATTGGTGTCATCTGCAAACTTACTAACTGTACCTCTTATGCTCACATCCAAATCATTTATATAAATGACAAAAAGTAGTGGACCCAGCACCAATCCTTGTGGCACTCCACTGGTCACAGGCCTCCAGTCTGAAAAACAATCTCTCACCACCACCCTGTGTCTTCTACCTTTGAGCCAGTTCTGTATCCAAATGGTTAGTTCTCCTTGTATTCCATGAGATCTAACTTTGCTAACCAGTCTCCCATGGGGAACCTTGTCGAACACCTTACTGAAGTCCATATAGATCATGGCTACCACTCTGCCCTCATCAATCTTCTTTGTTTCTTCTTCAAAAAACCTCAATCAAGTTTGTGAGACATGCTTTCCCATGCACAAAGTCATGTTGACCATCCCTAATCAATCCTTGCTTTTCCAAATACATGAATATTCTATCCCTCAGGATTCCCTCCAACAACCTGCCCACCACTGATGTCAGGTTCACCGGTCTACAGTTACCTGGCTTGACCTTACCACCTTTCTTAAATAATGCCACCATGTTAGCCAACCTCCAGTTTTCCAGCACCTCACCGATGACTATCGATGATACAAATACCTCCTTCCCTAATGGAGAAAGAGAATGTTTCAGCGGGTTCAAGGACAGAATCAATTTGGCTAAAGCTAAGAGCAAATTCAGTTGTGAGGGAAGATTGGAAAAGTTGGGACTGCCTTTCTTGGGAAAGAGACCATTGAGGGGAAAGTTGATAGAAATTCTCAAAATCATTAAGTGTCTGGAACAAAGTGGTTGGGGAGAAACTTCCCACTCATGAAAGGATTGAGTACCAGATAGTGCAATTAGTATTAGTAAAACTAATTTGTATTCCATAATTCATAGAATCATAGAATCTCTACAGTGTGGAAACAGGCCGTTTGGCCTAACAAGTCCACACCAACCCTCCAAAGAGTATCTAACCCAGGCCAATTCCTCTACATTTCCCCTGACTAATGCACATAACCTACATATCTCCGAACACAATGGGCAATTTAGCATGACCATTTCACCTAATCTGCACATTTTTGGGCTGCAGGAGGAAACTGGATCACCCAGAGGAAACCCCATTGGATGACTGGAACAATAGTGTAGGAATTGTGCATAAATGTTGGTCAGGATGTGGGGTCCCCAACGCCCAATGCCTGGTGTGCAAATGAGAATCGAACACATAGCTCTGTATACCAGCTTAAACAATTATGAGAATGTGTGTCTGGATGTGAACTGAGGTGAGGAATCGTATCCTGACAGGGATTGAAACAAAGGGTCATAAACAGACAGAGATTGATAAGAGGAATGTATCAGGGCAAGGAGGGAAAAGAGGGGACATACCTGGGTAGTGATTGAGATGATAGATTGTACCCGGGCAGTGATTGAGATGGCAGATCATATCCGGGTAGGAACTGAGACAATGGATTGTGTCCGGGTAGTGACTGAGATGATGGATTGTACCCGGGCAGTGATTGAGATGGCAGATCATATCCGGATAGGAGTCAAGAGTGTGGTGCTGGAAAAGCATAGCAGGTCAGGCAGCACTCAAGGAGCAGGAAAATCAATGTTTCGGACAAGAGCCCTTCATCAGGAATTGACAGGAGGGCCACATCCAAGCAGGGATTGAGATGACGGATCGTATCTAGGCAGAGTTTGAGACAATGGAATGTATCCAGTCAGGGATTGAGATGACAAATCATATCTGCGCAGGGATTGAGATACGGGTCATAGCTAGTCAGGCACTGAGAGGAGGGGCCGTATCTAGGCAGGGATTGAGACAACAAATCATATTTAGTAGGGATTGAGATGTTGAATCATATTTGGGCAGGGACTGAGACAATGGATTGTATCCGGGCAGAGATTGAGATGGTGGATTGTACCTAGGAAGGAAGTGAGAGAAAGATCTGGACAGAGGAGGGATCTTTATGTGAATGAAACGAAGACTCAGGTTCTTGCTCCCATTAAAGTTGGTAAATATGTTATCTGCTCAGCCAGGTAATTATAGACCAGTGAGCCTTACCTCTGTTGTAGGAAAGGTTCTGGAAAAATTATAAGAGATAGGATCTATAATCACCTAGCAAGCAACAATTTGATTTCAGATAGTCAACATGGTTTCGTCAAGGGCAGGCCATGTCTCACAAACCTCACTGAGTTTTTTGAGAAGATGACCAAGCGTGTGGATGAGCTGGGGCAATTTACGTGGTGTACATGGACTTCAGTAAAGCCTTTGATACAGTTCCACATGGTAGCCTGTTGGAGAAAATACAGAGGCATGGGATTGAGGGTGAATTAGCAGTTTGGATTAGGAACTGCTTTCTGTGAGAAAGTAGCAAGTGGTGGTTGATGGAAAATATTCAGCCTGGAGTCCGGTTACTAGTGGTGTGCCACAAGGATCTGTTTTGGAACCACAGCTGTTTGTCATTTTTATAAATGACTTGAAGGCAGGCATAAGGTGGATGGGTCAGTAAGTTTGCAGATGACACTAAGATCAGTGGAGTAGTGGACAGTGTGGAAGAACGTTGCAGGTTGCGGGGGACTTGGATAAACTGCAGAATTGGACTGAAAGGTGGCAAATGGAGCTCAATGCAGATACACGTGAGGTGATTGACTTTGGTAAGAATAACAGGAAGGCAAAATAGTGGGTCAATGGAAAAATTCTTGGTAGTGAGAATGTGCAGAGGGATCTTGGAGTCCATGTACATAGGTCCATGAAAGTTGCCACCCAGGTTGATAGTGCTTTTAAGAAGGCATACAGTGAGTTAGGTTTTATTGGTAGAGGAATTGAGTTCTGGAGCCGTAATGTCATGCTTCAACTATACAAAACGCTAGTGTTGCCACACTTGGCGTATTGTGTACAATTCTGGTCGCCTCATTACAAGAAGGATGTGGAAGCATTGGAAAAGATGCAGAGGAAATTTATCAGGATGTTGCCAGGTCTGGAGGGAAGGTCTTATGAGGAAAGGCTGAGAGACTTGGATCTGTTCTCATTGGAAAGAAGAAGGCTAAGAGGGGATTTGATAGACATACAAGATGATCAGAGGATTAGATGGGTAGACAGTGAAAGTCTTTTTCCTAAGATGATGACATCAGCTTGTATGGGGAGGCATACTTACAAATTGAGGGGTGATAAGATTTAAGACAGATGTCAGAGGCAGGTTCTTTACTCAGAGAATGATAAAGGCGTGGAATGCCCTGCCTGCCAATGTAGTTAACTCAGCCACATTTGAGACATTTAAACAATCCTTGAGTAAGCACATGGATGATGATGGGATAGAATAGGGGGATGGGCTTAGATTAGTTCACAGGTCGTCGCAACATCGAGGGCCAAAGGGCCTGGTCAAAAAAGAAGAAATAATGAGGACAGTGTGGTCAAGTATTCTGTTGTTTTGGTTTTCTTCAGCTAACTTACAACATTCTTGAATGAATAAAGTTGAGGATGGAATTGTGAAACAGTGGGAATGAACCTGACAGCACTGAGGAAAACATTCCTCACTAACCCACAGCAGAATCAGAGAAAGATGTCAATATGTGAATGATCTTTATTAATAATTTGTTAACTGTCCTGAAATGAGATAATTCTGTTGTGAATTGCAGAATGGCTTGTATAATCTTAAATGCAAGACAAATGTTTGAACTGAGCTCTTTTTTTTGTAACTGATAAGTAAGTGAAGTTTGTCAAGCACATTGACAGTGACTACAGACTGCAAAGAATTAATAAGATAAGCTAAGAAATGTTCTAGCAAGCAAATCAGACAAAGTGGGGATGGGGGGAGGGTATGGGTTGGCTAGAGAGTGAAGAGACAAAGATGACTGTACGTGTCATATTGAACTAGCATGGATGGAGATCATTGGATGATCAGAGTCAGATGAAGGTGAACAATCAACATTTCAGGAGGTTTGTGAACACTCAGATATAGAGGACAAGTCAAAGTTGTCTAAATAGTTTAGGCAGATGTAAATGCTGGCTAAATAAATGTAACACCTGCCTAGTCAAAGGAATAGAATATCTCAGTATTCAAGGACATTTCTCTTTCCTGGTTGGTTTAATTATTGGTATTCTGTGTGTACGTCATCTTATTTTATCACCTCAGTGCTGTTATTTACTGAGACTTGGACCAACTGTGGGCCTTCTGCAACTGCGCTAAAAATAGAAAGCAGATAAACAGGAAAAGATCAAAATAGACCAAGAATTCTGTACAAAGGGGATAGAGGAAATGGGAAGGTGGGTTTGAACTAAGTGAATTCTACACAATGTCTCTGGTGCAAATTTATCAACTATACTTTTCCTTTTAACAACCACACGCTAAGCAGTTTAGGGATGTAAAGTGCTCATTTCCTGTCTGAGGTGTGAGGCTGGGGTCAATTTTCTACCTTGCAATTTCTTGGTGTCTCTGCAATTGTACTGTTGTCATCAGACTGCAAACTCTGTGGAAGATCCCTTGTTTCTAGTATTGGTGATCCAAAATTGGACTCCATAATTTCCACCATTACAGGGCACGAAGTAGCGGAGCTGATTAAAGTTTGAAACAGTCATTTAATTTGATCATTGGCATCAGAAGTCCAATTTGTAGTTTAAAACTCAACTGCAAACCTGCCCCCTCCTCATTTTGCAGTTTCATCTGAAAGAGGGTCTAATATGAGATTCATAGTGAGGAACACCCAAGATTGGAAAGAATCAGATACAGGACAAGGTACATCAGAAAGTAAGGGCTGGGTGACACCAAGTTTGACCTTAGAGTGGCTGTAGATTCAAGGTGACAGGGATGAAAGGAGGTTGTTTGTTGCCTTAGGAAAGAAAAAGTGAAGAATAGGAGAGGGTGCAATGAGTCAAAACATTGAAGAGGCAGGAAGAGGGAGGAGGCCAGAATATTTACAGATTAGAGAGCAGTAGCTGGTCTGTCCACTTTATTTCCCTCATATTATCCTCCTCCTTTGTTCACAAATGATAACTGCAGTTTAGTGGGGGATTAGTTTAGCTCAGTTAACTGGATTGTCGGTTTACAGAACAGTGTGACGCCAACAGTGTGGGTTCAATTCCCATCATTGGTTTGAGGTTACCATGAAGGACTCACCTTCTCAACCTTTACAAGGCGGCTCAGTGGTTAGCACTACTGCCTTGCAGTGCCGGGTTCGATTCCGGCCTCGGGCGACTGTCTGCGTAGAGTTTGCACGTTCTTCCTGTGTCTGCGTTGGTTTTCTCCGGTTTCCTCCCACAGATGTGCGGGTCAGGTGAATTGGTCACGCTGAATTGCCCACAGTGATTGGTGTATTAGTAGGAAGTAGGCAAATAGGGCGGTGTGGACTTGTTGGGCCAAAAGACCTGTTTCTGCACTGTAGGGAATCTAATCTTAATGCTGGGCCTGGCTTCAGTGACCAGCACTTCATCTAGTGGCCACTCTTAGAATAGCCTTTTTTTGCCACTCATTGTTAAATGAGTGCAGTGAAAATTTGTAACGTCGCCTCTCTTACATACAAGGTACCTAGGTACAAATACTTTAAGTGCTGATACAGAATTGAAATAGTTAAAAAAAAAGACTTTGATGAATAACAGAGTTTAAAAAGTCAGAATGAGAATAAAAAAGTGTCTTTAAAATACTCAAGTTATTGTCCTTTTTCATGGAGTCTGTGCCTGCCGGGATTCAGAACACAAGGCCTCGCTGCCTCCAGCCTCTGTCCCAGACTCGCCT
The DNA here is from genome assembly GCF_037043375.1 of Chiloscyllium plagiosum. Classification (NCBI taxonomy): domain Eukaryota; kingdom Metazoa; phylum Chordata; class Chondrichthyes; order Orectolobiformes; family Hemiscylliidae; genus Chiloscyllium; species Chiloscyllium plagiosum. Next base: position 72,368,886 of record NW_028270152.1, on the reverse strand, counting down.
CAGGATTCTTCCCCCTGGCCAGCCTGCGCTCACTCTACTCCCGCCTCCGGCCTGTGACTCAGCTCTCAACTCGGCCCACGCTCACTCTGGTTCCACTCCAGGACCCTGCCCACACTTACTGTGCTCCCACTCTGAGCTCCAGCCTTAGGCTCACTTCCAGGACTCAGCCCACACTCGCTCTGCTCCCGCTCCGAGGCTCTGGCCGTGACTCGCTTCCAGGACTCACCTTGCAGTTCAGCCTGGGCTTGGTCTGCTCCCATTCTGGGTTCCAGCCATGACTTGCTTCCCACACCAGGCTGGTCTCAGACTCTGTTCTCTATTCCATCCAGGTAGGGAAGTTTAAGAAGTTAACAGTTAAAAGGGAAGGTGTGGGAGGATGACAAATTGCAGCAAAGAGGGAAAAAAGAAACTGATGAGCATGAGCGTCTTACTCTGCTGCCATTTATGTAGAAACCTGGAGAAAGAATGTGGACTAGTTGAACAGCCCCTGTAGTGGATGTGGAATGGACTCTCAGCAAAAGAAGTGAGAGATGAGATTAACTCCTTTCAAAGTATTGGGTAACTAGGGAGAGAACGAGATGGTTCAAGACTCCATGAGAGCAGTATTTGTCCAGCTCACTTGGAAAGAAGAAATGATCAAAAGTACATAAGCGCAGAAAGAAACACCTGGACTCATTTCCTGTTGAAGTGGATGCAGATAATTTAATTCACTGCAATATAATCAATGATTACACAGAATTCACTGGCTTCAATTTCATGAACCAAACTGTTTTTGCATTCTGCGCTCAGTTCATCTTATACAATAACTGATTCCTGGTATTAATAGATTCTAAATAAACTACAATGTCCTCATGACAGAACTTAATGTTGAAATTTACTGAGCAAACATATCTTTATATGGCACAGTAGAAGGCAAATTTTATAGAAAGTGAGTGATGAGTAGATTGTGATTGAAAAAGCTTTTTTGAAATAGTTTATTTCTAGTTACAATTATTAATACATAACTCAAATTGACAAGTGAATTTGTAAATACTATAAAAATTAAATCTGTGCTTTCATAAATATGTTCAAAGGACAGAATAGATTCCATGAGATAGATTGATTTTTATGTCATTTCTTTTGGGAAGAGTATAAGTTGTGAAATAATGAAAATGTGCGGATCAATGGATTTTACAAAATTACCTCTAGAGTTCATGGAATGATCATGCAGATGTATTTCTCTGAAGACCCAGGGTTAATCAATAAATCCTAAAAAAACAGGAGGAGATAGCCAAGTGGTAACCAGAGACGTTTTCAATTTGACTTCATTAACTTGAGTATTGCCAAAATATATATTTATTGAAGCTTTTCATTTTGTACTCATCAGGACAGTTTGCAAGAATGCCAAAGTAAAGGCAAAGCAACATTTAAAATTTATGAAAGGAGAGTGCTGACTAGTTGGAAAGTGGGCTATGATTGGCAGAATGTTGCCTCTTTGTATTGTGAGACTTGGTTTGTGCAGTGCTTTCATCTTTGGTGAAAATACATAGTGTTTAATATGTTAATGTTATGTTTTGTTGCCAGAACTGTGCCTCAGTAACACTTTTTAATCCATTCAACAATAACAGCCCTGCACTAAAGCAGAAAATCTTCAAATATCATTTGGATATTTCTTGTCACCAAATTTGGACAACAGGTCATTGTGTGTCACATGGCCAATTCCATTGTCGTCTCTCCACAGGGACTCTAATTTAAACTTGACTCTGGACGCCTTCCTGTTATCTCCTACCTGTTTCCTACTTCCTATCAGGTTTTTGTCTTTACGTTTTGTGTGACCAGGCTTATGTAACCTGTACTATTCCTGTGTTCATTTGTCTGCATGCATGATTTGGCTGCTGCCCTGAACATAAGCTCATTGTTCTTTCAATTTTTGCTCTTTCTGTTTCTTTTACCCCCTCCTCAATCCCTTTCCTTCATTATCATATCTCCTTTCACTTCTTTCTTCACCCTTCCCAAAACTTCAGCATTCCTTGATGTTGCTGTTCTTCCAGTGTCATTCCTACAGCTTCAGTAACCCCTGCCATGTTCACCAAGGCACAATCAGCAAATGCTCATTATAAGCAGAGACCATGAGTCACAACCTTTCACCTACTGGATTTTTAATAATCCATCTATCTGATGGTTAATATCAGACACTCAGTTTGGGACCAGGTTCAGAAAGTGGAGAGAGAAGTCCTTTGTACTCTACCATGTCGGGAGAATGGCTGATCGGAGGGCGGACTGCTTTTATACAAGGTGAAAAACAAAAATTCAAATAGTCATCCTATTTTTGGAAATGTAAATTGAATTTGCTGAATGACATTTTTGGATTTTCTGGTGCTGGATAGTAAAACATTTCATTCCGCCCAGTATGGGAAAAGGAAACAGTAACATTAATGGTTAATACTGCATAAGTCCTTCCTTTCCCTTCTGAAAACCAACTACCCACCTCACCTTCCATCTGTTTGGAGGGCTTCCCTACCAGCCATAATGAAAAGGGAGGGTGCCTGTTCACTATCACAAGAGGAGAAAGTGAGGTCTGCAGATGCTGGAGATCAAAGTTGAAACTTTATTGCTGGAACAGCACAGCAGGTCAGGCAGCATCCAGGGAACAGGAGATTCGACGTTTCGGGCACAGGCCCTTCTTCAAGACACAAGTCAAGACTGTGATGCAATACTCTCCACTTGCCTGGATGACACAGTTCCAACAGCACTCAAGAACCTCCATAGCACCAAGTTTGTTTCGCTCCACATCCACCATCTTCAGCATTCACTCCTATCACCACTGATGTACAGTGTGTACAATTAACAAGTTGTGGCAACTCACCTAGGCTCCTTTGACAGCACATTTCAAGCTGCAATCACCCAGACCAGCATTGAGGTGGTACATGTACAGTAGTGCTTCAAAAGGAAGGCTCACTGCTATCAATCCAGGATGGCTAAGAAAAACTGGCCTTGTCAGCAATAAACTTTAGCATCCCCTTTGAAGGAGAGGAAATGCTGTTAGAAATTGGAATTCCTCTAAAATGGATATTTTAAATTCATTCACAGGATATGGATGCCACTGGTTAAGTCAGTATTTATTGCCCCATTAGGCATTTAAGAGTTAACCATGTTGCTGTGGGTCTGGAATCATATATTTGGAGTGGACAGGTAAGGACAAAAGCTTCCTTTCCCAAAGTATATTAGTTAACCTGACAGGCTTTTGCTGACAATCATGATCATCATTAGATTTGTAATTCAGATTCGTTATTGAATTTAAATACCACCATCTGCTGTGGCAGATTTCGGGACTGGGTCCCCAGAATATTATCTGGGTTAATAGATTAATAGTCTAGTAATACTACCACTAGGTCATCACCTTCCTTTTTCCGTATTGTCTGTGTAACATGAGACCTCATTAATGGCTGCTCAGCAGATACATCCCTTCCCTGAACATTAGCAATTCCTTAAACAAGAACAAAAGGCAAGCTGATGTTGACCTTGATGATGATCACCAAGTCACTGATGCCTGGTGGTCCAAATTATTTAGGATCTACAGTTTGTTCTTAGGAAACATTGACCTTATAATGGAAGTGGGCTAATGGGGCACTAGTTAACTTCGAGTGGTACAGATGGTTCTCCTATAACGCTGTAGATGCGTTCCAATGAAATCTCACTTAATAGAAATACTGTGGCCTATCAGAAAAGTAGGGTTGGGGCAGACCAGCAAAAAATATCACTCACGATCGCACAAAAATCATCCAAAAGTCTAACGCAAAGTACAGCACAGTTTGAATGAATGGTTAAAATCATATTTATTAACAAAATAAAAGTAAATTTAACTCAGTACATTTAAAATATGTAAGAAAGCTGCTCTCTGTACAGTACCTCTCACAGAAAGCTGCTGGTGGCAGCAGACATCGGCGCATGAGCAGTACAGCATGAAGACTAGTGATGATATCATGCATGCGCAGAACGATGCAGAGACTCCAGCGTGGACACTGCACGCACAGACAGCACGAAGACCGGTATTGACGTCACGCATGTGCACACAGCGGTGCCCGCACAGAACAGTAAGAACATTGGCGCATGAGCAGAACAGCGGGTAGATTTCGGCACACGCGCAGAATAAAGCGCATGAACTGATCCCTGCTGGAATCGCGCTATTGCCAATGGAGGTAAGCGTTCTCCAAAACACCATTCCTTAATTCTTCAGCGACATTATAGCCAAATTACGCTGCCAAAACGTGTGTTTTCCCAGAACTATCTGTATCCTGGGGTCATTGATTAAAAGGATATAGACAAGTAATTGACACAGCAACATTGTCAGCAATAAAATATGGTATATTAGTAGGTGCCCACAGTCAGAGGGCTGACCTCAATCCATGACAGTGGCAAGTCCTTGATAGGGGACCTTGTCACAGGACAACTTAGAATCATAGAATTCCTAAAGTGTGGAAGCAGGGCATTCAACCCATTGAGTCCACACTAACCCTCTCCAAAGAGCAATCCACCCTATCATTGCATTTCCCATGGCTAATACACCTAGACACTACAGGCAATTTAGCATGGCCAATCCACCTAACCTCCACATCTTTGAACTGTGGGAGGAAACCAGAGCATCCAGAGGAAACCCATGCAACTCGGAAGAATGTATAGACAACCCAAGGGTGAAATCAAACCTGGGTCCCTGGTGTTGTGAGGCAGCAGTGCTAACCACTGAGCCACCGCGTCGCCCCAACATTCAATACTAGACAGCTCTTGAACAGGACAACTCACAATAGAGGAAAACTCCTGACACAGGACGACTCAATACAGGACAATCCTTGACAGATGGTCCTTGTTTGATACAGTCCTCGTCAGGGTGCTGTTTTCATGAATTGGAAGATGGATCAAAAGAGATTGAGGGTAGATTCATGGAAGTGTTCTCTTACACTTCAGCCAGAGAGCAGGATGATACCTTCACAACTAGGAATACTAGTGGCAATTGGCTGCTGTAGTTTTTGCACTGATTACCGAGGACGGCCTTCTCACAGTGATTACTGAGGGCGGGCTTCAAGTAGGGATTACAGAGGTCAATTAAGACATAATCCCTATCAGAGGTTCACTGTGGTATTATAAATCTCATTCCCTTGGTACATATTTAGCCAGAGCAGTTTTGACTGAAAGAAGACTTAATTCACATTGTCAGGATTAGTAAGATCCTGAGTAGCAATTAAGATAATTCGGCAAAAGAACTGTAGGTGGCTTAGGGTCATACAGTGTGGAAGCAGACCCTTCAGTCCAATCATGCTGAACATAATCCTAAACTAAACTAGACCCACCTGCTTGCTCCTGGCCCATATCCTCCAAACCTTTCCTATCCAATTATCTTTTAAACATTGTGATTGTGCTGATATCTACCATTTCCTTAGGAAGTTAATTCCACAAGCGAACAGTTATTGTGAACTGAATCACATGGCCTGAAGCAATGGCAGAAGCAGGTTCACTAGTGATTTATGATGATAGAAAGCTAATTACCTGCAAATGAAAATAAGAATACATGGCTGTGAGGAAAGAGAAAAGGGCTGGACTAACTGGATAGTTCTCGCAAAGAAACATAGACACAATGGCTAAATGGAGTACTTTTGTGCAGTATGATTCACACTGCTGAACTATCTAAAGTGTGATAGAACAATGGGCCACCCCAGTGAACTGTTGAAGCAGGGAAAGAGGAGGTGGACTTGCAGAATTGTTATTTTTGTATGTATTACTATACAGCTGCACCCAGAGAAACTTGGACTATCGTAGCAGAAAGAAGATGCAAGTCTTAAAGAGAATATGTGTTTTCTACCTTTTATCGATTGCTTTCCACTCCCAGTGTTAACTCTGAATCAGCACAATCATAAGTACAATTAAAAGACTTTTCATTTGGAACCTCATCATAAGTTTTTCACAAGAGTAAGGTTCAGAATCACAGAATTATTATGGTGCAGACGTACGCCATCTGGCCCATAAGATCATAAAACATGCGAGCAGAATTAGATCATTAGTTCCATCAGACTGTTCTGCCACTCCATTGTGGCTGATACGTTTCTTAACCCCATTCTCCTGCCTGCTCCCCATAACCCTTGATCCTCTTACCAGTCAAGAACCTATATATAGGAGAAAGTGAGGACTGCAGATGCTGGAGATCAGAGCTGAAAAACGTGTTGCTGGAAAAGCGCAGCAGGTCAGGCAGCATCCAAGGAGCAGGAGAATTGATGTTTCGGGCATAAGCCCTTCTTCAGGAATGAGGAGGGTGTGCCAAGCAGGCTAAAATAAAAGGTAGGGGGGAGGGGCGTTGAGAATGCGATAGGTGAAAGGAGGTTAAGGTGAGGGTGATAGGCCGGAGAGGTCAGGAAGAAGATTGCAGGTCAAGAAGGTGGTGCTGAATCCGAGGGTTGGGACTGAGATAAGGTGGGGAGAGGGGAAATGAGGAAGCTGGAGAAATCTGCATTCATCCCTTGTGGTTGGAGGGTTCCTAGGCGGAAGATGAGGCGCTCTTCCTCGGCGTCATGTTGCCATGGTCTGGCGCTGGAGGAGGCCAAGGACCTGCATGTCCTTGGCGGAGTGGGAGGGGAAGTTAAAGTGTTCAGCCACAGGGCGGTTGGGTTGGTTGGTGCGAGTGTCCCAGAGGTGTTCTCTGAAACGTTCCACAAGTAGGCGGCCTGTCACTCCAATTGGGGAGACAGGCCACCTACTTGCGGAATGTTTCAGAGAACACCTCTGGGACACCCGCACCAACCAACCCAACCGCCCTGTGGCTGAACACTTTAACTCCCCCTCCCACTCCGCCAAGGACATGCAGGTCCTTGGCCTCCTCCAGCGCCAGACCATGGCAACACGACGCCTGGAGGAAGAGCGCCTCATCTTCCGCCTAGGAACCCTCCAACCACAAGGGATGAATGCAGATTTCTCCAGCTTCCTCATTTCCCCTCTCCCCACCTTATCTCAGTCCCAACCCTCGGACTCAGCACCGCCTTCCTGACCTGCAATCTTCTTCTCGACCTCTCCGCCCCCACTCCCTCTCCGCCTATCACCCTCACCTTAACCTCCTTCCACCTATCGCATTCTCCCCAAGTCCCTCCTGCCTACCTTTTATCTTAGCCTGCTTGGCACACCCTCCTCATTCCTGAAGAAGGGCTTATGCCCAAAATGTCAATTCTCCTGCTCCTTGGATGCTGCCTGACCTGCTGTGCTTTTCCAAGAACCTGTATATCTCTGTCTTAAATACACTCAATGACTTGGCCTCCACAGCCCTCTGTGGCAATGAATTCCACAGATTAACCACCCACTGGCTGAAGAAATTCCTCCTCCTCTCAATCTCCCATTGCATGTGCACTAGTTCTGTTACTAGTGCCAATTTCCTGTCTTTTCCCCACACCTTTGCATTTTATTCCTATCCAATAATCATCCAGTGCCTGAAATGAACCTGTCTCCACCACATTTCCAGGCAGTGCATTCCAGACTCTTAACTACTCGCTGTGTTATTTTATTCTCACATCATCCTTGCTTGGTTTGCACATCATTTCAAATCTATGCCCTCTCATTCTTGTTTCCTTTACAAGCAGAAACAGCTTCTCCTTATTATTTCTGTCCAGCCGCTTATGTTTTGAAAACTTCTATCAAATGTCCTCTTGTTTTTTTTCTAGGAAGAAGAAAACTAATCTCTCAACTTTTTCAATCTATCTTCATAGCTGAAGTTTCTCAACCCTATGACCTTCCTAATAAATTGCTTCTTCACTCTCTGAAATGCATTCACATGTTCTCTATTATGAGGCGCCCACAACTATACACAATACTCCAGGTGAGATCTAACAAGTGTATTTTGTACATGTTTAATATCACCTCCTTCCTCTTGTACTCTCTGCTCCTATTAATAAAGCCAAGGATATTGTTTTATGAACTGGTCTCGCAACCTGTCCTGCTAGCTTCAATGATTTGTGCCCATACACACAGGTCTCTCTGGTACTGCATTCCCTTTAGAAATGTGCCCCTTGTTTTATAGTGTCTTGCAATATTCTTCCAATCAAAGTGCATTCTCACACTTCTGCATTGAACCTTATCCACTTATGAACCCACTCCACCAATTTGTCAATGTCTTTCTGGAAGGTGATACTGCCCTATCCGCAATTTAAAATTCTTACAAGTTTAATTTCATCTGCAAACTTGGAAGTTACCCCCTCCACAGTAGTATCCAGATTATTAATATTTTTCAGGTAAAACAAGGGTCCCAATAGCGACCCCTGAGGAGCTCCACGTCAAATCTTCCTCCAGCCCGAAAAATATTAATTGTTTGTTACTCTCTGTTTCCTATCACTCAGTCGGTTACGCTTCAGTGCAAGACAGGGCTTCCCAGAGTTCCTATTTGTTGCCACTGCCTTGAAGAAATCAGGGAGGTTTTTCAGGCAGGATCTTATCAGTCTAAAATCATGCTGAGTTCTGTTTATTTAATTATCACAGAATTGTTTATCCTCAATCAACATGGGAACAACAAGATTAGCCTGCCCGCTGGCCTAAAGGTCCAGTATTCTTCTCAGAGGTGTTTGTAGGTTAACTACCATCAATCCCTTGGCATTTCTTTGTTTCCAGCCCTTTTAGCCCTGTCTATGAATTACATCAGTGACATTCAAGGAACTGAACGTGCTTTGATTATCCCTGTTTTGATATATCCATAAGTGCTTACAGACACAAGGTCAGTTTAATAACCAACTTACTTTCTGCCATCATTCCAGACATTATGTTATCTTCAAAAAAACATCAGCAGAAGGAGATTCAACAATTTTCTTACTCTGTCAATTTTTATCATTCTTTTGTGGTATTGTCAGATTCACTTGGGCATATACAGCAGACAAAACACTGGCTCAATGAACTCCAACTGTTAGACATCTTTGTTGATCTTTTCAAGTACAGTTAAAGAACTGTCTAATCCTGTTCTTAATAAGTGGTAAAAACGTGTATTTTCATTTTGATTCCCAGTCTTTATCAGAGAATCAGTCAGACTTTTTACTCCGTATCACATTTTCTCATCTCTTTACAAGAACAAGACAGTTTCTATTTCAATTTCTTATCTGGAATCATCTTGTGATTTGGATTCATGAGCACCCACAAGTGTTAAGATTGTGGTATAAGTTGATGCAGTTTGTAATTTACTATATGTTAGCCCATGTAACATCGACCACAAAGGATGAAGTACGGCACAGGTATCTTAAAGTTCATTTATAACACTATTTATAAGGCTATAATATCACAGACTTACACACACGCAGAGCCTGGATTTTGTGTTTGTTATTGTGACTGTGCATAAAACACGCAACTGACTGCACTGACTCCATCACACTCCGAGAGTTCCCGAAGAGAAGGACCTTTGTACCACATTTCACATATCATGCAACTGTCTTAAAAGTACAGGTCTGTCTGCTCTGAGATCTACGCTGTGATACAATAAGTGTTTCACTGTATTCAGAGTAGGCCAGAAACCCATCGGACCTGCTTTTCCACAGCAATAGCAGCTCCCATTCTTCAATCAAAAGGCCTCCTAAAATACCCTCATTTCAAAATACATTACAGTACTTATCATCTGTAATCCAGACTCAAAATTCTGGAATACAATACTTAACCCTCTCCTCCCTAAAAGCTGCTTAAAATTTATCTCATTGACGCCCTTCTTTGGCCTAGGAGCTTGTGTTTCATTGAAGTAATTTCAAATGGAAACCTCCTTGACTCATGAAGAACGTTAAGAAGGTTCTTATGACCACGGGCAAAAGCTAAGAGGAAAGACCTTGATGCATTTCAGGATAAACTAAAAAGCCACCGGAAGGAATGTGCTGATGGAGCGTAGAAAAGACCAGTGGGAAGTGGCTTGCGTGGAGCATAAATACTGGTGTGGATTAGTTGTGCCAAATGGCCTGTATTCATGTTGTACTCTATGCCATATGTAATATGTTAAATGCAATAGATAAATGCAAGTTGTTGTTATAAATATCAATCTCCAATTAAGCGCCCCAGTGAATTCTGTGGGTGAGATGTTGCCATGAGTTTTAGGATAGGACTGTGATGTTGGGATGAGGTGGAGATTCTGAGCTCCCACTTGCTGGCAGTGGAATTGGCTCAGCAATGTGACGGAAGTTAGGGACAGATTCCTGATTGGCCAATGGAATCCAAAGACCAACAGCTCCTGAGCCTTAGCAATGCCAAGAGAGAGGTGGGCATTGCTGAGATAGGTAGTGATTTGGAGTGTGCCAGTAGGTGGAGAGGGGGCCTCGGAGGGGTGGGTGGGCATAGATATAAAATTAAAGATGGGTGGTGCAATGCAGAGTGACCTTCCCTGCCCATCACCTCTTGTACGGGTCATGAAGTCTCCATGCCTCTTTCAGCCACAGGCTCCATAAAACTGGTGATCTCCCCTCACACATACATGGGCTTTGCACTGCCATTGACTAAACACCAAAAGGCTGGGAATAATAAGTGACTGAACTACCGAAATGGGCTGTCTGTCTCCAATCTGCAGATAGCTGCTTCTCATTTGGTCAGTTGGGAGACTTCCTGCAATGGTGCTGACAGCGACTATGACACAACTCCGTGTTATTTTTCAGCCCCTCTATCTCCTAACCTGGGACTGCGAAATTCCTACCTGCTGTACCTGACCTCTGAGCGTCCATTCTGTCATCTTCTCGTTCCTTCACTGTGCTTAACACATTCGAATACATAAATTAGAAGCAAGAGCCGGTCATTCAGCCCTTCAAGCATACTCTGTCATAAGATCACGGCTGATCTTGTTGTGGCCTGAACCCACATTTGTGTCCACCCTCTATATCCCTTGACTCCCTTGTTTGTCAATAATCTCTCTATCTATGTATCTATCTATGCAACCCATCCATCCTGAATTGTCTGTTTAGCTCAACTGTGCATCCACAGCAGTGAACAGAGGACAAGCCAAATATCACGGCAGGGAAAAATACTGGCAAACGTTTGTCCAGTAGGAAACAATATGTGATCACTCAGTAACAGAGGTGGGGTTAAAAAATAGATCTGGCATCAACAGGGCTTGTGGTACAATGGTAGTGTCTCTATCCCTGAGCCAGGAGACCTATGTTTAAATTGCACTTGCTTCAGATGTATGTCTGAACAAATTGATTTAAAATACAGTGTACTTTTTCTCAGTGGATAGTTCTATCAGGTGATTTCTGTTGAACAAATTGTTCCAATGTTAAAACTTTATTTCGTTCTCATTCAGGTTTTGGTTGGCTACACTGATAAACCATTATTTAGTGCCTCTTCCCATTTGCCATGGAGACATTAATAATTATCCAATCCCAGACTGGGATAACAGTAACTATAAAGGCTTGCATTTCAATAGCACCTTTCACAAACTCAGGAAATCCCAATGCTCCTTACAGCCAGTGTTGTGCTTTTAAAATGTTGCCATTGTTATAACACAGGAAACTTGGTGGCAAATTTGCCAAAATAATTACCAGATAATATCTTGTGATCCTATACTGTTGTTTAAACTGGAAGTGAACACTGTATTTTGGAGACTATTTCCACTAAGAAGGATAATAAGTAACCAGGAGGCAACAGACTTTAAATAAGTGAAAAAAACACCCAGTGGCAAGATGAGAATTGGTTTTATGCAGCGAGTTGTCAAGATTGAGAATGTGGTTCCTTTGAAAAGTGAGTTGACAGTTTACACAACATTGAAAGCTTGCTGAGCTCGATGGAAGAAGAAGGGGAGAAAGAATAATTGGATAGCTATTTCAAAGAGTCAGCCCCCAGGCACAATGGGCTGAATGGTCTTCTATTCTGTTTCATCATTGTATGTCTATGTTGGCTCACAGATAAATATTGACCCAGAGCTTCCCTGTTCCTCTTTGAAATAATGCCATGAAATCATTTCCATCAGCTGAGAGGTCAGGCAAGGACTTGGTTTAATACTTCATTTTGAAGACAGTATCCCCAACAGTGCAGCACTCCCTCAGTAATGCTCTAGATGTTCCATTGAAAGTCTGGATTGGGTTTTCAACCAAAGGCACTCTAGCCCAGAAAGAGGAATGTTTGCCACTGACGGCTGGAAAAGGCAACGCCGACAGGCTCACTGCTTTGAACCAGTTAGGGTTTTCACAATGTCTTATTCTTGTCGTAATGTAGTTTATCTCTGGCTACTGGTAGAAGTAAATCTACTGATGAAATGGACTATTGAGGTATTTGAGGAATGAGGACTTCCAGTAGCAACTCCGGCAGGAGAGTGGAGAGAAGACAAAGATGTGCCTCTATAAATAGCACAACAGCAACTTTTAAAACACAAAAACAGAATGAATAATAAATGTTTGAGTAAAAGACAATCAAGACTCCGACACACAGATCAATGCAGTGAAACAAACTGCTCCTGGAAGCATTCAGCTTGGACTTTCAAAGCCAGCAGAGACTGGGAACCTGAGACCAATGCTGTGACCTCTTAAAGGGATGTTATCCCTCAGACAGTGTGAAGTTATGTCTCATAGTGAGTGCCTTTAAGAAACATCCTCATGATATTATGTGACTTGAGAGCATGAAGATCTCATGCTCTATCTTACCTCAGATCATTTGAAGCATGACACTATACTGTTGTAATCTAGTGGCTTAATATCAGCCAAAGGAATGTAATATTTATGCATAACAGTATGTTGTAATAAATGTCTGTTGGACTCTTTAATAGCATGACATATTATCTCGAGTAACATAAGAAATTGGGGATGAATAAATATTGGCATTTCAAGTGAAATACACTGTTGGGGGCAAAGTCCCATCAGTTCACTACTCAGACACAGAGGACCTTGCAGACAATTTGGCCCACCATGCCTGTGCTTATACACAGTAGGACTATCCTCTTGCTGATGCTCCTTTCTAAAGAACTAAGACATTCATTGGGGCTTTTATTCAATTTATAATGTCCTATTTCTGTTGAATTTACATATTTTTCTCCTGCTTTATTGGTTAATTTTGGATTAATTGGCCCTGCTGTAACCTGTTGCCTATTTTGAGAGAGAATGGGCAGGCAGGCCTAGGCCCTCAACAACAAATGCTTGACATTTTGTTTTTCTTCAAACTTGCTGCTGTTTTTGGGAATGGGAGTTAGAATCTGTGTCCCTTCTCCCAGCCATGTGTGCTGTTGCTGAGCAGGGTCTGGTTGCTCAGATCTGGCTCCACATGGATTCTCCCCTCCCAGTCAGCCTTCTCCAAGGGTGGCAGGAGAGGTGAGGGTCCAGTTCCCAGAACCGCCTGGTTTTCTTTTAATCTCATGATTTGTACTTCAATCTTCCTTTCAATGAAATGTTTCTCCTTGAGGATTTTTTATTATCACTGTTCCCTTTTCAGCAATTGGGCTGGGCTACAGCTACCTTGGTTTCAGACACACACACTGGCACACACCCCTCCCCACACACATAATCAATAGACTCAGAGGTATACAGCATAGAAAAAAGCCATTCAGCCCATTAAGTCTACACTGGTCAAAAACAAATAAACCTAATTATTCTAATCACATTCTGCGCCACTAATGGCGTCAACAGAGAATGAGTGTTGGCAGGATATTCAATGAAGAGGAGCCTTCCAGATGAACCCATTGTCATTCGATAGATTTTCACTTTATCAAACGGATTGGTGATTGACATTTGAGAACCTTAGTTACTAAGGCCCTTCCACTCTTCCCCTACAATTTGTGGCTTGCCATCTGCTGCTGACCATCACAACGTGACCTAAGTCTTGAAAGAAAAGACACCGTATTAAACCCTTCCATCAAAACTTTATATGACAAGATTTCAAATAACCATATTCATAAGCATGCTGATCTCTGGTTTAGCATTGCCTGTCCTCCGACAAATCCAAAGATGTGTAGGTGAAGTGAATTGGCCAAGCTAAATTGCCATAGTGTTCAGAGATGTGTAGGTCAGGTGCATTCGTCAATGTAGTGTAATAGAGTAGGGGAATGAGTCCAGATGGGATACTCTTCGGAGGGTCAGTGTGGACTAGTTGGGCTGAATGGCCTGTTTCCACACTGCAGGGATTCTATGATTCTAGAGGCTGCAGATAGCCTAAGAGGGTACCACTGATCAACTCTGGAGCCTTGAGGGCTTGTCTCTGTGGACAGCAGCAGCGTGGGCTAGGCATGTGAGGTGCAGCACTCTGGTGGAATGACAGTGCTGGCAGGGTGAAAGCTATCATTGTGAGGGAGAAGATGGCAGGTTCATTCCATGGAGTCACTAGGGGCAGCACTTCAGCCATCCGGTGATCTGCTGCAGGTCTGTGTGCTGGATACCAGGAGAGCCACTGTAACAGCAGTCTGAGCTTGCACAGGGAAGAGGCATGGACCTCAGTGCCTCAGGCTGAATTGTCACTGCAGCATTGAAACTTTGAGGTGCTACTGCTGTTGCAATGGAAGCTGGGACATCAGCCACCCAAGCACTGCACTGTGGTCAGGTCTGCAAGCATCCTCCTGGTATTGACCTCTATTTGTACACCAGAAAAGTTAGCTCCCAAGCCCTGTTCCAAATCAGAACCAGATATCTTCATGTCTCCTTGACAGTGACAACAAACTCTGAGCTGCCAAGGCCTTTTGTACAATATCTATCAAAGCTCCCCTTTCGGCCACTCCATTCATTGGATTACCCTGCACCAGAATCTCTCCATGACCAGCCTCTCTGGTGAGCTGGCATACCAGCTATCCTTTCTCTTGGCCTGACTGCTGTCACTGGTGCTCAGTGACTCACTGGCTCTAGAATCTCCTCTGAGGTATGAGCAAAATCAGCATCTGAGCTGAAGGATCTGAGTGTCAGATCAAATGGTGGTATCCTTTCTTCAAACACCTGCTTTTGCCTTCATGGTAAAGCTGCACTAGTTAGCCAGGTGGCAGCTTTTGGGTATTTGATAGCGCTGAAGAGGGCGGTTGGGGTGAGTTGTACAAGTGCTTCAAGGGCACACCATCTGCAGCTTGTATTATGTGCCAAATGCATGTGTGATGGGATTTGAGAAGGGTCATGAAACACAGTATCTTTCTGAATGTTCTCATTTTTGTAGATATAACAGCTTCAGTCATTGATAGCTGTGTAATATGGAGCTATTTCCTCCAAAGAGCTCAGCATGTAGAACCATATCCATCTACTGATGGCTTTCTGCTGCTGCTCTCTAATCTGTCAAGAGAGAGGGAGTGTAGTGAATATGTATTTGGGAAATGTCCCGGCCACAGCTGAACATGGGGAAGTTGTGAAATGTGATTGATTTGAAGAAAAATTGACTTGAAATTGAATCAATTGTTGATAGTTTGTGGCCATTTGATTCAACAAGTATATTTTCATTGAGGTAAATAAATTTTAAAAACTAAGGATTAAAAATTTAAGAGTAGACAATGGGCCTAAAAGCCATTTGTATGGGTATATGATTAGGAAGGGTTTGGAGGGATGTGGCCGGGTACTGGCAGGGGGGACTAGATTGGGTTGGGGTATCTGGTCAGCAAGGACGGGTTGGACCGAAGGGTCTGTTTCCATGCTGTACATCTCTATGACTCTATGATACTGTATTAATGGACTGGGGTTCAAATCCTGAGTATGGCTGATGAAGGAATTTGAATTCAATAATAATATGGAATTAAGTGTCTCACGATGACCATGAAACCATTGCTGATTGTCAGAGGAAAAAAATTCATCTGGTTCAGTAATGTCCTGCAGGTAAGGAAATCTGCTGGTCTACCTGTGATTCCTGACCCACAGCAACCTGGTTGACTTTTAACTGCCCTCTGGGCAATTAGGGAATGGCAATGAATGTTGGCCTAGCTAGTGATACTGCATCCCTTGAATGAATTAAAGTAGACCTATGATAATTGGACAGATTAATACAGTAAACTTTAAGGTATTTAATTTTTACTGGTTCATAAGGTGCCAGTTAAAATAAAGTTTGCAGTACCTAGTCTACAACAGATTGATTGGACAGAGGAAACCTTGGCTAATTTACTTCTCTTTCACTTCCTCATAGTTCTGAAGCTCTAAAACCAGTTACAGGGTATATTCAGTAATGAGTCGAAGAGCAGCATACTCACCTCTGAGTCCTGAAGGTTCAATGTTCATGTGCCACTCCAGAGGGTTTGAGTCCATTGACTCTGTGGGGCTGACCTTTTGGATAAGACCTAAAACTAAAGCTCTGTCTGAGCTCTGAGGCAAAATGTAAAAGATTCCAAGGCACTGAAACTGGTGCCATAACCGATCCTCATTGCTGAAAAAATAATCACTATATCAGAGTAATGAACATTGCTGCTTGTGGAATCTTTGAGATTCATTCCTGCATTTAGAGTCATAGAGATGTACAGCATGGAAACAGACCCTTCGGTCCAACCCGTCCATGCCGACCAGATATCCCAATCCAATCTAGTCCCACCTGTCAGCACCCACCAAATCCTTCCGATTCATATACCCATCCAAATGCCTCTTAAATGTTGCAATTGTACCAGCCTCCACCACATCCTCTAGTGGCTCATTCCATACACATACTACCTTCTGCGTGAAAAAGTTGCCCCTCAGGTCTCTTATATCTTTCCCCTCTCACCCTAAACCTATGCCCTCTAGTTCTGGACTCCCCGACCCCAGGGAAAAGACTTTACCTATATATCCTATCCATGCCCCTCACAATTTTGTAAACCTCTATAAGGTCACCCCTCAGCCTCCGACGCTTCAGGGAAAACAGCCCCAGCCTGTTCAGCCTCTCCTTTTAGCTCAGATCCTCCAACCCTGGCAACATCCTTGTAAATCTTTTCTGAACCCGTTCAAGTTTCACAATACCTTTCTGATAGGAAGGAGACCAGAATTGCACGCAATATTCCAACAGTGGCCTAACCAATGTCCTGTACAGCTGCAACATGACCTCCCAACTCCTGTGCTCAATACTCTGAACAATAAAGGAAAGCATACCAAACGCCGCCTTCACTATCCTATCTACCTGCGACTCCACTTTCAAGGAGCTATGAACCTGCACTCCAAGGTCTCTTTGTTCAGCAACACTCCCTAGGACCTTACCATTAAGTGTATAAGTCCTGCTAGGAATTTCTTTCCCAAAATGCGGCACCTCGCATTTATCTGAATTAAGCTCCATCTGCCACTTCTCAGTCCATTGGCCCATCTGGTCAAGATCCTGTTGTAATGTGAGGTAACCCTCTTCGCTGTCCACTACACCTCCAATTTTGGTGTCATCTCCAAACTTACTAACTGTACCTCTTATGCTCACATCCAAATCATTTATGTAAATGACAAAAAGTAGAGGGCACAGCACCGATCCTTGTGGCAACCACTGGTCACAGGCCTCCATTCTGAAAAACAACCCTCCACCACCACCCTCTGTCTTCTACCTTTGAGCCAGTTCTTTATCCAAATGGCTAGTTCTCCCTGTATTCAATGAGATCTAACCTTGCTAATCAGTCTCCCATGAGGAACCTTGTCGAACACCTTACTGAAGTCCATATAGATCACATCTATTGCTCTGCCCTCATCAATCTTCTTTGTTACTTCATCAGAAAACTCAATCAAGTTTGTGAGACATGATTTCCCATGCACAAAGCCATGTTGACTATCCCGAATCAGTCCTTGCCTTTCCAAATACATGTACATCCTGTCCCTCAGGATTCCCTCCAACAACTTGCCTACCACTGAGGTCAGGCTCACTGGTCTATAGTTCCCTGGCTTGTCCTTACCACCCTTCTTAAACAGTGGCACCACGTTTGCCAACTTCCAGTCTTCTGGCACCTCACCTGTGACTATCGATGATACATTCCTACTTAACAGTCTGGTAAAATGATGTGTTTAAAAATCAGCTGATTCCCATATTAAAAATGATCCCCATTCAGTACCCAAATAGACCTGACCTCCACCCAGAATCGATCCCTAACTAGAGCTGACCTGAAATTTCCCATCCCATGTGGTTGAGGATGCCCTCCAGCGCATCTCATCCACTTCCCATATCTCTGCCCTTGAACCCTATCCCTCCAACCACAAGGACAGAACCCTCCCGATCCTCACCTTCTACCCCACCAACCTCTGTATACATCACATCATCCTCTGCCATTTCTGCCACCTACAAACAGACCCCATCACCAGAGATATATTTCCCTCCCCACCCCTATCTGATTTCCATAAAGACCATTCCCTCCACGACTCCCTTGTCGGATCCACACCTCCCACCAACTCAACCTCCCCTCCCAGCACCTTCCCCTGCCACCACAGGAATTGCAAAACCTCCAGAGGTCTGCGCCCATACCTCCCCACTGACCTCTGCCAAGGCCCTAAACGAGCCTTCCATATCCATCAGAGTTTTACCTACACGTAGTCACGTGTCATTTACTGTATCTGTTGCTCCTGATGCGGCCTCGTCTACATTGGGGAGACAGGACACAAACTCACAGAACGCTTCAGAGAACATCTCCAGGACACCCGCATCATCTAAGCCCACCACCCCATGGCCGAACACTTTAACTCCTCCTCCCAGTCTGCCAAGGACATGCAGGTCCTGGGCCTCCTCCATTGCCACTCCCTAACCACCTGACACCTGGAGGAAGAACACCTCATCTTCCACCTCGGGACACTCAAACCACATGGCATCAATGTGGATTTCACCAGTTTCCTCATTTCCCCTCACCCCACTTATCCCAGATACAACATTCCAACTTGGCATCACCCTCATGAAGAGAGTTACCTGTCTATCTTCCTTCCCACTTATCCACTCCACCCTCCTCTCTGACCTATCACCATTACCCCCACCTCCATCTACCTGTCACACTCTCAGCTACCTTCCCCCCAGTCCCAACCCCCTTGGCTCCTGGAATGCTGCCTGATCTGCTCACTGTCGACTCCACACCATGACTCAATCCCTAACTAGACCTGACCCCGACACAGGGTCCAATCCCAACTCGATCTGACCCCCACCCACAGTCAATCCAGGTGAAGCAGCGATTTACCTGCACTTCACTCAAAGCAGTCTGTTGTATTTGCTGCTCACAATGTCTTCTCTACATTGAGGAGACTAAACACAGACTGGACGACCGCTTTGCGGAACACCTACGTTATTTCTGCAAAAATGACCCCGACCTTCCAGTTGCCTGCCACTCGCTGTCAGGCCTGCTTTCGTTTCTCCATCAATTTCTGTTTTTGCTTCCCCTCTTATACCATATCCCCCCCCCCCCCCCACTCCCCACTGGATCTGATATCTACCCGGATCTGACTTACACCAGTTTACCCAGTCAGATTTTCAATCCCCTTCTGCCCAATTGCAATGGAGTATAGTGTAAATTACTCCCAGGTTACCTCTCAGAAACTGTCCTTGTTGCTTCATTTCCTCCATGGTAAATTGGCAAACACGTATCCGTGAAGGCCGTGTCCCTTTAGCTGTCTCAACTCTTTCCAGAAGCATGAACCTATTTACACTGAACATTCATGCAGTTCCATTGTCAGCCCTCAGTTTAAAGAAATATTCATGACGTTGCAGTGCCTGCTAATAGGTTCAACACGACGAGGTCACGTGCTCTGTTCTGTAAAACTTGAAGCGGTGTAAACGGTGAATATTGAGCAGAATTCCACATCCCACAGAAGACAGCTGCGATTTCTGTGGCTCAAAACAACCTCCTCTGGCAGAGGTCTGTCTTGCTCACGACGAATGCTGTTGGATTTTCCCAATGGATCCCAATCAATCAGAAACTGGTAAGTTGGAAAAGTTCTCTTGCTTTATTCGTGGGGCCCAACTCGGGGGTTTGAGGAGCGAGTCAGCAGTGTGTCTAAGATCAGCTGGGCTCACTGAAAAGCTGCAGAGGGATTTTGGATGCTCTGATAACTCTGTTCCTTGTCCAGTAATCTGAGGACAGAGGGAATGGCAATGATTGCATGAAAGAGTCTGAGACATATAGCAAGGAGACAGAGAAGGAGTGAGCGATTATGTAGAGAGCAGGAAGGGACAGGCAGAGAGAGACAATTGGAGGGGCAGATGACAGAATGAGGAAGGGACAAAGAAGGAGAAAACTGCCAAAAAGATTTACAAGCTAAGAGAAATAAGTAGATTATAGAGATTGTGATAATAGACTAAGAAACAGAATAATGTGAACTTGCGATTACATTTGACACACTGGTTCCCCATCTGATTTTGCTGTCACATGCTGTTCACACATTGCCTGCTGCAGGGGGCAGACTTAATTCCAATCGTGGTTTCACTTTTGAAAAGTTATTTTTCTCTCACAGTTTAATGTGTCGTCCATGTGTTCAGTTAAAGTATGAGTGCGGGGTGTTGGGCTGTCAGTCTTTGTGGAGAGAGTGTGACAAGACCAGAGTGTCCCACAGGAGTTTCATAAGTTTGTGGATACAGGAAATTTCAGAAATGACTGGATTCTCAGCACACTTAAATCATTGCCACTTGAACACAAAAGCAATGTTACTCCACTCTGAGTAATGTTACTGTATCCTGTGCAATACTAATGTACACTGCAATATATGTGCACTGTAGAAACAAAAAGTATTGACACAGGAAGGAGCCATTCAGACCATTTTTGTAGAATCATAGAATCCCTCCAGTGAGGCCCATCGAGTCCACAATGACACTCCAAAGAGCTTCCATCCTCGTAACCCTGCATTTCCAATGGCTAACCCACCCAGCCTGCACATCCCTGGACACTATGGGAAATTTAGTATGGTCAGTCCACAAAACCTGCACATCTTTGCACTGGAAGGAAACCAGAGCAATTGGAGGAAACCCAAGCAGACATGAGAATGAGCAAATTCTACCCAGTCACCTGAGGCTGGATTGAATTCCTGTTGATGTGCTAACCTCTGAGCCGTCCATCTTATCTATGCTAGCTGTAAACAAGCTGTTGTATCCAACCCAGCTTTCAGCACACTTTCTGTAATTGTGGAACTTCAGGAAAAGCTCAGAGTGACAGTGGAGATCTTGTAGGTTGTCTGAAAGAATACAGATGTAATGCTGCAATCCGTTCATAAACAAGGATGACAGAGATCAGCAATGATTTGGAGATGCCGGTGTTGAACTGGGGTGTACAAAGTTAAAAATCACACAACACCAGGTTATAGTCCAACAGGTTTAATTGGAAGCACACTAGCTTTCAGAGCGTTGCATTATCACCTGATGAAGGAGTGACGCTCTGAAAGCTAGTGTGCTTCCAATTAAACCTGTTGGACTATAACCTGGTGTTGAGAGATCAGCAAAACTGCAAATGGCAGTGAACAAACTGAGTGTGGTATTTTTTACGTGTAAAGTAATTTGGAAATGAACGCTAACCATATTTTTGTGTAATGCAATTGTATAGTTACAGGCAGTTAAATGTATACAGTATCAAACTCCTTACGTGTTGTGTATAGACTCCTTTAATTTACTTCCTGTCATACTTTGTCATACGTCCTTTCAACCCATTTTCTCCAATTGCATTTTTGTTTCTTTCCCACCTTTTCCTTTCACACTTTCCCTGTCATGTGCCTTATGAACACTCATAATTTACTTAGCATGCAAAATTCTTTTTCCCATTTTGTAACTTTTAATTATATAGATTTGAAGCAATACCTGTTTTGACGATATATTTTATTGTAAGCTGGAATTTCTTAGAGATTTTAGATTTTAGCTTATCTCCCATAATGTTGTAAATTATCATTTCAAACAAATAGTATTGAAAATGCATAAAATCTGCATTGTGGTGTAATATAGATCTTCAATCCTGGATGCAAGTGTAGCCCTCAGTCTTCTGATTGTAGGAGTACTCATCACATGTGAAGTTTGACTCATCTTGTTCCATTTTATAGTTACCTTGAGCATGCATCACAAAACTGACAATAATTTATTCTAATTTCCAGTCTTTCTCAAAGACAGTATTACTTGATGAGACTGTGCCAAAGTAGGGGAGATTTGGCATCATCTTCACTCTTATTCTAATTCTGCTCTCTGACCTCTGAGTACACTTGAGAGCTGAAGTTTTAGGCGTATACGAGCAGAAAACAAGGGCATGGTTCTTCCCAAGTCCACATTTTTGGCATCTGATGTCTTCCTGATTGCATTGTCTCGTAAATTCTCAGTCCGACATAAGTAAGATCCATGTGTCTCCCATCCCACCTCAATCTGACATTTCGTTTTCCCCTGACCTTTTAATATTGTGCATGCTTTCTTCAATTCTCTCTGCCTGCCACTAAACTGATCGGGTTTGTGTTCTGGAGTTGCCAACACTGCCTGGGGATTTTCCAAGAGGTTTAGCACTTAACCTTCCAGCACACACCTTCATACTCTGGTCAGTTAACAAGTCCACTTTCCCACATAAATGATGTGAAAGTGAATGGATCTGGCAGAATGATTCTTGACTGTCAATCAATTAACATTCATTTGTGGCCTCTGATTTTTCACTTGGACTCTCCTCATTTGCTCACAACAGTATTTCAGAGATTAATCTGTATTCCTGGAGAAGTCAGGACAATCAGCAACTGTAGTGTGGTGCTCTGCCTTCACTGCTTTCTACCCAGGAGAAAGTGAGAACTGTCCTATCTGTCCATCTTCTTTCCTATCTATCCGCTCCACCGTCGACTCTGACCTATCACTATCACCTTCTGCCTTCATCTACCTATTGCATTCCCAGCTACCTTCTCCCCCCCCCCAACCAGCCCCACACCCCATTTATCTCTCACCCACATTCCTGATGAAGAGCTTATGCTCGAAACGATGACTCTCCTGCTCCTTGGATGCTGCCTGACTTGCTGTGCTTTTCTGCCACCACCCTTTTTGACTTTGCTTTTTACCCATCTTAGTCTATTCAATGACGTACTTCCACTCTATTTCTACTTTCTGGTATGTTTGGTTGTTTTTTTCCTATATATTCCTATGTGTTTATTTTTTTCTCTCTCTCTCTCTCTCTCTCTCTCTCTCTCTCTCTCTCTCCCTTTCTATCATTTTCCCCAATCAATCTCCCCCTACAGAATACCTACCAGTGTGGAAGCAGGCCCTTCAGCCCCATTGAATCCACACTGACCCTCCAAAAAGCATCTCATCCAGATCAAACCCATCACCCTGCATTTCCCATGATTCATCTGCCTCACTTACATATCCCTGGGCACTAATATAAAATATATATAGTGAAAATACCTTTATGACTGTACAGCAATGGGCTTTGTCTATGAATATCACTGTGTTCGTCCAAAACGTGTAATAAATATGTAAATTGAGTAATTGTGGATTAATTATTAACCAGAATATTCTACCCCAAGAAATAAATAAAACACTTGAATTATTAGGAGTTACTGTGTTCAAAATGTGGTGTCTCTTCAAATTGACAGTCAAATTCTCTTTTGATTCACTGGCCGAGGCTTGGAAGAATCTGAACCCTATAAACTGTTCAATTCCAGATTTTATTCCCTGGATTGCAACACTTTTGTCTCCTAGTATCATATTGTGGAGAAGTTAAGAATTCCAGTAGTGACTTTCATATCTTCAGTGCATCGCAAAGTATTTAACAGTATATGAAGTATTTTTTTGAAGTGTGGTGTAAGATAATTGGAAGGCTATTTGAGTGCACCAAAGTCCCACAAATAGCAATGAGGCAGATCATCTATGAACTTAGAATATAGAATCCCTACAGTGCGGAAGTCTGCACTGATCCACCAAAAAGCAAGCCACCCAGACCCAGACCCAGACCCCTGCACTACCACAGCTAATTCCCCTAACCTGCATATTCCAGACACTACAGAGTTATTTAGCATGGCCAATCCGCCTAACCTGCATATCTTTGGACTGTGGGAGGAAACCAGAGCACCTGGAGGAAACCCATGTAGATACAGAGAGAAAATGCAAACTCCACGCAGTCACCCAAGGCTGGAATAAAACCTGCGTCCCTGGTGCTGTAAGGCAGCAGTGCTAACCACTGAGCCAGCATGCCACCCATTTTGTCCATGCAAGCTGTAAACGAGCAATTGTTTCAAAACCCAACTTCCACACCGGTCTGTAGTTGCGGAACTTTGTGTTCATGTAAATACTTTGTAAATAACACTCTTTTTGACAGTGGGTTCCAGATCATCACCCGTCTCTGGTGATAAAAATATCTCCACTCCCCTTTAATCTTATCAATTACTTTACATTTATGTTCCCTTCCCCCAGGTTATTGTCTTTGCAAATGGAAATAAGGCCTTCCTATCCACACTCTCTGTGTCTCTCATCATTTTATAATTGACACAGCTTCCTCTGTTAAATAGAAAATGTCCCTGGCTACTGTAGAAGATTGTGGTGTGGTGGGTATGTGATTGGCTAGCCTCCCAGCAGCTAAAGCCTATTTCAATAGGGTGATGTAGATTCAAAACTCACCAGAGCAGCCAGTGAAATCTTATTCAATTCATGAATTTAGTAAGATCAAATCACAGTAACGATAAGCTTCAAACTAGAATCGACTGTTTAAAAGGTGAAAGTGAGGACTGCAGATGCTAGAGATCAGAGTCTAGATTAGAGTGGTGCTGGAAAAGCACAGCAGATCAGGCAGCATCCAAGGTGCAGGAAAATCGACATTTTGGGGCAAAAGCCCTTCATCAGAAATCTGATGGTTCTGATGAAGGGCTTTTGCCCGAAATGTCGATTTTCCTGCTCCTTGGATGCTGCTGGGCCTGCTGTGCTTTTTCAGCGCCACTTTAATCTAGACACAACTGTTTAAAAGCCCATCTGGTTCACTTTAAGGTAGGAAATGTACTGGTCTGTCTAACATGTGACTTACCTGCCTTCTGAAGTGGCCAAGTAGTCTGCACTAAAACTGCTACAAAAGTATTGATGACAGCAAGATGGTTCACCTTTTCTCATGGTGAAAATTCTCCATTCCAGTCCAAATCGTGGTAAAACCCCTCTGTATTTCTCCAGTATGATCACATCCTTCCCGGAGTGTGGTAATCTGTTGTCTGCCTAATGGTTTATGCAGTCCCACCATAATCTCCCTGCTCTTACACTTGACATCTTAGCTGTATCTCAAATACCTTCATGACTACCTTATCTACCCGTCTAGCCACCTTCAGGTGTCCTAGGTCCATCTGTACCCCTACATTTCTTACATTCTATCGTTCTTTGCTTTTGCTTTGCACTGTTTTCCCTTGCTAATTACCTCCAGTCTTCTCTAGATTGAATTCCACTTATTACCTTTCTGCCTACTTTGATATCTTCCAGCAGTTGACAGCTTCTTTCCTCACCACACCTGCAAATCTATGTCAGTACATACCCCCAGTCCTATGTGCTTTAATTTTATATGTTAAACTCTTATTCAGGCCTTCTCTAAACCAAATATACTACATCCACTGGCTCCCCCTCATCAACTCTACTAATTACATCCTTGAAAAATTCCAGACGATTGGTCAAGTAGGATTTCCTACTTGTAAATCCACGCTGACTCTGAGTGATCTGGTCACTGTTTTTTATGTGCTCTGCTATTAAACCTTTTATAATGGGCTCCAGCATTTGCCCCACTATTCGCTGTGTTCTCTCTACATCCGTTTTTAAATAACAGGGTTACATTAGCTACCTCCTAATCCATAAGAGCTATTCCAGAGTGTATAGAAGCTTGAAAGATGACCATCAATGTATCCGCTGTTACGAAGGCCACTTTTTCAAGTACTCTGATTAGGTTATTGTGCTCTGGGGATTTATTGGTCTTTGATCCCATTGATTTTCCTAGCATAATTTCCTTAGTAATATTGCTTTCCTTCAGTCTTTCCCTCTCAGAAGACCCTGTACTCCTGAAACTTTTGGGATATTATTCGTATCCTCCTTACACCAAAAGGAAGAACCAAAATGTATATTTAATTGGTCTGCGATCTCTGTTCCCCATTATAATTTCTCCTGTTTCTGGGCTGTAAGGGACCTATATTTAGATTCGATTCCTTACAATGTGGAAACAGGCCATTTGGCCCAACAAGTCCACACCGACCCTCTGAAGAATAACTCACCCAGACCTGTTTCCCTCTTGACTAATGCACCTAACACTATGGGCAATTTAGCATGGCCAATTCACCTGACCTGCACATCTTTGGACTATGGGAGGAAACCAGAGCACCCAGAGGTGACCCACGCAGACACAGGGAGAACGTGCAAACTCCAAACAGTCACCCGAGGCTGGAATCAAACCCGGGTCCCTGTCTTCACTGATCTTTTTCTTTTTTCAATCAGTTTATATGTTCTGTATGAGCTTACTCTTGTATTGAATAATCCCCTCTTAATCAATCCCTTCATCCTCCTTCGCTGAAATCTAAACTGCTCCTAATCCTTAGGTATACTGCATTTTTGGCTAATTTGTATGTCCCTTCCTTGGACCTACTTCCTCTTGTTAGCCATGGTCAGGCCACCTTTCCTATTTTATTTTTCTGCCAAACACTCACACACACATCAGATTTCCCAGTGTAATTTGCAAGTCCAAGACTACAATTAAGTAGTTATTCACCTTGGGATTTTGTGTATTGTTGATGGTATTAACTCAGTCGCTGTTATGCTCCCTACAGAATACTCACTTCCATTGCAGCCTGAGTGTCAGCTGTGGCACAGTGGTAGTGCTCTTCTATTTCTGTCAATTATTTGTGGGCTCAATTCCCACTACAGAAGCCGTTGTAAATTCTAGATTGACACTGCAGTTCAATGTCAAGCCCTCAGCTGCCTAAAGAAAAGTACGATTTCAAAAAAGCATAGGGTATTTCTCTCAGCAATACTCTCTCAATCAACACCATTAGAAAGGATTATGTGGGTATTGTCACATTTCTGTTTTATGGGAGCATGCTGTGCACCATTTGGCTGTTGCATTTCTTTCATTACAACTATGTCTTCAAAAATATGTGCTTGGCTGTCAAGCATTGTGAGACATCCTGAGGTTGAGAAGGGCTATACAAATACAAACCTTTCTCTCCTTCCTTACTTTAAATAATTTCTGAAACAGAATACCAAGAAAGGTATATAATAGGCAGCCTAGATAGTCTTAAATATTGAGTGATGGAAAGATTTCCATTCAGACATTATAGAAACACTTCCTGTCTAATGTTCTCAATAGGTCAAGTTCATTGCAGTCAGTCAGAGATATTACATTGGCCTGGCCGACACACTTCTAATTGTCCTGATCTCTGCAGGTGGACCAGAGGACTTGGAGGATGAGGAAGGCCCAACAGCACCCCCTATTGAAATGCTGGACAATATAAGGGGCTACGAGGGAACTGTTGTAGGTGGAGGTGGGTTTGGAGTGAACCCTCCACATAGCAGTCATTGTGAGCTATGAGAGTAATGTGTGCTTGAACACTTGAAGGTTTTCAGGTGAATAACCTTCCCATGAATGCTTCAAGTAGGAGGATTATGATGAAGAGCTGAAGATAGCTACTTCAGAGCTCCTTAGGGGACTCCTGCTCGCGATCACTATCTGCTGACTCCCTGTGAAAATTCCTGGGGACCACAGGATCAGTGCAAAATCTTTAAGGCCAAAGAGCCTTTCAATGCTTGCTGCTTGAAAGTACCTGCAAGGACTGACCACCAGGGCAAAGCTGCTGGTGGGCAGCTTGGGCAACCCATTGATTAGGTTAAATTCCCTACAGTGTGGAAACAGGCCCTTCGGCCCAACAAGTCCACACTGACCCTCCAAAAAGTAACCCACCCAGACTGATTTCCCTCTGACTAATTCGCCTAACACTATGGGCAATTTAACATGGCCAATTCACCTGACCTGCACATCTTTGGACCCAGAGGAAACCCACGCAGACAATGTGCAAACTCCACATAGACAGTCGCCCGAGGCTGGAATCGAACCTGGGACCCTAGTGCTGTGTAGCTAACCACTGAACCACCGTGGTTCAGGTACAGGGCCATGGCCACATTGTTGGAGAACACTGATGGGTGGGGCAGCATATAATTTCACCTCAGGCATTACAATGGGCTGTTCAGCAATATAAATTTAGTTCTGGTGCCTGCCCTGTTGAGAGAACTCCTGCTTCACACCCTTCAATCTGGGTACTTTATTTAGTTGGGAGTAAACAATAAGGCTTGGTGAATTGAATTTTGCTTTCTTGGTTACAGATGAAAACTATGTCTCTCCACCAATTCATCCGTCTGACAAGAGGGAGCAACCTCAGCGACAGCTGGAGTGGAGGTACACTGTTTTCCCAGAGGTCATGAGTTGTCAGCCCTTAGACAAATTTTTAACACAGAAGAGGGAGACTCACTCCACTTGGTTTTACAATATCTCCAATTTCGACCATTCTCAGTCTGAAAATTACTCTTTGATCACAAGTAACAGTCCTATGACTTTTTCGTATAACAGATTCAAGTACTGAATATAATCCATACTCTTATGGTCTAGACAGTTCAAATCCCACCACAGCAGATGGTGAAATTTGAATTCAGTAAAAATCTGAAATTAAAAGATAGTCTAACGGTGACACTCAATTGTTGCAAAATATTCACTAATGTCTTTTAGGGAAGGAAATCTGCCATCCTTCCAGGGTGACTATATGTCACTCCAGCTGGCCTAGTCAGTGATGCCCTCAGCCCATGAATGAATGATAGTAATCACCATTAATATTAATGACTGATTGTTGCATTGCTGAATGATTCAGTGCTGCTTTATTGCTGTGGTGAATTAACAAATTCTTCCCTTGGGCTACTTGTACCCCTATACCTTAAAACTCTGTCTGACTGATGAGTGTTGCTTGTTATCAGGTCTCATGATGCAACAATGTCAGAAGCCCTTCCATTACAGAGGTAAATCAACTTCCAACACCGAGAACATCTGGGCTCCTTTAGGTTGATCGGTTCAGAACACTGCATCCAAATGGAAAGCTTGGAATGCAGCATTTCAAACAGATCCTGGGATTCAGACTTGACATTCTGTCTATTTACCTCTAGAATTCCATCCATCACTGAAGAGGCAGCGAGAGAGGCATTGACACAGTTTGCTGATGCTCACTGCTGTTATAGCAGTCACCCTGCCCAAGACATGGTCTTTCAGGATCTCACACCATTTAACATGTACAGGGTAAGACACCTATATCAACGTTTTCTTTCACTTCCTCACCATACATCACTCCAGCTTCCATTCATTTCTTAGCCTGTCTTCTGCTCTGCACCTCCCTCCATGTAAACTAATCAGAATTTTCTCAGGGTGACCTCTGAAGTAACTCCACAGAGGCCAGTACCAAGTCACCTTTTATTTACACGTGACATTGAGCCAGCTCTGAGTGAGCAGAACCTGTGAGACTCCTGTTTTTTTTTCCCCACACTACCGCCTGACATTGGTAGTTCTTATTTTTCCCCAGCACCCATGTCGGATGTGTGCAGGGAGACTCCTTTTTATATCTGTCAACGAGGGCTCCCTGATTGTACCAGATTAACATCCCCGACTGTGTGGAGTTTGCACATTCTCCCCGTGTCTGCATGGGTTTCCTCCGGGTGGTCTGGTTTCCTCCCAAAGTTCAAAGATGTGCAGGTCAGGTGAATTGGTCATATTAAATTGCCCATAATGTTAGGTGCATTAGCCAGAGGGAAATGGGTCTGGGTGGGTTACTCTTCAGGGGGTCATTGTGGACTTGTTGGGCCGATGGGCCTGTTTCCACACTGTAGGGAATCTTATCTAATCTAATCTCAATCAATGATCTCATATTCTGTGAGATCCATCTGGTTGACCTCAATACAATCACTACAAGCTCCACCTAGTTATTTAGTGACTTTTGGAGTCCTGTTACACTTATTAGTGTTTCCAACGAACTGCAGGCCTGTCTGCAGTTGACATCTTTAGACATGATTGCAAACCCGTATGGCTTGCATGGATTCATCATCAGACAGCTTTGCACCCAACATTTCTTTGCTCTGTCATTTGTATATTCATACATAGCAAGAAAACAACATTCATATGAGCATGTAGGCTGCAACTAGACACCCAGACTCAGGAAAGAGATAATCGTGTCCAGGCTGGCTCCTGCTGACTGAAGATGGAATATGATTGGTCTTTTGTGATGGAAGGTGGCTGTAGGAATGTGGGGAAGAGGGTGAAGGAGGGGTTGGGTGATAAATGTCCCCGGTGATGGAGGATTGTGATTTCCCTCCTCCCCTTGATTCAATGATAGAACATGATAGGCCCCTAGCAATGGGCGATTGACCTCTGATGATGGAGACTTATAGATAAATCTCAGTTCTTTAGAATCCTCTTATGGGGCCAGCATTCCAAGACCACCATTTGTAGGCCATTCTTAATTGCCTTTGAACTGTTTGGTCATTTCACAGGGCAGTTAAGAAACAGCCACATTCCTCTGGGTCTGGGGTTATAGATAGGCCAGATTTCTTCCCCTAAAGGTAAGCAGATGGGTTTTCATGACAGTTTCATGCTCACTGCTGAGACAAGTTTGAATTCCAGATTTAAGAATTGAATTAAGCCAGCTACTGTGGTGGGATGTAAAGAACCCATGTTCCCAGAGCATTAGTCTGGGCCTTTCACCCAGTGACATTACCACTATGCTGTTCACTGGCTAAATGGAAAATGTTTTTTTTAAATCTCTTTCAGTATCGACTGGAGACTTTCACTGAAACCCGGTCAACTGAATGGGCACATAAGCCGTTTACTGGTACGTGTATTTTTGGCAAAACCTTCAATTTAAGCATGTTCACTGTGACCATTACAACATATTACTAACATATGACAATCTGTCTAATGATGCACATCTGCAGTATTCTGGAAGGCACCATTTCAAACCAAGTCAGTGAAATGAAGCAATAATCCAATCTGCTTGCAGGTTGCCATTGATTTCAATCTCAGGCTTTGGAGACACTGCTATGGTTTATCAGTGAGCAGCTCCATAGCAGTCACACACATTGCACTATTTGAGGCTTCCTCCAATATACATCTTCCACTTCCTTCATCTCCAGCCATCTACAGACTACGTGCTCTGAAACTCCCTTCCTAAATCTCTATCCCCTTCCTGCCCTCATTTCAGACACTCCCTGTCTGTCCTGAATCATTAGTGTCAAATTTTCAATAGTTGGTTGTATTTTTAGATCTAATTATGGGCTATATTTGGTTCATAAAAGCAGTTGAATAAAGATGCAAATTTAAAAGGACAGCAATAATTTTTATAGACAACTGTATATGTACATGTGGCGCATTATTGTTCTTTCACACTGCTTTCAGGAGCATCAGTTAGCTCAGTTGGATGATTGTCTGGACAAACTGAGGTGACTGTCCCTCCTCCCTACTTCAAGTTAAACACACAACTATTATGTCTCTGATAAGAAAGCAGTATATGTTGACTTTTACTCCCATGTATCAAAGTATATTCTGTAATCAGATCTAAAAATACAATCCGTTATTGTATTCACAAGTTTTCATTTATATAAAACACCCCTGATATTGAAAAATGATTATAGTGTGTGGTCAGACAAAATTTGACACTAAGCACAGAAGGATTTAGGACAGATCAGATCGATTTTAAAAGAGATCTAAAAATACAACCAGTAATTAACAGTAAATTGTCAAGAAGTGAATGATCAAATTACTGGGAATGATTTCAGTGATAAGCAGGATCAGTGAGGCTGGAGGCCTGAGAAACAACTGAACCTTTTGCTCTTTGAGGCGTGGCAAATTTACCTTACAGACCACTATTGTCAGGAGAGGGGAGAAGTGAAGTTAAGCTTCATCTAAGTGAGTCTCAATTTAATAAGACAGCCCTTGAGACAATGTAGCATTCATACACTACTGCACTAGAGGGTCAGCCTATGCATGCACTTATGTAGTGTTTGGAACCTGTGACTCTCTGAGGCAACCCTGCTGCAAATTGAACTATGTCGCTGTTCCTTCACAATTGCTGGGTCAGAGTCCTGGAATTCACTCCCTAGTGGGGAATTTTGGGTCTACCTACAGCACGTGGACTGCAGCAATTCAAGAAGGAAATTCACCATCACCTTCACAGAGGCAACTAGGAATGGGCAATAAATGCTGGCCAGCCAACAATGTCCAAACTGACAAGTAAATAAAAAAAAGAAAGTTCAACCTGAAAATGCCCAGAGACAAAGACCAGTTCATAAAAATTTGCGAGTTAGAAATGAATGTACTGGCCATACTGGAGCTCCATTTTGAAGTACGCAGGATGAGTTAAACTGGAATTTGCAAGTTTTACTAGCTTTCTTATTTGGCTTGTAGGCCCAGACAACAGACCAGATGGAGGTTGGTGTACTGCCAGTAGCCCTAGATGCATCCATCCCTCAGACCCGTGCTCCAGTGTTAAAGTATGGTTAAAAATTGTCAACTATTTCTTTTTATTCAGGTCAGCTTGTCGACAGTGCTGAATGTGGATCTCCACCCCTTCCATGGGAAGTGGTTGTTGAGACCCCACCAATGTTTCAGGATTCTGTAAAGAAAGTTCCGGTTCCTCACACTGCAGCTGTCAAGGTAATTGTCACTATTTGATCAGACATTGCCATTAAATCTAAGAAAGCAACTGTCCCTCTGGGGACAATCCATTCTCTCACTGTGATACTGAAATAAACACAGCTAAGGCCCACACTTTCACACTCAGGTTTGAGGGATTTCCCAGCTCTGCAAATCTTGACTCGGGAGAAATGTCCTGGGTAGTTTTACTTTTACTCTTAGGGCAGGGTGCTTACTGAGGTCAGGCCCACTATCCCTTAGAAAGAGTTTGGAAGCAGCCGTTTGCAAAGAATGCTGGGTGTGGAGGAGACTCCTTTAATGGGGAAGCAATGGTCTCGTGGTATTATCACTGGACTGTTAGTCCAGAGGCACAGGGAATGTTCTGGGGACTCTTGTTCGAAGTCTGTCATGGCAGATGTGGAACTTTAATTCAATAAATATCTGGACCATGAATCCATTGTTGATTATTGGGAAAAATCCATCTGGTTCACCAATGGCCCTGAGGGAAGGAAACCTTCCCTGGTCTAGCCCATGTGACTCCAGAACCACAGCAATGTTGTTAACTCTTAACTGCTCTCTGAGCAATTAGGGATGGACAATAAATGCTAGCCTAGACAGTGATGCCCTCATCCAGCGAATGAATAAAACAAAATGCAACCTTTTCCTCTTATTGACCCCCATGGCCCTACATGTCTTCCATGCCAACCTATGCCTCTTCACCCACCTCCTTAATTCCTTTTCAGACAGCATATATAATTAGGATTTAAAGTGGTCATAGAAAAGAACCAAAGATTGATCAAATATAAACATTTTGAATTCCGAGAAGGCCAATTTTAACATGACAAGACAGAAGCTGTCCAAAGTGGATTAGGAGCAGGTACTTGCAGGAAGATCCTCACTAGAGCAGTGCAAGATATTCAAAGGTGTAATAATGATAGTAAAGGACCACCATATTCCCATAAAGGTGAAAGGTGTGACTAACAAATCCAAATAATTCTGTATGTCAACGGATGTACAGGATTAGATCAGGAACAAAGGGAATTTAGATACTGAAGTGTTAACTGTGGGTACCCTAAAGGAGTGTGGAAAGTGCAGGGGGTTGCTTAAAAAGAAATAGGAGAGCAAAGCGGGATATGGAAAAAAACTGGTGGATAAAATAAAAGGAAAATCCAAAAGCATTTTATCAATATACTAGGGGCTAGGGGATAACCAGGAAAAGAGTACGGCCTTAGGAATCAAAGTAGCAATGTGTGTGGAGCAGAAAGACCAAGGTTGAGGCTTTAAATGAATATTTTGCCTCTGTATTCACAATAGAGAAGAGTGATCTAGGTATAGAATCAGGTCTGTGATGTACTTGAACAACTTACAATTCAGATGGAGGAGGTTATAGTGGTTTTAAACGGCTTAAAGTTGGATAAATCCCCAGGCCCAGGTGAGATATAACGTCAAGATTAGAGTGGTGCTGGAAAAGCACAGCAGGTCAGGCAACATCCGAGGAGCAGAAAAATTGACATTTCTGGCAAAAGCCCTTCATCAGGAACCAGGTGAGATATATCCCAGGCTGTTCTGGGAAGCAAGGGAGGACATTGCAGGGGACCTGACATTAATTTTCTCAAATCCCTTTTCAGCCACAGGAAATGTGCCAAAGGACTGGAGGTCAGCTAATGTGGCACCATTATTCGAGAAGAATGGTAGGAATCACAGGCCAGTGAGTTCAACATCTATGGCGGGGAAACATTTGGAATGATTTATGAGCTTAAAACAGAACAAATCTCCACATGGGGAGGCAAGAATTAACCAAGGATAGTCAGCACTACTTTGTCTGGAGGAGATTGTGCCTGACAGGTTTGATTTTTTGAGGAGGTGGATGAGGGGAGTGCAGTGAGGCTTTTGATAAGGTCTCACATGCAAGATGGTCAAGAGCGTAAGAACCCATGGAATCCAGGGAAATTTGGCAAATTGGATCTAAAATTGGCTTCATGGCAAGAGGCAGAGGGTGGTGGTTGAAAAGTGTTTTTGTGGTTAGAAGCCTGTATCCAGTGCTGTACCACCAGGGTTGGTGTGGATCTGTTTTAAATGTGAAATAGAAATAATTTAAATAAATAATTTACATATAAAACATTACCTCAGAATTTTCTTCTCCTAATCTCTCTCATCCTAATTCGGTTCAAACCTGACCAGCCTATTCTTTCTGCTGTGTTTTACTCTATTTTAACATAATCTTATCAATTTTACCCAAGCATGTCTAAATCTATTTTGTCTTGATGTATCTGTACTAATTCTATCTAATCCCAATTTCTCTCTGATTTATGCTGATGACTTGACTGTCATGAAACCCTGCACACTTTTTATTGTAATAAAATTATCTATTTTTCAAAGATAGATTTTTCTAGTCCAAATGATTGAAACCTTTTTCAGACAATGCAGCTCTAATCCAATCTTTCATCTCTAATCCAGATTCTCTGTCTCTAATTCAATCTGTTCTGTTCTAATTCAGTTTGTCAAGATCTAATCCATCTTGAAGAGGGGAGCCTATTGTACAAAGAGTGAGAATAAAATGTTGTACCTCGCCTTTAAGACAGTTCATCTTTAAGGACTTTGTGTACTGTGTATACAATACTGTGACCCTGCCTGACAGTATGTCTCCTTTGTGTTTGCAAGCTGCACTCAGAGAAAACTCAGTTGGATGCTGTACTGTCCACTCCGTCCATAAAAATGGTTTACTGTTTTAAATAAACTAACCCATGGAGTTAATCAGTACTTGATGAGCAGTTGAGTATTAGACTGTCATTATTAATGCGACATGGTGAACATGTGGAAAACATTGTCTTGATGAAGCAACATTGTGCTTGAACTGTCAGTAGGAAAGATCTACAGATGAAATATATGGTTACCATGCTTAAATCGTGCAAATCAGTTCATTACAGCATTGGAGTGTGTTAAAAACAGAGCTTGCTGGTAATCAGACAAATTCTTATTGAGAGGCCAGTTTAACTTTCTTGAGAAAAGTAAATGATCCGTGTATGTGATGGATCAATAGCAAACAAGTGAAGATCAAAGGCATATTGTCAAAATGTCTTCAAAGTTCTCGAGTTTAAATTGAAACACAGTAAACCTTCCATTGGAATTTAAAATGTTTAAACAGCATTCAGAGCTATGATTTCTGGATTTGAACGTTTCTAATGCAGAGAAACAACAAACAACTAAGATTTTCCAAGTAATAGGGAGCAAAGGTCTTTACCGACTTAGCCAATCAGGGTTAACAGCAACTGACACAGACTGCACTTAAGGAGCACCTTCAGCTAAAATAAAGATCATCTGCTATTCCACTTGAGGCGATGGACAAGAAGTGATTGACAAACCAGTTTGACAGAATGCACAATAAGTCATTTTTCACTGTCAATATCATGAAAAATATCAGTATCATCACACCATCTGAATTGTTTGTAAAAATTCAAATAATCTGTCCGCACAAAACTGGTGACCATTTGTTATTGACTAAGATTGACTCAGATGAGTGCCAATATACTACCCTTATGAATTCTTTAAAAAAGAAGTTCCCACAACATAGGAAGCCATCCCTGAGGAGCAACTGATTTTTGTAGCATTTTGTAAAGTTGCAGTTGGGCTGCTGGAAATCAGCTTCATTTGACGAATTATGTTTTATTTCAGTGTTGCCACAAGTGCAAGGGCCGGGGGAGATATAGATGTTCACAGTGTGGTGGAAAAGGGATGGTGAGTAATAGATTGTATGGTCTAGTCTACAGTTTGCAGTTATTTACCTGTACACAGTGAGTGATAGGATTAACTATTCCAATATCCAATTGTCCTTTCCTCCCCTCCATATCAGATGCTGCTAACTCTGGTCAGTGTGCAGTTCCAGCAACTCTGCCAGCAACTTGCAGATTCTCCTTAAAGCTGTTGGCATACTATTTAGCTGCAGTGCCATCACAATGTTGCAGTTAAACCCTCTGCAAGGTCTCCAAGTTATTTTGATTCCAGACAGGGATACTCCAAATCTTCAAACTGCCAAATGAAGAGGGATGATCTGGCCCCCATCCTTTAATCACTCACTCACATTAACTTACAATGAATCTCCTCCCTTGCGGATACCTTTCTCCAAGACCAAATGAATTTATGTTTTCAAAGGAGCCAATTTAACCTAGCTTCCTTCAGTTAACAAAGAGTGAGTTTATCAGTTGATAAATGCAAGAAGAAATAATGGTGCAGCATACATTCACAAAGATTAGAAATTCATCCAAAAAAAGATAGTTAACACATTATGGTTCTGTCTGAGATGATTGTGAAGAATGAACAGAAGAACCTTGCAGCATCTGTTACCAGGTAAAAACAATGACTGCAGATGCTGGAAACCAGATTCTGGATTAGTGGTGCTGGAGGTGTGGGTGCAAGTTTTGCATTTCTTGCAGTTCCCTTGGGGCCTTGGAGGGAAGTAAGGGGGGAGGTGTGGGCGCAAGTTTTCCCTTGGAGACACCTCCCCCCCCTTATTTCCCTCCAAGGCCCCAAGGGATACTTCCATATCCGCCACAAATTCACCTGCACCTCCACACATATCATTTATTGCATCCGCTGCACCCGATGTGGCCTCCTCTATATTGGGGAGACAGGCCGCCTACTTGCGGAACGTTTCAGAGAACACCCGGACACCCGGACCAACCAACCCAACCACCCCGTGGCTCAACATTTCAACTCCCCCTCCAACTCCACCAAGGACATGCAGGTCCTTGGACTCCTCCATCGCCAGACCATAGCAACACGACGGTTGGAGGAAGAGTGCCTCATCTTCCGCCTAGGAACCCTCCAACCACAAGGAATGAACTCAGATTTCTCCAGTTTCCTCATTTCCCCTCCCCCCACCTTGTCTCAGTCAAATCCCTCGAACTCAGCACTGCCTTCCTAACCTGCAATCTTCTTCCTGACCTCTCCGCCCCCACCCCACTCCGGCCTATCACCCTCACCTTGACCTCCTTCCACCTATCGCATTTCCAACGCCCCTCCCCCAAGTCCCTCCTCTCTACCTTTTATCTTAGCCTGCTGGACACACTTTCCTCATTCCTGAAGAAGGGCTTATGCCCGAAACGTTGATTCTCCTGTTCCATTGATAGTCATAGTCAATTTTGGGATTCTTCTCTTTGCAGTTCGATTTGAGATTCTTTTGTTCTCTTGTCCTAGTTCTTTTTTGACAGGAGCTGGCAGAATCACTTTTTTCCCTTTCTTTACTTGTGTTTAATAGCTATTCTCAAAGCTGCGACCCTCACACATCACACAGAGATAATGAGGCCATTAACCGATGCACACCAAGGTTGAAACTCCCTTTTAAATGAGTTTTGAGAAGCAAACCTACATCCAGTCCCTTTTAAACATCTGGAAGATGTTAAATATGGCGCTCGCCCAGACTGGTATCTTTTTTACCATTATGTTCATAGTCTGAGATGCTCAAAGGGGGTTATAAGTGCATTTCTCATTTTTTGAAGTCCAACCTTTGAAGCATCCTCGACATATCATCAGGTGTGACATTCCAAAGTCTGTCTGTCAGGAATCCACTGGATTTGTATCCGCAGCCAACTTCCTTCTGTATGGCCATTCTTTAAAACAAATTTTGTAATTGAAGTTCAAGATGTTGCTATGATCAGAATAATGGTCTATCGTAATTATATCTGCTTATCAGCAGAGAGCTGTTGGGCAGCAATAAAATGCAGAATTCCTTCAAGATGACTTCACCCCTTATATCCTCTGGCACAGAAATGCTAGTTGTTTAGGCCAACACAGTTCAGATTCAGTAAAACAGCACAAAATAGAGACTGAACCAGACACCACATTGGGAAAGACATTTCAGTCTTTGTGTGGGATCTAAGTATTCTGATATGGGCTTCTCCAGGCCACTGGCACAGTCCAGGGCATGTCCTTACCTTATATTGTTGTGGCCATGTAACTGGACCTGTAATTATGGTATGACCTATTCGTCCAGTCAGGATAGAAGATCCAATCTCACTGTGATAATTTGAGAATTGAAATGTGATAATGCCACTGTGGTCCTTTACGGGAGGAAACAATGTCCTTACCCAGTCTAATGGACATGCGACTCCAATCTGTAGCTGAGAGTTAACCATTTAACCACTTTACCACTCTGTGAAATGGCTATGCACTATGATAGGCAATAAATGGTAGCCTTGCCAACTTAGCCACACCCTGGGAGCTAAAACAATAAGTTATTTTAATACAGACAGAATTTCACTTCTGCGGAAGGGCAAGCTTTAAAAATAGAATTTAGAAATACTTTTGATTAAATATGTTTAACAGATTGATAAACAGAATGTTTAGAAGAATGAGTGAGGATACCAACTGGCAAGGTATGTGAGCACAGGGTGGGTGGGCCGTATCTGGTATTGACAGCCAAGATTCTGCAGCAGGCAGTATTAAAATATAAAGAGCAGGATACAATATTCAATTGAACTGGACTTCAAAAACAGCCTGTCTTTGAATTCATACATCAACTTTAATGACCCCAAATCATCTCAAAGCACTTTATAGACAACCTTTAAAGTGCTATATATCAGAAACCCAGCAGCAGGTTTGTGCAGAGCAAGATCCAACCATGGCAATCTACTTTAGAGATATTGGTGGATTGGTATTGATCAGGATGCATGAGACAGCACCCCTTCTCTTCTCAGATCATGCCATCATTTCATATTTGCCTGAGAGAACGGAAGAGGCCTTGGATGATGTCTCATCTGAAAGTTGAAGCCTGTAAGTGTAGTACTTAGTTCTGTGTGCAGTTCTCTACAGACACTTACAGGTTTTATTCCACAGCTTGCTGGCTGACAGGTGAGAATATCTACCTAGGCAAGTTATCACTTATTGTCATAGGGGGACAGGAGAGAAGGAAGCAAGAAAGTAAATTGAAACTTCAAAAAGGAGTAAAGATTGGACAATCCCAGGCCATACTCCCTGTTACACTCAAGCCTTCAAGTAGTTTCCGAGTTGAATCCAGGTAAATTTCTGCATCATGGGGGACATTCTCACCGGAGCAGAGAACCAATACGATTGCATGGATTGCCAGTTTTACATACCATACAATATTGCATTTCAACACCTTCAGTTGGGTGAAGAGATCCTCATCCTCATCCTCACCCTTCTGCCTTTCCTTCCATTCCTTCTGTCAATGACTGTTACAAACTGAATCCCTTCAATCAGGGATGGGGCTTGTCCTCTGCTGCGCAGTGCAAGGGTGAGCTGGATTGTTTCAGAGCCACCTGTAATCTCTGGGTAATTGAATGGGCTCGGTAGACAACTGATTTTCATGGGCATATCACGTACATTCAGTTTTTTTTTAAATGCAGCTCAAATGTCTGCCATGTGGTAGCCGAGGAATAGTGCACAGAAATAAGAGGTGCATCCAGTGCGGAGGGAGAGGGATGAAAAGGTAAATAAAACATCATTTTGTTTAAACTGCCCTGCAAAGAATTATGCTATTGTGATAGCCTTTTGTTTACATGGTGCAGTAGAGTATACGTGGTTTGCAGTATGGACCTCGAATTTGATGATGGGATGGGTGAGGATAAAGTCGTGGTACCATTGGCTTCAGCAGCTCTGATTTAGAGTGCTTAGAGAGGTTCAGGAGGGATCCCACACGTTGTCCAACACCAGAGGTTCGTTACACAGAATCCAGGCATATACTTTTCTGGTCAGAGTTAAATTTCAACCTGCTCAGCCCAAAACTCCAAGATCACTGATTACTTGTTCCCTATGTGTACAACACGTACATAACTCAGTCAAGTTCTCACTCAATTATTCTATAATCATCACACTCCCCTTAATTCTATTAGTTCTCTGATATCCCTGACAGACCTCATTTGTTGATAACTTCTATCCCTTTTATTCTTTATAAAATAAATTACCAAGTATAGTAATGATGAAAATAAAACAGACAACATATTGTGCAGAACAACATAATATATTCCAATCTTTTTAACATATATTAGATTTCTAAATACCCTTTTCCCAACATTTTTAATGGTTACTTAGAGCTTGCTGCTTTCTTCATTGAGCAATCAGGTAGCTGACTGCTGCTATCCACCCATTTCAAGATTGGAGATTCCTCCATTATCCAGCGTCTATTTTAAAACTGCAACACTGATCCTCAATCTTTTTTTATTCATTCATACATTTTGTTGAATGTATGTTATCCAAGAGTGACTTATTAACAATGTGGCATGCTCTGGATATTGCTGCTGAATACCTTAATGGAATTTCTTCCAAATGTTTTGCTAAGAAAAATGCCATAACTACTGCCTCAACAAATATAAAAGTTCCTCCTGCTAAGGTACTTACAATTATTCTTGTTTTTCTCAGCCTGCCAAACTAAAGGACAACATTTACTCCCTTCTCCCTGAGAAAAATATAAATCTTCTTGAACTTCAGAACCCATTAGTAAAAAAAAAGTTTCATATTCCAGGCATCTCCCAATGACAGAAATTTCAAAACTTAATGTTCCATTTTTAAGTTTTCAATGTTTTCTTTGCTTAACTAATGACCTGCACCTTAGAATTTTTCAGTTTTACTCAACTTTAATACTTCAAAATTGGCATCTGGCCTTGTTTGAGTGACCAACCAATTCAGTTGTCAATTAGTCTTCAGTTTTGGAAATCACTGCATCTTTTTATGAGGTCCCACTTTGATGAACAACAATGGGGCTTACATTTCCTAAAGATTGCTGATGTAAAGTGACCCTTTATCAATTGTGCATGATTTCCAATCTAATGTCCTTAAAACCCCTGGAATCCTTACTTCCAATTTTGAATTATGCTTAAGCTCATTTATTACAATGTTTTCAAATTCACTGCTCTCCATGCATCATAAAATTGTCTGAAAAGAGTCTGGAAAAGCTGGCAGTATCTTATTTTAACTGAAGACTGTCCGATTTTAATAAGTTAGACCTTGCCAAGAAGACTCTAGAAGTATCATTTAGACCATGTACACATTTATTTATCTTCCAGAATGTCCCAACTGCATTTCGTGCCTTTGTTGGAGGGTGAAGAAACACTTCCCTTTTCAGCCGATTCCCCTGCAAAATGTAGCTTTAATGTCAATTGATCTATATTCCTAAGTATTTGTTTCAAATAAAGTCAAGATAATCTTCAAAATTGCTTTTCCTTTCATCAGCGAATCTCCAAATCTTGATCCCCCAATTTTTCTTGAAAAGCTCATGTCACTAGCCTTGTTTTAGCCTCCTACATTCCATTACATGACACCTAGTCTACCTATGGGACAGAGTTGACTACCTAGAAACTCTTGTGCTTGACATCTTTGATAATCTTGTCTTCAAATTCATTTGTAGCCTCTAAGATGTCCCGATCACATTGAGCCTCTGCTACTGGTATGTCTGGTGTGTATTATATTTTCTGACCTTGATAAGCTATACCCACTACCTTGCAATCTATCTCTTTCTGGACTGTTACTATTTGATCTCCCGCCTCCTATTAATAGAATTCCTTCTAAAGATTCATGATCTTCTTCTAGCGACTCACAGAGCCGCTATCTGAGCTTACACTGCATTTTTTTGCCTTCCATTTTGTACTTCAAGTTTCCAATCTATTTATGCCCCTCATCCTGTTCATTCAACGAGTTATTATATTTTCCAGTGCCCTGCAATATTTATAAAAGTCACATTTCTCCACTGATTGGTTGCTTCTGGTAAATTTGTGACTTTATTTTCCAGTTTTAGTACTTGTCTTTGGGGACTAATAGCCTCATATTGATCATCAGAATGTATCTGTCCTTCATCAGACAAACGTCAATTGTGACAGTCTGATAAACAGAGCTGTGTATCTATATAGATACGAGAAGTACTTGGTCTCTTGTTACTTTCCATAACTCTACTAGAATCTGCAAATTTGTAGTCCAGACTAAGCAGCCTTGAAAACTGTATTTGAGCAGTCTGGTTCCCATGCTGTAGAGTTATTATTTTTACCAGTAACCTCCCCAGACCCCTCTATTCTTTAAGTACCTGTCTGTTATAATAAATCATTTCTCCCCCAATCGAAACTGGTTTCTAATGGCCTTAAGACTCGCTGAATTCTTTCTGAGTTTTCTGCTCTAACGATTACCTTTCTGTCTCCATGCAGTACATTCAAATATTCCAAATATGTTGAACTAACAAATATGTAGCCTCTTCCCAAGCTGGGGTTGATCACTTATGTCTGTTCTGCTCTGACGTGCGTTTCTTCAATGCGAATTGGCTATAACATGAACTTAACTGTATTGGCTATAACGCAATTCCAGTCCCATCAGTTTAAATGGTGCTGTCATTACACGATTTTCTTATCATGCAGGGTCATATGAGAATAGAACTAATCAGAACCAACTGTGTTACTGATGGAACTTTAAAATTCCCAAACACTAACTGATATGAATTATATCCTCTGACCATCTGCTATAAATTCTTAGCTTGGGGAGGTGATGGCCTATGGTATTATTGCTAGACTATTAATCCAGAGACCCTGATAATGTTCTAGGGATTCAGAACATGACAAATGGTGGAATTTGAATTCACTAAATATTTAGCCAAGGATTTGAACAAAATAGTAACTATGAATTTAAAGGTGTGTGATAATTAAGAGTTTACTGATGACCATGAAACCATTGTCAATTGTCAGGAAAAACCTATCTGGTTCACTAATTCCATTTAGGGAAGGAAATTGCCATCCATATTGGTCTGGCCTACATGTGACTTCAGACCCACAACAATGTGGTTGACACTTAACTCCCCTCTAGGCAATCAGGGATGGGTAATAAATGCTGGCTTGATCAGTGATGCCTGCATTTTGTGAATGAATAAAAGCAAAAATGTACAGTCCATATTTCTGTGAATGATAATTTGGCTGGTCTGTCAAACTTTGACCGTTTTACTTATTAATCACATGGTTCCTTTTTCCATTATGAAAAGGGCTTTTTGCTGCAATATTCATTACTATTATGCTCATATTTGCACGGATATCCTAAATTAATTATTCAATCATGAAACATTTTGCCAGCGGTCCAAGTCCAGTCCCTTTTCATTTGACCAAAGGGCAATTTTTACTTTATTTTATTTTACTTTACTTTATTCACTATATATTATTGTCAACTGACTCAATCTATTTACCGAATCGACAAAATATAAAAATTATCACACACCTTTAAATTCATAGTTACTATTTTGTTCAAATCCTTTGCTAAGGATAAATGTATTGTAAGTCATGATATCCTTTGACCTTTCTTATAAATCTCATTTTATCATTTCTCTCTTCTATAAGTTTATTATACTCCTCATCCCTTATTTCTGCACCCCTTACTAAAATGTTTAACCTTGGAGGGATGTCACATTGCCTCGTAATTTGAACACACCTGATGTTTTGTCTGTCCTATTTCTGTCCTCTGTTGTTAGTAACATGTTAAAAAAATTCTTTAGTGAAGAATTTATATCCATTTAAAGGAATAGAAAAATATTCTGTAAACTTTTGTAAATTGCAGGTTCATTGATTACCCGAATACAACAATTCATCATTTTCCATATCCAGTTTAGTCAGCATTGTTTTCATCAATATCTTATTTGGTAATAATGATATTTCATTGGATATAAAGCCTGTGCTAATAAGGTGATTGATTTTAGTTATTTTGCAAGGAATTACATTTTTGAAATATTTTGTTTTATCATCCCCAAACCTGAAACCATTGGAACTCTTAAATTCTTCAGATTAGTCCCAATCCTTATTTATTGGTCACTTTATTCCATGCATTGTAGAAATGCATCCACTGTCCAATACTGCACAGTTAAGATATTCTGCCACACTAACATTTCTGCCATTCATCACTGGATGAAACTTCTTATGAATAATAGCCCCTATATTTTGAATCTTTCATTTCATGGTTAGTTTCAAATATTCTAATATATATGGGACAGTTCATGGCATAATAGTACTTTAACTTGCAACATTGGCCATACCCTGGACATTCCT
The DNA here is from genome assembly GCF_037043375.1 of Chiloscyllium plagiosum. Lineage (NCBI taxonomy): Eukaryota > Metazoa > Chordata > Chondrichthyes > Orectolobiformes > Hemiscylliidae > Chiloscyllium > Chiloscyllium plagiosum. The sequence goes on along the minus strand of NW_028270152.1, from coordinate 72,324,456 downwards.
GGAGTTCATTCTTTTATTGTAAATCCCAAATTCTGTTTGCTTCTCAACATTGTCAAAAGCATTGCTCTCCTTATTTCTCTTTATTAAAGTTTTCCTTTTGTCCATGTCACTTGCAACTTGTTTCTAGACAGCCTCACCATCCTGTCAACATTGTGCCCTCCACTTTCTGCTCCATTTGTACCTGCTGAAAGGAATGCTTTCCAAGGAATTTTTTGTGCTTCTGAATATTTTTCTAGCAGTGTGTGTTTAACTGCAAATTTAACCACCCTCAAAATTAGAAGTTCATCTGAATTCATACTTTGGCACTGTCTAAGAATTTAAATGGCAGCACTGGTTAGAGAACTTTCAGATAGAATTTCCACTGTCTTGCATAGAATCTATTGAATTCTGTTGTGCATTCTTCTATGGAACCATCTTCACTTCTTCTAAATTTACACAAATCTGACATGTCTCATAGGCAGTGAATAAATTATCTTTTTGATAAATGTTATCGCGAATGCTAACACTTTCTCAACACCTTCATCCATGTCTGTATCGTCAATCTCCTATTGTGAAAAGTTTTTGCTTCTTATTCTACTTTCTAATGAAAGAGCCAAGGCCATAACCTGTTTCCTCTTCAGTAAAGAAGTAACACAGGTCCACAGGTTATTTAATTATTTTACTGTTCATAAGGTTCACATTCAGAAAACAGGAGCTGGTAAACATACTCCAATACTTGAAATTGTGACTTAGCCATCACTATAAAGTTTATTCCAAATTACTCTTTGGTTAGAATAATGCTTAGTTTAAACAGCTACCAAACCTCAGATACCACTATTAAAGTATTAGAATTTAAAGGTTGGTTAGACATATAGGGCTAATAGTTTTCTAGTCAGTTTTATTTCAACTTAGATATAACAAAAAATCCAACCACCCTGACTACTTGTTTCCTGTACACACCCAGTTCTAAGAACAAAGAAAATTACAACACAAGCCTATGCCGATCCAGATTCTCTACCTAAACCTGTCGCCTATTTTCCAAGGATCTGTATCCCTCTGCTCCCTGCCCGTTCATGTACCTGTCTAGGTACACGTTAAATGACACTAACGTTCCCGCCTCTACCACCTCTGCTGGCAACATGATCCAGGTATCCATCACCCTCCGTGTAAAGAACTTTCCACGCATATCTCCGTTAAACTTTTCCCCTCTCACCTTGAACTCATGATTTCTAGTAATTGAGACCCCACTCTGGGGAAAAAGCTTCTTGCTATCCACCCTGTCTATACCTCTCATGATTTTGTAGAACTCAATCAGGTCCCCCGTCAACCTCCGTCTTTCTAATGAAAGTAATCCTAACCTACTCAACCTCTCTTCCAGCTAGCGCCCTCCATACCAGGTAACGTTCTGGTGAACCTCCCCTGCACCATCTCCAAAGCATTCAAATCCTTCTGGTAATGTGGCGACCAGGACTGTACGCAATATTCCAAATGTGGGTGAATCAAAGTCCTATACAACTGTAACATGACCTGCCAACTCTTTTACTCAACACCCCATCCAGTGAAGGAAAGCATGCCATATGCCTTCTTGACCACTGTATCAACCTGCGTTGCCACCTTCAGGGTAAAATGGACCTGAACACCCAGATCCCTCCGTACATAAATTCTCCCCAGGGTTTCCATTTACCATGTAGTTCGCTCCAGAATTAGATCTTCCAAAATGCATCACCTCGGATTTGCCCAGACTGAAGTCCATCTGCCATTTCTCTGCCCAACTCTCCAATCTATCTACGGACTGCTGCATTCTCTAACAGTCCCCTTCACTCTCTGCTACTCCACCAATCTTAGTGTTATTTGCAAACTTGCTAATCAGACCACCTATACCTTCCTCCAGATCATTTATGAGGAGAAAGTGAGGACTGCAGATGCTGGAGATCAGAGCTGAAAATGTGTTGCTGGAAAAGCGCAGCAGGTCAGGCAGCATCCAAGGAGCAGGAGAATCGACATTTCGGGCATGAGCCCTTCTTCATTCCTGAAGAAGGGCTCATGCCCGAAACGTTGATTCTCCTGCTCCATGGATGCTGCCTGACCTGCTGCCCAGCTCCAGATCATTTATGTATATCACAAAAAACAGAGGTCCCAGAACGGATCCCTGTGGAACATTACTGGTCACGGTATTCCATTTTGAGAAACTCCCTTCTGCTACTACTCTCTGATTCCTGTTGCCCAGCCAGTTCTCTAATCATTTAGCTAGTATACCATGGACCCCAAGCGACTTCACTTTCTCCGTCAGCCATTTCTTACCCATTGATTAACAAATAACCATCCTAGTTCCCTAATTCCATTTGGTCTTAGACATTCCTACCTAACCCTATGGAATTATAATGCGTACTATCATAATTCAGCAACACCTGTGGAAAATTTGACTCTGTGAACCGGGGATGGAATCATATGCATGTGTGATGGTACTTACAGTTGAGCAGCCCATCCAATCATACTGCCATGGGCTCACAATCAAGCAGAGGCTGAGAGCTGAAGTTACCTTTACCAGTCAGTCAGGCCAAGTTATAAAACTAAATATATATCAATTGAACTGTTCAGAAGTAAGGTCAGAAAACCTATGCATACACAAATGGCAGTCAAAATTTGGAACTCTACCCCACCCCAAAAACAGGACAGAAAATTGCAGATTTCAAAACTAAGCACGTGTCTGAGGGATTATGGAACTAAAATGGGAATTAAAATACGATTAACCATAATCTGATTGAACCAAAACCGGCTTGAAGGATAGATTGGTCCTCTGCTGTTCCTATCAGAATGTAGTGAAGGCCTATGGGGATGGAGCAGGTGAGTGGGGTTGGCCGACAGCTCTCTGGATGAGCCAGCACAGGTGCTTTAGGCTCAACAGTCTCTTTCTGTGCATCACTCCATGAATCTGCCTGCTGTGTGCATTTGTGCTGGTTCTCAGCACTGGTACAGACTCTCACTAGTGGCACAGGCTCTCAGTTAAATTTTACTCTTTAAAGTTGACAGTTAAAGTTTATAAATTGCTGTTGGCCTTTTTCTGCTGGCTCTTCCAAAATCAAGTCCTCAGACCCATCAAATGCCCGCTGTCTAGATGCAACTCTAAATGATTCAGTAGAGAATGTTTGACTTATTAACGTGTCTGTGGAATGAATAGGTTTGCTCCAGATAACATCAGTGTCCTTATGTTCAGGTGTGGCCCTTGTCTAGGCCGAGGCACCCGGACCTGCCATGTCTGCAAAACCAATGGCTATTTGCTCTTCTACATACAGCTAACAGTAAAATGGTAAGTGTCAGGTTTATATAGAGCACTGTATTCCTATAGCCATTCAGTTAGACATAGGGTATACGTCCTTTATTCAAATTGAGGTGGGAATTGTGTGGTGCCTCTGAGTCTTGCAAAATTATTTCTCCTACATCACATCGAGTGAATACCTACAGGGCTGAATTTTCCAAGCAGTGGCAATCATACTCAGAATTCCTTCCTTTTTTTAACAAGAGATTTCTGACAAGAGATTCCAACCAGACCTCCTTCAGAAAAGTGATGACGTAATTCCGATCTGACAGTTGTCATATAACGTAGAACTGTCAGAGGAAAGTAGCTCAGAGCCATGTTATAAAGTGGATGTTGACCTCCCCCCTCCCACCCCCCCGCCGCTTCTGCGAACTAAAACCGAAACACCCAAAGAGGAGTGTCTCGCCCTATAACCTGTAAAGAAAAGTGTGAAAAGTGGTGTAAGCTGTTTTTTATCAACTTCTAGTGGTTAAATAAAATAAATCCCTGATACTCACTTTAAAATCAACAAGTAACTATTTATTAATTCTAACAGCGAACAAACTAACTAAACTATTAACAAACCCGAATAAAAACCCTTCTAATTACTAACTATTCCTGAATGAAGCAAGATTCTAATGGTATTCTGTTCCAATAAATAGAAGTAACACTCACATATATAGAATTTAGTATCTCGAAATTACAGCCAGGTTACATGTCCATCAGAATGTTCTGTGCTTTCTCCATCGATCCTTCTGACAGGAATTCCTTCTCCATTGTTGGTACGATTGTTACGCAGATGGTGCTTTTTCTAAGACAATGATGAGGCTGAGAGAGCCAGCGATTCTCTCTCGAGAGCTAAGAGCCATTACCTCTGGAGGATGGCAACTTGCTCTGGGCTCTTTGTCCAACTGTTCCCTTCTTTTATACCCTTAATGACATATCAGTATTTCTTATAATAGGATTGGTCCTATGTTGTCAAAACCGTCAGATTTAAATTTAATACGTTTTTGGTATCCAAGTGCCTGCTTCAAATCGATTGGCTAAATTCAAAGATCTTGGTAAAAACTGCTGCTTGGCCTGCTAACTGTACAGCCTTTCAATACAAATGCTTCAGTTTGGGCTCTGTGTACTGGCAAACTCAAGCTGCTGCTCACAGGCACCCATTTTAAATCTGTAAGCACAGAAAAAACACCATCGTTTCAGGGGACCATGCAATGCATTCCCTCTTTGCATCTTACAATTTTACAAACACAAGTTAAAACTTCCTGCCTCCCAATCTACAATTATTCTACCCAACTTTGCAACATCCCTTTTCCACAGAATCAGCTGCTATTTTCTGAAACATAAAGGCCCAGAATCAAAAACAACCACTAGGTGAGAGAGTGAGAAACAACAGCAAATGTCAGGATTGGAATGATTTCTCACTTCCTGATTCATGAAACTAATTTGCTATTTTCAGGCGTTTTTCAAGGAGTACTACTATTTTTGCACCACGCTGCCCAGACACGGGGGCACCAGATCACCAAATCTAAGTGCACTGCCAGCTACATTTTGTGTAATTGTGAGGTTAAGTGCCAGGAGGGTAGGGTGCCAAGTGGGTAGGGGGTAAGGTCATTTCCCATGAGGGAAGGTTGAGTCCAGCATTGGGTTAAGATGGAGGGTAGGAGCCTAGGCCTGGGGACAGATTGGGTAGAGGGGCAGATGAAGCCCAGACCATGGGAAAGAGGGGGATGGGTCGCCGGGGGAAGAAGCAAATGTAGCCCAGAGTGGGAGAAGAGAGGCAGTGCGTCTGGACAGGAGGGAAGAGAAAAGATCTGGTGGTGGTGAGGGGGAAGCAGAATGTGGGGGATCAGGGTAAGGGGGTATTGGGCCCAGAGTGGGGCAGGGCTAAGGTGTCATCACCTGAAGGAGAGAGGGCGATGGCAGGTTAGGGTCTGAGGGAGGTGTAGCTACAGATATCTGAGTTAGATATGTGGTGAGTGGGTAGTTACTCAGGATTTATATGGGGTATTTAATACTCTAACCTATGCTGACTAAAATTGAGAAACAAACTTGTAAGGAGATCTCAGCAATCTGTAAGAATAATAGGGTAGTTATAGTAGGGGATTTTAACTTTCCAAACATCGACTGGGACTGCCATAGTGTTAAAGGTTTAGATGGCGAGGAATTTCATAAGTGTGTACGATACAATTTTCTGATTCAGTATGTGGATATACCTAGTAGAGAAGATGCAAAACTTGACCTACTCTTGGGAAATAAGGCAGGGCAGGTGACTGAGGTGTCAGTGGGGGAGCACTTTGGGGACAGAGACCATAATTCTATTTGTTTTAAAATAGTGATGGAAAAGGATAGACCAGATCTAAAAGCTGAAGTTCTAAATTTAAGAAAGGCCAATTTTGACGGTATTAGGCAATAACTTTCAAAAGCTGATTGGGGGCAGATGTTCGCAGGTAAAGGGACGGCTGGAAAGTGGGAAGCCTTCAGAAATGAGGTAACGAGAGTCCAGAGAAAGTATATTCCTGTCAGGGTGAAAGGGAAGGCTGGTAGGTATAGGGAATGCTGGATGACTAAAAAAATTGAGGGTTTGGTTAAGCAAAAGAAGGAAGCATATATTAGGTATAGACAGGATAGATCGAGTGAATCCTCAGAAAAGTATAAAGAAAGTCGGAGTGTATTTAAGAGGGAAATCAGAAGAGCAAAACGGGGACATGAGATAGCTTTGGCAAATAGAATTAAGGAGAATCCAAAAGGTTTTTACGAATATATTAAGGACAAAAGGGTAACTAGGGAGAGAATAGGGCCCCTCAAAGATCAGTAAGGCAGCCTTTGTGTGGAGCCACAGAAAATAGGGGAGATACTAAATGAATATTTTGCATCAGTATTTACAGTGGAAAAGGATATGGAAGATATAGACTGTAGGGAAATAGATGGTGACATCTTGCAAAATGTCCAGATTACAGAGGAGGAAGTGCTGGGGTCTTGAAACGGTTAAAAGTGGATAAATCCCCAGGACCTGATCAGGTGTACCCGAGAACTCTGTGGGAAGCTAGAGAAGCGATTGCTGGGCCTCTTGCTGAGATATTTGTATTATCGATAGTCACAGGTGAGGTGCTGGAAAACTAGAGGATGGCAAACGTGGTGCCACTGTTTAAGAAGGGCGGTAAAGACAAGCCAGGGAACTATAGACCGGTGAGCCTGACCTCGGTGGTGGGCAAGTTGTTGGAGGGAATCCTGAGGGACAGGATGTACATGTATTTGGAAAGGCAAGGACTGATTCGGGATAGTGAACATGGATTTGTGTGTGGGAAATCATGTCTCACAAACGTGATTGAGTTTTTTGAAGACGTAACAATGAAGATTGATGAGGGCAGGTCAGTAGATGTGATCTATATGGACTTCAGTAAGGCTTTCGACAAGGTTCCCCGTGGGAGACTGATTAGGAAGGTTAGATCTCATGGAATACAGGTAGAACTAGTCATTTAGATACAGAACTGGCTCAAAGGTAGAAGACCGAGGGTGGTGGTGGAAGGTTGTTTTTCAGATTGGAGGCCTGTGACCAGTGAAGTGCCACAAGGATCGGTGCTGGGCCCCCTACTTTTTGTCATTTACATAAATGATTTGGGTGCGAGCATAAGAGGTACTGTTATTAAGTTTGCAGATGACACCAAAATTGGAGGTGTAGTGGACAGCGAAGAGGGTTACCTCAGATTACAACAGGATCTTGACCAGATGGGCCAATGGGCTGAGAAGTGGCAGATGTAGTTTAATTCAAATAAATGCGAGGTTCTGCATTTTGGGAAAGCAAATCTTAGCAGGACTTATACACTTAATGGTAAGGTCCTAGGGTGTGTTGCTGAACAAAGCGACCTTGGATTGCAGGTTCATAGCTCCTCGAAAGTGAAGTCGCAGGTAGATAGGATAGTGAAGAGAGCTTTGGTATGCTTTCCTTTATTGGTCAGAGTATTGAGTACAGGAGCTGGGAGGTCATGTTGCGACTGTACAGGACATTGGTTAGGCCACTGTTGGAATATTGCATGCAATTCTGGTCTCCTTCCTATCGGAAAGATGTTGTGAAACTTGAAAGGGTTCAGAAAAGATTTCCAAGGATGTTGCCAGAGGTGGAGGATCTGAGCTACAGGGAGAGGCTGAACAGGCTGGGGCTGTTTTCCCTGGAGTGTCGGAGGCTGAGGGGAGACCTTATAGAGGTTTACAAAATTATGAAGGGCATGGATAGGATAAATAGACAAAAGTCTTTTCCCTGGGGTCAGGGAGTCCAGAACTAGAGGGCATAGGTTTAGGGCGAGAGGGGAAAGATATAAAAGAGACCTAAGGGGTAACATTTTCACGCAGAGTGTATGGAATGAGCTGCCAGAGTGTGTGGTGGAGGCTGGTACAATTGCTACATTTAAGATGCATTTGGGTGGGTATATGAATAGGAAGGGTTTGGCGGGATATGGGCCAGGTGCTGGCAGGCGGGACTAGATTGGGTTGGGATATCTGGTTGGCATGGACAGGTTGGACCGAAGAGTCTGTTTCCATGCTGTACATCTCTGACTGACTATTTTACTTAATTTCATCGGAACTGTCTGAAATCTTCTATTTTTATAGAGACTTTCAGAGGGTTCCAGGTGTAGGGGAATTGCCCAACAGAAAATTCAATTTTCAGGGCAATTCTTTTAAAATCTGCTATGATGAGGTTCCCACAGAAACTCTATGTGTAATCCCATCAACACTGGTGTAACAACTGACTGACCAGTGGAAAATCCAGAGCCAGCACAAGTGGTGTGAGCAAAATCAATCCGTTATTTACAGTAGGGAACATGTTGCTGGTGCTGATCTCTGCAGTAAATATCCTTTCTGTCTTACCAAGGGACTTGTTCATGGAATGTCAGTGTCACTGGCTAGGCCATTATTTATTACCCAAGGATCAACCACATTGCTGTGGTTCTGAAGTCAAACTTAACTGGGTAAGGACAGTTAATTCCTTTCCCTAATGGATATTAGTGACCCAGGTGGCTTTTAACAGCAATTGACAGTGGTTACAAGGTCGCTATTAAGGCAACTTTTAATTCCATATTATTCCCGGGATGCGAATATTCACCTCTTGGTGGAATTCCAAGTTTTCGAATGTGAAATCCTGCTCTTTTTGATGCTTTTCCAATCTCTCCGTACTCTTCAACTTTGCTTCATTTCATGTGGATGTAATTCAGCATTGCCATGTTGTGTTGTTACGAGGACTTCACCCTGTAGTACGTGCACTAATTACATTGAATGCTGAAGTGCTAAGGCCATTTTGATAGTTTGATACAACAGTAAAAGACAAGAAACAAAAGGATATTCTCCTGTTTCTACCCTCTTGAAGTAGCTGAGAAGCATTCATTTTCACTACAGATTGTAAGAAGTACTTTAATATTCCACTTCCTCATACTATAATACGAATTGTTCCCTGACACAAGAGACTTTAAGATCTTTTTTGTTGTCACCCACTTTAATCCCTGTGTAATGATTCTGTCTTTCCCTCTCACCCCTCAACTACTTCCAAATAGCCAGTTCATATAACCACTAATAAAAGGCAGCCTGTCGCATGTGGTGCTATTGAGATCTGGTCATCAAAGATCATAATGGACTGATTCAGATAGATTAGATTAGATTAGATTAGATTAGATTAGATTAGATTAGATTACTTAGTGTGGAAACAGGCCCTTCGGCCCAACAAGTCCACACCAACCCACCGAAGCGCACCCACCCAGACCCATTCTCCTGTGTTTACCCCTTCACCTAACACTACGGGCAATATGTGTGGGCGGCACGGTGGTACAGTGGTTAGCACTGCTGCCTCGCAGCGTCAGAGACCCGGGTTCAATTCCCGCCTCAGGCGACTGACTGTGTGGAGTTTGCACGTTCTCCCCGTGTCTGCGTGGGTTTCCTCCGGGTGCTCCGGTTTCCTCCCACAGTCCAAAGATGTGCAGGTCAGGTGAATTGGCCATGCTAAATTGCCCGTAGTGTTAGGTAAGGGGTAAATGTAGGGGTATGGGTGGGTTGCGCTTCGGCGGTTCGGTGTGGACTTGTTGGGCCGAAGGGCCTGTTTCCACACTGTAAGTAATCTAATCTAATCTAATATAGCATGGCCAATTCACCTAACCTGCACATTTTTGGACTGTGGGAGGAAATAGCTGGGAGTACATCACTGGTAACTTGCTAGTGTGTTCCAATTCTTCCGCGTTTGGTTACATGAGACAGTATGGATCTCTTATTATCTGTTACTGTCTCATTTTGCTGCTTATTTCACCTGCACTATTCATATCTTTATGTTGTTTTACAATTTGCAGCACAGACAAAGGCCATTTGGACCAACAGCTCCATACTGGAGCTCCACACACACCACCGCCCAGCTGAATTCGCCCTTCCCAATCTCCAGATTCTCTCACATTCCTTAAATCAGTGTTGGTGAACTTGTCTTAGCAACACTGCTAAAATTGAGCAGAATTGTAGATATTGCATTCACAGTATCTCACACGGGACATTCTACACCCAGATCAACAGTGAGGGTAATGTTTTTAACGTTTGAATTGACTAGTTGGATCTAAATATTGGGGCTGGAGAGAGGTCACAATTGGCCTCAGCATCTCTAGGTTGACAAACCATGATGGTTGTTGTTTCAATGATTACCCCATATGGATCAGGCTGCAAAATACATATCTTGGGGCCTCACTCCAACCCCTAAACACTGCACTTGTTCCATCCCTACACACTACACACACTCCCACCTGACAACCCCACTCATTCCCACCCCCATAGCCCACAAAATCATTCCCATCCCCGCACCCCACTCCCATCCTTACACCCACTCACACCTCTACATCCCACATCCACTCCCATCCAACACACCACTCCCTCCCCTCCATCTGGCACCCATTCCCATCCCTACCCATTCCCATGCCACATCCACTTCCACTCCACAGCCATTCCCACCCATAGACCCTGAACCCACTCCCAACCTATACCCTACACCCATTCTCACCCCTACAACTGACACCCACTCCCACCCCTACCCATTCCCACTCCACATCACTTCCATCCCTACACCCCACACCAAATCCCACCCATACATCCCGACCTCTCCCACCCCTACACCATACTTCCACTCCCACCTATACACCTCGTGGTCCAAGAAATGCAGCCTCCAATTTAAACACAGCAAGATCCCACAAGCAAAATTCATAAGTGACTTAGTTCATACATTAATTAATGGTTAAATATTGATCAGAGCACAATGGTGTACTCTCCTGACCTGTGTGCCATCAATGAATCTGTTGTTGTGTTTGATCCAGGACCAATAATGTCTTTGAACAAGTGGCTGACCAACAAATCGGACTTCCTGTGGCACTCTTCAATGAAGTGTCTGGACAGAATGTGTTTGCTGATGAAAGCTATCAAGTAAGAGGGGAACATTTCTGGACATGCTGTTTATTGTCATATTTCTACCTGTTGGACAGTTGTCTTCTCTGTTGTTGTGTTGTTAAGCTGCAATGTAATAAATGATCAGAGAAAACAGCTCTTGACGGGTTCTGAATGTGCATCCACGTGGTATTGAGGTACAATCTTTATTATATAATAAAATGCAAGCAGTCCTCTTATCCCAGTATATACATGGCAACAATTGCAGGATTTCACTGAATTCTTTGCAGAGAGATTATTCCAAATGTTTTTTAATGTGCTTGGGTAATCTCTGTGTCAAAAAAATGTCGTATCATATTCCCACCTTCATTCGCTGGTGGATGTAAAAATTGCCAAGTCATTTTTTCAAAGAGTGAGTTCTCCTTGGTGCCTTGGTCAATACTTAGCCCTCAATTAACGTCCTAAGTAAGTCGTCTAATTATAGTTTGTGGAATCTTCCTGTGTACAAATTGACTGCTGCATTTCCCAAGTTACAAAAATGAGAATGTGTCAAAGGCACATAACTGGCTCAGAAATGCTTCAGGACACCACATGGTTGTGTAAGGCATATGTAAATATATGTATTTCTTGTCTTCTTATCAACATTCTAACTAATCTGATTGGTTCTGACAGGCTCCGAAACAATTTGGTATGATTGGTTGATACTGAGGCCCTTCAATCTCAATGAAATCAAAGTATCTTTCCTTAAAGAAAAACTGACATAAGTTGAAACAATTAACAATGTAAAATATTGATAGTTGCCATCTATGTTCCCTAACCATTAATTCCAGCTTGATCTAAACTCCCATCTAATTCTTTTCATTCCTCGCACTGTAACAATGACCCTTATCAGTAAAACACAGTATCCAGTTTAGAGATTTCTGGTGCTGATTCTGGGTAACAAAATTGCCAGATGCTTCATCTTGGTGAGTACACGCACAAACAAAAAAAAAGTCACAAGTGAAAGAAAAGAAGATTGGAGAAAATCAGGGGGCTTGATGCTGCAAATGTTATAACTCCTCTAATCCTGTTTTGTTTTTTTTTCCCTGAGGTCTACACTATAGTTGGTTTTCCAGACTCTTTAATTGATCAGATTTCCCAGCAAGGTGTTCAAGAACACCAGGAAAAGTTTGGCAGAACAGCATGTATACTTCAGCAGGTGAGAATGGGCCAGAGACCCACCAACACAACCCTATATCACCAAACTGTGGAAGCAGACCATTTGGCCCATCAAGTCCACACCGACCCTCCAAACAGCATCTCATCCAAACCCAACTCCCTACCTTATCCCTGTAATCCTTCTCTTCCCATGGCTAATCCACCTAACCAGCACATCCCTGGATACTACGGCAATCCAGCTAACCTGCACATCTTTGGACTGTGGGAGGAAACTGGAGCATCCGGAGAAAACCCATGCAGACAAGGGCAGAATGTGCAAACTCCACACAGACAGTTACCTAAGGGTGGAATTGAACCCAGGTCCCTAGCACTTGGAGGCAGTGCCACTGATCAGTGTCTGTGACCTTGTCCTGTGATCATTTGCTGCTGTTTTGCCTTCACCATAATAACAACTTGCATTGAAAAGACATCAAAAGATACTTCACAAGAGGAATGGTCAACTCACATTTGACACTGAACCAATTAAGGAAATGTTAGGACAGATCACTAGTAGCTTGGCCAAAGAGTTTGGTTTTAAGAAATAAAATGGATGTGCCATCACAGCTGTAAGGAGGGCTGATGTGCTGGAAGGAGTATCAAATAAGGCCATACCAGTTCAGCCTCAGAAAACGGTCAGTCACACTGTTGGGAATGTGGATCCCCAAACAGTGAGTTGGAGTTAGAAGGGCAAATTGTCAAGAAAGTCAGAAACAACAGGCAAGTAATAGTAGAAGATTTCAACTATCCTAATATTGTTCTGTGTCCAGTTCCAGGGATCATAGTCAAAGGATGTGGAGTAGATCATTGAGGACAGAGATGAGAAGAAAGTTCTTTATCCAGAAAGTGGAGAATCTGTAGAATTCTATGCCACATAAAGTGGCTAAGGCCAAAACATTGAACGTGTTGGATGATTGGCTATGATCAAATTGAAGGTGAAGCAGGCCTAAAGGACCAAATGGCTTACTCCTACTCCTATTTTCTGTGTTCCTGTGTAAATAGGTACAGAGGGCACTGAATTCTTAAAATGCATTCAGGAGATCATTGCTCAGCTAGTAATAGCAAGATGAACAAGAGAAGATGCAGACCTTTTAGAGCATGATCCTGGGTAGGTGGAAGGGGTAAAATTGCAGTTCAGTATGAAATTGTGTTTATTGTGTTTTGTTCACCTCTTCCTTATTCAACACATAAATAATCATTTCTATCTTGTATTACAGCGACAGACAATTGAATTGATTCCTGTAACCAAGGTGCACTTCCAGTGGAAAGGACAAGAGAACAGCTACTTTGTGTATGGCACAGAAAACAATGTCTATGCTCCAGACTATCCCAGCAAATGCCAGTGCACCATTCTCTGATCGCCAGCCTTCAGCATCCTTCTAAGGAAAACCTTAACCTGGGCCCCTCTGCTTCACACACCCCCAAGTGTGCAGCCAGCTCAGAGAAAGGGGATGAGGGTTGTTGGACAGGGGAGGGTCTAAGAGTTTTCAATATTATTGGGAAGAATAAAGGGTTGGTTCTTTGCTTGTTAGGACCATTACATCTTCCTCAATAACACTGGCACAAAGCAGGTTAATCAGTTAAACACCTCTTTGCCAATTGCAAGTTTTTGAAGCTGGTTCATTGGTCATGGCTGCAGAGGTATTTTGGTAGCAGTAATTTGTATGGGCGGGGTGTAGATCTCACACGACAGCATAAGCCACATAATAATGAGTCAAAAGCCAGTTCCGTATATCTTCTGATCTCAATCCTCAATAGAAATTACATTTGGAGGAGCTGTAGACCAAGGCAGCCAGAACCAGGACCAATGCTATGGAAAAAAGACATATCATTTAATTGTAAAGTACTCTCTGAATTTCCTACTCTTATAAAGTCCTATTGTTCTCTGTGAATGTTAAGGCACAGTTTACACTACAGTAGATTTGGAGTCTGTGATCCTGGCATACGGGCGCCACTTGTAGACCTCAGGGTCCAATAAATTGTGCCACATGTTTACTGGTGTCTAAGTAAATGAATGCATGTGGTATAAATTAATACCATTCACTTTATAAATAAAGATTAGTTTATTAATAGTCTATTAGTGTTTTATCTTAGCATTGTCGAGCACATTGCCATGAGTATATAATAGTGGCAGTGAGCCCAAGTTTCCATCCAGCAGATGCTTCCTGCTGTTTTACCCTGTCAGCCTGAATGTTAATCTCTAACAAGCCCCTTCACCAGCCTCCATCCTCATCCTGCATTTATATCACAACAGCCACATGCAGTGACAGCACTGATCCCAGCCAGAATGAGATGATTACATGGGCGACCTTTACTGCTGTAAAGCGACTGGGATTTATTTTCTGCCCAGACTTTGTGCTCTGTGACTATCCTCCACCTCCTATAATTTGCTAAAGTAAAATCCTACAGCACACAGGACACTCTGCTGTATTTTTAGTCATAGATTCAAACATTCTCAAGCCCAACCCTACCTACTCATTGGTTGATACATAGGTGACTCTGGAGGCAGTGCTTCAATATAACTGGACTAGTTCCTGCTGCTATGTAGTTATGGCCTCTTAGTTGTGGCCTAAGAGTATCCTCAATGTTAATGCCAGTTATTTGGATATGGCTATGGGTTTGGCAATGCTTTGAGACTGCCTCTAGAGGGCTGAAATGTGCTTTCGCATTCTTAGTAAATGAGACCCTTCCTTAACATCTGTCCTAAAACTTATTGTCATAAAGAATCTTGAAGCTCCTACTCAAGAGTTTAAGAACAAAATCTGGGCTGACATCCCAGTACAGTAGCAAGGGTGTTGTCAGAGCCATATTTTCTATGAAATGTTAAACTGGGGGCCCATCCACTCTCTTGGGTGGGAAAAAAAAGATTTGATAGCACTGTTTGAAGGAAGAGCAGGGTTTGACTTCAGTGTCTGGCAGCACCCATGGAGAGAGAAAAACAAAGTTAACTTTAAGTGTGATATGACTTTTCAGTACTGTCTGTTTCAAATTTGCAGCATCTACAGTATTTTGCTTTTATTTGACTCCAACATCTGTATTAGATCTCATGGTCAGTTTGTCTGTATGCCTTTAACAGACGTGCTCATGATATCATCATTGTATCATAGCATGTAATCTGAAGGTATACAGATCTCCTATTAATCTTATTTTGGATAATTTCAGACATGACCCTCGACTGGAAGCATGCTTCTTTGTTGAACCTAATAAATTGCTGTTAGCTATAACATATATGTACCTGAGAAATGTAATGTTTGTACATAATAGTTATTTGTAATAAATGTCTGTTGGATTCTTCAACAACCACAAAATCGATCCCCAGTTTTTAGTTTATGGGTGATAACATAAATAATACTGCATCAGGTAAAACATCCTGTTAGAGGCATACTTACATGGTGTCTTGTTCAATGTTCATCATTCATAGAACATAAAACAATACAGCGCAAAACAGGCCCGTTCAGCCCTTGATGTTGTGCCAACCTGTGAACTGTTCTCAGCTCGTCCCCCTACACTATACCATCATCATCCATGTGCTTATCCAAGAATTGTTTAAATCTCCCTAATGTGGCTGAGTTAATTACATTGGCAGGTAGGGCATTCCACACCCTTACCACTCTGAGTAAAGAACCTGTCTCTGACATCTGTCTTAAATCTATCACCCCTCAATTTGTAGTTATGCCCCCTCTTACGAGCTGACGTCATCATCCTAGGAAACAGACTTTCACTGTCTACCCTATCTAATCCTCTGATCATCTTGTTTGTTTCTATCAAATCCCCTCTTAGTCTTCTTTCCAATGACAGCAGACCTAAGTCTCTCAGCCTTTCCTCACAAAGCCTTCCCTCCAGACCAGGCAACATCCTGGTAAATCTCCTCTGCACCTTTTCCAATGCTTCCACATCCTTCCCGAAATATGGGGACCAGAACTGTACACAATATTCCAAGTGCGGCCGCACTAGCGTTTTGTGTAGTTGCAGCATGATATTGCGGTCCCGGAACTCAATCCCTCTACCAATGAACCTAACACACCGTATGCCTTCTTAACAGCACTATCAACCTGGGTGGCAACTTTCAGGGATCACAGATCCTTGTGGCACACCACTAGTAACCGGACTCCAGGCTGAATGTTTTCCATCAACCACCACTTGCTGTCTTCTTTCAGAAAGCCAGTTTCTAATCCAAACTGCTAAATCACCTCAATCCCATGCCTCTGCATTTTCTCCAACAGCCTACCATGTGGAACCTTATCAAAGGCTTTACTGAAGTCCATGTATACCATGTGAACTGCCCTACCCTCATCTACATGCTTGCTCACCTTCTCAAAAACTCAGTGAGGTTTGTGAGACACGATCTGCCCTTGACGAAACCATGTTGACTATCTGAAATCAAATTGTTGCTTGCTAGATGGTTACAAATCTGATCTCTTATAAATCCTTTCCAAAACCTTTCCTACAACAGAACCTTTCCATAGCACGAAAAACAGATTATTTGGTTCAGTATCATGTTATTTGTGTCGAGGGAGATCCAGTAGATGTAGTGTACCTGGACTTTCAGAAAGCTTTTGATAAAGTCCCACATAGGAGGTTAGTGAGCAAAATTAGGGCGTATGGTATTGGGGGCAAAGTACTAAATTGGATTGAAAGTTGGTTAGCTGATAGGAAACAAAGACTAGTGATAATCGGCTCCATTTTGGAATGGCAGGCAGTGACCAGTGGGGTACCGCAGGGATCAGTACTGGTACCGCAGCTTTTTACAATATATGTTAATGATATAGAAGATTATATTAGCAATAACATTAGCAAATTTGCTGATGATATTAAACTGGGTGGCAGGATGAAATGTGATGAGGATGTTAGGAGATTACAGGGTGACCTGGACAAGTTAGGTGAGTGGTCAGATGCATGGCAGATGTAGTTTAATGTGGATAAATGTATGGTTATCCACTTTGGTGGCAAGAACAGGAAGGCAGATTACTTCCTAAATGGAATCAATTTAGGTAAAGGGGCAGTACAGAGAGATCTGGGTGTTCTTGTACACCAGTCAATGAAGGTAAGCATGCAGGCACAGCAGGTAGTGAAGAAGGCTAATAGCATGCTGGCCTTCATAACAAGAGGGATTGAGTATAGAAACAAAGAGGTTCTTCTGCAGCTGTACAGTGCCCTGGTGAGACCACACCTGGAGTACTGTGTGCAGTTCTGGTCTCCAAATTTGAGGAAAGACATTCTGGCTATTGAGGGAGTGCAGCATAGGTTCACGAGGTCAATTCCTGGAATAGCAGGAATACCTTACACTGAAAGACTGGAGCGACTGGGCTTGTATACCCTTGAGTTTAGAAGACTGAGAGGGGATCTGGTTGAGACATATAAGATTATTAAAGGATTGGACACTTTGGAGGCAGGAAACATGTTTCCGCTGATGGGTGAGTGCCGAACCAGAGGACACAGCTTAAAAATACGGGGTAGACCATTTAGGAGATGCGGAAAAACTTCTTCACCCAGAGAGTGGTGGCTGTGTGGAATGCTCTGCCCCAGAGGGCAGTGGAGGCCCAGTCTCTGGATTCATTTAAGAAAGAGTTGGATAGCGCTCTCAAGGATTGTGGAATCAAGGGTTATGGAGATAAGGCAGGAACAGGATACTGATTAAGGATAATCAGCCATGATCATATTGAATGGTGGTGCAGGCTCGAAAGGCAGAATGGCCTACTCCTGCACCTATTATCTATTGTCTATTGTCTTCTTGCTGTGCGCAAATTGGCTGCCATCATTTTATACAATTCACATACTCAAATGGCTGTAAAACACTGGGATATCTTGAGGTTGTGAGAATAAATGTTAGGCCTTTAATATTATTTCATAAGTGCCTCAGTTAAAATGTCTCAATAAAACCTGCAATCTCTCAGACAAATTCACAATTTGAACATAGAATGAAATGTGAAAAGAGAGATAAAGAACATATTTTCTGGATTCATCCAAATGTCAGACAAAACTTTGGAAGAAAATTCCTTAAATTGAAGGAATGCCCTAAACTTTACTGTGCAATTTACTGATGAGGTCAATCTTCACCTGTAACCTGAATTCTTGAAACAATTGGAGATTTGCATCCTTCACAGAAACAGATGTGGAAAAAGTGTTGAAAATCCAGGAACTAAGAGTGCCTGACTTTATGTTAGGCAAAGGATATGAAGGAATTTGGAAACAAGGAAATGTAGTTAAAATACAGGTCATTCATGAGTTAACCAAATGGCAGAACAGAGGGATTGAGTGGCCTACTCCTAAGTTCCTTCTGTGAAAATCCCTCCCATTTTATACTGATGCCATAAGGGACCCATTAATTCAACTGCCGTTTGGAGATGTGGCAGTGATGTGGTAGTTCACACAAACTAAAGATTCAGAGTTTTGGGGACCAGTGATCTGAAATGGTCATTTGGATTTATCTGACAGGAAGCACCTTCACATCATCTTCATTAGGTTTCTGGTTTTCTTCTTTCCAAAACTGCTCTTCTAGTTGATGAAACTCAAACCTCTGGGTTAAGTTAATAATGAGAGTATACTCCTGCTTTGACATCTCATGATTTCAGTCAACTTGAATGCATCTCATCATGAAACAGTGCAGTGGTGAACAGCTTACCTCAGTCACCTATCCTCCTTCACCTTTGAGGTGACACCATATTAAAGATTTAAACCACAGTGTGTGACAAGTTCAGTCTCACATTATAATACATTGTGGAACAAAGTACATTACAGATCAATGGAAGAATTTAATCAAAACTTAAATACAAACAACCATTTGACTCTGTGTAGTTTTATTGCCCTGTGACTGGTTATATTGAACAACTCCTAAAGCAGATTATCTGGTGATTTACCCTGCTGTCATTGATATACAAAAATTTGTTACTATGTTTCCTACTTTACAACACTGACTACACTTCAAAACTATTGGTTTTCAAGCAAGTTGGGATGCTGTGAGTTTGCATTTGCAACTGCATATAAATGCAGTTCTTACTTTCTATTTGCAATATACATCACACAACATGGATAATGCTGCAAAGGGGCTATTTATGGAAGTAGAACAGCCAAGTTTTACAGCCACAGAAGTTCAAGGACATTGCTCGTTTAGTGAATGTAAATTGAATAGCTGCTAATGAGACTGGAAGACAGGGAAAAACAAAGTAAAAAAAAGTAGGAATAAATGAGTCATTCTCAATTGGCAGGCTGTGATTAGTGGGACTGCAATGATCAGTACTTGGGCTCCAGCTGTTCACTGTATGATTTAGATGTGGCAACCAAATGTAACATTTCCAAATGATGCAAAGCTAAATGTAACTGTGTTATGACTAAGGTGTAAAGTGGCTTCAGGAGGATTTGGATAGGCTCAACAGGCTGAATGGCCTACTCCTGTTCCCCTGTTCCTATGTAGTTAGCTTTGAGCTCAGCTCAGCTTGGTTTGTACATGGGTACAAAGACACAGTCTCCTCACCACTGAAATGTCTGGAAATTGCTGTGATGAACAATCCCAGAGTTGGGAGCTGATCTTCCCAGCTTACTTTCTGTCCTGTTCCCTACTCCCTAATCCTCTGCACAATTCTGAGTTCCTGGCATTTGTACCAACACACAAACAGAGCTGAATCTCAAGATTATGGAGCTGAGTCTGAGGGCTCTGGTTTTTAATAAATTTGGTGTAGGAGGAATTTTCACAGATATTTTAAACTCTAATGAGCCTCAGTCTGGCCAAGATGCCATCTTGAACTGCACACTGGTTTAGCCTTTTTGATGCCACTGTGATAAACACATTTACATACAATCTAAAAATAGGGCATTCCTAAAGATTGTTAAGGCTCTGATTGACAATGAAATTATCTACAAACATTTTTTAATAAGGCTGCAGAACATTTTGGTGGTTTCTACTGCAATTACCTACTTCCCTGAACAATAACCAGTTGAACAAGGGTAACAAAGTTGTTGCTTTACTGTGACATATACTTAAAAACACATCCATTTTCAAGTCCACTTGCTGAATGAAGTCAACTTGAAACCCCATTTGAAGACGACTTTTAATACACATTGGGAGACTTTGTCAAGACTTTGCCAACACTCTATTAACAATTTCCTCAAAATTCTCTGGGGACTTCACCTCAAGACATTGAATACTGTACTCCTCCACTTGCCTGAAATTATTATAGGAATCAAGAAAACAAAAGGCCATGGTGTTCTTGCTAGGGAACATCTCCTATTTCCTGCCCTTGATCTGCACTGGGAGGAGGAGATGAAACTAGGCAGATGAAACCCATCCCAAATGAGTAGCGGTATCATCATGGGAGATGCCCTCCCTCTTTCCTCAGATGGCTGCTCATTTGCATACCGACTAATCCTTAGTCTTGTGCCTATCCAGCTGTTGCAATACCAGATGAACAAGATACATTATCAGCAAATGAGAGTTACAGACTGAAGCCATGCTCAGATATACCTGTCTTTATATTACTGTGCCTTTAGTGTAACTGCTAGGAGGTCTATGAATGCAAAGAAACTCTTTGTCTCTTTTAAAATCAATATCAAATCAATCATGCTACAGCAACAGGCAAAATCAATTTCTCAAGTGTGTAAAAAGAGGTTGGATAAGGAACAGCAACAAAGTTTGGTGTTGTTCTAACATATGACTACCATCCCACAGTTCCATTTGCAGTCCCCCCCTCCAAATATTTGGAGGGATGCTTTCTCATGTGGGATGAGCCTGGGGTTTGTGGGGTTTACTATCTCATAGAGTCATAGAGATGTACAACACGGAAACAGACCCTTTGGTTCAAATTGTCCATTCCAACCAGATGTCTCAACCTAATCTAGTCCCACCTGCCAGCACCCGGCCCATATCTCTCCAAACACTTCCTATTCATATACCCATCCAGATGCCTTTTAAATGTTGCAATTGTACCAGCCTCCACCACTTCCTCTGGCAGCTCATTCCACACACGTATCACCCACTGCTTGAAAATGTTGCCCCTTAGGTCTCTCTTATATCTTTCCCCCTTCACCCTAAACCTATGCCCTCTAGTTCCGAACTCCCCGACCCCAGGGAAAAGACTTTGTCTATTTATCCTATTCATGCCCCTCATGATTTTGTAAACCTCTATAAGGTCATCCCTCAGCCTCCTAAGCTCCAGGGAAAACAGCCCAGCCTATTCAACCTCCCCCTATAGCTCAAATCCTCCAACTCTGGCAACATTCTTGTAAATCTTTTCTGAACTCGTCCAAGTTTCACAACATCTTTCCGATCGGAAGGAGACCAGAATTGCACGCAATATTCCAACAGTAGCCTAACCAACCTCCTGTACAGCCGCAACATGACCTCCCAATTCCTGTACTCAATACTCTGACCAATAAAGGAAAGCATACCAAACGCCGCCTTCACTATCCTATCTACCTGCGACCCCACTTTCAAGGAGCTATGAATCTGCACTCCAAGGTCTCTTTGTTTAGCAACATTCCCTTACCACCAAGTGTATAAGTCCTGCTAAGATTTGCTTTCCCAAAATGCAGCACCTCACATTTATCTAAATTAAACTCCATTTGCCACTTCTCAGCCCATTGGCCCACCTGATCAAGATCCTGTTGTAATCTGAGGTAACCTTCTTTGCTGTCCACTTTTGGTGTCATCTGTAAACTTACTAACTGTACGTCTTATGCTCACATCCAAATCATTTATATAAATGATGGAAAGTAGTGGATCCAGCACCGATCCTTGTGGCACTCCACTGGTCACAGGCCTCCTGTATGAAAAACAACCCTCCACCACCACCCTCTGTCTTCTACCTTTGAGCCAGTTCTGTATCCAAATGGCAAGTTCTCCCTGTATTCCATGAGATCTAACCTTGCTAACTAGTCTCCAATGGGGAATCTTGTCGAACGCTTTACTGAAATCCATATAGATCATATCTACCACTCTGCCCTCATCAATTCTCCTTGTTACTTCTTCAAAAAAACTGAATTAAGTTTGTGAGACATGATTTCCCACTCACAAAGCCATGCTGACTATCCCTAATCAGTCCTTGCCTTTCCAAATACATGTACATCCTGTCCTTCAGGACTCCCTCCAACAACTTGTCCGCCATCAACGTCAGGCTCATTGGTTCCCTGGTTTGTCCTGACCATCTTTCATTTAAACAGTGACACCACGTTAGCCAACCTCCGGTCTTCCGGCACCTCACCTGTGACACCTGTGACTGCAATAATACTCCAGTATCAAAGTAATCCCTCAGTTGGGTGTAAACAGTAAGGATTGGATGAATGGGTGAAAGAATGTGAGTAGCGGAGGAATATCACATGCAGATTGACAGTGTAAAAAAGCACAGTTTCTTCATGAACATTCATGGTAAGGATTCTTGAAAGCATTTTTAAGATTATGTGTAGGGGGTGAATAATTGTAAGTAAAAACACCTCATTATATTTGACTAAATCATAAAAAAACTAATTTGGCTCATATGTCTGTGCTGTCTGTTTGAGCATTTTAACCTAGTGCCATACTCCTGCCTTTTCCACATAATGTTGCACATTGTTTCTATTTAAGTAAACATCATCCTCATAAGGCAATTATATTTTTCCTGTGATGTCTCTCGGTACTATCGGAGAGTGTGGTGGAACAGATTCAGTTGTGGCCATCATTTTCTCCACCTCCAGCATGGTGCCACCACCAAACACATGTTCCCCTCCCCCCATTTTGCAGAGACCGTTCTCTCCGTAAGAGCCTGATCCATTCCTCCAATATTCCTTACACTTTCTCACACGTCCATCTCATTGCACCTTACCATTCAATCACCGAAGATATTATACTTCATAACTTGCCTCCTCTCTCCTCACTGTCCAAGGCCCCAACTCCCGGGCGAAACAACGTTTCACTTGTACTTCTTTCAATCTAGTCTACTATATTCACTACACGCATGCAGTTTCCTTTATATTAGCAAGATCAAATGCAAACTGAGTGACAATTTTGCAGAACACCTCCACTTTGTCCACATGACTCCAACCCTTCCAATTGCTTTGCCACTTCAATAAAACATATTTAATATTGTCATGCTAACACTTCTGCCCTGGACTTGCTGAAATTGTCCAACAAAGCACAAAACAAGTTTGAGGAACAAAACCCCATCTTCCAGTTATGTACTTTACAGCTCTAGGATTGGATATTACATTCCACAAGTTCAGGGCATGAATTCTGTTCTCCATTTTCCTTATATTCCCCCACCTCTATGTATTGTTGACTTTACTCAAAACAGAGCTGACCTAGTTTCTCATTTTCCTAGTTTCATTTACATCCATTTCACGTTCCTATCTTCCTTCACCAACACTGACAATCCCTTTGTCTTTAGCTCTGGCCACCTTCACAATCTGTTCCACTGTCAATCGTATAAAAAACACCGTTTTCCAGCCCCTTTCAGTTCTGAAGCATTAGACTCAAAATATTCACTCACAGGCGGTGCCAGACCTGCTGTATTTCTGCAGAAATTTCTGTTTCCAGCTGAATTTCTCCAGCAATGTCTGTTTTTATTTCAGATCGCCAGCATTTGCAATTTTTTTTAGATATGTCATCTTACTGCCATTGAGATTGCAATACAGTGAGTATGTGCTGCCCCCTAATGGAGAGGCTTCTCTATCAAATTGAAAACTATCAAAAAACACATACAGAGACCACATACACACAACCATGAACACATATATACAAAGAAGAATACACATGCATATGCACACACTCACAAAGAAACATATATCAACAAACATACACACCCAAACATGCACAGAAAGACAAACACAAATACATACATTTATAGATATGTCTCTCTCATACATACACACACATGTACATGCAGAACACACACAGACACATAGACAGATAGGCACACATAAGAACATAAGAAATAGGGGCAGGAGTAGGCCATCTGGTCCTTCAAGCCTCCTCCTCCATTCAATAAGGTCATGGTTGATCTTTTCATGGCCTCAGCTCCATTTACCCACATTCTTACATGAAAACTAATATAGTCATCTATTAGCACAGAAACACACACAAAGAAAGACAGTCACATACACACATTCACTCACAAACACATAAATAGGCAGGTACAGACAGAATCAAATATATGGACACATGAGAAAAACATGGAATAACATACAGAAACACAAAGGACCCATTGTGTAGAGATAGTGTAGGAAATGGGGGAAGAAGAGGAGTCAGGAAAGGCTGTGCATCCTATGAATGTCACCTCGAGGAAACAAATCATTCTCAAGCAAAAGGAAGCAGCTGTCTATCTAAAGATGACACTGCTGGATGTAAAATGATGGAGCATACATTATGGAATGCTAAGTTAATTTAATTTTCTCTGAGACAACTCTATCTCTCCCAGTCCCCCTTTAGCCTCCTAATCTTATCCCAGCAGTCCCATCACTCCTAAACAAAATGGGGGCTGGCATCTGGTACACTCCCCTCTCTCCCTGACCATGCTCCCTTGTGCAGGCATCTTTCCTGAGCCTACTCCCAGTGCAGGCCTTCCTCCTCCCACATCCTGCACCCAGTCGCCCTCCCCCCAGCCTGCTCCTGGTGCAAGCCTTCCTTACATGCTACCTCTCCTCCCTTTTGTCCCATTCCCATCAGAGCCCAACCCCTGGTCTCAGCAACATATGCAGTGTTATCATCAATGCATACACAGATTACCTGCAGTCTGTCCTGTCATTTGAAACCAGATGTATTAATGGGCATGAGTAACAAAATCAAAATGAAATGACAGAAATCCAAATATAACTTTGATAAAGCTGCCAAGGCATTGGAGAAATATGCATTGGAAAGTGCAAATGTTTAACATTCTTAATCAACTCACACAGAAACCTTGGTCCTGAATAGAATGGTTGTCACCTAAATGGCCATCATCAAAAAGTGTGGTGCTGGAAAAGCACAGCAGGTCAGGCAGCATCTGAAGAGCAGAAGAATCGACATTTCAGGCGTAAGTCCACATTCCTGATGAAGGGCTTATGCCCAAAATATCAACTCTCCTGCTCCTCGGACGCTGCCTGACCTACTGTGCTTTTCCAGTATCACAATGTTTGACGCTGATCGCCAGCATCTGCAGTCTTCATTTCCTCCTCATCACCTCAAATAGACACAGTGAACGTGAAAGACTAGATATTATGTCACATCTGCGCTGCCTAAGTCCTAGTTGAGATAACACTGGATCAAGAACAAGTGATCTCACCAGCCTGCACAGAGTATCAAAGGACCATGAACTCCAGAGGTTCACTGTTCCCCAGTGACAGAAATGGATCAACGATAACAGTTACCACAAATAGCATTTTCAACAAAATGACACTGATGGAGAAGAATTATCACTCCAAGAATGTGCTGAAACCAGAAGAACAGCCAATGACAACACATAGAGTCATAGAGATGGACGACACGGAAACAGGCCCTTCGGTCCAACTCATCCATGCCAACCAGATATCTCAAACTAATCTAGTCCCATTTACCAGCACTTGGCACATATCCCTCTAAACCCTTCCTATTCATGTACCCATCCAGATACCTTTTAAATGTTGTAATTGTACCAGTCTCCACCACTGCCTCTGGCTCATTCCATATATGCACCACCCTTTGTGTGGAAAAGTTGCCCCTTAGGTCCCTGTTAAATATTTCCCCTTTCACCTTAAACCTATGCCCTCTAGTTCTGGAATCCCCCATCCCAGAGAAAATACCTTGACTATTTACCCTATCCATGCCCTTCATGATTTTATAGAGCTCTACAAACATCTATAAACTCCTCAGCCTTCGATGCTCCAGGGAAAACAGACCCAGCCTATTCAGCCACTCCCTATAGCTCAAACCCTGGCAACATCCTTGTAAATCCTTTTTGAATCCTTTCAAGTTTCACAACACCCTTCCTACAGGAGGAAGAACAGGAATGTACACAATATTCCAAAAGTGGCCTAACCAAAATGTCCTGTCAGTATGCTTGCCACTCGGAGACATGCACAGTTTAAAGACAATGTATACAATCCATTTTTAGAGACTGACCAAAGTTGAATACATTTATTGTTAATGACTAATCATTTTCTTTGTGACTACATATGTTGGATAACTTATATAACTTATAACTGCAAATGATAGTGCATGCGTTTTTTTTAATGAAAAAGGAGAAATGTAATTTTACCTGTAGTATTCTGGTTGACTTGACATAGTTATACAATGTTTACTTCTGCTGTAAGTGCCTTTGTGTGTAATCTGTGGCTGCCATTAAACAAACATCACTTGCCACACACTCTGTGTACTGACAGACTGTGTCCTCAGACAACTCATACACTCTGTACCGACTGCCCATATACTAACAGGCTGCCTATCAAAGGTGTAAACTAACAGAATGTACCATCAACCCATGCAGCAACAGACAGCCTACAGACAGACAGCCTGTACACTAACTAAGCAACGATAAAGTTTTCTTGTGAAGTTGCTTCCACCAACTGGGACAATGAAGGGAAATCCAAATTTGATGAGCTGTCTGCCAGTGCTTCTGTATAAAGAAAGAAAAATCCTACATTTCAGCCGTGCTAATCAGGATATCCCAACCCCAATACACAAAATGTATTTTTTAATGTGTAAAGACTGTTGGCTGTACAGCAGAGCTCACTGTGAAACAGTGCTGGGCCAAATATATTGGGGCAGTAGATGTATTCATTCCCAAAAACCCAAAAATTGGTTTGGGAAAATTCAATCATGAAGGATGAAGGAGGGTAGGGGTAATGATTAAAGTACACAGGTGAAGAGAGAGGAAGGCAAAAGTGGTTGCAGGAGAGGGGTGAATGAATGGACTGGACAGAAAGAGTGAGGTTGCAAGGACAGGGAGAGGCAGGCTGTAGTGGGAGAGAGAGAGAAAGAGAGGTTGAAAAGGAGCGGGAACTGCTTTAAATCTGCAAATTAGTACTTAGATAACCATAGAGTCATAGAGTCATAGAGATATACAGCAATGAAACAGATGGCAGCTCATTCCATACATGCACCACCCTCTGCATGAAAAAGTTGTCCCTTAGATCCCTTTTAAATATTTCCCCTCTCACCCTAAACCTATGCCCTCTAGTTCTGGACTTCCCTGCACCAGGGAAAATACTTTGTCTATTTATCCTCTCCATGCCCCTCATGATCTTATTAACCTCTATAAGGTCAACCCTCAGCCTTCGATGCTCTAGGGAAAACAGCTCCAACCTATTTAGCCTCTCTGTGTACCTCAAATCCTCCAACTCTGGCAACATCATTGTAAATCTTTTCTGAACCCATTCATGTTTCATAACATCCTTCCGATAAGAGGGAGACCAGAATTGCACTCAATATTCCAAAAGTGGCCGAACCAATGCCCTGTACAGCTGCAACATGATCTCCCAACTCCTACACTCAATGCTCTGTTCAATAAAGGAAAAAGGGTCATAGCTGCCTGGAATAAAACAACTAGTTTTAATATTAAATAGGGCTTGGAAAATGCTACAAACCACCAAAAGAAGAAGTAGAATGTAAAGCAGAGTCTTTACAATCCTGTCCTTAGATTCGCTATTGAACAGCTTATGTGCATTATCCAAGCAAACACGTCAGTTTGTGGGAAAACTGCAATGTAGTAGGCACCACCTTATGGATGTCAGGTGATCATAAAAGATCCAACAGAAAAAGAAGAACCAGAGACAATCCCTGAGTCCTGTTTATCCTCCAATAAACATAATTTAAGCAAATTATCCTGGCACTATTACATTCCCGATTTGAGAAATTTCAGGGTTCAAATTGGCTGTAAAGTTTTCAACATTATTGCAATGATTACATTTCAAAAAAAAATTGACTTGTAAAACACTTTAGGATTTCCTGAAGTCATGAAAGGTGCTATGAAAATGCAAGTTTATTCTTTTTAATGTCATTATCGGCTAGTCAAGAGAATGGATATATCATCTGTTCACAAATAAGGCTCCGTTCAGTACTGCCTCATGCTAATTTCCTCTTTGAGGGAATGACTGGCCTCCAATTAAGCCCTTTCTCATTCTCCAATGAGGCAGAGGACTGAAATTCACTCACTATTGACTGGAAATTCATCTTCTCCATTCATAACACCATTCATTGATCTTTTTCTTCACTGCACAATAGTTCCCAAACACCATCCCCAATCCACATGTCCTGCCAGATTTGATTTTACATCCGTCAAACCCCTTGAGATGAACTCACAGTTTCTAGGATAAGAATCCTTGACTGTGTCGTCCATCGTAACCCAATCATCCTGTGTTGCTGCCCAATCTGCAGGCCTCGATATAATTGTGGCTTGTATGCAATATTAAATCTATTAAATGAAAATGAAACTCAATCCTTAGCGATTACAAAATGCTCAGCACATTCTGTTGATCTCACTGACTCAGTCTCAGATCATTGGTGGCGTTTGGTACAGTTCTTTTTGATCTGGCAGCAACTGTTGTACATTTTGAATCACAGTGTTTCATGAAGCAAAAAGATCAAGCAGCCAACAATCTCCAGAAATTCATTTGCAACAATCTGAATCTACGTCATGTGTCAAAATTGTAAAATGTCCCAAGATGCATGGCAGGCATGTTATCAGATTACATTTGACCTGAGTCATATAGATCATAGAATAGGATCATAGAGTGATTACAGCAGGAGGCCATTTGGCCCATTGTTTACATGATGTTCTCACTTCCCTGCCTTTTCTCTGATTCTCTTCAGAAAATTATCTAATTCCCTTTTGAAAATGCTAATTCATCCTGCCTCCACTACACTCCCAGACAGTGCATTGATAGCCTTAACCATTCACTGTGTAAAAGCTATTTTCCACATTGTCCGGCCTTCTTTTGCCAATTATCTAAAAACAACGCCCTCTGCTTTTTAATCCTTCTTCCAATGGAAAACATTTCTCCCTACTTACTCTGTCCAGAGCCCTCATGATTTTGAACATCTCGAAAAAACCTTCTCTCAGCCTTCTTGAAAGATATATTTGGGAATATTCCATGCATATATCAATGTCTGTGAAGAAGCTATACAACCATAAGACATAGGAGTAGAAATAAAGCCTTCCCGGCATCCACTGTGCTCCATGGCAATGAATTCCACAGGCCCACCACTCTCTGGCTGAAGAAATGACTCCTCATTTCCATTCTAAATTAACCCCCTCCAATTCGAAGGCTGTGCCCATGGGTCCTAGTCTCCTCGCCTAACAGAAACAACTTCCCAGCGTCCACCCTTTCTAAGCCATGCATTATCTTGTAAGTTTCTATTAGATCTCCCCTCAACCTTCTAACCTCATACAGTCATAGAGATGTACAGCATGGAAACAGACCCTTCGGCCCAACCTGTCCATGCCGACCAGATATCTCAACCTAATTTAGTTCCACCTGCCAGTACCCTGCCCATATCCCTCCAAACCCTCCCTATTCATATACCCATCCAAATGCCTCTTAAATGTTGCAATTGTACCAGCCTCCACCACACCCTCTGGCAACTCATTCCATACATGTACCACCCTCTGCGTGAAAAAGTTGCCCCTCAGGTCTCTCTTATATCTTTCCCCTCTCACCCTTAACCTATACCCTCTAGTTCTGGACTCGCCCACCCCAGGGAAAAGACTTTGTCTATTTACCCTATCCATGCCCCTCATAATTTTGTAAACCTCTATAAGGTCACCCCTCAGCCTCCAACGCTCCAGGGAAACCAGCCCCAGCCTGTTCAGCCTCTCCCTATAGCTCAAATGCTCCAACCCTAGCAACAACCTTGTAAATCTTTTCTGAACCCTTCCAAGTTTCACAACACCTTTCCGATAGGAAGACCAGAATTGCACACAATATTCTAACAATGGCCTAGCCAATGTCCTGTACAGCTGCAACATGACCTCCCAACTCCTGCACTCAATACTCAGACCAATAAAAGAAAGCATACTATCCTACCAACCTGCGACTCTACTTTCAAGGAGCCATGAACCTGCACTCCAACATCTCTTTGTTCAGCAACACTCCCTAGGACCTTACCATTAAGTGTATAAGTCCTGCTAAGATTTGCTTTCCCAAAATGCAGAACCTCGTATTTATCTGAATTAAACTCCATCTGCCACTTCTCAGCTCATTGGCCCATCTGGTTAAGATCCTATTGTAATCTGAGGTAACCCTCTTCGCTGTCCACTACATCTCCAATTTTCGTGTCACCTGCAAACTTACTAACTGTATCTCTTATGCTCGCATCCAAATCATTTATGTAAATGACAAAAAGTAGAGGACCCAGCACCGATCCTTGTGGCACTCCACTAGTCACAGGCCTCCAGTCTGAAAAACAACCCTCCAACACCACCCTCTGTCTTCTACCTTTGAGCCAGTTCTCCCTGTATTCCATGAGATCTAACCTTGCTAATCAGTCTCCCATGGGGAACCTTGTCGAACGCCTTACTGAAGTCCATATAGATCACATCTACCGCTCTGCCCTCATCAATCCTCTTTGTTACTTCTTCAAAAAACTCAATCAAGTTTGTGAGACATGATCTCCCTTGCACAAAGCCATGTTGACCATCCTAATCAGTCCTTGCCTTTCCAAATACATGTACATCCTATCTCTCAGGATTTCCTCCAACAACTTGCCCACCACCGACATCAGACTCACTGATCTACAGTTCCCTGGCTTGTCCTTACCACTTTCTTAAACAGTGGCACCACGTTAGCCAACCTCCAGTCTTCCAGCACCTCACCTGTGATTATCGATGATACAAATATCTCATCAAGAAGCCCAGCAATCACTTCTCTAGCTTCCCACAGAGTTCTAGGTTACACCTGATCAAGTCCTGAAGATTTATCCACCTTTATGCGTCTCAAGAGATCCAGCACTTCCTCCTCTGTAATGTGGACATTTTGCAAGGTAATCCCAGGTCCTCAGCCGTTCATCATATGTTAAGCCTACCATTCCAGGGATTATCTGTGTGAATCTCCGCTGGACACCCTGCAGTGCCAGTACGTCCATCCTGAGGTGTGGGGCCCATATTTAGACGCAGTATTCTAAATGGGGCTAGAGCTTTATAAAGTCTCAGAGCACATCATTGCTTTTGTATTCCAACCCTCTTGAGATAAGTGACAACATTACATTTGCTTTCTTAATCACGGACTCAACTCGCAAGTTAACCTTTAAAGAATCCTGGACTAGCACTCCCAGATCCCTTTATACTTCTGCTTTATGAATTTTCTCACCGTTTAGAAAATAGTCCCTGCCTGCACTCTTTTTTCCAAAGTGCAAGACCTCACATTTGCTCACATTGAATTTCATCAGCCATTTCCTGGACCACTCTCCTAAATTGTCTAAATCTTTTTGCAGCCTCCCCACCTCTTCAGTACTACCTGCCTGTCCACCTAATTTCATATCATCAGCAAACTTTGCCAAAATGCCATTGGTCCCTTCATCCAAATCATTAGTATATAAAGTAAACAACTGCAGCCCCAACACTGACCCTGTGGGCCACCACTTGTCACTAGCTGCCATTCCAAAAAAGAACCTTTTATCCTAACTCTCTGCCTTCTGACAGAGGCAATCCTCAATCCATGCCAGTAGCTCACCTCAAACACCATGGGCCCTCACCTTACACAGCAGCCTCCTGTGAGGCACCTTATCAAAGGCCTTTTGGAAGTTTAGATAGAAATCATCCACTGGGTTTCCCTGGTCTAACCTACTTGTTACCTCTTCAAAGAATTCTAACTGGTTTGTCAGGCATGACCTCTCCTTACTAAATCCATGCTGACTTGTTCTAATCCGACTCTGCACTTCCAAGAATTTAGAAATCTCATTCGTAACAATGGATTCTAGAATTTTACCAACAACCACACAGACACAAGGTCTCAATTGGCGAGGGCGGGGGGGTGCATGGTGGTGGTGGTGGTGAAGGAGGAGGAGAGCAAAGGAAGCACAAGTTACTGCTACAGAATTGCCAGGTCCATTCTTTATCTATGTATCTACAGTTAATGTACACTACCAATTCTCAATGATATTTAAATAAAACCTCTCACCTTCTGTTATTTTTCTCTAACCTAGATGACAAAGGCCCCACATAGTATTTATAACCAGCTGCTTGGCCTCAGGATGTACATAAAGTATCTAGATCTGAGGACAACACATCTGAATCACTGCTTTACTACTGTAACAGAATAACACATTGTATACTACATGATATAATACCAGATAATAGTTTGATTGTGATGATTGGTTAACAACTAGTTTCAATTGGATTAATCTGCATTCAACTGGTAGAAGGTGAACTAGATGGATCTTGGTCTACTTTCATTTCACAATTCCTACATTTCAATGAAGAAGTTTAGAGAGAGGACTTTACAGTGTAGATTGGAAACTGAAAGTTCTGTGTGGCAAAATGGGGGCAGGGAGAAATATGCAAAATCTGAGCTCGTGTATCAGGAATGGAGGGCTGACAAAGGTTGCAGAGGGAGAAAGTGAGGACTGCAGATGCTGGAGATCAGAGTCAAAAGGTCAGGTGCTGGAAGAGCTGATCAGGCAGCATTCGAGGAGCAGGGGAGTTGACGTTTCAAGTATAAGTTCTTCATCAGGAATGTGATGAATGAATTCCGGATGAAGAGCTTATGCTTGAAATTTCGACTCTCCTGCTCCTTGAAGATTGCAGAGGCAAGGCGAAGTGGAATTTGTGGAAAAAGAGATGGATATTGAAATTAATAGCATGCACCCATGGGTGTGCAGAACATTGTGCAGAATAGAAGATAAGTTTGAATTGAGCAGACCTGGAAAGAGGAGTTTGAATTGAGATAGGTGGTGATGCAAGCGTGGGTGAAGATTCTGGCAGTGCTGCAGATACTCTGAGGATAGAAACAGACAGACTTGGTATTAGGACAAATGTGACATTTGAAGCTCAGTTCCAATTTGAGTAAGACACTGTGGATGCATAATAATAGCAAGTTAATATTAAGGTAATAATAATATTAAATTAATTGAAGTTATTAACTTAATAACTGTTATTTGCCAGTTTGGATTTTAATTGCAAACCTCAATTAAATTTTCCACACATACTCCTGAGCACAAGGACTTATTATAAAACCCACATTCCACTGTGGTATCAGTGATATACTAAACAATGGCAATATATTTATTATTTAAGTGATTTGTTGCAGTCATGCTTGATACAGTATATTATTCATGCAATTCGTAGCATTTTTTGTCAAACAAGCCGTGTTCACAAACTGAACTGATAGTTATCAAATCTGGAAGGTGCCAAATTTTTTTTTAGATTAGATTACTTACCAAATGTTCCATCAGAACTGTTGAGCTGTTAGCTATCCCATCCTGGGGCTTCAGACTCTCAGTTAAACTGCAAACTTCCCTACTGTTCAAAGCCTGAAAAGTACAGCCTGTGACTCTTGTTCCATCTGTCAGGTAATTGTTTAGCTGCAGAATAATTATAGAACAAAAGGGTGAAATTATTGAACAACAACAACCCTCTATCAACATGCTTTAATTCACTGGAACCATAAACTTCCTAAATTAATATTTAAGGCATATGACTTGTTAATTAATGAGACAGCAAATTGTTACTTATGGAACTCCACACCTTCATAGATCATTCTTTCTACTGTAAGAGAGTATCATCTTGGTGCTTCATCAAAGAGCACTGGATAGCGAGGAGTTGGTCTATAAAGACACAGGTTGTTAAAGCCCAAACTTGATCTCATTTAAATCATTCATTTTGATGTTTCTCCTTCCCTCCTACTCATTTTAATTCTCAACATTTTTCTTCAAACTATGAAGATGTTACAAATGATTAGCCAAAATATCTGAAACCAATCTCCACAACGTGGTTTACACAAATTCGTAAAATTAGAAAGGAAGTGGGAACATTTGGTTTTCAGCTAAAATTCTATTCAATTTTGACTATTTTTGTCCCTCAAGTGGTTGTATGAAGGAAGTTTTTTTTATTCATTCATGGGACATAGGCATCGCTGGCTGAGCCAGCATTTATAGCCTGTCTCTAGTGGCCTTTGAGAAGGTGGGAGTGAGCTGCCTTCTTGAACTGCTGAAGTCTATGTGCTATAGGTAGATTCACAATGCCCCAAGGAAGGGAATTCAAGGACTTTGGCCCAGCGACAGTGAAAGAACGGCGATATGTTCTCCAGTCAGAATGGTGAGCAGCTTGGAGGTGGTGATGTTCCCATGTACCTGCTGTCCTTGTCCTTCTGGATGGAGGTGGCCACGGGTTTGAACAAAGAATCTTCAATGGATCATTTCCTCAGCTCTTATTATAGTGCAGGAGAGGAAGCCTTCTGAAAATAATGTTCTTCCAACCAATGATCCAGTAGGGATATCAGTTAGACCAGTATAGAAAGGACAATAATTGGGAGAGTATTCATTTGGGTGGAACAAAACTCAAATTCTATGTAATTACTGGAGGAAGACCACTGAGCTTAACCTTCACATAAAGCCAAAATGAGTAGTTATTTTGCCTCAGTAAACCCAACATTAGTGGAGTATGAATAGCTAAGATGGCTGTTCCATGAATAAAGATTATCCCTGTCTTTAAACCAAGGTCAACCCTATAGAGACAGGGTTTAAATAATATGTAGATGAGTCTCAGAGGTAGGCTGTAATGTAACTGTGACCACTGCAGTCATGTTTCAGTACCCTGCAAGAAGGTTAAAACTTGTACAATTTAAAACATGTTGCTTTGCAACCTTACCATCATAAAGAGATTATTAATGAACATCGTTTAAAAGTAGCCATGAAGTCTGGCCTGATGCTGTATAAAGAACACAAAGAACCCATACTAGAAAAAGGCAAAATACTCCGGATGCTGGAATTCTAAACAGATATAGTGAACGCTAGAGAAACGCAGCAGGTTTAGCAACATTTAGGAGACAAAAACAGAGTTAACAGCTCGAGTCTGGCATTACTGTTAGAGAGTCATAGAGTCATACAGCCTGGAAACAGACCCTTTGGTCCAACTTGACCATGCCGACCATATTTCCCAAACTAAACTAGTCCCATTTGCCTGCATTTGGCCCTTATCCCTCTAAACTTTTCCTTTTCATGTACCTGTCCAAAAGTCTTTTAAATGTTGCAACTGTACATTCATGTATCACTTCCTCTGCCAGTTTGCTGCATATACAAACCACTCTCTGTTGAAAAAGTTGCCCCTTGGCTCCCTTTTAAATCTTTCTCCTCTCACCTTAAAAATATGCCCTCTAGTTTTGAACTACCCTACTCTGGGGGAAAGACCTTTGCTATTCACTTTATCTATGCCTCTTATGACCATATAAACCTCTATAAGATTCCCCTGTCAACCTCCTATGCTCCAGTGAAAAATGTCCCAGCCTATCCAGCCTCCCCTTATAACTCAAACCCTCCAGTCCCAGTAACACGCTTGTAAATCTTTTCTGCACCCTCTCCAATTTAATAATATCCTTCCTAGCAGAGCAACCATAATTGCATACAGTACTCCAAAGTGGCCTCACCAACATGGTGCCCCAAATCTTATACTCAATGGTGTGAGCAATTATGGCACATATGCCAAAAGCCTTATTTACCCCCTGTCTACCTGTGACACAACTTTCAGGGAACAGTGTACCTGAATGCTTAGGTGTTTCTCTATTCGACACCACTCCCCAGGGCCCTATCATTAACTTGCCCTTGTTTGTTATCAAAATGCAATACCTCGCATTTATCTGAATTAAACTCACCTACCATTCCACAGCCCATTGTTCCAATTGATCAAGATCCCTTTGTAATCTTAGATGATCTTCTTCACTGTCCACTATACCACCAATATGGCTGGCCTCTCATTACTGCTGTGCATGCATTGTGTTACAAAGAATCTCCTTCTAAGCCTCATGAATGTTCCAAGTGTCTAGACTCTGTTTTAGCACTCCAATGATATGCTCAATAATCTGGTGGTAGAATGATTCTCAAAGTGCTCAGTTGTTGGCTGGGGTTTTCTCAGGACTACCATGAGCCATGATATCTGAAGGTATTCACTAGTACCTTGTAGCCAGTCATATGTACAGCCCTGGGGTTCAAAGACATGAGGAACAATCTACCAAAAATTGGTGAAGACTAGTGCTGGAAACGATCTGAGTCTCTCGCGTATTTGTAGAGTTAAACATTACAATATACATGTCGTAGCAAAGCCACACCACCAATTACTTTTTTTAATTTCACTCGTGGGACATTGGCATTGCTGGTTGGGCCAGCATTGATTGCCCATCCCTAGCTGTCTTGAGGTGGTGGTGGTGAGCTGCCTTCTTGAACCACTGCAATCCATGTGCTGTCGGTAGATCTACAATGTCATTAAGGAGTGAATTCCAGGATTTTGACAAGTTACACTGAGAGAACAGCAAGATATTTCCTGGTCAGGATGTCTGCTTAGTTATACTTACTTGTACACTTATACATTTAAAACTCTTTTGCCCATAAAGTTGCTGGAAATGTAAACTGATAACAGTGACATGAAGGCAACAGGACACTCTGGAAACCACTCTGAAAATGTGTGTCCCTTTACCAATGACATTTTTAGGATTGAGAAATAACAGAGAGAGTCAAGGAGGGTAAATTAAAGGACGTGAATTGTTATATTACATAAAGGAAGAAAATAAAGATGTTTGGATTGAGAGAGAAATAAAGAGAGGGAAAGGAGGAAAAAATTGCTTAAAATTTGACATTTTAAAATTTTCCAAAATGATTCACTTCCAGAGGAATGAGAATTCACCTTTATATTTGCTCACTTTCTGAGCAAGAGAGAATGTTTGGTAGTTATTATCACATTACTAAGAGAGTATTTATGCTGTTAGTCAATGGACTTCACAGTAGGTGGCAAGTTCAATGGGCAATTAATGTGCAAATGCAGTAACTTAATGAAATTCACAGGCGATTAGGAGGAAGATGTCGTATTTGTGAAGCCAATAGTAGAACAACAAAATTGGCTGTTAAGCAGTTTCCTGTCTATGATTTGCTGTTCAGTCTGTGCATTCATATCACACATGTTAACATGTTATCATGCTATTACTTTTCCAGCAAACTCTGGACTAAAAATTCATGTTTGGATTCAATCAAATTGCCACAGATTGTTAGTTTGATCCAAATGATGATCCTTCATATGTGAATCCACGTGCTGTGTGTTGGCAGACTGTTTGACCACTTGACACAGGGATGGAAGAGGGTTATGGTAATTATCCAAATCTACAGTTATAGTTCTAGCAGCAAGTGCTGGATGACAACTAAGAGCAGGTGCCATGACTGACCTATGTCCTCCCTAGATCATGGCCACTGAAGTGAATGTAGCACAGTTAGCCTTGTGGTAGCTGAAATTAGCTAACTCAGCCCAGACTGCTGTACATGGACCCTCGATACACAAACACCAAGTGCTGTCATGTGCTAAGCTTCTACCTGTACCCAGTTCCATGAAGGATGAGTCTGGCCATGTTGCCAAAGAATACTCAAAGTAGTTGGACAGTACTGTATCACCTATGTTTCATGGTAAATTGTGTCCAAAGAAAATCTTGGACTGCAAATCCATTAGGCAGTGGTCAGCATATAACATCCTTTAAGCCCTTTGGGGAAAGGAGAAGGTCAATCATGCTGCAGACTGAGCAGACTATTAAAATAAGTTAGCAGAATACATCATCATCAGAACTTCCAAACAAGCACCAAAACATAGCTTGCCTCGTCATGAGATGGGCACTCTCCATCAGATCATCACGCATATCCAAAGTCTGTGTACGAATGCATCTTGTGCTTGAGATGACAGCACTGGTGAAGTGACAGTCACACATCTCCTCCTGAAATATGCCTTTGCAAAGAAGAGAGGCAGTATTTTTTTGTTGGGGTTCATCTCAAGTGGCTTAGCGACACAGGGCGCATCAGAACAACATCAACTGCACCCAGAAGATTATCAACTTTGTCTGCCCAAACCTGCTATTGTCCTTTACCGATGGTTGCAGGCTGACACACACCAAGGTCTGGGACTACACACTAAGGAAGCCCTAAGATTTAGGGCAGCCATTGCAAAGGCACAGTGGGAATAGGGCACTGTCCAAACGTTTTCAGTCATAGTATACCAGAGAACTGGTAACTTATAGAACACCAGAGGCTGTAGACTAGTCAGTGAATGTGTATAGTAAAGTGTCACCTGTACTGCAAATGGTGAGGCACCTAGGAGTGTAGCATAATGCTTAATGGAAAAAAAGTTATATTTTATTGAATACACCTGTATTTAAGCAAATAAAAAGCCCAATGTAAATGGCTCGGTAGTAATGCATACCCTCAAAGAGGAGCAGATATTCAACCATATGCCCTTGAAACCTATCTTGAATTGGAGGCATTTTCCAAATTTTCATCATATTTAATTAAATTTTAAAATTAATTCCTGCCTGGAGCAAAGCTACTTGATGGAAAACATAATCCTTCAAAAGCTTCAAATAAACTAATAGCCCAAAAAGCTGTTAGGTGTCTACTAGAAAACAAGTGCAAAAGAGAACTAGATTAAACTACGATTGAATTACACAGGCTGGATATTCCAGAGCACATCCCTTTGGAAAGAGATCCAACACATTCAGATAATGGTCCTGCAAATTAATTGCATTGTAAGCAGATATTTGCTTAGTGTCTCAAAATTATTCTTTAATAGGATTACTAATCTGATCACATTGTGTAAATGGAATGAGAAGCAGGATGCAATTATTTTAATCCCTATTACACGCTTGCCCAAGCACAAAGAAAAAATTGAATTATCCAGCACCTTTTGACAATGTCTGATGGTAATACATTCTGCTTTCTTATATAAAAACCACAAAATTGAAACAAGGTATATGGATGTCTCTATGAAAGAAGGAGCAAAACTTTGACCTGCTCTTGGGAAATAAAGAAGAGCAAGTGACTGAGGTGTCACTGCAGGGAACACTTTGGGGCAAGTGATCACAATTTTATTCATTTTAAAATAGAGATGGAAAGGATAGACCAGATCTAAAAGTTGAAGTTCTAAATTGAAGGAAGGCAAATTTTGATGCTATTAGGCAAGAACTTTCAAAAGTTACTTACAGGCAAAGGGTTGGCTGGTGGGGAAAGTGAGGACTGCAGGTACTGGAGATCAGAGCTGAAAATGTGTTGCTGGAAAGGCGCAGCAGGTCAGGCAGCATCCAAGGAGCAGGAGAATCGACGTTTCGGGCATGAGCCCTTCTTCAGGAAGGATTGGCTGGTAACTTGGAGGCCTTCAAAAATGAAATAATGAGAGTCCACAGACAGTATGTTCCTATTAGGGTGAAGGGCAAGGCTGCTAAGTGTAGACAATGTTGGATGACTAGATAAATTGAGGTTCTGGTCAAGAAAAAGAAGGAAGCATATGCCAGATATAGACACCAGGGATCAAGTAAATCCCGAGAAGAGTATAAGAGCAGCAGAGGTATACTCAAATCAGGAGGGCAAAAAAGGGGTATGAGATAGCTTTGACAATCAGGGTGAATTAGAATCCAAAGGATTTCTAAGAATATGTTAAGGACAAAAGAATAATTAGAAAGAGAATAGGCCCCCCTCAAAGATAGGAAAAGGTCGGCTTTGTCTGGAATGCAGGAGATGGGGGAGATACTAAATGAGTATTTTGCATCGAAACAGCAAATGCTGGAGATCACAGAGGGTCAGACAGCATCCATGGAAAGAGAACAAACTAATGTTTCGAGTCTAGATGATGTTTCCTGTGAAGAAGAATATGGAAGCTAGAGAACTTGGAGGAATATATAGCGATTTATTCTTGAAAAGAGTCCATATTACGGAGGAGGAGATGCTGAATGTCTTAAAATGCATAAGTATGGATAAAACACCAGAACCTGATCAGGTGTACCCAAGAACTTTATGAGAAGCTAACAAAGTGATTGCTGGGCCCCTTGCTGAGATACTAGTATCATCGATAGCCAGAGGTGAGGCGTCAGAAGATGGGAAGTTGGCTAACGTGGTGCCATTATCTAAGAAAGGTGGTAAGGACAAGCTAGGGAACTATAGAAGGTGAGCCTGACATCGGTAATGGGCAAGTTTTTGGAGAGAATCCTGAGGGACAAGATTTACATTTATTTGGAATGGCAAGGACTGATTCGGGATAGTCAACATGGCTTTTTGCGTGGGAAACCATATCTCACTAACCTGATTGAGTTTTTTGAAGAAGTAACAAAGAGGATTGATGAGGGCAGAGCGGTGGACACGATCTATACAAACATCAGTAAGGCATTCGACGAGGTTCTGCATGCTAGACTGATTAGCAAAGTTAGATCACATGGAATACAGGGAGAACTAGCCATTTGGATACAGAACTGGCTTGAAGGTAGAAGACAGAGGGTAGTAGTGGACAGTTGCCTTTCAGACTGGAGGCCTGTGATCAGCAGTATGCCGCAACGATTTGTGCTGGGTCCACTGCTTTTCGTCATTTATATAAATGATTTGGATGTGAACATAGGACGTATAATTAGCAAGTTTGCATATGACACCACAATTGGTGGTATAATGGACAGACAAGAAAGTTATCTCAGAGTATAACAGGACCTTGATCAGATGTGCCGATGGGCTGCAGAGTGGCAAATGGAGTTTAATTTACATAAATGTGATATGCTGCATTTTAGTAAGGCATATCAGGGCAGGACTTATACAATTAACGGTAAGGTCCTAGGGAGTGTTGCCGAACAAAGAGACCTTGGCGTGCAGGTTCATAGTTCCTTGAAAGTGGAGTCGCAGGTAGATAGGATAGTGAAGGTGTTTGGTACGCTTGCCTTTATTGGTCAGTGCATTGAGTATTGGAGTTGGGAGGTCAAGTTGCTGCTGCACGGGACATTGGTTATGTCACTTTTGGAATACTGCATTCAATACTGGTCTACCCACTGGAGGAAAGATGTTGTGAAACTTGAAAAGGTTCAGAAAAGATTTACAAGGACGTTGCCAGGGTTGGAGGGTTTGAGCTATAGGGAGAGGCTGAATAGGCTGGGCTATTTTCCCTGGAGTGGTGACCTTAGAGAAGTTTATAAAATTATGAGGAGCATGTATAAGGTGAAAAGCCCAGGGTAGGGGAGTTGAAAACTAGACGGCATAGGTTTATGGTGAGAGGGGAAAGATTTAAAAGGGACCTAAGCGGCAACTTTTTCACACTGAGGATAGTCCATCTTTGGGACGATCTGCCAGAGGAAGTGGTGGAGACTGGTACAATTACAACATTTAAAAGGTATCTGGAAGGGTTTATGGGACATGGGCCAAATGCTGGTAAATGGAACTAGATTAATTTAGGATATCTGGCATGGATGAGTTGGGCTGAAGGATCTGTTTCCATGCTGTACATCTCTATGACTCTAAGTGAATGCTCTTAGTCACAAAGGATTGATGGATTGTCCTGGGAGTCTGGGCTGGAATTGCTTTACAGTACTGAAAAAAAAAATTGTGCTTGATATCTTCCTTCTTTACATCACAGAAAAACATTTTCACTCTGAAAGACATTGACAGCTATTTCAGCCAGAAATGTACCCATGTTGGCAAACTGCTTTTTCGGCATCATACAGCATCCTAAGCTTCCAGTTTGGTGTAATGATGTCCCAGCACTCTCTATACTAAGGAGAATCAGGTTAATGCCCTGTGCTTAAAAGGGTCATGGCAAACTCCAACCGACATACAAAATATGCTTGGCTGAAGGTGGTGCTAGGAGGAGCAAGTGTTCATAGAATTTAGTCTACAGACTAACCACAATCCTCCTTCCCACATTCTCTACATCCCTGAGAGATGCCATATCAATACAATTTTCTTTTTATTTTCCTCAGCACAAAACAATGATATTTTCGATTTTGTTGGAGGAACAGACGTGCAGAGTATTTTTTAAATGGTGAGAGGTTGATTAGTATAGATGTGCAAAGTAACATTAGATTAGATTACATTACATTACAGTGTGGAAACAGGCCCTTCGGCCCAACAAGTCCACACCGACCCGCCGAAGCGCAATCCACCCATACCCCTACATTTACCCCTTACCTAACACTACGGGCAATTTAGCATGGCCAATTCACCTGACCTGCACATCTTTGGACTGTGGGAGGAAACCAGAGCACCCGGAGGAAACCCACGCAGACACGTGGAGAACATGCAAACTCCACACAGTCAGTGGCCTGAGGCGGGAATTGAACCTGGGTCTCTGGCGCTGTGAGGCAGCAGTGCTGACCACCGTGCCGCCCACCTGGACACTATCCCAAGGGTTGCCACTGAAATGTTCAATGATGGTCAGGTGAACTGGGGCCGGGTGGTGAGCTTCATCGCCTTCGGGGCAGTGATGGGTGATCACCGAGGTGTCCTTGTCAATAAGTCACTAATATCTAACGTACAGGCATAGCAAGGTATTAGGAAGGCCTATAATATGTTAGTTTTTATCAGATAAGGATTTGAATACAGGAAGAGTGAAGTTTAGCTCAATTGTATAACAGCATAGTTAGATTGCATCTGCATTTTTGGTCTCTTTATCTCAGGAATGATATTATTGCCATACAGAAATTGCAACAAAGGCTCTTTAGGTGCATCCCTAGAATGGTGGGTCTGTCCAATGAAAAAAGATTGTGCCTGTATTCTCTAGAGTTTGGAGTTTTTACTCGGTAGCACATTTCCTGGTTCAGACCACACGCCAGATCCCGTATCTCCCACCAGCTGACTGGTGGGGTAGAATCTGAATATCTACCTACCCTACCCTACCTTCCACCCTACCTCTTGCACTGGATTACACCTCTTCCCACCCTACCTCTTGCACTGGATTACACCTCTTCCCACCCTACCTCTTGCACTGGATTACACCTCTTCCCACCCTACCTCTTGCACTGGATTACACCTCTTCCCACCCTACCTCTTGAACTGGATTACACCTCTTCCCACCCTACCTCTTGCACTGGATTACACCTCTTCCCACCCTACCTCTTGCAAAAATGCCATCCCGTATTCCCAATTCCTCCGCCTCCGCCGTATCTGCTCCCAGGAGGAGCAGTTCCACCATAGAACACACCAGATGGCCTCCTTCTTTAGAGACCACAATTTCCCTTCCCACATGGTTAAAGATGCCCTCCAACGCATCTCGTCCACATCCCACACCTCCGCCCTCAGACCCAACCCCTCCAACCGCAACAAGGACAGAACGCCCCTGGTGCTCACCTTCCACCCTACCAACCTTCGCATAAACCAAATCATCTGCCGACATTTCCACCACCTCCAAACAGACCCCACCACCAGGGATATATTTCCCTCCCCACCCCTCTCCGCCTTCCGCAAAGACCGTTCCCTCCGTGACTACCTGGTCAGGTCCACGCCCCCCTACGACCTACCCTCCCATCCTGGCACTTTCCCCTGCCACCGCAGGAACTGTAAAACCTGTGCCCACACCTCCTCCCTCACCTCCATCCAAGGCCCTAAAGGAGCCTTCCACATCCATCAAAGTTTTACCTGCACATCCACTCATATCATTTATTGTATCCGTTGCTCCCGATGCGGTCTCCTCTACATTGGGGAGACTGGGCGCCTCCTAGCAGAGCGCTTTAGCGAACATCTCCGAGACACCCGCACCAATCAACCAAACCGCCCCGTGGCTCAACATTTCAACTCCCCCTCCCACACTGCCGAGGATATGGAGGTGCTGGGCCTCCTCCACCGCCACTCCCTCACCACCAGACGCATGGAAGAAGAACGCCTCATCTTCCGCCTCGGAACACTTCAACCCCAGGGCATCAATGTGGATTTCAACAGCTTCCTCATTTCCCCTTCCCCCACCTCATCCTAGTTTCTAACCTCCAGCAACACGATCCCCTTGACTTGTCCGGACTTGTCTGACCTGCCCAGCTCCTTTTCCACCTATCCACTCCACCCTCTCCTCCCTGACCTATCACCTTCATCTCCTCCCCCACTGACCTACTGTACTCTATGCTACTCTATCCCCACCCCCACCCTCCTCTAGCTTATCTCTCCACGCTTCAGGCTCTCTGCCTTTATTCCTGATGAAGGACTTTTGCCCGAAACGTCGATTTCGAAGCTTTTCGGATGCTGCCTGAATTGCTGTGCTCTTCCAGCACCACTGATCCAGAATCTGAATATCTACCACAACCTCAAAACTTGATAAGCAAGGCATCTAGTAGTCTGCTCTTCTAATACCTTCAGAATCTTAAATTTGTATTTGTTGTTTGTTACACTGGGCCCAGTGGGGAAAGTATGGAAGTAGTGAAAGGGTCTTACTATTAAAGCAGTACACCCCAGTGAATAATTGCCATTTTAAATGAGAATTGTATTGGGCCAGAGCCTTGTCCACTGCCCGATCTTTAATGGATCTGGTCACCAAGAAGCCAAACCAAAGTAGCTGGTTTTTGAACTCAGAAGGGATCTGGATTGCTATTGTTGTAGGAAAACGCTCAGACCCCCATTCTTGCATTTAACTTGCTAGCAACTGTCCCAACAGTACAAGCCTTCCAGTCACTGAGCAGCACAGGCTGCCCATATTGCTCCCAGTTGCTTGCCAACATGATGTTTCAGACACTGGCTGCTTTTCACTGCAACTATGAATGATCAGAGAACTCTCTGCAAGTTGGTCACCTAGTCACAATCCTTTGTATCGATCACCTTATTCTATGCGTTCTAACAACATGTTTGAAATCAAGAATTTAATGGAAGTTTTTTTTGTTTGTCTGTGGATAGCATTTTAGTGTTTTTGAGTTTTCTTAATAATTTGGCTGTCGGACATCACACTAGCTTGTTGAGGAGTGCAAATATTCTACATTTTCAAGCAACCTATTCTAGCTTTAAGACCAATGTTGGTTTTCAGTTACACTTCAAACTTAAATTGAAATTGTAAT
Organism: Chiloscyllium plagiosum; assembly: GCF_037043375.1. Taxonomy (NCBI): domain Eukaryota; kingdom Metazoa; phylum Chordata; class Chondrichthyes; order Orectolobiformes; family Hemiscylliidae; genus Chiloscyllium; species Chiloscyllium plagiosum. Next base: position 72,279,722 of record NW_028270152.1, on the reverse strand, counting down.
AGAATCACAGTCATGCAGCACAGAAACAGACACTTCGGTCCAACGAGTTTATGCCAATCAAGTTTCCCAAACTATTCCCATTTGCCTTCATTTGGCCTATATCCTTGTAAACCTTTCCTATTTATGTACCTGTCCAAATGTTTTTAAAAGTTGTAACGGTACCTGCATCCAACCCTTCCTCTGGCAGTTTATTCCATATACAAATCACCCTCTGTGGGAAAAAGTTGCCCCTCAGGTCCCTTTTAAATCTTTCACCTCTCACTTTAAACCTACACCCTCTAGTTTTGAACTCCCCTACCCTGGGCATAGGACGTTGGCTATCCAAATATGCGCAAGTTAGGTGAATTAGCCACATTAAATACCCCATACTGTTCAGGGATGTGTAGGTTAGGTGCATTAGTCAGGGATAAAGGTAAAATAAAAGGATGGGGGAATGGGTCTGGGTGGGTTAATCTTCAGAGGGTCATTGTGGACTTGTTGGGCCAGATGCCCTGTTTCAGCCCTGTAGGGATTCTATGATTCATCTTATCTATGCCCCTGGTGATTTTATAAACCTCGATAAGGCCAACACTCAACTTTTATGCTCCGTTGAAAAAAAATCCTAGCTTATCCAGCCGGCACGGTGGCACAGTGGTTAGCACTGCTGCCTCGCAGCACCAGAGACCTGGGTTCAATTCCCACCTCAGGCGACTGACTGTGTGGAGTTTGCACGTTCTCCCCATGTCTGCATGGGTTTCCTCTGGGTGCTCCGGTTTCCTATCATAGATGTGCAGGTCAGGTGAATTGGCTATGCTAAATTGCCCGTAGCGTTAGGTAAGGGGTAAATGTAGGGGTATGGGTGGGTTGCGCTTCGGTGGGTCGGTGTGGACTTGTTGGGCCGAAGGGCCTGTTTCCACACTGTAATCTAATCTAATCTCTCCTTATATCTCAAACCCTTCAGTCCCAGTAATATCCTCGCAAATCTTTTCTGCACCCTCTCCACTTTAATAATATCCTTTCCTATTTATGTACTTGTCCAAATGTTTTTAAAAGTTGTAACGGTACCTGCATCCAACCCTTCCTCTGGCAGTTTATTCCATATACAAATCACCTTCTGTGGGAAAAAGTTGCCCCTCAGTTCTTTTGGAGAACTGTGCACTGTACTCCAAAAGTCACTTCATCAATATCCTGCAATACGCAATGATCTCAGCATTGAAGACGAGCATGCCAAATGCCTTCTCATTTGAAGAAATAATAGAGGACTGGTGAAAGCAGAGCGGACCTATATGGACTTCAGTAAGGTATTCAACACGTACTGCATGGTAGACTGGTTAGCAAGGTTAGATCACATGGAATACGGGGGAACTAGCCATTTGGATACAGAAACCGGCTCAAAGATAGGAGATGGAGAGTGGTGGAGGCAGGTTGCATTTCGGACTGGAGGTCTGTGACCAGCAGTGTGCCACAAGGATCGGTGCTGAGTTCACTGTTTTTTGTCATTTATATAAATGATTTGGATGTGAATATAGGAGGTATGGTTAATAAGTTTGCAGATAACACCAAAATTGGAAGCGTTGTGGAAGCCAAGAAGGTTACCTCAGAGTACAATGAGATTTTGATCAGATGGACAGAGTTGGGAGGTCATATTGAGGCTGTACAGGACATTGGCTAGGCCACCTTTGGAATACTGTGTTCAGTTCTGGTCTCCCTGCCATAGGAAGGATGTTATGAAACTTGAAAGGGTTAAGAAGAGACTTTCAAGGATGTTGCCTGGGTTGGAGCTATAGGGAGAGGCTGAATAGGCTGGGGCTATTTTCCTGCAGATCCAGAGGCTGAGGGACAACCTTACAGAAGTTTATAAAATCATGAAGGGTGTGTATAAGGTGAACAGCCAAAGTCTTTTCCCCAGGGTACAGGAATCGAAAACTCAAGGGCATAGGTCTAGGGTGAGAGGGGAAATATTTAACTGTGACCTAAGCGGCAGCTTTTTCACACAGACAGTGGGGAATGAATGGAATGCACTGCCAGAGGAAGTGGTGGAGACTAGTACAATTATAATATTTAAAAGGATGGGTACGTGAATAGGAAGGGTTTAGAGGAATATGGGCCAAATGGGACTAGATTAATTTAGGATATCTGGTCACTATTTATTGAATTGGACCGAAGGAGCTGTTTTCATGCTGTACATCTCCATGACTCTTAACTACCTGTCAACCTGCGATGTAACTTTCAAAGAAATATGTATCTGAATCCAGAGGTCTCTGTTTCACAACACTTTCCAGTAACTGTGTAAGATTAATTTATTTATAAATTCTAGACACATTTGTCTTGCTCTCATTTTTTCAATTATAGGAGTGAACTTCTCTGCTTTGGCTCTCACTGTGAAAATGCCAATCAATTCCACTATCTTATTAACAGAGTTTAATGAACAGATCCAGCCATCTCAACTGCCATGGCTTGCCTTGATATTTACATGTGACACTGCCAGGTAGATTGATTGAGGCCAGAAACCTTGCAACCTTTAAAAAGTACTTTAATGAGTACCTGAAGTCTCACAACATTAAGACTATAGGCCTAGTGTGGGAAAAATGGGACTAGTCTAAGTAGTAAGCTATTTTTGGCAGTACAGACTCAATGGGCTGAAGGACCTCTTCTACACTATATGATTCTAAGATGTTCAAAGCGTGCTTGTTGTATTTGCATAGAATTTAGCTGGGATACAGGCTATTTTTAAAACTGCATCTGATTTTACACCCCTTAAAATTGGACTTGTGTACAATAGGACCAAATGAGGTGGGGTGTTGCTGCAAATTAGCAGCCCAACCATTAAAACAAACAATAGAAAGGTGAGAGAAGGGAAATGGGCTGCCACCTCACCGTCATTTGTTTCCACGATTGCATAACGTTTTAACCCATTCCTTCATACATGGTGACTCAATTCAAAGGGATACTACGAAGACAAAAATAGAAACAAATACCCTGGTAAACAAAGTCATTTTGGGAAAGACCCCTCTTAACATTCACTTTGCACTTCTTACAAAGGAATGGACAGCCTAACTGGACACAAAAAGCACTCAAGCAAGACAGACTACAATATATGACAGGTGGTCATTTATTTTGTTTATACATAGCTGAAAGGCACTGACTGAATGGCTCAGTACAGCTTCAGTAAACCAATTGAATTCAGATACACAATGATCAGGAATAAAATCTTAGTCAAGCAGACAGATCTAAATCTTACAGGCTTCTAGCACCATCTTAAGTGTGATACAAATAACAGGATACATCTCAGACACCAATATTGAACTTTTAAGAATTACAAACACAAACAAACAAAGCTTTGTGGGCTTATTCAGGAAAAAAGCACATGGTGCTTGATTATTGTTGGAGTTCATTTAATTTGCTGTTTTGTTTTAATTGTAAGACTATCCTTTGTCATCCAAGTATGGCAGGACTGGCCCTTAGAATACAAACATTTTTCATCATCAGTCTGCCAACAGTAATTCTCTTCAGTCCCTAGAGATATTCTCAGAGTTTAAAGAAAGTCTGGAGCTCATTAAAGTTTTCCTTTTGAGTTTGATTTCAATGACACATCATCCTTTGTTTAAAGTAATAGTCTATGTCTATCAAATCCTTTGGTCTCTTAAGTCTAAGACCACAACCCAGCCTCTATTTGCTTCAGTCAGACAAAAGTAACAAGGAGAGCCTGGGTGACAATACTGTACAGGAAGAATCTCATGTCTGCTTGAGTAGTTCTGTTTAATGGCACAAAGTCACAAGGACACTTGTCCATACCCAGGATCACAGTATACTCTGCCAGGGATTCTCTCACCATAAAGTAATTTCTAAATTGATTGTTGAAGCTGAAGATAATTGAATAGACCCCAAGATCTTATTTGTAGCTGGGACAATATATTTGGGAATGAAACTGGTCAGGACATCAGGCAGTATCACATTAATTGTCTGTTATACACTGTTTATATATAGTCTGGTCATTTACTTTAATAAATTAAATATTAAGTGCAGTTGGCAACTCTGAACTTGTCCATTAGTCCCCTGCACATTGAAGCTCACCCTGTTGAGTACAGAACAGCCTGAGGTAGTGATAACTGAGAAAGGGTCTTGATCATATAGATGCTTTCCAAGCCATCATCCTCAATGCAAACAATGTGCAATCAGTAATAAAGAAATCTCTCAATAAATGAAAGATGAGATATTCACGCAATACTGCAGGAACACACAGATACACGCATGTAGGAAGTAATAACATTAAATATTTACAAAATAATTGATTTGGAATCTGCAAGTTGAGAAGAAAACAGCACAATTAAAATTGCATCTACATCAATAAACAAACAAATTATTAACAAGACTGTGGGTTGCCATCCCTTTCATTGTAAATTCTACATAGGAGAGAATTAAGGGAGGTTGGGATAACTTGGGATAAGGAATATCATCAGACATTAAACAAGGTCACAAGCAACTATAGGATTAAGCATGATTGGTTTAAAGCAATCCCTAGTAATGGAAATGTTGATTTGTACACAGCTTCACTTTATTTGTGGCTTACATGTACATAGCTTGCTTCTATTTTGACGAATATTTCCTTGAATCTCAATCAGTAAGCAAAAGGAACATCGACTGTACACTACAACCAAAATGCAGCACTACTCACTGCAGTGCTGACTTGCAAAGGAGGAACACACAGGGACATTTCATTATAGGTTAAACTTAGACCCTAAAAAGTGGCAGATAATGTTAATTGAGCAAGCTGGAAAATCAATGTTGAGATTTGCTTTCCAAGCTTCCAGCATGAATTAGTAAATTCTTTAAACTGGAGTCCAATCTCAAAGTTTAGACCTTATATTGATCTGTGCCCACTTTGACATCAATCACCTGCATTGATGATTGGTCTTTGTGTAATGGCTCAAGTTGTTTTCTTGACCGTTCCACTGAAGTAAACTTTCAGATAGGTTGAAATCCAGGTCATTGCTGAGCACTGACAGATTACACAGAAAGGTTCGTCACGGCTGCATCCTCTTTTTCTTCAGGTAGGCATTAGACATCTGATTCATGAGGACCAATGCCAACAGGACTGGGAAGCAGACTGCGAGGTACCAATTAATACCAGTCACTGTCTCAGTGAACCATGTTGAACACATGCCCAGCAGTAGACTGGTGCAGCCCAGCAGGTAGCCAACCAATCCTGAAGTAGCATGATAGACTTTCATTTTGGATAGGGACCAGTTCTTCATCATTTTGGGGTATAGAAGTGAAATTCCACCGATGCATTGCATACAAATGTAAAGGACGGTTATCAGACCAACCAGACCATGCCAGCTGGTAAAATGTGGTTTGTCATTCAGGTATTTGTTAAAGCTAATAATGGTCAAACCCAGAACAGCACACAATGTGGCCATCCCTTGCAACAACCAGTGGGCTCGAACTTTGATTTTCCTTGAGTAAGACATAATAAGGGAAGTCTCTGGAGAGAACAGCAGAATGGCTTGAGTCATAATGAAGGAAAACTAGGAAAAAACAGAAACACAATTAAATTTATGCTCATTAAAACTCCTGTAAATCATCCTTTTCTGTTTCTTTTGTCCTTGCAATTTGGTTAAATATCTGAAAGAGAAAGTTGAAATTCCTTGGCACAGCTTTCCTTATAGATATGCTCTACTCCATTGTATCAGTCAGGTCATATCAACAATTATTCCCACTATGGCAGACCTATGGCTCTTGGGTTCTATTAGGCTTCAGCTTTTACTGAAATCAACATATTTTCTCCCATCTTATTTCTGAAGTCTTAACATCAAAAAGCTCAAGTCACTGGTAATTTTAGTCCTCTCCCTCAAATAGACAGCTATGTACATGCCAATCAAAGCCCTCTGAAACCTCACTGTAACAAACTACATCAAGAAACATTCTGCATTAGCTTTTCAAAGATGGCTAGCCCTAAAAGTGCATCTTTCAGTAGTTTCTCTCCTACCTCCTCTCATATTCCTATCTCCTGGTATATCTTGTTCACACCTGTTCCCCTAACTTTATTCATGCTATACAGCTGACCGGACAACTTCTCCTGGCTGCAAAAGCAGGGCATTGAAACAAAAATATAAATGCTGAAAATATTTAACTAGAGGTAAAAGTATTACCTCTGCTTTTCTTTCCAAATCCTATGTGAGCTGAGTGTTCCCAACATTTTCTGTTTTAAAATTTGCCTTCCATTGATGATGGGCATTGTTTGCTAGTCCAATGTTTATTGCTCATCCCTCACTACACTTGAGAAGGTGAACTTGAGCCGCTGTCCTTTGGGAGTAGGATGTTTTGGAAGGAGTTCCAGGATTATAACTCAGCCATATAGAAGGAACAATGAATTAGTTTCAAGTTAGGATGGTGACAGATAAACCGGGATCTTGCAGTTAGTGGTAGTTCCATGCATCTGCTGACTTTGTTCTTTCTAGGTGGTAGAGATCCCAGGTTTTAGTGGTGTTGTCAAAGGAGTTGCAGTGCACCTTGTAGATGGTGCCACTCTGAGCCAGTGAAGAAGGGAGTGGATCTTTAAGGTGGTGTTTTGGATGCTGATTAAGAGGGTTGCTTTGTCCTGGAGAATATTGCCCTCATCCAGAAAGGCAGGAACACTCTCACTCACTTCTTACTTGTGCACTAAAGCTCCTAGATAGATTTGGGGAAGTCAGGAGGGAGACACTTGCTGCAGGATTCCAGCCTTTCATGCATCTTCTAGGTACAGTGCTTATGTGGCTAGTCCAGTTAATGTTCCTAGCCAATGGTGACCCTATCTTGGGTGTTGATAATGAAGTGTTTAGCAATAGCAATGCCATTAAAAATAGTTAGAATTTCTTTTATTGGAGAAATTTTGAAACTTCAAGCAAACAATGATTTATACAATAGGAGAAGAGGATGCTGATTGTTTGGCAAGTTGACTGATGAACCAAAACACTGTCAATGAGAAAGCAATGGGACTTTTGAGATGAAGCAGTTAACATTCATTCCTGATGAAGGGCTCTTACCTGAAAGATCAATTCTCCTACTCCTTGGATGCTACCTGACCTGCTGTGCTTTTCCAGCAGCCCACTCTCGACGATACAAGAAACTAAAGATTGGCAGTTTACAGTTTCTGCTTCATCTGAAGGACAACCATGGTCCAACCAATCTGTACCATCTTCTCTTGCTGCGTGAGTTGGTGCTCCCTTTCTAAATTTGATTTCTTGCAAGTCATTACTGATAAGACTTGCAATGTCTTATGACAATGAAAGATTAAACATTGTTTCTCCTCTTATCAATATTTAAGCTCCATATTATCAAGCAACCGTTTTGTAAGATTATCAGCAATTTAGTAAATAGAGCCCTGGCCATTAACATACTTTGCAAACTTGGTGCAGAAATAGAACATATCTAATAAGGCTGTCATGTAGGCAACAGCCATCCTGATCATATTATTGTTCACAATGTATCATTACAAACGCACTGAAAGTGCCTGGTCTTCCTCAAATTATCCTGGAATGGTAAAATATCCCAAACATTTGAATAGGTTAAAAAAGCAATTTCATATTGCTACTATACAAATGGCTACAACAGTAATGTTTTCCATTAACAATTTGCTGATGCTAGTCTAAAAAGATGCTCTGCCTTCCATACAATTGAGCAATGTCCTGTATAAATGTCAGAAACAGCTCAATAACAGGAAAGTAGACACTATGTCTCAGTGATTGGCTGTTGAACCAAACACAATGTTCTCTTAGTAGTTCATAATAAACAATAAACAGATTGTACTTCACAAATTCTTTGCTTGCAAAACCCAAAACAAAACATCCACTGTGAGATGCGGTAACACAGTTGGACAACACTTGCTGAACAATTGCAAGTGTACTAATCGCAACAATCAATTTAAGTTAATCAGTTGAATTTATGAAGTCATTCATTTACTTTAGTTATGAGCAAAATACATTCATATCAAATTCCATCCCCAAGGGCTCTGAGAGTCTATCTACAGGACATGGGACGCAGCACTTCAAGAAGGTAGCTCATGGCCATCTTCTCAAGGTCAACTAGGAAGAGCAATAAATACTGGTTTGCCAGCGACGCCTATACCTCATGAGTGAATAAATAAAACAAAAAATGCAGTGACCCATTCTCTGCACTGGAGTATGCTCAAGCCTATATCGCCAAAATTAAAATTGTTCCTTTTTCCCTTCTTTCTTTGGTCTCCCAATCCAAAACAAACTAGGCAACACTCAGCTCCCTTTCTCCATCCCCCACATCTGGTTGGAAAATCGAGTGGCACCTACTCTCTCATGTACCATACTCGGGATGTTAAAACTGGTGGAGTAGTGGAGTTTATATTCCTCGAGATAAGCTTCAACTCACACCCAGCCTGAAATATGGAACACAAATCACAGTCTTATGCCATTTGACCCATTGTGCCTGTGCTAACTTAAGTCCAAAGCAAGAACTATTCTTTTTTAAAACCTCCACCTGTGTGATAGCAAGAGGTAGAGGTGGTGCAAGATCTCATGATGCAACTGTGCTTTACAACAAAGTTAAAAATCAGGATCTCAACTACCTTTCGGGACAGGGAGAGGATAAAGTGGGAGGGCAGTGGATGTATTGATACTATCACTGAACTAGTAATCCAGAAACCCAGGCTAATGCTCTGGGACCGTAAGTTCGAAACCCATCATGGCAGATGGTGAAATTTAAATTCAATTAAGTCAGGAATGAAAAGCTCATGTAATGGCAACCATGATACCACTGTCATTAAAACCCAGCTTTAATAATGTTCCTCAGGGCAGGAAATCTGTCATCTTGTCAGTGACTCCAGACAAACAGCACTTTGGTTGACTTAACTGTAACCTGAAACAGTCCTAGCAAGTCATTCAGATCAAGGGGATAGGCAATAAAGTCGAGAAGTGTGGCACTGGAAAAGCACAGCAGGTCAGACAGCATCTGAGGTGCAGGAGAATCAATGTTTCGGGCATGAACCCTTCATCAGGAGTAAAGCAGGTGGTGCAGCTGGCTACACCCATATCAAACGAACAAACCTTTTTAAATTGTGAAGAGTGGGAATGATGTTTTTGAGTTGCAAATGTCACTAATACAAAGTCACTGCCTCATGTCCTCTTCTCCAATGAGTTTCGCTCAATTACACCAGAGAGAAGGGGTGACGAAGACACCAAACATTTATGATTGAGTCTGCTATCTATTCCTGAACGAAGAATGATGGTATATTTGGGAGAGGATTGGAACAGGGAAAGGTAGTATAGGTGGAAGCGAAATATTGAAACCCTTTTCTTGGTGAGAAGTATAGCCTCCAAAGGAAAGTGATTAGTCCAAAGAGCAGTCTCTAATGAAGATCTCTACACACAACTTGCAAGTACGTATTACTTACAGCAACAGCCATCAGGAATGGATGCCAAGAAAATAAACCTAGAACAGGAAAAAAAATCAAAGCATCAAATGTTGCTTAAGGTACATTCCAATGAACACCTCCTTTAAAACGCTGGGTCACAAGTAGAATAACAGTAATTTACTGGGCTACTAGACTCATCTTGCAGGTGCTGGCACTTTCTAAAAAGGATAATATGCATGAAGACATTTGAAGTATGTTTCAGAGAGATTGACCCAGTATTGACTGCTTCTACTAATGTGCTGTCGTATGTGGAAACAAGTGGAGTGGACTACGTGGAACAGTACAGTACAGGATCAGGCCCTTTTACCCACTATGTCTGTGCCATTTTAAACTAATCGCATCTGCTGGCACATGGTCCACGTCTCTACATACTCTGCCTGTTTATGTGACCGTTGAAGTACCTCAAACTTTCTATTTGTTTTTACCATCTTCCCTGGCAGCACATTCCAGGCACTTACCACACTGTTTAAAAAAACATTTCTTGCACATCTTGAAAATTTCCCCCTCTTGCGTTAAACACTTGGCCTCTAGTACTTGACATTTCCACTGTGGGGGAAAAAAACTAACCATCCACCCAATCCATGCCTCTCACAGTTTTATATATTTCTATCAGGTCACCCCCTCAGCCTCCAACATTCTTGAGAAAACAATTCAATTTCTCCTCACAGCTAACACATCCTACTCCCCCTTGTTCACGACCCCACCGTGATCCATCAGGCCAAAATCACTCACACTGTCCATGCCCTCATTGCCTCCAATTATCTCCCCTCCACTGCCTCCAATCTCATAGTCCAAAGCCCCGTACTGCCCAAATCTACCTACTCCCCAAGATCCGCAAGTCCAACTACCCCAGCCGACCCATCATCTCAGCTCACTCCTGTCCCACTCAACTTATCTCATCTCCATCCTCTCCCCTTTGGTTCAGGCCCTTCCCACCTATATCCATGACACCAACCATGCCCTCCACCTCTTCAGTAACTTCCTGTTCCCCGGCCCCCTGCGTTCACCTTCACTTTGGACGTGTAGTCCTTATTGACGTCCATACTTGACAAGGATGGCCTCCAGGCCCTCAGCTTCTTCCTCTCGACCGACCTATCCAGTCCCCCTCCACCACTACCCTCTTATACCTTGCCAAACTGGTCCTCACCCTTAATAACTTTTCTTTTAATTCCTCCCATTTCCTCCAAATCCAGGGGATGGTCACGGGCACTTGGATGGGCACCAGCTACATCAACAGTCCCTCTTCAATACCTACACAGGCACTGTGCACACACTCTTCCCCCATTACATCAACGACTGCATCAGTGCAGCATCCTGCACCCAGTCTGAATTGGAACAATTCACTGACTTCGCTCACAACTTCCATCTCGCCCTCAAATTCACTTGGTCCATGTCAGACACCTCCCTCCCATTTCTTGACCTCTCCATTTCCATCTCCAAAGACATTCTCCAGTGGACATTTACTACAAACCCACAGACTTTCACAACTACCTGGATTTCACCTACTCCAACCCAGTATCCTGCAAGAACTCCATCCTATTCTCCCAATTTCTCTGTCTCTGCTCAGACAAGACGACAGTCCATGCCAAGCATCCCAGATGTCCATGTAATTCGAACAACAGGCTTTTCCCCGCTGTCATCCAGACAGTCCTCCACTGCACCACCGCCATTCCCTGTTCCACTGCTCTAAATCAGTTCCCCTCCAAATATAATGAAGACAGAGTTTCCCTTGCCCTCATCTACCACACCACCAGTCTCCAAATCCAACGCATCATCTTTAAACATTTCCGCCAACTGTAACTATACCCCACCACCAAGAGCAGCTTTGCTTTCCCCACCCCTTTCTGCATTCCGCAAGGACCATTCCCTTCGACAGTGCTTGGTTTGTGCCACTCTCCCCACTAATCACCCTGAACCCCCAGGTACCTTTCCCTGCAACCGCAAAAGATGCAAAACTTGCTGGTACACCAACCCTCCCTCACCTCCATCCAGGGCCCCAAACAGTTCTTCCAGGTGAAACAGAGGTTCACCTGCCTCTCTTCCAACCTAGTTTACTGCATCAGGTGCTACCGACGTGGTCTTCTCTACATCGGGGAGACCAAACGTAAACCTAGGGAACTGCTCACCGAACATCTCAGCCAGGCCTGCAGGGGCCGACTGGATCTCCCAGTCACCGCCCGTTTTAATTCCCCTTCCCAATTCCTTTCTGGCATGATCATCCTTAACCACCTCTATTGCCACAACAAACCAAACTGCATCTTCCACCTGGGCAGCCCAGAGTACTCAACATTGAGTTCTCGAATTTCAAATAATCTCCCTGCCCTTCCCCCGACTGCCTTCCAGTCCCTCCCACTCCTCCCAGCCACCTACTTGATTCATTCCTCCCACTGACGAACCAGCTTGTACCCTCTATCAGTCTTCACCTATCCCCACTTTGCCACCCCCTTTATCTGCAGCTTCCCTTACACCCACCCCCAGTCCTGAAGAAGGGTTACACCCAAAACATTGACTTCTCTACCTCCTGATGCTGCCTGGCTTGCTGTGTTCTTCCAGCCTCCTGCTTGTCTACCTTATACTCCAGTCCAGTTTACATTCTAGTAAACCTCATTTGCACCCTCTACATCCTTCCTATAGTATGGTGACTAGAGTGGCACACAATGCTCCAAATGTGGCCTAACTAAAGTCTTACAGTGTAACATGACTTGCCAACGTTTATACTCAACGCCATAACCAATGAAGGGATGCAACATGAGGAAGAGGGTCCAGGTGTGTATGAGAGACCCCACCACGGGGATCAAAATGTGGATGTGTACAAACTTTTTTCACCACCGTACCCACCTGCGTTGTCATGAATATCATCTATGCTCTTGCGCCCAAGATCATTGTAAACTTTCCTCTTGTATTTGACTTTCCAAAATGCATCAGCTCACACTTGTTCAAATTAAACTCTATGGAGAAGGAGAAGATTAGGCAAAATGGGAGGATATTTAATTGGGGAAGAGGAAACTATGATGCGATTAGACATGAGTTAGGAAGCATGGATTGGGAGCAATTGTTCCATGGTAAAGGCACGTTAGACATGTGGAGACTGCTTAAGGAAGAGTTGGTGCAAGTGATGAATAAATATGTCCCTCTGAGACAGGCAAGTAGTGGTAAGATAAAGGAACCTTGGATGACAAGAGCAGTGGAGCTTCTCGTCAAAAGGAAAAAGGTAGCTTACGTAAGGTGGAGGAAGCTAGGGTCAAGCTCAGCTCTACAGGATTACAGGCAGGCAAGGAAGGAGCTTAAAAATGGTCTGAGGAGAGCCAGGAGGGGGCACGAGAAAGGCTTGGCAGAACGGATTAGGGAGAACACAAAAGCATTTTACACTTATGTGAGGAATAAGAGAATGGTCAAAGAAAGAGTAGGCCCAATAGCATAGGGAATTTGTGTGTGGAGTCTGAGGAGGTAGGGGAAGCCCTAAATGAGTTTTTTGCTTCTGTCTTTACGAAAGAAACGAACTTTGTAGTGAATGAAACCTTTGAAGAGCAGATGTGCATGCTGAAATGGATAGAGATAGAGGAAGCTGATGTGCTGAAAATTTTGTCAAACATTAAGATTGACAAGTCGCCAGGCCCGGACCAGATTTGTCCTTGGCTGCTTTGGGAAACGAGAAATGCAATTGCTTCGCCACTTGCGAAGATCTTTTCATCCTCGCTCTCCACTGGAGTCATACCCGAGGACTGGAGAGAGGCAAATGTAATTCCTCTCTTCAAGAAAGGAAATTGGGAAATCCCCGGCAATTACAGACCAGTAAGTCTCACGTCTGTCGTCTGCAAGGTGTTAGAAAGGATTCTGAGGGATAGGATTTATGACCATCTGGAAGAGCATGGCTTGGTTAAATGCAGTCAACATGGCTTTGTGTGGGGCAGGTCATACCTCACAAACCTTATCAAGTTCTTTGAGGATGTGACTAGAAAAGTTGATGAGGGTCGAGCTGTGGATGTGGTGTATATGGACTTTAGCAAGGCATTTGACAAGGTTCCCCATGGTCCGGCTCATTCAAAAGGTCAGGAGGAATGGAATTCAGGGGAACATTGCTGTCTGGATACAGAATTGGCTGGCCAACAGAAGACAGCGAGTGGTAGTAGAAGGAAAATATTCTGCCTGGAAGTCTGTGGTGAGTGGTGTTCCACAGGGCTCTGTCCTTGGGCCTCTATTGTTTGTAATTTTTATTAATGACTTGGATGAGAGGATTGAAAGATGGGTCAGCAAGTTTGCAGATGACACAAAAGTTGGAGGTGTCGTTGACAGTATAGAGGGCTGTTGTAGGCTGCAGCGGGACATTGACAGGATGGGCTGAGAGGTGGCAGATGGAGCTCAATCTGGATAAATGCGAGGTGATGCATTTTGGAAGGTTGAATTTGAAAGCTGAGTATAGGATTAAGGATAGGATTCTTGGTAGTGTGGAGGAACAGAGGGATCTTGGGGTGCAGGTACATAGATCCCTTAAAATGGCCACCCAAGTGGACAGGGTTGTTAAGAAAGCATATGGTGTTTTGGCTTTCATGAACAGGGGTATTGGGTTTAAGAGTCGTGAGATCTTGTTGCAGCTCTATAAAACTTTGGTTAGACCGCACTTGGAATACTGCGTCCAGTTCTGGTCGCCCTATTATAGAAAGATGTGGATGCTTTGGAGCGGGTTCAGAGGAGGTTTACCGGGATGCTGCCTGGACTGGAGGGCTTACCTTATAAGGAAAGGTTGACTGAGCTCGGACTTTTTTCATTGGAGAAAAGGAGGAGGAGAGGGGACCTAATTGAGGTATACAAGGTAATGAGAGGCATAGATAGAGTCGAAAGCCAGAGACTATTTCCCAGGGCAGAAATGACTAACACGAGGAGTCATAGTTTTAAGCTGGTTGGAGGAAAGTATAGAGGGGATGTCAGAGGCGGGTTCTTTACACAGAGAGTTGAGAGAGCATGGAATGCGTTGCCAGCAGCAGTTGTGGAGGCAGGGTCATTGGGGACATTTAAGAGACTCCTCAACATACATATGGTCACAGAAATTTGAGAGTGCATACATGAGGATCAGTGGTCGGCACAACATCGTGGGCTGAAGGGCCTGTTCTGTGCTGTACTGTTCTATGTTCTATGTAAACTCCATTTGCCAGTTCTCCATCCAACCTTCCAACTGGTCTACATTCTACTGTATCCTTTGATAACATTCCTCACTATCCAAAGTGCTGAGGATTGTTTTCCTCATGCAAACGTACTTTAAACTGCCCAGTTATAGGCCTTTGTGATTTGTTGATTGTGAACAAGTATATGGATTACTTGCAGTCCTGTCAGTAAATAAATCCCAGTAATCAGATTGACGTTGCATTGGTCAAACATGTCCAAGCTTTTGCCTTCATGTGCTATTTGGGTGAATGTACCGTGGAGTAGGTTTAGGATGAGAGGGGAAGATATAAAAGAGACCTAAGGGGCAACTTTTTCACACAGAGGACAGTACATGTATGATGGAATGAGCTGCCAGAGGAAATGGCGGAGGCTGGTACAATTACAAGATTTAAAAGGCATTTGGATGGGTATATGAATAGGAAGGGTTTGGTGGGATATGGGCCCGGTACTGACAGGTGGGACTTGACTGAGTTGGGATATCTGGTCGGCATGTATGAGTTGGACCGAAGGGTCTATTTCCATGCTGTACATCTCTATGACTCTGAGTATTGTCATGATTTAAGAATAAATCTGAATCTTCATTGATGTGAGAATGGTCAGTGCTCACAGCCCTGGACCTGGTCATCTACCAATAATGCAGGAATTGTGAGAATAGCCCTTTTCAAACTTGTAGGGCGATAAAACCTCAGCAGAACAATTTATACAGGATTTTCAGGACTGATGTCGGAGCTCAAGAACTTAGAACGCAGAACAGTACAGCACAGCAACAAGGCTGTGTGCCAACCATTGTGCCATTCTAAGTTAATTAAATTTGCTTTGTTGATCATTGTAGCAAAAATGCCATGTTCGAATTGCAAGGACGTAAGGGTCTTCAAAGGATCATTGTTGACACTACTGCCACAACACTGAACATATCTATAAATTGAAGGTGGAATTGAAAGTTATGTTCTTAGCTCCATGGTATAAACCAAACTAAGGTCGGAGCCATTTAAGGGATTAACCCAGCCTAACTAGGTATCACTTAAATGTCTCAGACAGCGTCATGGGAGGGCTTCCATTTTAGTAAGGCTGCAAAGTGCACGGGTTAATCCAGCCTAACTAGGTAGCCATGCACTATGCAGCCCCACTAAAACAGAAGCCTTCCCTTGATACGATCATACACAGTTCCTTCCACACTGTGTTCCAGAAGCCCAGAACCCGGTCCCCACACAGGTGGCACACCGGCCCAGAGCCCGGTCCCCACGCGGGTGGCACACCAGCCCAGAGCCCGGTCCCCGCGCGGGTGGCACACCAGCCCGAGGATAGGCATAAACAGTTGCACCCTCTTCCTCACAGTAGAGGGAAAGGGTGTAAACACACCTAGAGCTTCTCTCTTGGGGGCCACAGACACAAACGCATTCTTTCTCCTTTGGGTGGGGGAAAGAGAAAAAAGGAGCCCCTTCCTCAGGGGTGGGCACACAGACCTGGAGCATTTTCCTGGTGGGGGAGAGGGTGGCAGCAGGGTCACACAACTGTAGTCCCTTCCCCATGGCTGGGGGATGGACACACAAACTTGCAACCCATTCCCCGTGGGGGATGGCGCACACACACGTGGAGTCTCTACCCCGTGGAGGGGTGGGCACACACCAACCTGGAGCTCCTTCCACTTGAGGGGGTGGGGCAGAGGAGCACTCAGTTGTGGAGATGTACAGCATGAAAACAGACCCTTCACACCAATTTCTCCATGCCAACCAGATATCCCAAACCAATCTAGTCAACACCTGCCAGCACCTGGCCCACATCCCTCCAAACCGTTCTTATTCATATACCCATCCAGATGCCTTTTAAATGTTGCAATTGTACTAGGCTCCACCACTTCCTCTGGCAGCTTATTCAATACACATATCACCCATGAAAAAGTTTTTACTTAGGTCTCTTTTATATCTTTCCACTCTCACCCTAAACCTAAGCCCTCTAGTTCTGGACTCCCCCACCCCAGGGAAAAGACTTTGTCTATTTATCCCATCATGATTTATAAACCTCTAAAGTCACCCCGCAGCTCCGACATTCCAGGGAAAACAGCCCCAACCTGTTCA
Organism: Chiloscyllium plagiosum; assembly: GCF_037043375.1. Lineage (NCBI taxonomy): Eukaryota > Metazoa > Chordata > Chondrichthyes > Orectolobiformes > Hemiscylliidae > Chiloscyllium > Chiloscyllium plagiosum. The sequence goes on along the minus strand of NW_028270152.1, from coordinate 72,263,081 downwards.
GCCTTTCCCTATAGCTCAAATCCTCCAACCTTGACAACATTCTTAGAAATCTTTTCTGAACCTTCCAAGCGTCACAACATCTTTCCAAAAGGAAGGAGACCAGATTTGCACGCAATATTCCAACAGTGGCCTAAACTAAGTCCTGTACAGCCGCAACATGAGCTCCCAACTCCTGTACTCAATACTCTGAACAATAAACGAAAGCTTACCAAACACCTTCTTCACTATCCCATCTACCTGCGACTCCACTTTCAAGGAGCTATGAACCTGCACTCTCTTTGTTCAGCAACACTCCCTCGTACCTTACTATTAAGTGTATAAGTCCTGCTAAGATTTGAATTCAAGAATTCAAGAGTCGTGAAGTGATGTTGCAGCTGTACAGGACCTTGGTTAGGCCACATTTGGAGTACTGTGTGCAGTTCTGGTCGCCTCACTTTAGGAAAGATGTGGAAGCTTTGGAGAGGGTGCAGAGAAGATTTACCAGGATGTTGCCTGGAATGGAGAATAGGTCGCACGAGGATAGGTTGAGAGTGCTAGGCCTTTTCTCATTGGAACGGTAAAGGATGAGGGGTGACTTGATAGAGGTTTATAAGATGATCAGAGGAATAGATAGAGTAGACAGTCAGAAACCTTTCTCCCGGGTACAACAGAGTGTTACAAGGGGACATAAATTTAAGGTGAAGGGTGGAAGATATAGGGGGGATATCAGGGGTAGGTTCTTCACCCAGAGAGTGGTGGGGGCATGGAATGCGCTGCCTGTGGGAGTGGCAGAGTCAAAATCATTGGTGACCTTTAAGCAGTAATTGGTTAGGTACATGGATGGGTGCTTAAGCTACGATAAATGTTCGGCACAACATCGTGGGCCGTAGGGCCTGTTCTGTGCTGTATTGTTCTATGTTCAATGTCTATGTTCCCAAAATGCAGCACCTCGCATTTATCTGAATTAAACTCCATCTGCCACTTCTCAGCTCATTGGCCATCTGGTCAATATACTGTTGTAATCTGAGGTAACCTTCTTCGCTGTCCACTACACCTCAAATTTTGGTGTCATCTGCAAACTTACTAACTATACCACTTATGCTCACATCCAAATCATTTATATAAATGACGAAACGTAGTGGACCCAGCACCGATCCTTGTGGCACTCCACTGGTCACAGGCCTACAGTCTGAAAAATAATCTCCCACCCCCACCCTGTGTCTTCTATCTTTGAGCCAGTTCTGTATCCAAATGGCTAGTTCTCCCTGTATTCCATGAGATCTAACCTTGCTAGCCAGTCTCCCATGGGGAACCTTGTTGAACGCCTTACTGAAGTCCATATAGATCACATCTACCACTCTGCCCTCATCAATCCTCTTTGTTACTTCTTCAAAAAACTCAATCAAGTTTGTGAAACATGATTTCCCACGCACAAAGCCATGTTGACTATCCCTAATCAGACCTTGCCTTTCCAACTACATGTAAATCTTGTCCCTCAGGATTCCCTCCAACAACTTGCCCACCACCGACATCAGGCTCACTGGTCTATAGTTCCCTGGCTTGTTCTTACCACCCTCCTTAAACAGTGATACCACGTTATCCAACCTCCAGTCTTCCAGCACCTCACCTGTGACTATTGATGATGCAAATATCTCAGCAAGAGGCCCAGCAATGACTTCTCTAGCCTCCCAGAGTTCTCGGATACACCTGATCAGGTCCTGGGGATTTATCCACCTTTATGCGTTTCAAGACATCCAACACTTCCTCCTCTGTAACATGGACATTTTTCAAGATGTCACCATTTAATTCCCTACAGTCTATACCTTCCATATCCTTTTCCACAGTAAATACTGATGCAGAATACTCGTTTAGTATCTCCCCCATCTCCTGCGGCTTCACACAAAGGCCGTCTTGCTGATCTTTGAGGGGCCCTATTCTCTCCCTCGTTACCCTTTTATCCTTAATGTATTTGTAAAAGCTCTTTGGATTGTCCTTAATTCTATTTGCCTAAGCCATCTTATGCCCCTTTTTTGCCCTCCTGATTTCCCTCTAAAGTATACTCCTACTGCATTTATACTCTTCTAAGAATTCACTTGATCTATCCTGTCTATACCTGACCTATGCTTCCTTCTTTTTCTTAACCAAACCCTCAATTTCTTTAGCCACCCAGCATTCCCTATACCTACCAGCCTTTCCTCTCACCCTAACAGGAATATACTTTCACTGGACTCTCGTTATCTCATTTCTGAAGGCTTCCCATTTTCCAGCCGTCCCTTTACCTGCAAACATTTGCCCCCAATCAGCTTTTGAAAGTTCTTGCCTAATACCGTTAAAATCTGCCTTTCTCAAATTTAGAACTCGATCTGGTCTATTTTAGAATTTTAGTTCTGGTCTATCCTTTTCCATCACCATTTTAAAACTAATAGAATTATGATCGCTGGCCCCAAAGTGCTCCCCCACTGACACCTCAGTCACCTGCCCTGCCTTATTTCCCATGAGTAGGTCAAGGTTTGCACCTGTACATCCACATACTGAATCAGAAAATTTTCTTGTACACAGTTAACAAATTCCTCTCCATCTAAACCCTTAACACTATTACAGTCCCAATCTACGTTTAAAAAGTTAACATCCCCTACCATAACCACCCTATTATTCTTACAGATAGCTGAGATCTCCTTACAAGTTTGTTCCTCAATTTCCCTCTGACTATTATGGGGTCTATAATACAATCCCAATAAGGTGATCACCCCTTTCTTATTTCTCAGTTCCACCCAAATAACTTCCCAGGATGTATTTCCAGGAATATCCTCCCTCAGTACAGCGGTAATACTATCCCTTATCAAAAACGCCACACCCCCTCCTGTCTTGCCTCCCTTTCTGTCCTTCCTGTAACATTTGTATCCTGGAACATTAAGCTGCCAGTCTTGTCCATCCCTGAGCCACGTTTCTGTAACTGCTATGATATCCCAGTCCCATGTTGCTAACCATGCTTGAGTTCATCTGCCTTCACTGTTAGGCCCCTGCATTGAAATAAATGCAGTTTAATTTATCCGTCCTACCTTGCTCTCTGCTTTACCCCTGCCTGCCCTGACTGTTTGACTTGCTTCTGTTCTTGACTGTACCAGTCTCAGATTGATCTCTTTCCTCACTATCTCCCTGGGTCCCACCCTCCCATCTTACTAGTTTAAATCCTCCCGAGCAGCTCGAGCAAATCTCCCTGCTCGTATATCAGTCCATTTCCAATTTAGGTGCAATCCATCCTTCTTGTACAGGTCACTTTTACCCCAAAAGAGATTCCAACGATTCAGAAATGTGAATCCTTCCCCCATACACCAGCTCCTCAGCCATGCATTCATCTGCTCTATCCTCCTATTCCTGCCCTCACTAGCTGGTAGCAACGGGAGTAATCCAGATATTACTACTCTCGAGGATCTCCTTTTTAATTTCCTGCCTAACGCTCTGTAATCTCCCTTCAGAATCTCAACCTTTTCCCTTCCTATGTCATTGGTTCCAATGTGTACAATGACCTTCTGCTGGTCCCTCTCCCCCTTAGAACATTCTGCACCCTTGCTGAGACATCATTGATCCTGGCACCAGGGAAGTAACACACCATTCTGATTTTTCGCTGCTGGCCACAGACACATCTGTCTGTATCTTGGACTGAAGAATAACTGGGGTGCTGGGGAGAACAGACACAACAGCATGGAGCCCCCTTCCCCAGGCAGGGAGGGGTAGCATGCACAGACCTGGAGCCCCTTCTCAGGGTGGAGGATCCCACACACAGACTTGGGGCACTTTGCCCTTGCGGGATGTGCACACATGACCTGGCGCCCCATTCCTCATGGAGGGGGGGGGACACAAACCTGCCCCCCCCCGTTCCTCATTCGGGGAGGGGACACAGACCTGGGGGCCCCCCTTCCTCATGGGGGGAGGGGACACAGACCTGGGACCCCCGTCATTCCTCATGAGGGGAGGGACACAGACCTGGGGCCCCCTTGTTCCTCATGGGGGGAGGGGACACAGACCTGCGCCCCCCCCCCCCCCATTCCTCATGGGAGGAGGCGGCACGGTGGCACAGTGGTTAGCACTGCTGCCTCACAGTGCCAGAGACCTGGGTTCAATTCCCGCCTCAGGCGACTGACTGTGTGGAGTTTGCACATTCTCCCCGTGTCTGCGTGGGTTTCCTCCGGGTGCTCCAGTTTCCTCCCACAGTCCAAAGATGTGCAGGTCAGGTGAATTGGCCATGCTAAATTGTCTGTAGTGTTAGGTAAGGGGTAAATGTAGGGGTATGGGTGGTTTGCGCTTCGGTGGGTCGGTGTAAACTTGTTGGGCCGAAGGGCCTGTTTCCACACTATAAAGTAATCTAATCTAATCTAATCTAAACCTGCCCCCCCCCCATTCCTCATGGGGGGAGGGGACACAGACCTGGGCCCCCCCCCCGTTCCTCATGGGGGGAGGGGACACAGACCTGGGGCCCCCCCTGTTCCTCATGGGGGGAGGGGACACAGACCTGGGCCCCCCCCCATGTTCCTCATGGGGGGAGGGGACACAGACCTGGGGCCCCCCATGTTCCTCATGGGGGGAGGGGACACAGACCTGGGGCCCCCCATGTTCCTCATGGGGGGAGGGGGACACAGACCCGGGGCCCCCTTCCTCAAGTTGGGACACACACACAGACCTGCAACCCCACCCCCTCTCTTCCTCATGGTGTGAGAAGGGGGGGGGACACAGACCTGGTTAACGGTTGCGCTCAGCTCCGCTCCTCCATTTGTCGAATACTCACTGCTGCCCGGCTTCGAGACCAGCGCGATGACTACAGGAAAACCCAAGCTGAGAAGATGGGCCGCTGTGCCCGCCACTCTCCGCAGGGTCCGGTACAACCACTCATCGCTGCTGGGTTCTGCCATCAACCCCGTCCCCAACTGCTGAAGCTGCCCTATACGTACAGAGGGGAGCCTGGAGAAACTGCGGGAAGGGGTGAGCGTGATGACGACACGGCCGTGGCGCGACTACGTGTGAGATCTTTGTGACGTTTGTGCGGCCGGCGTGATGAGGTCTTTGCGGTGTGGTAACGTGCTGATGCCGGGGCGGCTGGCGTGATGAGGTCACGACGCAGTGGGCAGGCTGGAGAGATCGGGGGTCCGCCCCGGGTGGTGGGATAACGGTCGAGGAGGAGTTCCGTGTGGTCGGTCATGGGTAGCCGAATCGAGTGCGTGTTTTTCAGCGAGTTTCACCCGACCCTCGGGCCGAAAATCACCTTCCAGGTACCGAGGATTGGCAACAGGCGGGCAACGACTACTCGTGGGGTGGCCTCCTGATGTGACTTGGGGACCTGCCCTGTCTCACTGACGGTAGTGCCACAGCATCCGTGATAGTGACTACTGTGTGTCCCCAACTGCAGGGAAAGCAGCAGCCACGTTGTCCACAACTTGCACTGTTGCTGCAAAGAGTATGTTTAAGGTCTATCTTGTAGCAGCTGTGGATTGTTCTAGTTAGAGTTTAAAAATAACCGCAGAGCCTGGAATCCAAGGTAGACAAGCAGGAGGCTGGAAAAACACAACATACCAGGCAGCACCAGGAGGTGGAGAAGTCAATGTTTCGGGTGTAACCCTTCTACAGGCTTACGTTGACTTCTCCACCTCCTGATCCTGCCTGGCTCGCTGTGTTCTTTCTAAGACTTTCTGCGTGGCACCAGTGCCTAGATTGAGCCAGAAATTCTTTATTGCTATCCAGAGGACTCAGCTGTTCTTTTTATGTGGATTGTTCTGATTTTTTTTTCCGAGTTTGGAATTAGAATTTTTGAATAATGTAGTAGAGGCGATTCACCTCGCTTTTTCTCAAGTAAGCCTGCATGTTTTTTTTCCATTGCAACTCATGATTCAGTCTCTCTGTGATTGACTCTGGCTCCTCTGCAACTGACTCTGGCTCCTCTGCAATCTCAGGCTGTCCATTCCAGAATAAAACAAAGAATGGTGGATATTGGAGACCTGAAAGAAGTAACAAAAACAGAAGTTGTTGGAGAAACTCAGCAGGACTTACAGCACATGTGAAGAGAATACACACTTAGTCATAGAGATGTACTGCATGGAAACATACCCTTCGGTCCAACCCGTCCACTCCGACCAGATATTCCAACCCAATCTAGTCCCACCTGCCAGCACTTGGCTCTTCAGTTAACTGTATCATTTGCTGTAGAATTAGACTTGCCAAAATGCATCACCTCACATTTGCCTGGATTGAACTCCATCTGCCACTTCTTCGCCAATCTGCTACTCCACCAATCTTCATATCATCTGCAAACTTGGTGATCATACCAACAGTGCCCTCTTCCAGATCATTTATGTATATCACAATCAACAGTGTCACTGTTCCCAAATAAATCCCCTACCAAAACTTCTACCACCTGGCCTGGCTCATTCCCCAACACCAGGTCGAATATGGTCCCTTCCCTCGTCGGACTATTGACATACTGCTCTAGAAAACTCTCCTGGATGCATCTTGCAAATTCTACCCCTTCCAGACCCTAACGCTAAGTTATCCCAGTCAATGTTGGGAAAATTAAAATCTCCCATCACTACTACCCTCTTGCCTCTTCATCTTTCCATGATCTGTTTTCCTATTTGTTCTTCTACCTCATGTTCCAACTGTGTAATACATCGCAACAATTTAACTGCACCCTTCTTATTTCTCAGCTCCACCCATAATGCCTCACTACTCAAGCCCTCCATGGTGTTTTCCTTTAGCACAGCCATGATATCACCCCTGACCAGCAATGCAACTCCACCCCACCCCCCTTTTTACTTACCTCCCTTCCTGCCTGAAGCAAGTATATCCTGGAACATTTAGTTGCCAATCATGCCCTTCCTTCAACCAAGTCTCTGTGATTGCAATAACATCATGCCCCCAGGCACCAATCCAAGCCCTAAGTTCATCTGCCTTACCCACTATATTCTTGCATTAAAATAGATGCACTTCAGGCCACGAGTTCTTTTGCGTACATCTGCTCTATGCCTACTCTTTCCCTTACTAATGCTATCTTCATGATTCTTACAGTCTTCAGTTTCCACCTCGCTGTCTACTTGTCTTCTCTTCTAGTTCCCAGCCCCATGCGACACTTAAGCACCTGGGAGGCAAATTACCATCTGAGTCCCGTTTTCAACCACAGAACCGCCTATCTACTCCCCTTATAATAGAATCCCCTACGACTATGGTCCTATGAGTCTTTTTCCTGCCCTTCTGAACAACAGTGCCTGCCACCGTGCCATGATCTTGGCAACTGCTGCCCTCCCTTGGTGAGCCATCTCCCCATAGTATCCAAAACGGTATACCTGTTTTGGAGGAAGATGAACGCAGGGGAGACCTGCACTGCCTTCCTACTCTTTTTCTGCCTTTTGGTCACCCATTCACTGTCTCCCTCAGCAATTCTAACCTACGGTGTGACCAGTTCACTAAACGTGCTATCCACAACCTCCTCAGCATCTCGGATGCTCAACAGTGAGTCCATCCGCAGCTCCAGAGCCGTCATGTGGTCAAACAAGAGCTGCAGCTGAACACACATCTTGCAAGTGTAAGAGTCAGGATCGTCAGCCACATTCCTGAACTCTCACATCAAGCAAGAAGCAAATGCCACGGGTCTGAGGACCCCTGCCATTGTAAGCTTCGTTTTGTATCAACTAACTAAAACCAAACAATGCACTTAAATATATGAAAAAGAAAAAATAAAACCTTACCCTTCAAAGTCATCTTCTTCTGGTTAGAGGGGGTTAGGGGTGTAGTATCTCTGGTTTAGCCGCTGCCCAAATATATACCAAGTCCTTACCTTCCTGGCACCCTCCTGGTCTCCACGTCATTTCCGCTGTGTCTCCAACTGCTCCCGGACAGGAAATGTTTTGGATACCTCTATCAAATCTCTTCTTGATTATTTTTCTCCAGGGAAAGCAGTTCTGACATTTTCAATCTATTAACATCACTTAAGTTTGTCATCCCAAGAACTATTCTTGTCAATCTTTTCTACCCCTTTCAGTGACTGATTGTCAGCACTCTTGACTTGTTTAAGGATTGTTTAATTAGTTCAACTCTGACATTTAATGATTTTTGTACAAATATGCCAAGGTCCCTCATCTCCTGTACTGCCTATAAAATTGTGTGCTTTACGTTCTGTGTTCTTTAATAAAATTAATAATTCATACTTCTCTGCATTAATTATCTGCAAGTTGCCTACATGTTCCACCAAATGGTCAATTACTTTTGAAGTTGTACACAATCCTCCTACACAGTTCATTTTCCAGTTCCAAGTTTTATCTCATGCATTAATTTTGAAATTGTGCTTTGTAAACCCAGCTAATTATTATATACCTGAAAATCAAGGTCCTAGCATTGATCACTAGGGAATTCCCACCTGTCTTAAAACAGTCTGTTCTCATAACTCTCTCTTTATTTGTGTTTCCAGTTCCCCTCAGAACTTTCTGTATTCAGCCTAGTCTTTATTGTATTATCTATTGGAATGTTTGAACCTGAAACTTCTAAAACGTAGATTGAAACATTAATGCTTAGTGCAATTTTAAATTATTTTCTCATAGTGTGGAGTTGATTATGAATGTTTAAATAAATGCTTATTTGATAATGTGAAACTTTGATCCCAATTTCTGCTGCTTTGGAATTTGGCGAAAGGTGTGTCTATCATTTGGCCCAAGTTATCTAGAAGAGGACAGACCTCAATTTTGCTTGCACCTATCTGTCCCAAGGCACTCTATTTTAGTTTACAATATTTTGAGTGTGCTACTTTTGTTATAATGTAGGAAATATGGCAGCTGTTATGTTAGATTAGATTCCCTACAGCGTGGAAACGGGCCCTTCGGCCTAACAAGTCCACACCGACCCTCCGAAGAGTAATCAACCCAGGCCCATTTCCCTCTGACTAATGCACCTAACACTATGGACAATTTAGCATGGCCAATTCCCCTGACCTGCACATCTTTGTGACTGTGGGAGGAAACCCACGCAGACACTGAGAGAATGCGCAAACTCCACACAGACAGTTGCCCGAGACTGGAATCGAACCTGGGTCCCTGGTGCTGTGAGACAGCAATGCTAACCACTGAGCCACCGTGCTACCCCATATGCATAGCAAGCTCCCACAAAGAGCAAGGTAATAAAAGCTGCAATCACTACAGGTGATGCAATGGTAATGTCACTGGAATAGTAATGTCGAGCCCGGGTTTTGCAATTCCTGATGCCCAACCTTTACTAGTCTGGCAGACTTTCTTCCATTTTTGTCTTCAGCTGTGTGAGATCTGACTATTAGGATCTGTTGGCTACATCCAGCCCAATAAAAGCAGCTTAACTCTAGGGCAAAGTGGTGTTACGCATTTGGTGCCAGTTCTGGGGAGAAACTTTAAAGTGATAAATTAAGAGTATCGGACAAGAATTTATGCAGCATCGAAGGTCTTTTCTGCCCACTCCAATATCAGTACCAGTATATCAGTTGGATCATCGGTGCCAATGGATTTATTCTGAGAACCTTGGCACAGAGCTACTGCATTATTCAAAATTTACATCCACCTTGAAGGCTGGCAGCTCTTTGACATGACTTATTTATTAGATGTTTGTTGAGTTTAAGCATTTACATATCAACAAGAATTTATACTGTCTGAATTTTAAATTGGTATTTGAATCATCTGTTACAGGTGCCTGAAGAGTACATTTCAAGGGAGCTATTTGATACAGTCCAGGTATACATCATAACAAAGCCAGAGTTACAGAATAAACTCATTACTGTGTAAGTTGCAGAAATCACAAATCATTTACAAGCATGTCTCTTTTCATATTGTAGTATGTCTTCATACGCAAGTGGTTGTGTAAGCTGGAACTTCAAAAAATCAACTGCTGTGGATACTGGAAATCTTAAAACAAACCACAAAATAAAAAATTGGGGTAATTCACCTGGTCTGACAGCATCTTTGTAGAGAGAAGGAGTATTAACATTTAAAATCCAGTTTGAAACAGATGAGGAGAAACTACTACTCGGTGAATCTGTGGAATTCACTACCCCAGAGTGCAGGGTTCTCTACTCAATGCCAGGACATTGAATAAATTTGAGGAGAAGGACAGATAGATTTTTAATGAGTAATTGATTTAAAGGTTTGGAGAGTGGGTTGGAAAGTCCAGTTGAGGCCAGGATGAAATCAGCTACGATTTGCATACTCCTGCAATGAGTTCATATGGTTTCTGTGAAGATTTCAGAAATCATAGAAGCCTCAAAACATTAATTCTGTTTCTCTCTCCATAAATGCTTCCAGTTCTGCTGAGTTTATCCAACATTTTCTGAGTTTATGTGATAAGCTGGAGCTCCTGAAGTGTATATTTTCTCCCGCACTTGTGATAACAAATAAACAGCATCATGGCAAGTTAGAACCAAATAGCAAGGCAGTAGCCATTCAACCCCATTGTGCTTGTACTGTATTGGTTTTTTTTTTGAAAGAGCTATTCAATTGCTTTTTCTCTTGTGTCTTTTTCTTATAGACCTACAAATACATGATAGTTCCAATTCCACAACTGAATCTTCTTCCTCCAACTTTTCAAACAGTGCTTTTCAGATCGCAATGTGCTGCTCCAAGTAAACTTTCTCCTGTGAAATTCTGATGATTTTACTGAAGGCACAAGTTGTTTTAAAATTACAAATGCTAAATTCATTTTTGTATATCTAGTTTTCCCCTGAATGTTGGAGACAGTCTTTCTAGACCAGTGGTTGATGCCCCTGCTGGCCTGTATGAATAGGCTGAGCACTGTGTCTACTATAAATCAGAAGTGAAAAATTTACCTTTGTATTTGCAGCCAACGCTTCTGGCCCTGGAGATGCATGGCAGACGCTGCTGTATTCATCCATTGTGGTGCTTCTTGGCATTTTAACAAGTTAAAATTTAATTCTCAGCATTACCAATGAACTAGGGGCTGCTGTTAACATTTAAAAAAAAAGACATGTACTTACATAGTGCCTTTTGTGGCCTCCAGTTGTCTGAACTGCTCCAAAGTCAACAAATTGCTTTCAGGTAGTCACTGTTGTAATGTAGGAATCACAGCAGCCAATTTTCTTTCACAGCATGCTCCCACAAACAACTTTGCAAATGACTAAAATAGTCTTTCAGTGATGGTGATTGAGGGTAAATATTGGCAAGGACAAGCTCTGCTGATCAAATAGGGCAAGGGATCTTCTGTGATCCACAAGGAGAACAAAATAAACAGTGATGAAATAGATAGAGGCCCTCAAACTTAAGGTAGATGGTATAATTCATTATATCCTGTAGCAAAGGTGGAAATGTCTATTTCCTGTAAGATTGTGTCTCCCTTATCCTCTGCACCATATAAAGAAAATTCTGAATGTTTTTTGTTGTAAGTCTGTATTTCTGTTAATCAGTTTTTTTTTCCTATGTTATGAAGCACTTCTATGGATAAGAAGCTAATTGGCTGCCCTGTGTGCATAGAACACAAGAAGTATGTCCGCAATGCATTACTCTTCAATCTGGGCTTTGTTTGTGATGCAAAAGCAAAGACTTGCTCTTTGGAGCCAATTGTTAAAAAGCTGGCAGGATACCTCACTACACTGGAGGTAAGAACAGCACAGAGAAAAGGCTATTCGGCCTCCAGGAGTTATCTCTCTATTCACTTCTCTCATTACCTGGTCATCTCCAAAGCAGTCCTAGACACATGAAAATTTCAAGAACGTAAAATGTTTACGGCTTCTTTTGACTGGAATTAGCAATGTGAAACAAGTGGCAGAATGGGTTAATGCACTGAGCTTTCAGCCAGAGGCCTTGGCAATTGAAGCACTAATCCAAAGCAGTGTAATGAAATCTGCTCTCTGCTATCAATGAGGCTGTTGAATAGGGAAGCATGTTTATGATTAGATGAAGCAGCATAACTTAACATTACATAATCTGATCTATGAAAAGAGCTTTCTTTTTCCAGCTGGAGAGCGGTTTCATCTCAAACGAGGACAGCAAGCAGAAACTAGTCCCGCTAATGACCATTATTCTGGAGGAGCTGAATGCCCATGGAGAGTGCTCGTTACCAATAGGTACATACGTGAGTACTTAGGCTCTTTGTAAGGTGTCCTGCTCCCTCGAATTTATTCCCACTAAACTGCTGACCATGTAGCTCCCCTTCTTGGCCCCAGATCCACCAACATTATCATAATTCTTTCTCCTTGGATACTATTTTCCCTTCTTCAAATCTGCCATTTGCCAGTGGCTCTTTTGCCACAGCAAGCCTCTATTCCACTTCTAAATCCATACCCAACTTCCCTGGAATTCCATGTTTGAATGTATCAGGTTTCTGCCCCAGCATGGTACTAAAGCAGCATTTATGAAGCTCATAAATGACATTCATTTTGGTTGTCAAAGGAAAAGTATCCCTCATCATCCTGCTCAATCTTTTTGCAGCCACACCATCCTCCTCCATCAGACAGATATATCCTCCAACTCAATATTGGAAAGATTGAAGCCATTGTCTTTGCTTCTTATATCAAACTGTCTTCCCAAACCGATGACTTGGAGTCATAGAGTCACGGCAAGGAAGCAGACCCTTTGGTCCAACTAGTCCATGCTGACTGTGTTCCCAAACCAAACTAGTCTCCCTTGCCTGTGCTTGGCCCAAACCTCTCCAAAGCTTTACTATTTGTGTTCTTGTGCACATGTCTTTTAAACATTATAATTGTATTTTGGCAGTTCATTCTACACACGAGCCAGTTGCCTCATGTCCTTTTTAAAACTTTCTCCTCACCTTAAAAATATGTCCCCTAGTTTTGAACTCCCCCACCTTAGGGAAAAGACCTTTGCTGTTCACCTTATCTATGCTATGGATGATTTTATAAATCTCTATAAGGTCACTCCTCAACCACCTCCTGCCTATCCATCCTATTTTAATAACTCAAACCCTTAATTCCTGGGAACATCCTGGTAAATCTTTTCTGAACTCTCTCCAGTTTAATAATATTCTGCCTATAACAAGGTGACCAGAACTGTACACAGTACTTTAGAAGAGTGCTCACAACATTCTGTACAACTTAAACATAACATCCTAACTCCTATACTTAAAGGTCTGAGCAATGAAGGCAAGCATGCTAAACATCATCTTAATCATCCTACCTACCTGTGACGTAAATTTCAAAGTATTATGTAGCTGAATCCCCAGGTCTGTTCAACAACACTATATAGGACCCTACTGTTAATTGTATAAGAGCGACCCTTGTTTATTTTTACGAAAATGCAATGCCTCACATTTATCCAAATTAACCTCCATCAGCCTCTCCTCAGACCATTGACCAAGTTGATCAAAATCTGCTGGTAATCTTAGGTAACCTTCTTCACTGGTGTCATCTGCAAACTTACTAACCATGCCTTCTATATTTGTGTCCAAATCATTTATATAAATGACAAAAAGCAGTTGACCCAGCACCAATCCTTGCAGCACACTGTCACCAGTCCAAAAAAACAACCTTCCACCACCACACTCTGTCTCCTACTGTAAAGCCAATTTGGTATCCAGTTGCAAGTTCAACCTGAATCCCATGTGATCTAACTGTACTAATTAATCTACCATGCAGAAACTTAACCGGCTTTAATGCTAAAAGTGGGACCAATGGAGAGCAGGGGGAAGAGAAGGAGGGAAGAGGTTTCTGGACATCTGGATGCCAATGCCCATCCACTGGAGTTGGTTCTTCAGGAGTGGAGCTTTGATGTTGGTACCCAGTTTCATGCAGGACACCCACATTGGTTCAGTGTGTCCTCCCATTTGATCCCTAGGATCCGATGTTGATACCACTGGTGAAAGATTTCAAGGATCTTAATATGACGGTGCTAGACAGTCTAGATTTCACTGCAGTGCAGGAAGTTCATCAACATCATAACCTTACAGACCAGGATCTTTATTGACTTCCACAGGTTTCTGTCAAAGACATGGTTGCAGCTTGACAGTGGTAGTGCTGAACCTTTCGATACCATAAGAAATAGGAATAGAAGTAGACTATTCAGTCCATCAAGTCTTCTGCACCATTCAACTAGATCACTGCTGATCTGATAATCCTCAACTCCACTTTCTTGTCTTATTGCCATAACCCTTGATTCCCTTACTGATCAAAAGTCAGTCTATCTCAGCCTTGAATATAATTAATGTCCCAGCATCGACAGCTGTTAGTGATAAAGAATTCCATAGATTGACTACCACCTGAGAAAGAAAAATGTCATTCTCATCTCTGCTCTGTACTCAAAGATTATGTCCCCTGGTCCTAGACTTTCCTACAAGTGGAAGCAAATTGTCTATATGTACCCTAAGCCTCCTAGGAGTCTAGCCACCTAAGAATCTTGCATGTTTAAATAAGGTTGCCTCTCATTCTTCTAAATTCCAATGAGTATCGGCCTAACCTACTCAACCTCTCCTGATAAGAAAATCCCTCCATACCTGGAATCAACTTAGTGAACCTTCTCCAATGCCCGCCTCCTATACCAATCTTTCTTTCCAAAACTATAAACGTATTCCAGGTGTGATCTGACTAATGCTTTGTTTAGTTTTAGCAAGACAACCCCAATTCTTTGTACCTCATTCCTTTTGAAATAAAGGCCAGTATTCCATTTGCCTTCACTGTCAACCACCAAATTTATATACTACCTTTTTGTGATTCATGCGCTGGGACCCACAAAATGCGTCTGCTGCAACTCCCTGCAGACTACAGACTAATATTCAGTTCTTCTATTCTTCCTACCGCGATGTATAATCTCATATTTCCCTACATCATACTACATCTGCCAGAGTTTGCCCTTTCTCTTAACCTGTCTGTGTCCCTCTGTAGACTTTTTTTTTAAATTCTCACCACTTGTCTTCCTAATTATTTTTGTGCCATTCATAATCTTGGCTATAGTACATCCCTCATCCAAGTCATTAATATATGTTGCAAGTAATTGTGGCCCCACCACAGATTCCTGTGGCAGCCCACTAGTTATGTTTTGCTATCTTGAGAATGACCCTTTATCCCAACTCTGTGTTCTATTAGTGATATACCACCACAAAACTATGAGCTTTTACTTTATATAATCTTATATCTGGTATCTTATTAAATGTCATTTGGAAAACGAAATTCATTACATCTGTTAGTTCCACTTTATCTATCCTGTTTGTTACCACCTCTAAAAAAGATTCAGACACGTTTTCTTCATGAAGCTATGCTGACTCTGCATGATTTTATTACGTATCTCTAAATGATCTGACATTGCATTCTTCTACCTGACAACTGACTACTGCTGTATCAGACAGTTCATATCTTAGGTGTCATTTTTGATCCTAAGATGAACTTTCAGCCAGTCATCCATATCATCATTAAGAATGCCCACCTCCACCACCTGAACATTACCTGACTTTGTCCCCACTTTAGCTCACTCAGCCTATTCACTGATTCGGGCTCCATTGTTCTCTATGGAAGAAAATTCCAAAGGCCATGAACTTCTGAGAGAATAAATTCTTCCTCAATTTCATCTGAAACAAGAAGCCCCCTTTAAATTTCGTTCCCTAGTTCTAAATTCCCCCACAAGAGGAAACATCAAAACTTTTGCCCAGATCTTATACATTGCAACACGGTCACTCCTCATTCTTATAGACTCAAGTAAGTATAGGCTCAGACTTTCCAAATACGGTTGATCCAGGAATCAACCTCATGAACTTCCTCTGAACTGCTTCCCATACAAGTATATTCCTCCTTACGTAAGGACAGCAAAACTATCCAGCAAACATTAGTTGTGAGTTCATCAGTTGTAGCAAGAGTACTCTTGAACTGAGCATTCTGTAGTTTTTCACAAATAATATTCTGCTTTTCTGTTCTCCTTGCCAAACTGGACAAGCTCATCTTTCCATATTATAGTCCATCCAACGAATTACTGCCCACTCACTAAGATTATGTGTATCCCTTTGCAGACTTCTTGTATCCTGACAGCTTGCTTTCCTGTCCCATCTTCATAGAGTCATAGAGATGTACTACATGGAAACATACCCTTCGGTCCATCCCGTCCGTTCCGACCAGATATTCCAACCCAATCTAGTCCCACCTGCCAGCACCCGACCCAAATCCCTCCAAACCCTTCCTATTCATATACCCATCCAAATGCCTCTTAAATGTTGTAATTGTACCAGCCTCCAACACTTTGGCAACTCATTCTATACCCGTACCACCCTCTGTGTGAAAAAGTTGCCCCTTAGGTCTCTTTTTATATATTTCCCCTCTCATCCTAAACCTATGCCCTATAGTTCTGGACTCCCCAACCCCAGGGAAAAGACTTTGCCTATTTACCCTATCCATGCCCCTCAATTTTGTAAACCTCTATAAGATCATCAACAAATGTAACTACGATACTGGACCGATGCTGATAGATCATCTTGAAAACCATCAACTCTGTTCTTGCATAGTAACACTTCATGTGGCTCAATTTTGAATGCCTTTGCAAATGAATTTGCACCATTTCTTTAAGAATAAAATTTACTATTTTCCCAATGAAAGATGATAGTCCAAATGGCCAAAATAGAGCCAGTATTTTTGGCTGCTTTTTGTCTTCCACCCTCCTCGAACAGAGATTACATTTGCATTTCTCGAGTACCCTGGACCTTTCATGGAAATTTTGGAAGGGTTCTGACTTTTGATTTGCTTTGCTGCTGCTTTGTACTGTTAATTGGTAGTCACACATCTGCTATTGATTTATGAATAGTGTGGGAGTGGCCCACGTTTCGTACAGTTCAACTGTTCATTTTGTGCTGTGCCTGTCGTATATTTCTCCAGTGGGGATATTGTGATTAGAATGTTAAAACTACTCGCTAATATTCATTATATTTATTGAGCTGTTGGTTGCAAAGCATTTTTAATGCTAGTTAGTCACTTAGATTTCTCTTCACCTTTCTTATCTGGGAACTTGTTTAACCCCTTGGCAAGTTGGCTAGGTACCTTGACATCTTATTTATTTAGTGCTCTTGGAGCATGTTGGACTATGAGGGTCCTGGCCTGTGTTATGTATTTAACCTGTCAATTTTAATACAATTGTATTCTGTTTGGCTTCATTTTAATAGATGGGACAAACCAGCTGAAATTTCACTCTCAAAAATGGGTGAGATTAGGTGGTAACAGACTAAGATTTCAAAATGCAGGACGAAGAGCAGGCAACTTGTCTGCTTGTGTGGGAAGTGGATTGATAATATAGATGTTAGTTAAATGAGATTGCCTCCCTTTATTTAATCAATTATTGTAATTTTATCTCATGTCAGCTGGGTTTTCCATTATCAGGGTATCTGATAGGTAAGAAAAGTGCATCCATATGCAGCTCCAGCGTCACTCCAGAAACTCAGGACCGTCTAGGTCAAAGCATCCCACTTGACTGGTATCCTATCCTCTCCTTCAACATCCTCTCTCCATCCATTGACACATCAGTGGCAGCAATCCATGCCAACTGTAAGATGTATTGCAGTACCTCATGAAAAAGGCTCCTTGGAAAGCTATGACCGCTACCATGTAACTGTGCAAGGACAGCAGATACATAGTAGCACCATCAACTTGTGAAGACAAAGTCCTGCCTTAATATTGAGAATACCCCGCTTCGTGATTTGGGGCCTTACCACCATGCTAAATTGGGCATATTTCGAACAGATCTAGTAACTCGGACTTGGGCATCCATGAGGCACTGTAGACCAGCAGCAGCAGAACTGTACTCCAGCATAATCTGCAACCTCATGGCCCAATACATTCCCCACTCAGCCATTACCATTTAAGATCCACCCTGGTTCAATGGAGAGTGTAGGAGATAATGCCAGGATCAGCACCTTAAGAATGAGGTATTGACATGATGAAGCTACCAAGAAACAGAAACCGCCTTATCAAGCTGTTATAATACCAGTACAATACTGGCATCTCACCAATAATGTGGATAATTGCCCTGGTTTTCCTGCATACGCAAAACAAGACAAATCCAACCCAACCAAATACTGCCCCATCAGTCTACTCTTGATCATTAGTAAAGTGAGGGAAGGTGTCACCAACAGAAATATCAAGCAGCACCTGCTCAGCAGTAACCTGCTCGCAGTATAAATAGACAAAGTCTTTTCCCTGGGGTGGGGGAGTCCAGAACTAGTGGGCGGCACGGTGGCACAGTGGTTAGCACTGCTGCCTCGCAGCGCCAGAGACCCGGGTTCAGTTCCCGCCTCAGGCGACTGACTGTGTGGAGTTTGCACGTTCTCCCCGTGTCTGCGTGGGTTTCCTCCGGGTGCTCCGGTTTCCTCCCACAGTCCAAAGATGTGCAGGTCAGGTGAATTGGCCATGCTAAATTGTCCGTAGTGTTAGGTAAGGGGTAAATGTAGGGGTATGGGTGGGTTGCGCTTCGGCGGGGCGGTGTGGACTTGTTGGGCCGAAGGGCCTGTTTCCACACTGTAAGTAATCTAAAAAAAACTAGAGGGCATAAGTCTAGGGTGAGAGGGGCAAGATATAAAAGAGACCTAAGGGGCAACTTTTTCATACAGAGGGTGGTATGTGTATGGAATAAGGTGCCAGAGGAAGTGGTGGAGGCTGGTACAATTGCGGCATTTAAAATGCATCTGGATGGGTATATGAATAGGGGGGGTTTGGAGGGATATGGGCCAGGTGATGGCAGATGGAAGTAGATTGGGTTGAGATATCTGGTTGGCATAGACGAGTTGGAACGAAGGGTCTGTTTCCGTGCTGTGCATCTCTATGACATCCAGTTTAGGTTCTGCTGCAGCCACTCAGCTCATGACATCATTACAGCTTTCGTTCAAATATTGAACCAAAACACTGAATTTCAGAGGTGAGTTGAGAGCCCTTGACATCAAGGCCACATCTGACTCCGTGTGGCATTAAGGAGCACCAGCAAAACTAGAATCAATGGGAATTGAGAGCAAACTTCCATTGGTTGGAGTCATACCTGGCACATAGGAAGATAGGGCTGTGATTGTTGGAGATCAGTCATCTCAGCTCCAGGCCATTTTCTGCAGGCATTCCTCAGGGTAGTTTCCTAGGCCTAACAATCTTCAACTGCTTCATCAATGACCATCCCGCTATCAAAAGATCAGAAGTGGGGATGTTTGTTGGTGATTGCATTTCACCATTTGCAACTCCTCATGCCCTGAAGCAGTTACTATTCAAATGGAACAAGATCTGGACAGTAACCAGGTTTGGGCTGACAAGTAGCAAGTAACATTTCTGCCACACAAGTGCCAGGCAATGACCATCTCCAGTAAGAGACAATCTAACCACCATCCCTTGACATTCAGTGGTGTTCCCATCATGAAACCCCACTATCAACATCCTTGGGGTTGCTTTTCACCAGAAATTCAACTAGACTCACCATATAAATAAAATGGCTACAAAAGCAGGCCAGAGGCCAGGAATACCGCAGCAAGTAGCTAACCTCCTGATTCCCCAAAGCCTATCTATCATCTACAAGTCACAAATCAAGAGTGTAATGTAACACTCCTCACTTGCTTGGATGGATGCAGCTTCAACAATATTCAAGAAGCTTGACACTATCCAGGATGAGGCAGGCTTCTTGATTGGCACCACATCCACAAGATTCCTCCTCCTCCGCCACCAATGCCCAGTAAAAGCAATGTGTGCTATCTACAAGATGCACTGTAGAAATTAATCAAAGATCCTTGGGAAGCACCTTCCACGGTCACTTACATCAAGAAGGACAAGGGCAGCAGATACATGGGAGCACCACCACCTCCAAGTACACTTCCAAGCTACTCCCCATTTTGACTTTAAAATATACCACCGTTCCTTCACTGTTGCTGGGTCAGGGTCCTGGAATTCCCTTCTTAAGGGCATTGTGGTCTATCTACAGCACATGAACTTCAGCAATTCAACAAGGCAGTTCACTACCCTCCACTCAAGGGCAACTAGAAATGGGCAATAAATGCTGGCCAGCCAGCAATACCCACATTTCATGAGTGAATAAAGAAAAACCTCTTAAGTTCCCCTCCAAGGCACACACCATCCTGACTAAGAAATATATTTTTCTTCCTTTATTGTTGTTATGGACCAGGCCAGACCCCCTTAAAACATTTCAAGAAGGTTGCCCAGACCCTAACTTCTCTAGTTGTTTTAAGCAGGTCAAGTGGATATCCCAGGAGTGATGCAGCTGGCCCAATCACTCAGTTTTAAACAAAGCAGAACTTGTTTACAGACTACTGAATGAAACATAAACAATAACTTAACCTATCTGAAAACCCAGTTGACTCTATCGCAACTTAATGATGCTGTTGCAAATACTTGCAACATACTGGAAGCACCCATTGGCAAAAAAGGTAAAATCAACTACAAGGTCTTACAGGAGAAATGTCAGAGAGAGAGAGAGGACCAGCGTGGAACTCCTTCTTTGGGTCCCCAGCCAAAAACCTTATCAGCAGCTGTAAACAAAACGTCTTGCTAAAACCAAACCAAACCCTGAACTAGGATAACTGGCCACTCCCCTTTCATGGTACAAGTGTTTAAAAAAAACTTAAAAGCTTTTTCAAGTAGATATTTCCAGACATATTGGAACCCCTGCCTTTATGACCCCTTTGAGGAAAAAAAACAAAGGACAACATAACCTTGATAAAGGAGCAGCATCATCATTACACTGTCACTGTATCAAATCCCTGAAACACTCTCGTCAACAGCGTTGTGGACATGTCTACACCCGTGGTCTCAGGCAGTAGAAGATGATGACTCACCACTGTCGTCTTGAGGGCAATTAGGGACAGACAATAAGTACTAGCCCAACCAGCAATGCCCATGGTCTATGAATGAATACATTTTAAAAAATGTCTTTACAGCCGTGTGGCAGAAAAACAGATATATTTCTTCCAAAGCCAACAAGCAAACGAATAAAGCCCATCATCAGCAATACACCAGAGCTTCACTTCCCACCTGACCTCCTCTCTTCCTCTGCAATTATCTGCTAATACAGTCGGTGCAGACCAAATGCCTATCCTTGGCTTTGAGCTTGTTTACCCTATGCAACAAGCCCTATAATCTATCAGTCAAGTAAGAAAGAAAGAAACTAACTGCAAAAAAAAGTAAAGAAATCCTGCAGTTATAAGCAACACAATATTTGGTAACCCACTAACGGAGCTTCCAATACTGCAGGTAAAATGCCTTTGAGTTCAAATCCATGCCCAAGTATCAATCGTAGTGAATTAAAAATTTGAAACTTGACTGTGATCATTAACTCTTAAGCAACTTTCCTTTTCCCTTCATTCCTAGAATCTGGTGTCAGTATTAAGGCCTGTTTTATTTGCTTATTTTTATTTAAAAAATTGTAATTGGCTACCCCCTTGAACCACTGCCATCTTCATTATTCTGTGTTGTGGTTTGGTTTAATGCCACTGACTGATTTGCTAGGCTACTTCAGAGGCCTATTAAGAGAGAACCGCATTGTGGATTTTTAACCTTGTTTCACTCAGTTCTAGTTAGAAACTGATTAAATGCTGAGGCTACCATGGGGCTGGAATGGCAAAGCTGATTGTTGGAAAGAAGTAACCCCATTTTGTAGATAGTACCCAGTGCTGTGTTCTAAGTAAGTTTGGTTTGTCACTCCTGTAGATGAATCCAACACCATTCACCTGAAAGTGATCACCCAACGGAGGGACCAGCCTGTGGTGCAGGAGTATGATGTTCCAGTATTCACTGAGTGTAAAGAAGACTTTATTAAAATCCACTGGGATCTGACGACACAACAGGTGAGTGGAAAGTCACAAGTAGAATAGGAAGTTGTATGTGAAATCTGTAAATATGTTAAAACTTGATTCTGCCAGAAGTGTATGCTTTCTGAAAGAATCTCAAGGAATAGGGAGAGAGTGCAGTTGAACACGTGGCTGCAAGGATGGTGTAGGAGGGAGGGCTTCAGGTATTTGGACAATTGGACTGCATTCTGGGGAAGGTGGGACCTGTACAAGCAGGACGGGTTGCACCTGAGCCAGAAGGGCTAGCACTCTTCGGAGTGGTTTAAACTAATTTGGCAGGGGGATGGGATCTGGACTTGTAGTCCAGCAAGTAAGCTAGCTGTTTGTCAGGATGTCCAAGAATGTAGGGAGGCTGTGGAGACGGTAGTACTGACAGGGAGTACTTGCGGACACAGAGATGGGCTCAAGTGTGTATACTTCAATGCAAGGAGTATCAGAAATAAGGTGGGTGAACTTAAGGCGTGGATCGGTACCTGGGACTACGATGTTGTGGCCATCACGGAAACGTGGATAGAAGAGGGACAGGAATGATTCTTGGAGGTTCCTGGTTACAGATGTTTCAGTAAGATTGGGGAGGGTGGTAAAAAAAGGAGGGGGGTAGCGTTGCTAATTAGGAATGGTATAACGGCTGCAGAAAGGCAGTTCGAGGGGGATCTGCCTTTGGAGGTAGTATGGGCTGAAGTCAGAAATAGGAAAGGAGCAGTCACCTTGTTGGGTGTTTACTATAGGCCCCCCAATAGCAGCAGAGATGTGGAGAAACAGTTTGGGAAACAGATTTTGGAAAGGTGCAGAAGCCACAGGGTCGTAGTCATGGGTGATTTCAACTTCCCAAACATTGATTGGAAGCTCTTTAGATCAAGTAGATTGGATGGGGCGGTGTTTGTGCAGTGTGTACAGGAAGCTTTTCTAACTCAGTATGTAGATTGCCCGACCAGAGGGGAGGCCATATTGGATTTGGTACTTGGTAACGAACCGGGACAAGTGATGGGCTTGTTAGTGGGTAAACATTTTGGTGATGGTGGCCACAATTCTGTGACTTTCACCTTGGTTATGGAGAGAGATGGTGCGTGCAACAGGGTAGGTTTTACAATTGGGGGAAGGGTAAATACGATGCTGTAAGACAGGATCTGAGGAGCATAAGTTGGGAGCATAGGCTGTCAGGGAAGGATGTCGTGGAAATGTGGAACTTTTTCAAGGAACAGATACGACGTGTCCTTGATATGTTTGTACCTGTCAGGCAGGAAAGAGATGGTCGTGTGAGGGAACCTTGGTTGACGAGGGAGGTTGAATGTCTTGTAAAGAGGAAGAAGGGGGCTTACATAAGGTTGAGGAAACAAGGTTCAGACAGAGCATTGGAGAGATACGGGATTGCCAGAAGGAAACTGAAGAAAGGGATTAGGAGAGCTAAGAGAGGGCATGAAAAATCTTTGGCGGGTAGGATCAAGGATAACCCCAAGGCATTTTATGCGTATGTGAGAAACATGAGAATGACGAGAACGAGGGTAGGTCCGATCAAGGACAGTAGTGGGAGACTGTGTATTGAGTCGGAAGAGATAAGTGAGGTCTTGAATGAGTACTTTTCTTCAGTATTTACAAACGAGAGGGACTGTATTGTTGAAGAGGAGAGTGTGAAATGGACTGGTAAGCTAGAGGAGATACTTGTTAGGAAGGAAGATGTGTTGGACATTTTGAATAACTTGAGGATTGACAAGTCCCCTGGGCCTGACGGGATATATCCTAGGATTATGTGGGAAGCAAGAGAGGAAATTGCAGAGCCGTTGGCAATGATCTTTTCGTCTTCACTGTCAACAGGGGTGGTACCAGGGGACTAGAGAGTGGCGAATGTTGTGCCCCCGTTCAAAAAAGGGAATAGGGATAACCCCGGGAATTACAGGCCAGTTAATCTTACTTCGGTGGTAGGCAAAGTAATGGAAAGGGTACTGAGGGATAGGATTTATGAGTATCTGGAAATACACTGCTTGATTAGGGACAGCCGGCATGGATTTGTGAAGGGTAGGTCTTGCCTTACAAGTCTTATTGAATTCTTTGAGGAGGTGACCAAGCATGTGGATGAGGATAGAGTAGTGGATGTAGTATACATGGATTTTAGTAAGGCATTTGATAAGGTTCCCCATGGTAGGCTTATGCGGAAACAAGGAGGCATGGGATAGAGGGAAATTTGGCCAGTTAGATAGAAAACTGGCTAACCGGTCGAAGTCAGAGAGTGGTGGTAGATGGTAAATATTCAGCCTGGAGCCCAGTTACAAGTGGAGTTCTGCAGGGATCAGTTCTGGGTCCTCTGCTGTTTGTAATTTTTATTAATGACTTGGAAGAGGGAGTCGAAGGGTGGGTCAGTAAATTTGCAGATGATACGAAAATTGGTGGAGTTGTGGATAGTGAGGAGGGCTGTTGTCGGCTGCAAAGGGACTTAGATATGATGCAGAGCTGGGCTGAGGAGTGGCAGATGGAGTTCAACCCTGCCAAGTGTGAGGTTGTCCATTTTGGAAGGACAAATAAGAATGCGGAATACAGGGTTAACGGTAGGGTTCTTAGTAAGGTGGAGGAGCAGAGGGATCTTTGGGTCTATGTTCATAGATCTTTGAAAGTTGCCACTCGGGTGGATAGAGCTTGTTCGAAGGCCTATGGTGTATTAGCGTTCATTAGCAGAGGGATTGAATTCAAGAGTCGTGAAGTGATGTTACAGCTGTACAGGACTTTGGTTAGGCCACATTTGGAGTACTGTGTGCAGTTCTGGTCGCCTCACTTTAGGAAAGATGTGGAAGCTTTGGAGAGGGTGCAGAGAAGATTTACCAGGATGTTGCCTGGAATGGAGAATAGGTTGTACGAGGATAGGTTGAGCGTGCTAGGCCTTTTCTCATTGGAACGGAGAAGGATGAGGGGTGACTTGATAGAGGTGTATAAGATGATCAGGGGAATAGATAGAGTAGACAATCAGAAACTTTTTCCCTGGGTACAACAGAGTGTTACAAGGGGACATAAATTTAAGGTGAAGGGTGGAAGATATAGGGGAGATGTCAGGGGTAGGTTCTTTACCCAGAGAGTGGTGGGGGCATGGAATGCGCTGCCTGTGGGAGTGGCAGAGTCAGAATCATTGGAGAACTTTAAGTGGCAATTGGATAGGTACATGGATGGGTGCTTAAACTAGGACAAATGTTCGGCACAACATCGTGGGCCGAAGGGTCTGTTCTGTGCTGTATTGTTCTATGTTCTAGGGCCAAGGACTGCTCCTTTTCCTGGACGTTCAGAATGTTAGTAGAAGTTGTAATTGAAATATACACTGGTATGGTCAAACTCCCATACCTTGAGTAGCAGTTAGTGGGAGAGGTGAAGCATCCATCTGTTGAAGGTACTTGGATATGCTTGAGACTAATCCTAAATGTCTGGATTATGAGAGAAACTGGGGAAATTTGGGTTCTGTGAAGCAATCTTATACAAGAGGCAAATCTGGGTATGAATTAAAGTACAGAAGGTAAACCAATAGTTATTATCTGCATAGTGCCACACAAGCTCTTATCAAAGTTACAAAAATGTCATCTATGCAACTACAATAAAAGTTGACCACCCCTCAGCATGCTTTGGTATCTGGCTGCAGCTTTTGACACAGTTCAACATACGTTCCTCCTC
Source organism: Chiloscyllium plagiosum (assembly GCF_037043375.1). Lineage (NCBI taxonomy): Eukaryota > Metazoa > Chordata > Chondrichthyes > Orectolobiformes > Hemiscylliidae > Chiloscyllium > Chiloscyllium plagiosum. The sequence goes on along the minus strand of NW_028270152.1, from coordinate 72,237,695 downwards.
CAGTACCATTCTCCTCTGTTGTACACCACTCGTGGCCTCATTCTTATTTATCTAATTATCTAACTATCTAGAGAATTGCTTACAATAACTCTTCTTCCTGTTTTCACACTATTTCCTCTGGTGTGTTCCAAAGATTTATCTTTTTTTATTCCTTGCGTGTTGGCGATTCATTCAATGACACAGGGTCTTCAAGGGTGCTGATCACAACCAACTCTTACCTCACCATCTCCCATCTCCGCTCCTTCGTTGTTGCTAAATTATGGATTCATGTTGTATATTAATTATCTGGATAAAGGAAGAATAGAATCCCTGCCGTGGGGAAACAGGCCCTTTGGCCCGATGTGTCCAGACTGACCCTCTAAAGAGTAACCCACCCAGACGCATTCTCCCTACCCTATATTTACTCCTGACTACACATCCCTGAACACTATGGACAATTTAGCATAGGCAATTCACATATCTGCACATCTTTAGATTGTGGAAGGAAACCAGAGCACCCAGACGAAACCCCACGCAGACACGGGAGAATGTGCAAACTCCACCCAGACAGTTGCCCGAGACTGGAATTGAACCCGGGTCCCTGGTGCTGTGAAGCAGCAGTGCTAACCACTTGACTTGACTTTCCTAATGTGTTCCAGACTGGTCTTTCTGCCTTTTATAAACTTGAGTTAATCCAAAGGTGAGCTGCCCGTCTTTTAACTCTGCAAATTCTGCTCCCTGTAATCCCTGCACTTGCTGACTTACATTGACTCCTCATCAAACAACATCTTGACTTGAAAATTCTCCTTGATTTCCAACTGCCTATTCCTCACCCTTCTCTATCTCTTTGACCCCCTCCAGACCCTCTGAGACATCTGCACTCCTCAAATTCTGGTCATCCCTATAATTATTCCACAATTGGTAACTGAGCCTTCGGATACCAAGTATCCAAGCTATGGAATACTATTCCTATACCCCTCCACCTCTCTTTCCTCCTTTAAGACATTCCATTTTGGTCATTTGAGTTAATATCTCCTTATGTGACTTGGTGTTATGCTTTGATTCATGGTGCTCTTGAGACGGTTCATTAAGGCACTATATAAATACAAGTCAATAGATGAAAACAAACAGAGTACTTAACACAGGAGTCCAAGATAGTGGGTGAATAATTCCATAATTTATACAAGAAATAATGTTGCTTCAATTTGGGAGATCATGGGATCTTTCTGGACAAATAAACTGAAGCCTTCCAAATCTATAAATACCAAATGATTTGAAGACACAATTTCATAATTTGCCATTTTTTATTATTACATGAGCATGTCACCCTGTTTTTGAATGAATCAAGTGCCAAGCCATCATGGTGGAATCACTAAGTTTCAGTGCCTCTGTCCAGAAATGTGGTTATGTATCCTGTGAAAAGTTGTCAGAGGAGCCACTGCATACCTAAAGTAATGCAGGAATATTATAAAAAGAAGTAGGAACTGCCTGTCAAGCCTGCTTCACCACTAATGGCCAAGTGGACATCAATTGTCCAGCGATGACTGTAATTGAGCAGTTGTATTAGTGTTTTTCTGTTCAGTGTTGGTTAATTATGTATCCTTCAGATTTTACCATACATTGATGGATTCCGTCACATCCAGAAGATCTCTGCTGAGGCAGATGTGGAGTTGAACTTGGTGCGAATTGCAGTGCAGAATTTACTGTGAGTAGCACAGCAGTGTGATGAAAGGTATCTCAAAAAATATAACTTTTAGAGTTTGGATTTTAAAATAGTAGCATACGGGACCAGTTACTATTCTGAAAGTTTTAAAAAATAACAAGGTAAAATAGTCCTTCTGGAACTGTAACCTAATTGCGTACGTGCTAAAGAACAGGACCACTGGAATGTTAATGGAATTGTTTTATTGTGGCCGATTATGACAGGTTGTATCAAAGTTCAATAGCATATTTTTGGGTCAGAATAATTGAAACATAATTTTAATTTAGAAAATCCATAAGTTTTTTAGGATATTGTGAAGAGATGTAAGTACTGTCTCTCTCATAGAAAGGAATATAAAACAGTTCAGGGAAAGTACAGATATCTCATTGGTTGTGTAATTTCCAAATCAGGATTGTTTGGCTAAAACTCTGTACATTATTAGAAGTTGAGAAAGTCCAAGACATCAGTTTTGAGAATATTTATGTAAAAAGACTTCACGGTTCACAGGAAAGAACTGGATAGAGTCAGTTAAGTTGAATTTGAAGATCTGACAGCAAACCATAAAAAAACTATAGAAAAAGTCATTCAACCCATCATGTTTTCACTGGCTGAATAAACTAGTTGTGCATTTTAATCCCACTTATCAACTCTAGTCTGTAGCTTTGCTGATTACAGTGCTGATCCAGGTTTCTTATAAATGAATTGAAAGCGACAAATGCCACAATCACCATGGGTCATACAGCATCCATGGCCAGTAAGCAAGCTAACATTTCGAGTCTAGGTAACTCTTCATCAGAACTGAAGTGAAGTGTACAGGGGGCAGCATTTGTGGGAGGGGGGAATGGTTGGGTGGTATAGGGTGCTGGTGGAGAAAAGATGTTGATAGTTCAGGTTAAGTGATTGGAATGTGAGAATGGCAGAACAGTGGTATGCCTAACTGTCAGATTTGAAAGAACAGGCAGTCCCACTGGGGTGAAGGGAGGGGAGAGCGGACGTGGTGACAGAGAATGTAACAAGTAAAGCTGAAAAAGGAAGAAATGTGAATTGGAGTTCGCAATTTGAAGGTGTTGAACTCAATATTACGTTCAGAAGGCTGTAAAGTACCTAGTCTAAAGATGAAATATTGTTCCTCCAGTTTGCACTGTGGTTCAATAGACACTGGGGCGGCACGGTGGCACAGTGGTTAGCACTGCTGCCTCACAGCGCCAGAGACCCGGGTTCAATTCCCGACTCAGGCGACTGTGTGGAGTTTGCACATTCTCCCCGTGTCTGCGTGGGTTTCCTCCGGGTGCTCCGGTTTCCTCCCACAGTCCAAAGGTGTGCAGGTCAGGTGAATTGGCCATGCTAAATTGCCCGTAGTGTTAGGTAAGGGGTAAATGTAAGGGTATGGGTGGGTTACGCTTCGGCGGGTCGGTGTGGACTTGTTGGGCCGAAGGGCCTGTTTCCACATTGTAATGTAATGTAATCTAATCTAATCTAATCAGCACTGCAGCATACCGAAGACAGACAAGTGGGCATGTGAGCAGGATGCTGTGTTAAAATGACCAGCTATGAAAGGTCAGGGTCATGCTTGCGCACAGACCGGAGGTATTCTGCAAAGCGGTCATCCAGTCTGCATTTGGTTTCTCCAATGTAGAGTAGGGTGCAGCGAATACAATACATAAGATTTGAGGAGGTACAGATGAAATGCTGCTTCACCTGGAAAGACTGTTTAGGCCCTTTGGGAGATGAGCAGAAAGGAGGTGAAGGGGCAGGTGTCACATGACTTGTGTTCACGCCTCACAAGTAATTTTGTGGATTATTTGTCAGATCTGTGTTTCTGTATTGAATAGCATTGGAAAATGGGATGAGGCTTTTGTGTTATGTATTTTGAGCTTTCAAACTGTGTTCTATATTTAGGGAACTTGGTTTTGTTTTCGTGTTCCTTCCATTAAACATCTGTTGTTCAAGAAACACTGCAGGCTTCTGTGACTGAGCTAGTTTGTTCCACTTTACCTGTTGGATTGCTGTAATTAGGCCAACAGAGCTTTAAAGGGAAAGTCACCACATTTAATACGTATTGGTAGCAGCTTTTCAGTGTACCTGGCCTTTCTCTTCATGTTTTTATGTCTTGTTTTCAATGTGCTGATCAAAGTGAGACTTGTTAAGAGGTTGTAAATTTAGTACTTTTCTATTTTTAAGATACACTGTCAGTTCAAGTATCTCCTGGAATCTGCATGATAAAGAACATTTCGTACACTTAACTAAACATTCTCAGTTTAGGGTCAGATGAGTTGGATACAAGGTAAAGCTCTATCTTTCAAAACTGTTCCATTAAACACTCACAGATAAAGCTTGGGTCAGATCTAGTGTAAAGCTCCTTTTGCCTTGTCCCCATCAAACACTACCAGCCTAACTGCAGGGTTGATACAGCATCGGTTAGACATGGAGTAAAGCCCTGTCCTCATGTTCCTGGTATACAGTCCAGGGCCGATGCAACTTGTGTCAGATACAGTGTAAAATACCATTGAACACTCCCAGGACAACTATAGGTATAAATTAGGTTCTATATACAGCACCATCTTCACTATCCCATCAATTCTCCTGAAGCAAGTACAGGTTACAAACATTGTAAAACTCTCTCTCTACTGCCCCATGAAACATTCCTGTGGCAGGTATAGAACAAAAAAAATCTGGAAATCCTCAGCAGGTCATGAAGCATCTGAGAGTTAATGTTTCAAGTCAATTATCTTTTATTGGAACTGGACCAGTATAGTGTGGGTTAGATACAGAATAAGGATCTTTCTACATTGCCTGTCGCAATATTCTCAAATTCAATATAACAGTGTTCAGTTGTTCTAAAGCATGTAATAGTTTCCTCCCTGAGATATGTTTTTAGCACTATATTTCTGTTATCAAAGATGATGAGTGTATTTAGCCCATTCAGGGCACCTTGGCAACCTCAGCAATAAACACAAGATTTTAATTGCAGCTTAATTGAACAGTTTACATTGTTGGAGGTGGGATCCATGTGTTTAATGAGGATTCTGCTGAAAAACAAATCTCTACTTTTGAAATGCTTCGCTTGCTGAGATTTCCATGTAATCACATTGTTCAGTATCTATGTTTGCCATTTGCCTTTGCTTATTTATTGAACTACAGATAACCTGAAGAGGTTTTTTGTGCAGCAGGTTGTTGTAATCTGTAAAGTACTTTTTGAAAAGGTGGTCGAAGCAGATCATGATTGTAATGTTAGCAAGACTGCAAATGCAGAATTCCAATTAATGCTGTGGGGATCACAGTTCAAATCTCCCACTTTTGATGGGATTTGAATTTAGTAGTAAAAAGACTGGACTAAAGGCTACTTTCAGTAATCGAGAGTGTGGTGCTGGAAAAGCAACCAGGGATGGTGCAATTTGTCAGAAGGGAGTTGCCCTGGGAGTGCTCAATATTGACTTTGAAACCCAGGAAGCCCTGTGGCAACAAGTTAAAAACAGGCAAGGAAATCTCCACTACCATATCCAACCTCCTGCCATGACTTCAGCTGATGAATCAGTGGCCCTCCACATTGAATAGCACTGGGAGAAAACACTTAGGGTGTGAAGGAAACAGAAGGTACTCTTGGTGGGGTCTTCAAAGTCCATCACAAAGAACGGCTCAGAAGCATCACTACTGACTAAATTGACCAATTGATGTAGGGCATATCTGGTATCATATTTCGAGCCTGTGGCAGATGGTGAAGGGAAAGCCTACTTCACCTCACCCACCCCAGTCTACCTGTCTCAGATGCATCTCTCCATGACTACATCTTTTGAAGTTTTAATTTTTTTTAGGAACTTCATAAACTGGTGATCGTGGGATTTGGGGATGAAATAATTTGCGTGTGGTTGTTTATCCCTCTCAGTAGGTTCAAAGGAATGGGTTAAAGGAATATTTATGTTTATGGTACTTTGGAGTGAAGGGACCTTAATAAATTTCAGAACCTTATTTAATTTTTTTTATTGTTTAGTATGTCTACTCTAAAGTAGATCTACAGAGTCTCACAGCATGGAAACAGACATTTCGGTCCAACCAGTCCATGCCGATCTTAATCCCAAATTAAACTAGTCCCACCTGCCTGCGGTTGGTCCACATCCCTCTAAATCTTTCTTATTCATGTACTTATCCAAATGTCTTCTAGATGCTGAAAATAACACACCAGGTTATAGTCCCAACAGGTTTATTTGGAAGTACAAGCTTTTAGAGCTCTACTCCTTTTCAGGTAGCTTCTAAATGCTGTAACTGTACCCTCCAGTTCTTAACCTGTATTTATAGATGATACAAATATTTCTCCTAGGGGGCCCCCACAATCTTCTCCCTAACTTCTGACAAGGTCCTAGGATGCAGTTGGCCAGGTCATGGGGATTTATCTACCTTTGTTTTCTAAGACTTCCAGTACTTCCTCTTTGTAATGTGAGCATCAATATTTATTTTGTTGATTTGTTTAGACTCCAATTCTTTATCAACAGCAAAAACTGATGCTAAATATTCATTTAATATCTCTCCCATCTCCTGACATCAACACAAAATCAAATAGTCACATTCAGCACGGGAATATATTGTACAGAGCAATCTGTTAATAAATTGTGCTCCTGTTCATTCAGTTCAAGTTGCACTGTGCATGTAATGTGTGCTGTTGTCTTGCAGGTACTATGGAGTTGTGACCTTAGTTCCTATATTCCAGGTGAGTGGAAGTAGACACTCAGTTTATTTATATTTCTAAATTATTATCTAGAATTAGCTGTTGCTTCTGTGCCAGTTCTTCTCTGCCTTAAAATGAAACCAGCTTTTACCTTTTGTTGAACCTACTTTTACATTGATTTCTAGTTCTGCTGCTGTTTAACTGCGTTCTATTCCTTTTCTCTGCAGTATTCCAATGTGTACTGCCCAACTCCTCGGGTGCAGGATCTGGTAGATGACAAATCCTTGCAGGAAGAGTGCCTAGTATATGTCACCAAACCAGGTATGATGAAAGTTCCTATTCCGCGCAAAGGCAATGAAAATCAAATGGCATTTTGGTGTTTTCACCCATTGTGTTCCTAATGCCCACAAACATAGCAACATGGAAAATTGTTTAAATTATAATGATACAATAAAAGGAGTGAAAGGTTATCAGGGTAGGTGGGAATGTGGAGTACTCAGATCAGCCATGCTAAGTCCCCAGGACCTGACATTCTACAAGCCAGAGTGTGTAAAAAGGTGGCTATAGAATACTTGATACAGCAGTGATTATCTTCCAGGAATCTATGGATTCTGGAATGGTTCTTGCAGATTTGAAGCTCGCAAATGTCACTCTGCTATTTAAGAAAGGAAAGAAAGAGAAGACTGTGAGCTACAGACTTGTTAGCCTTACAGCTGCTAGAGAAGGGGAGCTGCTAGAATTTATTAAAAATAATGTTTTGGTTAACAAACGTAAAACACACGGGATAAGAGGTAATGTACTGTCTTGGATTAAAGATCAGCTAATGAAAATGGAGAATAGGAATAAAAGGATCATTCTCCCATTTGCAGGGTGTGTCTGGTATGATTTGGGTTTAGGGACCAAATGTAATATTTCCAAAATTGCAAATGATACAAAACAAAGTGGGAATGTGTATTCAGGAAAATGTAAAATGGATTCAGGAGGATTTGGACAGGCTTAATGAGTGAGCAAATGCATGATAGGTGGAATATGATGTGGAAAAATGTGAGGTTATCCACTTTGAAATGAGGCACAGATGTGCAGAGTATTTTTTAAATGGTGAGAGGTTATGGGGCCTGGGTGTCCTTGTTAGTAACAAGTCACTGAAGGTCAATATGTGGGCGCAACAAGCTATTAGGAGGGCTAATGGAATGTAAGACTTGATTGTAAGAAGATTTGAGTACAGGAGTACTGAAATTTTGCTTCAGTTGAATAAAAACTTGGTCAGACCACGCCTGGAGTATTCTGTGCAATTTTGGTCTGCTTATCTCAGAAAATATATCATTGGCATAGAGAGAGTTCAGTGAAGGTTTGCCAGACTTGTTCCTGGGCTGGTGGGACTGTCCTATGATGAAGATTGGACAATATTCTCTCAGTTTTGAAGAATGATGATGTCATCGAAACCTGCTAAAATACTGATGGAATAAGCAGGATGAAGCTGGTAAGGTGTCTCCCTAGAGTGGGCACAATTTAAAAGTAAGGGGTAGGGTGCCATCTAGGACCAAGAGGAGAATTGTTTTTACTCTGAGTTGCGAATATGTGGATTTCAGTACCCAAGAGGGCAGTGGAAGCAAAGTATTTGAGTATGTTGCATGTAGAGATTAATGGATTTGTCATTATTAATGGGGTATCGGGTTGTGGGGTTATTCTGGGTAAAAGGCTTTGAAGTATCAATCAACCATGGTCATATAGAATGTCAGAGTAGGCTTGACAGGGTGAATGACCCACTCCTTTTTCTACTTTGTATGTTCTTATTAAATATGTTGTGAGGACACAAAAACTGCTGAGGTTGAGTGAGTGGAAAGGAGAATGCCAAGATATAAAATAATGTGGGAAAGTGTGAAGTTATCCACTCTGGATGGAAAATTAGAGAAACTGTATTCTTTAAATGGTTAGGGACTAGATTGGTTGGTGTTCAGGGGACTTGGGTGTTTTCATATGTTAATCACTTGATATTAACTTGCAGGGAGGGGAATGTTTTTTGTTGAACATGGATTACAGTTTTAGAGTAAACGTTTTACTACAATTGGGGAGGCCATACCTGGAGTATAGTTTCAGTCTCCTTACCTGAAAAAAGATACACTTACAATGTAAATTGACTAGACTGATGTCTGCAATGTACGGGTTGTATTCTGAGAAGAGATTAAATAAACTGGGACGACAATCTTCAGAATTTAAAATAATTTAAAAGGCTATAACATTGGACATTGAAAATTTAATGTTGATTAGACCATTGGTTGATAGAGTAGATGTATGAAGAATGTACCCTTTCTGGAGAACCAAATAGCTTGATTCTAAAAGAAATGGGTTGCCTTTGGGACTAAGATATGAAATGTCTTTACTCAGAGGGTTGTGAATCTTTGGAATTTCCACCTCATAGGGATGTGGGTGGTCATTCAAGACCGAGATTAATATATTTTTGAATACAAAGGCATTTGGCCATAGTGCAGGAATGTAAGTTGAGGTAGTAGATCAGCCATGATGTGTTCAGTGGTGGAGGTATAGTGACCTCTGCTCCTATTTCAAACAGCTATTTGATGACACAAAACTGGAATATTTTACTTAAAAAGAAAGAGATATTGCCAATATTTTTTGTCTTGCATTCATCATGACAAATGCAAGAATGCCAAATTTCAAACGATCAGGGTAGGGGAAAAGAATGCTGATTGAATAGCAAGTTCACATTACTTTTTCCATGGCAACACCTCACCCAGTCAGAATCAACTTATCAAGCAATTAGCACAATGTTTTCCATAATAAATTGTTGAGACTGTTTGAAATTTGGACTAATGTTATGGTGCTGTATCACTTTATAATCCTCAGGGAGGTTACCGCTCATCATTTCTTAAAGCAAAAATATGCTAAAGAATACTAGTTTGTACCTGCACAACACTTTGAAGTAGTAATATCAAGGATTTTGCCCCCAGGGCTGCAGAGCTTGGAGCCCAGATTGAGGTCTTCCTTGAAATGTTGATGTGCATGTTTTGCTTTAAGACTTTACAGTTGTCGGTGAACTCAGCAGATGATTGAATTGAATGGGTCTCATGAAATAACAAGCAGTAGTTTGAAAAATATATAGTGATGCAGACTGAGTCATTATAGGCTCCCAAGATTTTGCAAGTCAGACTGGCAACAGGGAAGGGTAAGGGATGAAATCTAATAGAGGAGTGCTTGTTATTTCTGGGCGTGATGGGATTTTATTGTTTAATAGTCGTGGCATACCTGGAAATTATGCAATAAACGCTGTAAAGGATATAAGAATCTGAAAGGGTTAATGCTGAGGAATGTATTAAGCACCATCCAATATTACAATGTCATGGATGGAGAGGAGAGTACATTACTGGATCTCAAAAAAGGCAGACCTAACATGAAGGACTCCCTCATGGATTTCACTACAATATCTGTCATGTCAAAATAGCTTATACCTAGTTGCTATTGTGCATTAAGCTTCATCTTGTTTAAGTCAAGAGCCTTTTCTTGTTAGACTACCTAGTGGTTTTCCTCTACCACACTAAACCAATCAAATCCTTTAGATCCCAACCTCAAAGGACAGTGGTGGCAGCAAATAGATAGATAAAGTGTCGGAGAGCCCTGTAGCATGGAGACAGACCCTTTCACCGAAACTGCTCCATGCAGACCAAAATGTCTATCAGTGCTAACTGCATTTCTCTGCACTAGGTCCATGTTCTTCTAAACCTTTCCTATCCATGATTTGTCCAAATGCCTTTTAAATGTTGTTAACGTACCTGCCTCAACCACTTCTGCTGGCCGTTCATTCCATATGCGTACCACTCTGTGTAAAAATGCTCCCCCTCAAGTTCCCTTTTATTCTTTCCCCTCTAACCTTAAACTGATGCCCTCTAGTCCTTGATTCCCCAACCCTGGGAAAAAGAGTGAATGCATTCACCTTATCCTTGCATTTCACAATCTTATACACTACAATAAAATCCCCCTGAGTCTTCTATACTCTTTTTAAAAAAAGAGTTCTAGCTTGTCCAACCTCTCCCTATAACTCAGGTCCTTGAGTTCTGGCAACATTCTTGTAAATTTCTTCTGTGCTCTTTCCAGTTTAATAACTTCCTTCCTATAGCAAGGGTACCAAAACTGAACACAATTGCCAACTGTAGCTTCGCCAATGTCCTGTACAATTGCAACCTAATTTCTGTACTCAGTGCCCTAACTGACGAAGAGCAGTGTGCCAAAAACCTTATGCTCTGCCTACCTGAGACTCCACTTTCAGAGAACCGTGCAGCTGAACCCCAATGTCCCTCTGTTCCACTACACTCCTTAAGGATCTACGATTCACCATGAAACTCCCTACCTTGATTTGATGTTCCAAAATGCATGCCCTCGCACTTATCTATATTAAACTCCATTTGCCATTTCTCAGCCTATTTCCCCAGCTGATCAAGATCCTGCTGCAATTTCTGATAACCTTCCTCACTGTCCATGATACCTCCTATTTTAGTGTCATGCCTTGTACATGTTCATCCAAATCGTTATATAGATAACAAACAGCAATGGGTCTAGCACTGACCCCTGAGGCACGCCACCAGTTACAGGCCTCCAGTTTGACAAGCATCCTTCCACTATTACCCTCTGTCCTACCATCAAACCAATTATATATCCAGTTTGCCAGCTCCCCCAGATTCCATGTGATCTAACCTCCCAGACCCAACCATGTGGAACCTTATCAAAGGCCTTACTGAAATCCATATAGACTGTGTCTGCCGCCCTGTGTCAACCTTCTTGATCACTCCTTCAAAGAACTCAAACAAAGTTGTGAGGCATGATCTCCCACACACAAAGCCATGTTGACCTTGTTATGATGTATCTTTCACTAAGGTGACTGGTAAGGATCTATCATAAAACATATTATACTGAAAACTCTTTGAAATGTTTTCAACAATCCGCTGAGCATAAATAGAAATTTATAGACCACTGGCAGCCTGGAGGCATGTAGCGCCAATTGGCTTGATGTAGTTTTCCCAGGCACAGTTGGCATAATGGACTAGTGAAATGGGGAAGAGTTAGATTTCATAAAATGGTGAGATTTTCAAATCATTTAGTAGGTTCCTTTTCCTTGATTAGTTGTTAAGATAAATTAGTGTCCATACTATGACTTGGGAAGTAAAGTCCTGCATGGAAAATGACCTTAAATAGGAATTCTGTCCATAGAATGCGTGAATATGTGTTTATGTTGAGAGAGAGTGTCTTACAGATCTGAGCAAGACCCTGATCTTTGCTAAAGTTTCAAATCCTCAGTTAAAGGGGAAAATAATTGAGTTCCCATTTCTTGACCAGCATCCAGCCTCTGTCCTGAAGAAGGGTTTTTGCACCCCTAACATTGACTCTGCTTTCTGTCCACAGATGTTGCCAGACTTGCTGAGTTTTTGCAGCCATTTATTTTGTTACTTCAGTTAATGGTCATTGGAGACCAGTCAGGATCTATGGACTAGTATAAGGTCACTAACACTATTGAGTCAAATCCTGTCCAAGTCCCTGAGAAAGCTGGGTCAAAAGAGGAGACAGAGAATTTCTAATAAAAGAAATCTTTGTACAATGGCAGGGGTTTTTGAGTGACTCATTCTTTAAGTGGCTATAGTTTCCTGTTAACTTTAATTTTAAAAAGCATGATTTGAATGAGATTGAAGCTAAAATTGGTGACAGAACAGCTAATGAGGAGCAATCCAAGGAATCTCAGAAGGATTTAGATCTGTTGGGAAGCTAACCCAATAGATTGCAAGTGAAGTTCACTCCCAAATAACTGATATGCAAGTGAGAAGCCAGGATAGGGATAACAGCTTAAAAATCACTATTGCTGATGTGAACACTGTATGTACAATTCATCTGTAGAGGGTAGATGGATCCTACATCAGTGGGAGGCCTTTGAAGACCTGTCACTTGCCCCTTCTTCCCGCAGGACACAAGCGTGCCAGTCTGCGTGATGTATTTCAGCTTTACTGTGGGCTCAGTCCCGGCACTACAGCACGAGATCTCTGCTCCCGCTACGCTCAACAGCTTCAACATGTGGACGAGAGGTAGGATATTGAGCCTTGGCTTTGGATTAGAGTCATAGAGGTCTGCAACACGGAGAAAGGCCCCATCAAACGTGCATTGGTCGAAAACAGCCGCCTAACTAGTCCATTCCCACTTTCTAACACTTGGCCCATAGCCTTGTATATCTTGGCACTGCAAGTACAGAGGAACCTCGATTATCCAAATACCAATTATCCAAAATTCGGATTATCCGAAGGAGATCTGGAGGTCCCGATGGAAACATTACATCAAAGACGTGTTTCCAACAGTGATCGCGTCTTTTGTTTACAGTGATTAAACAGACACCATCTCCAAATGACTGACCTCCCGCCTCTCCCCCTCCCACACTTTCCCTGGAGTTCTACAGAGGGGTGTACCCTAAACCCACCTTACCCAAAAATTCTCTCCAAAATTGTCCTGTATAGAGCAAACGTGGAACCTGTCAAAAAGTTGTGTGTGTGGCTGTGGCTGCGTGTGTATGTGCGCGTGCGCACTATTTGGAGACTTATCCCACCAGCAACTGCAGCAGTCTTGTTACTGGTGTCCAGTCCAGCTGCCCAGGAGAGGGGGCGGGTGTGTATGGGGTTGGGGAGGCGTTGGGGGCAGTGTCAGACGGGCTGGGGGCAGAGGGTGTTGGGGGCAGGGTCCGACGGGGCTGGGAGCAGTGTTGGGGGCAGGGGCAGTGTCAGGTCGGGCTAGGAGCAGAGGGTGTTGGAGGGCTGGGGGCAGTGTCAGACGGGGCTGGGGGCGGAGGGTGTTGGGGGCAGAGGGCGGTGTCAGACGGGTTTGTGGGTGGGGGGTATCAGACCGGACTGGGGGCAGGGGTGATGTGGGGGGGCGGTCTCAGATGGGTTGGGGCCGGGGTGATGTGTGGGTGCGGTGGGCTGTTTCAGACGGGTGGGGGCGGTGTCAAACAGGGTTGGGCAGCGTTGTCAGACGTGGTTGGGGGTGGGGGTGGTATCAGATGGGGTTGGGGTCGGGGTCTCATGCACTGTCATACTGCCTTACCTCCTGAACAGTGAGCAGACTTTTAAAAACTCCAAGCCCCAGAGGAAAGGCGAATAATCGATTATCTGAACGAAATAGTGCCCGCAAATCACGTTCAGATAATCGAGGTTCCACTGTATACCAAATGTGTTTTCGATCATTTTTATCTACCTGTCCCAATACCTTAATGGCCTGGTGGACATAGACACCAGGGTTCCTCATGTCCTGGTCCTTGATGCCTCCCAGGGTCCTACCATTCATTATGTATTCCCTTACCTTGTTTGTCCCACTCAATTGCTTCACCTCATACTTACCTGAATTGAGTTCCATTTGCCACTGATCAGACCATCTAACCAGCCTTTCTGTATCCTCCTGTAATCTAAGGCTATCCTCCTCAGTATCTACCTCCCACCAATCCTCATATCATCCACAAACTCACTGATCAACCCCCCCAACTGCAAATCGTGTAAATTGTTTATATATACCCCAAACCATCTCAGTGTTAGACAGAGCTAAGTGAACTAACAAATCAGATGTAAACTCTGTAGTCCTATCACATCCAGTTGAGAATGATGGTAAGTAATTACACAACTCACGAGAGGACAAAGCTCTGCAAATGTCCCTATCTGCGATGATGGAAGAGCTAAATAAATTAGTATAGGATAAGGCAATCTTCAGCCAGAAGTGTTAAGTGAATGATCTGTCTCGGTCTCCTCCAGTGGTACCCAGCATTGCAGATACCAGTCTTTAGCCAATTCAATTCACTCCATATGATATTAAGAAACAGTTGGAGGCCGTGGATAGCACAAAGGCTTTGGGTCCAAACAACATTCCAGCAATAACACTGAAGATTTGTGCTCGAACTTGCCACTCCCCTAGCCAAGCCCTTTCAGTTCATTAACAACACTGGCATCAACCTGACAACAAGATTGCCCAGCTATGTCCTGAAGACAAAAAGCAGGACAAGTTCAACCCAGCTAATTACCACCCCATCAGTCTGTGATGGAAGGTGTCATCAACAGTGCTATCAAGCAGCATTTGCTCAGCGATAACCTGTACAGTGATGCCCAGTTTGGGTTCCACGAGGGCCACTCAGTTCCTGACTTCATTGCAGCCTTAGTTCAAATATGGACAAAAGGGCTAAATTCTAGAGGTGAGGCGAGAGTAACTGCCCTTGACATCAAAGTCACATTTGACCAAATGTGGTATCAAGGGGCCCGAGCAAAATTGGAATCAGAGTATCGGGGAATATTCTCTGCTAGTTAAAGTCATACTTGATGTTGGAGAGGGATTTTAAAGAGGAGTTGTAAGTTCCTCGTTCAGTAGCACAAATCACTCTTTGTTTGGAGTTCCTTTACCACATATGGGAGACAGCAGAGACTGTTCCAAATCTGGCTTTCACGTGGGGCCCAGTTGCCCTCCTAATTACAGTTCAGATCAGAGGTCAGTGACAATCTACCTTTCCCAACAAAATAGAGAATATTTGTACATATTTCTTTATAGTGGTTAAATGCTTCATTGACATCAGTGCTTGCCACATCCCCTCTCTCCTACACTTCCAATCCTGCAAATACATGATCAACAATGGACAACTTTATGGTTCACCTTAGGTCCTTCCATCATCTTGTGATGTTTGCCAGACCCCTATCACCTGTCCTTGGGCTCTTACGATTATTGGCCATACTTCAACACTGATTTTTATGTCTCTTCCGAGACATTTGCCAGTCGCCTCATATACTTATTACTAATGACTTTACAAATTTGGTCAAGAAATTCACATCCCTTACTGACCTTAGTACAGAAGATTAAAAAGCATGTTAATTTCTACCAATGGTTATAATATTTGTAATATCAGCTCTAATATAAAAGTACTTATAAAGTTTAACATGGTTAACTCTAATACTATGATTCTGTGACAAAGCTAACAATTTCCCTTTTATCCAACTTGCGAAGCTGCAGTTATTTATCCTTTCGAGGTCATAGTTTCTGCTACCTTTGCCAGGTTGTTTGTGTCTCGGTACTCTTCTAAGGTTAACTTATTTATACCTTTTTGTTCTATTTTCTTGCTAATGAAGGAAAAAGTTTCTTCACTGGTATTTATCAAAACCGGTCTCTGCATTCAAGGCTAACTGCTTTCAAAAATTTAATTCCCCACAATCTTATAAATTTTAACTTGCATTCTTATATGAATATGTGTCTACTCTAATATGTAATTATTATTATTTACAAGCCTCATCTTAAGTGGGTCAAATTTTCACTATTTCACATAAAAATTAGAAATCTCAGATCAGATGGTTTTCATCTGAGCTAATGTATCAGAGTCTTACTGTTTGCATTCTAGTCCCATCTTAATAAGGCTCATGCATTTTGTTGTCTGGCTTTGAAGGCCATGGTTTGAGTTATATGAAATGCTACTTCGGTTAAAATTTCCTTCAAATGTCTGTGTCAGTTAAAAAGAAAATTCTACAGTCATTTTGTCATATTCAGCCATGAACATACAATATCTGGCACATAGGGTCTACCTACAGTGCATGGACTACAGTGGTTGAAGACAGCTCACCATCACCACCTCAAGGGCAACTAGGGACAGTCAATAAATACTGGCAAGCCCATGGTGCCCACATTCCACAAACGAATAAAAAAAATTCAGCAGGGATCCCAAAACTTAACCCTGCAGAGCCTCACCCGACACAGGCTTGCAGGCTTGTGATTGTTGGAGGTCAATCATTTCTTTTCCAGGACATCTCTGCAGGAGTTCCTCAGGATAGTGTCCTAGGCCTGACCATCTTCATCTACTCTATCAATGGCTTTCCCTCCATCATAAGGTTAGAAATAGGGATGTTTGCTGACGATTGCACAATGTTCAGCACCACTTGTGATCCTCAGACACAAAAGGAGTCCATGTTCAAATGCAACACGATCTGGACAATATCTTGGCTTGGGCTGATACATGGCAAGTAATATTTACGCCACATAAATGCCAGATAAAACCATCTCCAATAAGAGACAATATCACTATCTTTCCTTTGATATTCAGTGTTGTTACCATCACTGAGTCCCCCACTATCAACATCCTTGGGATTGCTATTGACCAGAAACTCAACTCGACTCGCCACATAAACACAGTGGCTACAAAAGGCTAGGAGTACTGCGGTGAGTAACTGACCTCCTGACTCCCAAAGCCAGCCCATCACCTGCAAGTCATAAGTCAAGATTATGGTTGAATACTCCCTACTTGCCTGGATGGGTGCACCTCCAACAATCAAGAAGCTTGACACCATTTAGGACAAAACAGCTCACTTAATTGGCACCATATCCACAAGCATCCCCTTCCTCCACCACTAACGCTCAATAGCAGCAGTGTGTACTATCTACAAGTTGCACTGCAGTAATTCACCTAAGATCCTGAGACAGCACCATCCAAACCCATGACCACTTCCCTTTAGAAGGACCAAGTAGCAGATACTTGGGAACACCACCATCTGCAAGTTTCCCTCCAAGCAACTCACCATCTTGACCTGGAAATGTATCACTATTCCTTCACTGTCATACTCCTGGATTTCTTTCCCTTATAGCATTGTGGGTCTACCTACAGTGCATGGACTTCAGTGGTTCAAGACAGCTCACCATCACCACCTCAAGGGCAACTAGGGACAGTCAATAAATACTGGCAAGCCCATGGTGCCCACATTTCACAAACGAATAAAAAAAATTCAGCAGGGATCCCAAAGCTTAACCCTGCAGAGCCTCACCCGACACAGGCTTGCAGTCACAAAAACACACCTCGACCATCTCCGCCTAATTCCTGCCACTCAGCCAATTCTGGTTCCTAATTAGCCAAATTTTCCTTCGATATGGTCTCTTAACCCTTGCTATCAGTAAACCATGGGGACCTTATCAAAAGGCTTGCTGGAAGCTAATTAGGCTGCATCAAATGTGTTGCTTTCATCTATAACCTGGTCACCTCTTCGAAAAATTCAGACAGGTTGGTCAGATGTACCCACCCCTTAAAAAAAAACCAAGCCCACTGTTCTTGATTAATCCCTGCTTCTCCAAATCCATGTGTGGACAAGCTGTAATTTCATACTGATTAAGTGTGATGTACCTTACAAATAGGTTGAATGAATGATGGGGATGGTCTCCTTGATCTCCCTGTTGTCTTGCTTGTTTTTAAAAAAAAGTTTTCTCTTATTGGTTTTGTTATCGGGCATTTGTTATTATCCTTGAACTGCTGCGGTTTGTGGAGAATGTTTATTCCCAGAGTACTTTTTCCATACTACAGTATGGAAACAGGCCCTTCGGCCCAACAAGTCCACATCGATCCTGCAAAGAGTAACCCACCCAGTCCCATTTCCCTGCCCTATATTTACCCTTGACTAATGCACCTAACACTAAGGGCAATTTAGCATGGCCAGTTCATCTGACCAGCACATCTTTGGATGGTGGGAAGAAATCGGAGCACCCGGAGGAAAAACACACAGACATGGGGAGAATGTGCAAACTCCACAGAGACAGTCGCCTGAGGCGGGAATCGAACCCAGGTCCCTGGCGTTGTGAGGCAGCAGTGCTAACTACTGAGTCACCGCCGATGGGAGTTTTCAGTGTTTTGTCTCCATGTCGGTGAAGTACAGTGATAATCATACAAAGTCAGGATGATGTGTGACAGGAACTTGCAGGATTATAGGCCCTTGTGCCTATAATCCTTGGCCTATTAGGTGGTAGAGGGTGCTGTTGAAGGAGGTGGTGTTGAAGGAGCCTTGCCAAGTGGCTGTAGTGCATCTTGTTGATGGTATTCACAGCAACCACAGCATACTGTGGTTGAGGAATGCGAATGTTTTGTCTGTAGGTTATACAAACCAAGTCAACTGCTTTGCCTTGGTTACTATCAGGTTTTTTGAGTAGTTTTGTTGGGTTGCAACAACAAAAGAGAGTATCCCAACACACTCCTGACTTGTGCCTTGTTGCGGAGACTTTGGGGAGTCTGATATGTGATTCGCTATGGAAAAGTCAAAATGCTTCATTCTCCTCTGATTTTAGAAAGTTGATTCAGTTTGGTCTGATGAAAAATCTAATTCGGCGACTACACAAGTATCCGGTGAAGATCCACCGAGACGAGAGAAGCCGGCCGCCTCGTCTCTACACTGGTTCACACAGCTATGATGAAATCTGCTGCAAAACAGGTAAACCATCCCAAAGGGGCTCACCCCATTTACTGGGGTCAAAACAGCTGAGGGGGTAGAGCAGTGAAAAGTATTCTGTATTTGCACAACTGAGGTGTGTTCACATTCCAGACTTTGCAGTAAGGGCCCTGTATAAATTTAACTTGAGTAGTATTTTGGACATGGGTCCATAGCTTAAAACAGCTTCTAATAAGTGTTACAACTGAGATTCTTTATTAGAGAAGCTGCAGGATAGCTGGGCCTAGAAAAGAAACAATTGCCATGAAGCTTATCACCAGAGAAGTGCGGAGGTAGCTTTACTCTTTATCTAATCACCCATAGCAGCTGCTGTTCCAAACTGTGCCATTAGGTCTTTCACACTTGCCTGAGAGTAGACAGTTCAACAGCTCGTCTGCAAGGAGGCACCTCCAGCACTGTAGTATCAGTCTAGAGTTGTTTTTTAAGTTTCAGTGGAGTTTGTGATCCCACAACCAAAGTGACTCCAAAGTGAGAGCGCTCCAACTGAACCATAGCTAACACCTCCTCTGTATCTGACCTTTGTTTTAGCCAAGACTAGCTACTTGGAAGTGTTTGATATCATCATTGTGGGAATTATAACACATGCTTCTTCTCTCTGCTTCTCTCAGGAATTAGCTACAAAGAATTGGATGAGAGGCTGGAGAATGACTCTAATATCATTGTGTGCTGGAAATGAGAGTACAGCAAGTGGCACAACTGCTGGATCTCGCACGGGTGTAAAGTTGACCAAGAGTTTCTAAGCTGAAGATCAGTTTTGCGAGGAGTGTGAAAAAGTAATAGATGGTTCAGACATGGGTAGTGTAAGCTGTACTGGTTTTCAGTACTGATAAACTGTTCTGAGTCTCCTAGATTAACTTAAAAATAGGTAAGGAATGTGTGACACCATTTTTCCTTAAATAGATTGTGATCTGTAACTTATAGATTTTGTATTTATATTAATATCATCCTTACCCTAATCCTCCTCCTGTGTGCATGCATCTCATCATGAGTATCAAGGAAAGAGCTGACCCATCCACCATAATTGATTCAAATCTTTCCTTCTCCAATCATTTAAAATTCTTTGGTGAAACATTCCTTTGCTACCTGTTACTTATCGTGTATAATACCAATTACTACGTAACCTGTGGTAACCAAGTTTAGTCCCCAATCTGCACTGCTTTAGCTGATCTCAGTTGGGACAGTGGCGGTGCTTTGAGTGGTCTTGGTGACCCAGGGTGTGGTCTATCCATGGACACCTGCTGTCAAAGCATATGTGTGTGTTGATGAGATCAAATAATTTGTGATGAATTCACAGTTGAACTTCTTGCCAGCATTGAAAAATGACCCTTTTGAATGTGTTGCTGCTGAGCTCAGTATATTTGAACCATTGCTCTGCAAATCAGTGCCTTTGTGAGAATAGAAATGTACAAATCTGTACAGATTGTTATGACTAGTTTTGGATAAATAGAATTATTTAATACATTAAAATATTCTGATCTGAATGATACATAAGTTTTTTTTAAAATCTCCAATGCAAACTGAATTCAAACTTAATTAGTGAGATTAAATTACATGTAACACTTGGAAGTAGTGCTCTTAAAAACTCAATTGCACTTTAAGAAATAGTAATCATCGTTTTGTGAAGTGACACTTTTACTACACTAAAGCACTGCACATAAATCTGCTGTATCAACATTTCAAAATGCAATTGGATCTCTACCTGTAAAAGCTTTCCCAAAAGTCATTACCAGACATCAGTTACTCCTCAGATAATGTACCCCCCAATGCCCCCAAAAAGACCAGGTCCTTTGTTCATTTATAATTTGCTTTTGGAAGAGTTTTGTTTTAAAAGTTGCCATTTAAATGTACACTGGCTGAGAGATAATTGGGCAATTGTGACTGAAGAACCCACACAGGATCTTTATTCAAATTTTGGTCACATCACCTGGAGCTGGTGCATGAAGTGAAATTTGGAAGAAGTAAACATTAATTGGAATAGTCTGGACAATCCTGCGGTGGCGAAAAGTGAAATGTAACAGTTCAGCACAGATGTACAAGGAAGGAAGCAAACTGGGCTGACATCTTAGATCATATATATGGCTTATTGAAGCTTCCTTGTGGTGTGCTGCACATGTTATAGTGAAATTCACCATTTTAAGCGTTATTTTTGGTGTCCTATTTGATTGTGAGTTGTATTTTAAACACCATATCTTTCAATTATAAATGCTGGCTGCTATCACCTCAGTAACATTAAGGAAAGATTGTAAAGTACTGATAATGTCTCTGGACTAGTAATACATAAGCCCAGGTTAATACTCTGGGGACACAGGTTCACAGCGCATTATAACAGCTGATGGAATTTTTAATTCAACTAGCAAATCTGGAATTGAAAACTAGTGTCAGTGAAACTCACTGATTATGTCAAAGCCTTTCTGCCATCCTTGTCCAATTTGAACTACATCTGACTTAAGAGCCACAGAAATAACACTTAGCTGCTCTATGAGATGGCCTATCAAGCCATTCAGTTCAAGGGCAATCGGGGACAGACAATAACGCACACATCCCATCAAAGAATAGAGGGAAAAACAATCCTGGCCTATTCCCACCTCTTCCACATATCACTGAAGCCATCATCCATATCAAGTATTTCAATGCTTGGCTGGCCAGCCTCCCATACACTTCAACCCATCTGCTTCATTAAACAGTGTTTCCTGTGTTCTCCACCTCTATCTTTGCTGACCTACATTGACTGGCTCCCAGTGACTTTAGTAATTCTTCATTTAGAGGAAGAGTGAAATTAGCTGAGTTGATATTTCAGAGAACTAATGCTCATTGATATGATGGGCCAAATGGCTTGTACCAAGTAGCTATTTTAAGATTTCCTTCTTGCATCATTGGCAGGTAGTCTTTCAGACATGTGAGACATAGAATTCTCTCCCCTCTGCCTCCCCCGTCTACCTTTAACAATCTGCCAAGCTCACCTCCTGAAGTCTTCTTTTCTGGGAGATTTTTCCCTTGTGCTTCTGTGAAGTGTTTCAAGATATTTTCCTATATCAAAGATGCCACAAATGCCCATCAATAAATTCATTATGGGATATTTTACAATTACCTTCAAGTTTGAGAAAAACTACCTTCGATCTGTTCATTTTCCATCAAAAGCCAATGGTGACGGAGAGAGACATGCTTACTGGACCCAGTACTGCCTTTTTGACCCAGGTCTCCATTAACACCAGGATGTAATATTCCCAAGTGGTCATCTGCAAACATCGTATCAACATTTTCTCATGCAAAAGTGTATTCTGTTTGTGAGGTATAATCACAAATACACTGGCCTCTGAATGGTGACGAGCCGTCATGCCTGATGAAGGGCTTATGCTTCTCCTGCTCCTTGGATGCTGCCTGACCTGCTGACCTTTGCCAGTACCACACTTTGACCCTGAGTGGTGACTGTATCAATGATACTCATTCTGCTGGTTGCTCCCAGCCATCTAGTGTGCTGGTCCCAAGTGTCAGTGACCTTCTGCTCTCAGCACATCTGGACAATGCACGCTGCACTGGTATCATGTGTCACTGACACTTCAATCTCTCTTAGTCTCGACGCAGCATGTTCCATCTGGCAAACAGCTACCTCTCAACTGGCACCTCGCATCAGTGGCAATCACTTTGCTGGTTTTGTATGATAGTGATGCAGTGTTTTCTGGCCCTGCCTCAACTCTGAGCAATTTCATCTGGAAATCTGAAATACTTTTTATATATATAAAAAATAAACATATATATGGCTTTTTGAGTATTGATCCAAGTATCTATATTATGTTGATATGTGCGTGTGTACCATTGTTTAAGATCATTTACATTATACAATATTTCCATTCTTGAAAAAATTAAAATGGGACAACAAAGTTGGCTGTTGAATGGATTGAGAATCCTGTGACAAGCTGTTACTTGTTGACCGGAAATGGAACCTCATTACTTACTACTAGTAAGTGTTTCATTGCATTGATCCCTCTGTACTCTGGCTTACATAAGAATCTGTGTTTTGAGGATTTGGAGACTTTAGTAACTGTCAAAGAATAACAATGGTTAATATGATGCTGTTACCAATCTGGAATCACCTGTGAAAGTGATGTGGACAGGGCAACAATTGGAATTTAGTGTAATTGGGGAAAATGTGAAATGTATTAGTACAGAACAATGGGAATCTACAAATATTAGAAATAATTTCTTTGACTAGTAAGAGAAATTGGAAGTGCATGATATACATTAGTTGCCAAACATTGAGTATGTTTATTCAGTCAAGCTCAGTACGTCAATGTATCTGCCGGAAGAAAATTCCAAATGGTAACTCCACAACACAGCCACAATTGGAGACTGTCCAACCTTTCCCACCTGAGCTTCACAATGACATGAGAGTATTGACATATGATTAACTGGTATCATTCTTGCCTGTTGTATATTTATTTTCACAGAAGAATGATGAGACAAATCATGATTCACACTTTCAAAAGAATAAATGCAATTGTCATATTTTCTTTTTGATTTTTAATTTTGCATGCTCAGACAAATGACAAAGGTTCTACAATGTCCAGTGCGTAAGGGAGGCCTACACTGTCAGGTGTGGATTTAAAAGATCCCATTGCATCACCTGAAAGAAACCAGGGGAGTTTTTTGTTGGTGTTCTGGCCACTATTTCCCCAGTCAACATTACTAAAATACAATTTGGGATCGTGCTGTGTACAATTTGGGTTTCCCTCATTTATCGACAGTACTTGTGAAGCGCTTCAGAATGTCCTGTGGTCTTGAAGGGCACAATATAAATGCAAATTTTTCTTAAGTTGTTCAGCATTTATCACAACACGTGCCTGCTCTACGATGGGCCACCTTCATTTCCAGGCTCTTGCTGAGACTGAAATGGTTACAAGGAAGTTTGGTTTGGAAAGGAGCATCAACCCCCATCATAAATGTCAGGTCTCATCACTTACCATAAACTAAAAGCCATTAATACATCAAGATTGTGTTTGTATCTGCGCAAGCTTAGTGACAGTCAGACTCAGGAGGAAACAATACATCAGCTGGCAGCTTTTGATTCCCTGTCAGGCCCTGAATAGAAAGCATTGATGGCATTGGAAGGGATCTACATAAATCAAACAGCAGGAGAGCAGCTTCCCATCAACTTCCTGCTTGATTTACTGGAGTTGTATAAATTAATTTCTTAAAAGCAACTGCATGCACAGGTTATGGCACTATCAATATAATTGTTTTATTGGGTACAGTAATAATAAATCTGTAACATGCCCTTCCCCCACTTCCACTAGCTCAGCATCAGGCTCTGCATGACAGAGCAAAGCATCCTCTGATTGGAAGAGCAGGTCAGAGTCATACAGCATGGAAACAGACTCTTTGGTCCAACCAGTCCATGCTGACCATGTTGCCAAACTAAACTAGTCCCACTTGCCTGTGTGTAGTCCATGTGTGTACCTGCATCCACGACTTCCTCTGGCAGTTCATTCCACACACCCAGTATAAAAGTTACCCTTCATATTCTTTTTAAAACTTCCTTCTCTCACCTTAAAAATAAGACCCCTAGTTTTGAACACTTCACCCTGGGGAAAAGAGCCTTGCTAGTCACCTTATCTATGCTTCCTTTTAAAATTTTCCTATTACACTTACCTGGGTTTTGTACAAAGGCACTTGAGGCCATGAAGGATCACATGGTTGACAATGGACCATGAGGAACCCCTGCGCTAGTCACATTCTGGCCTAGGGACCTTGAAGGAACTCTTAGTGAACAACAGGTCATGTATTGGATAATCCTTTTGTAGATGGTGCACACCGCTGCCAGTGTTGGTGGGACATTGGTGGATGTGGTGTAATGTTAATCAAGCAGTTGCTGGTTGGTATGAAGCTTTGTGCATGGTGTTAGGGCTGCACCCATCCAGGCAAGTGGGGAATATTCCATCACGCTCCTGACTTGTGCCTTAAAGATAGGGTAAAAACTTCAGAGAAACAGATGAGATACCACAAAATTCACTGTTTCTGACCTGCTCGTGTCAAGATTTGTTCTGAATCATTCCACTTAGCATAGAACCAGTGACAAAACACAGGAGGGTGCTCCAGTGTAAGGATTCGACTTAGTCACTGATGTGCTGCTCCTGACATTACCAGAAAACACCTGGCAGAATTAAATGCTGTTTGATAATTGTCCTGCAAAACATTCTTGGACATTTTACTATTCTAAAAGATGTCCCAGACCCAAATTGATAACATCTCCTGACCAAAATTAAGCCCTCAGTTCAAAAGACAATTTTCCAATCATTGCCACCTCTTCCTAAATGTACAGTGCTGGGACCAGACACTGCACTGTTATTGCTGCTTTTGGATAAGGCAAGCTGAAGTGGATTGAGAATAGGACATGTGTTTTTGGCCCAGGACCACAGGGACTAGCATATTTTACTAATGGAGGCACAAAGCAGCCTTTCTTTTCCTGTAGCCACTAAATATAAGTTATTGCTGCAATCATAAGATATAAATCCACTTGTGACAATGACAGCCTCATAATTAAACGCGACAGTGAGTTACTGAGTTTAGCTTCAGACCTGGAATACCAATCTTGTCTCTGCATTCTGATACTTAAAAAGGAAATCACAAAAGAACCGGAGCATAGCTTCCCTGTGTTGATCCAAGGGACTGATGGCAGGATAAAGGGAGAGATATACACACACAAGATGATAAGCTTGGAAAAAGTCACAATCACACAGAGTAGCCACCAACAGACAGAAAGGAACAGGCTGGGTTGTATCCCATTCCTGGGTCCCCAGCTTTCACTCGTCACCTGTGTGGGCTGATATGATCTCCACTGCAGTGTACAACTGACCTCAACCTAGGAAAAAGAGGCAATCAATCAGTCTGCAGTTCCACAGTGAGCAGTTTAGCCTATTGTGTACACAGGTAAGGACAGGGTAAGAGTCAACTGGGATATTTCTCCATGGAGAAGTGTAGTCCAAGGCTCTGTGATGGGTCAGACAATATAGAGGGCAGCGCTGAAAATGTGTTGCTGGAAAAGCGCAGCAGATCAGGCAGCATCCAAGGAGCAGGAGAATCGACGTTTCAGGCATGAGCCCTTCTTCAGGAATCCGATTCCTGAAGGGCTTATGCCCAAAACGTCAATTCTCCTGCTCCTTGGATGATGCCCGACCTGCTGCGCTTTTCCAGCAACACATTTTCAGCTCTGATCGCCAGCCCTCACTTTCTCCCAATATGGAGGGCAGCTACTATACAAAATAGCTCCAGAAGTAGGTAGGGCAGATTCATTATCAGCCATTTCACTCATCCAGAACAAGCCCCTGGGAATCTAGGGAGTTTCCTGTGCAGTGTCTAATTCTTGATGGATTAATGTACCATGCTTGAAAAACCAAAAGGAGGGTGATGAGGAGGCTATTTTCCCGGTTTTAAGATGCATCGCTGGAGATACATTTTCAGTGGGAGTTGAGTAAGAGGAAACCAGAGTTAAACCCTCACTATTTCATAGCTCACCCCACCCCCTTTCTGGACCTAAATTTGCCTCAGTGCAGTCTTGGGAATAACTGACAGAATGGGATCACAGCCAAAATCATTAATGCAGGATTTGATCTGTACCCTCTAAAATCTTCATTCTTTTTCCACTAAATTTATATTTAAAGCTCTGTGCTCACACTCTGAAGCTAAATTAACCAATGCCAAATAAAGGTAGTTTACAGGCTCAGCCCTTACCATCAGCTTTCAGATGATTTAACAAAAAAAAACAAGAAAGGTTCTGGAGGGGGGTACTGGGCCCAAAACGTTAACTCTGTTGTCTCTCCACAGATGCTGCCAGACCAGCTGAGTTTTCCCAGCAATCGGTGATTTTGATTTCAGCTTTCAGTTGATGTTAGATTCTCCATTTAGTTTGCAATTAAAGTTTTGCTTCATTGCCTGACAGTCTGAAGCGTGCATCAGATGTTTATCTAGACAGAAACTGGTTTCCACATTATCTGAAAACATCAAATTATTTTTGTGGCTGCAGGATTCCTTTCCTATACAAGCACCATTCATTCTGAAACCAAATTACATTGTATCCCTTTCAGCATTCCTTTGTTTTAAAATGGTACAAGGGTGGCTCTTTACCTGAAATTCTTCATGCATGTGTCTTTTTTCCTCCCCCGGTCCTTGGATTGTGTGTATCACTAGCTAGGACAGCATTCATCGCCCATCTCCCAAAATGTTCTCCAGAGGTGGTGGTGAGCTGCCTTCTTGAATCATTGCAGTGCACTTAACTTATGACATTATGGGTTTATGCCCT
This sequence comes from Chiloscyllium plagiosum, assembly GCF_037043375.1. Classification (NCBI taxonomy): domain Eukaryota; kingdom Metazoa; phylum Chordata; class Chondrichthyes; order Orectolobiformes; family Hemiscylliidae; genus Chiloscyllium; species Chiloscyllium plagiosum. Next base: position 72,210,798 of record NW_028270152.1, on the reverse strand, counting down.
GAGGATTTGGGCTCAATGACGAGTGAAAGCACTTGTCTCGTCCCAAGGCAGGATGGCTTGTGACTTGGTAAGGGTCTTGCAGCTTGTGGTGTTCACACACCACAGGACAAGGGCAGCAGTTGTGTGTTGACATCACTGGTTTGGAAGGAGTCTTGACAAGTCGCTACAGTGTATCGTGTAGATGGTACATACCGCTACCACAGGCATTCTATCATGACAGTAATCACAGCTATGACTCCATTCAAGTGTCCTTATCAGTAAATATCACTGGATCAGTGATCAAAAGCAGGAGCAATGGGCCACTTTCTCTCCCCACCACTCCGATTTAACAGTCCTGGGCAGTTCTCTGACAACAAGCCCAAAAATGTGTGATGCATTGCTCAACAATATCTCACAAACAAGGTGGAACTTCCAATTGAAAAAGGAACCTTAAAAATTAGACCAAAAAAAGGGTCACACAAGAGAACTCCTGTAATGTGCCAAAAAACTTTTATTAATATTTTATAAAAGGAATTTGTGTCGCATAAAAAACTTTTATTTAACGAAACATAACAGGAAATATAAAAGAAACAACTGCAAAGGAAAATGGAGAGTGAATTTGAACACCACCAACACAAGAGGATGAGGGCAGAGGTGGGACAAGGGAACAAAGAAGTGGGTCTATAATATTAGATATGGCTGTCAGCCCAGAACCCTGTGCATTCACAGTGTCTGCCTGTACCTTTACACAAAGCTTTCCTCAGTGGAGGGGCCCAACAAGTTGGTACCCCTCTGAACCTCATCATAGGCGCAACTAACTAAACACCATCTCGGCGATGTAAATGACACAATTGAGATGCGAATGTCATCAAAGAGACACGGTCCTTGCCTTTACCTACAGGAGCCATAGTTTTCACTGGGCAACCCCACCCCAAAAAAAAAGGACATATTTCCTCTTGTTGGAATCAGAACAAAAATTATAAAAACTAAACATTAACTTATTCTTGGGTTGAGCAAATATCTTCTGCCAAAGCGAGGGATACCTGTCCCCAAACATTCTAAGGACAGTACAGCATGGGGTTAGATTCAGAGAAACGTTCTCTCTACATTGTCCCCAAACACCCCCAGGGCAGGTCCAGCACAGAACTGAATATCGGGTAAAGCTCCTCTATGCTACCACATTAATGCACTTCTACACCAACAACAGAATCAAGTCCCTTACTGCATGTGTGACATTTTATTCATCTCCCACACCAGCAATTTTATAGCCTACAAGAGTGACTATCAATTTGTACCATGCAGTTTACTTGTGCCCAAAAGGGAACCAGGCTAAAGGTGCCCAAACTAATTTCACTTATGGTCCTTCACAAAGACCAGGTCTGGGATTCAGCTCTAAACGCAAAAAAATTAAAGAAAACAACATTTTTCCCCAGCTTAGTGAACCAAGCACTTTTTAAATGGCCCCATGTCAAAAAAATTGTGTAAGTGGGGATGGAATGTCCAGCGCAGAAGAGAGCATGTGCACATGTGTCAGTTTGAGAGCGATGTGTTGCATTCCAATTACACCTATAGCTCATGAGGGAGGACAAAAAAAGTTTGTTCCCTTCTTCAATCCTGTCCTGCTGTGTTTCATCAAGTTTGAGAATACAGAAGCCACAATAGAACTTCTGGAAAAAGGGATCCTCTTTTCAAATAAATGAGAAAATGCTTCCAGTTCCAACGAGCAAGACAACTCTTCATTTAAAAGGAAAAAAAGTCAGCCTCTGTGACGGCAGAAGTCAAATCAGTCTTTGAAAATTTCAGTAGATTTTGAATTTTTTTTTTAAACAAACAAACACTTAAATTTTGCATAGCTTGCCAACGGTGATTGATTTAGGCCTGTGCCTTAAAACCAGATAGCAATTGTTTGGGGGCTGCCAAAGGATATCATTCAAAATATAAATGATTTAGTGACTCGAGACTGGACTGTGCTGTGAGAGCCTGGTGTGGTCATTTGATGCTTGTAGTTCTTATCGGAGGGGAAACAAAGAAAACAAACACTGAACAGCTTTTCTTTCATTATAATTATTTGATATTGAAATAATCCCTGAAGTTATCAGGTATAATAACTAAAATCCTTTAAACATTTGATTAATCTGGAGAAGTACAGCACAAAGGAAGTAGTTAGATTACGGAATGTGCCGAGCCCCCTCATGCCCAGTGACTTCTACATGGCTTCCCTGATTCCCAGAATTCACAGCGAGCTGGCATCAGTAAAAACAAATCCTTGCCGGTTTCCAAATCGCCTTTACATTAAAAAAAATCAACGTTCATTTTTCACTTTGGTGCCTTTCTTTCTCAAAGGCAGTGACTCATGCTGGGTTAGAGTTCCACAGAACCTGTTCCTGTGCCTAACATTCATACTGGAAGCCTGGACTACAAGCATCAGTGGGCTAATTGACCAGGTGGGGTTTGGGGAGGGGAGGGAAGGGGAGGGGGGTTTGAACCCAAACATAACTTGGATGGCCTCCCCTTCCCCCATGATTGATCAGCCTGCCAATACTCGTTGGTCTCTTTCCAGCAGGGGTCATGACACCAATTAGGAGTGGGAACAAAGGCTGAATTTCCAACCCCCCTCCCTCAACCCAGGGTCACTGAGGCCAATTGGTACCCTACTTGAGATTGCATGTGAGGTCTTTGTGGACCACATGGTTCAGTTAGACACTGAACTATGCACTCATCCTCTGGGCCACAGTATCAAACTCAATTAACTGACAGGAAATTCAATTTGTAAAGTCCAGCCAGCTTTCAGAATGTTGATTTCTTTTTGTTTTGAACACTGAGGGAATCAGGTAAAGGCTATTCAGCCACTTTTAGGGGGTTAGTCTGCAGGTATGGACTTGTATGAAAACAGACCTCCTAAACAACAAAATTCACAAATCTGAATGAAACTCCCAATGACTCCTTCCCGTCACTCGTTACCTCACTAGTTCTACACAGGGTCTGGGCAGCTGCACCATCCTTTCAATACGGAGAGAACTTCTGTCGCTCAGACTTCTTAACCCCATTGGATGAGGAGATTTTGGCCGTATAAGCTGATAGGCTCCCAGAAGGCCCCGAAGTGGCCGCAGACAGTGCCAGGAAAGGTACGCTTTTCATGCCAAGGAGGCTGGAGATGGGAATGGCATAGGGGGCATTCAGCAGAGAGGATGGGAGGGTGGAGCTCATCGATGCCAGTGGGGAAGAGGCAGGGTTGGTAGGTTGAGAGAAGGTCATGTTGAGGTCAACTGGGGTCGTGATGGAAGCATTCTGGGAGGTGGTTTTAGCCATCTCTAAACTGTAAAGAAAGAGAGGTGGAGAGAGGTCAGGGTTATATTAGGTGAGAGGAATAGAAAAAGATTTGAGTTAAGGAAGGGTGGTGAAGGATGACAGTAAAACAAATGTACGGATACATTATGCCTCAGGTTCAATACTTGCGTATTGAATTAAACATACACACACACGCACAAACACCACTAAATACATGCAAGGGAACCATCACAGCTTGACAACCTTTGACCAGCTAAAACCCATGTTACCAAGAACACGCAGAATGAAGCCAGACTCGAGGTTCACAATACCTTCAATGTGTACAACTTGATCAAAGTTCCACTGAGGTGACTGTTTGCTGGAGACACTGGCTCCAAAGAGCAAATCCCAGTGCTTTCCCCAAAGCACAGAAGGTGCAGGCTTGTTTAGGGAGATGCCGAGATTAGATTAGATTCCCTACAGTGTGGAAACAGGCCCTTCGGCCCAACCAGTCCATACCGACCCTCCAAAGAGCAACCCACCCAGCCCCATTCCCTCCCACTTTTGAACAGGTCATCTCCTAGACCACCTATACACTGGTGAAACCTACTAAATTTGGAGGCTAAGTCAAAACCAGAATCCTCCTCCCTTTCTACCAATTGAATCTTCTTTAACCCTCCTCTTTTCTAATTGACCTACATTAAACTCTATTTTCTATAACACTAACTTTTGAAGCTGTCATCTCCCTCCAATTTTACAATATTCAGGCTTTGTTGAAAACAAAATTTCTTAATTGGTCTTAGAACCAACTGTATGTCATCTTGCTGGCATCTTGTGGTGTGGGCCTTTACCTAGGCTTCTTGATAATACACACCGACCGTCATCAAACTGAGCACTGGTTAGGTAGAGGAGTGTGCAGACAGCCAGCACATTAGATGATCAGCCAATACAGGGTGCACAATGCCAAAGGCTGAAAGGAAGGAGGTTTGCACTAATTGTGACTAACACTGAGCTTGAGGCTTTGATCTGTCTCAGGTGTCCCATGCCAAATTCCCCCGACTCCTATATTGGCCCAACATGGCCTAGGGAGAGGAGATACAAACAGGAGGATAACAAATGAGTGGGAGGAACAGTGACTGGTGCAACCTAGAAATGGTACCAACATGCTTTACTGATGAAATGTGGTGATTCAATGATTTGGTGCACTCCATTTGTAAAGAGTTCAAAGAGACTGCAACGTCCAGTATCTGAAAACTCGCAAAAAGTCTTCACCAAGACTTGGTGAGTAGCCTCATTGACCAACATAGTGTCTGATCTGAGCTGAATTAATTGATCTTAGGCGCATGGCAGTGGGTAATCTCCTCCAGCACTAATTCAGGGTGGATGCAGAAATTCAGCCAGGGTTCCCAGTCCTATTACCCTCCTGTCTCTTAAACCTCACCACCTGCTGGATCCAGTCAGTGGAAACACTCAGTCAAATCAGGCAGGGCTGAACCTCATTATACCCATGGTCAACTAGCCCTTTGGCACTTGCTGCCTAGCTTGCACAGGTTAGGCCATTTACGTGGTTTACCAGAGGTTGAACAGTACCCGTGGAACCATACCCCAAGCAAGATAAAAGGAGAGCAAAAGTGAAGAAACCAATAAAGGTGCTGTCACAATTCATCCTGAACATCAGTGCAAGGAGTGACAGGATACTAGTGTCTGATACAATAATCAGGGCTGGGAAGAGCAAGAGTAGAAGCCAGTGTTTTCAATTAAGAAAGAGAAAGGAACAGTGAAGAGTGATCCAACTTCACCTCTCTCCTGTCTCCTGATAATTGAGGGGAGAATGGCATTGACTGTTCTCTGGGTGGTGGTTATGGCACCGGTTTATCTCAGGATACATGAAAAAGCATGGATCAGATGTCAAAATTAATTACCTACTCCAAACATGACAAGCTGTGGATTTAGATAAGCGAGTCCACTTAGTTCTACACTGTTTCCATCACTATTCAAATAGCTCACTGCAACCCACTACTAAAACTGTGCTGGCAGACAACTACAATGCGCGGTATTGTTCTGGGGTAGACCTCCAGGTTTGCTTACCATGCGTTTATGAGGTACTGGGCCAAGTTGACATTCAGGGGTCCCCCTGTGATTGTAACAAGTCGCTCGGTTGAACCGTCAACCTGATTGTCAATCTTGATTTGAGCACCTGACATCTGCCGGATTTCATTAATTTTACTGCCCTGCCTTCCGATGATGCAGCCTATTAACTGTTGAGGAAAAACAGGCATGGATTAGTCAAGAAAATGCAACAGCCTATCCTGACAATTATTTAATTCTTACATTTTTCATTTAGAAAATAAACTAAACAGTTCTTGTGCTCTACCAGACACTGAAAAAAGCAATACGCATCTCAGTCAACCTACATCATTGGTGACATTAAGTTACTCAACAGGTAATGAGGAACAGCAAGTTAGATACAGAGTAAAGCTCCTGCTAAACAGCCACCAAATACTCCCAGCAGTGCAGGATATAGTCAAGCTCCCTCTCTTCTTTTAAAGTGAAATATTTCAAATCTTTAAAATATTTCAAACTCAATCACAAGAGTGCCCATAATATAACCTGACATTTGCCCCATTCCTGATAAGTGTCTGATTAAGACTGAGCTTTTTGAAGAAGTAACAAAGAGGATTGATGAGGGCTGAGTGGTAGACATGATTTACGTGGACTTCAGTAAGGCATTCAACAAGGTTCCCCATGGGAGACTGGCTAGCAAGGAATACAGGGAGAACTAGCCACTTGGATACAGAACTGGCTCGAAGGTAGAAGACAGAGGGTGGTGATGGGAGGGTTGTTTTTCAGACTGGAGGCCTGTGACCAGTGGAGTTCCACAAGGGTCGGTGCTGACTCCACGGCTTTTCATCATTAATACAAATGATTTGGATGTGAACATAGGAGGTATATAGTTAGCAAGTTTTCAGATGACACCAAAACGGGAGGTGCAGTGGACAGCGAAGGTCAGATTACAACGGGATCTTGATTAGATGGACAATGGGCCGAGGAGTGGCAAATGAAGTTTAATTTAGATAAATGTGAGATGGAAAAGCAAATCACAGTAGGACTTATACACTTGGTGGTAAGATCCAGGGGAGTGTTGCTGAAAACCAAGACTTTAGAGTGCAGACTCAGTTTTTTGAAAGTAGAATCACAGGTAAATAGGATAGTGAAGGCAGCGTTTGGTATGCTTTCCTTTACTGGTCAGAGCATAGAGTATAGGAGTTGGGAGGTCATGTTGTGGCTGTACAGGACATTGGTTAGGCCACTGTTGAAAACTAAATGCAATTCTGATCTCCCTCCTATTGGAAGGATGTTGTGAAACTGGAAAGGGTTCAGAAAAGATTTACAAAGATATTACCAGGGTTGGAGGATTTGAGCTATAGGGAGAGGCTGAATAGGCTGGGGCTGTTTTCCCTGGAGCGTCGGAGGCTGAGGCTTATAAAATCATAAGGGGCATGGTAGAAGAAATAGACAAGGTCGTTTCCCTGGGGTGGGGTCCAAAACTAGAGCGGAAAAATATAAAAAGAACCCAAGGGACAACTTTTTCACGCAAAGGGTGGTGTATGTATGGAATGAGCTGCCAGAGTAAGTGGTAGAGGCTGGTACGATCAGTGTTTAAAAGCCACCTGGATGGGTACATGAATAGGAAGGGTTGAGAGGGATACAGGCCAAGTGCTGGCAAATGGGACTAGTTTAGTTTAGGATATCTGGCTGGCATGGATGAGTTGGACCAAAGGGTCTATTTCCGTGCTGTACATCTCAATTACCCTAAACAGAATTATTCTGGTCTAAAATTTGGAGCTAAGAAAGTTAGGGAATTGAAACAAAATCTGGTCTTTATGGTATTTTGCCTAGATCTTTCACCTCAAGAATTATAACTGTGCATTTCTGGCACTTTGTCTGCTTTACCAAGATAAATTTGTTTTTCGTCTTAATCATGTTACAGCACAATCTCTATAGCTTATCTCGCTGAATAGCAAAGAACAGCACTAACGCTTGGATTGGAAATAATCAGAGACAACGGAAGTCCAAGTGCAAGAAGAACAGCTCTACTGGCAAGACCCAAGACCAGCATCAACTTTTGGTATTTCCTCACTAAATAATTTTCCAAACAAGACAAAAGCACAAGTTATTGGAGGTAGAAAAGTTAGTGTTTGAGGGGAATGGGCCGTCCTGAGAAATGCAACTATTGCACTATTCTAATTGAGAACTCACCAACTAGAGGAAATATTTTTTCCATATCCACCTTGTCAAGAACATGCAGAATCTTAAATTTAATCAAACTACCCCTCATTTTAATGCCAGTGAAGCCAAGTCCAACCTATCCAATCTTCCCTCATAGGACAACCACCTATTCATTCCAGGACTTAATCTAGCAAACATCCCTGAACCACCAACTCATTTACATCTCTCCTGTTTAAAAAAAAAGATTTTACGACAAGCTGGCTCTGCCTTAGAATACAATAATTGTTAGTTATCTAAAATCTCCAGATTCTTTCATTTCCTGTGTCTTAGAATCTGTGGGTTTTAAAAAAACATCTTCCGAATTACTGAGCATTCACAACTATTTGGTGTAAAGAATTCAAAAAACTCATGTTCGAGTGAAGCAATTTTTCACTACATTCTTAAATGACTGGCCCCCTATCCTGAGACTGTGATCCTTCGTTTCACATGCTGTAGCCAGGAAACATTTATTCTGTCATATCTACTGGAAACATTTTAATAACATTGGTCAGTAAAAGATGGAGAAACAATATTCTGGCCTGTTCTAATTAACCCACTCAGAGGGCAGCCATCTCATTCTGGGAATCAATCTAGTGAGCTTTCATCAAACATCTGTCAAGGCAAGTAGTCTCTTCTGTAAGTACAATCACAGAAGTGTATTCTAGGTATGGTCCCACCGAACACTTATGATAAGCGAGACCACTTGAAATCAGATTTGTTTCAGCATTCCAAAGCAGTTGGAGTATCAAAGTTTATGTACCATTTGTCTTCCCAATTGGTCATTGCATTGGCACTTTAACTGTTAAAAGCACAAGAAGCCCAAAATCTTGATTTTAGCCAACACTGGCTGGTCTAACCTTTTAAAAGAAAATTCTAATTCTTCCAAAGTGCTATTTGCTATTTCACCTCATTAAACTACATTCTTAACATTTATTTCACCCATTTAAACCTTTTTTTCTGCCTCCTTGCATCTCCCAAATGGTTTAGTTTACTACCTACCTGTTTAAAAAAAACCACTTAATTGGACTGAAGTTGACATATTCCTGAAGAAAGGCTTATGCCCGAAACGTCGATTTTCCTGTTCCTTGGATGCTGCCTGACCTGCTGCGCTTTTCCAGCAACACATTTTCAGCTCCGAAGTTGACATATACCATAAAGAGGAGACCAGAGTACTGTTCCCTGAAGTTCTCCATTTCACTCACCGCCATCCTGAAAATGTTTTTTTTCCTGTCTATTTCAGAAGCTTTAACCTTGTATAACAAGCTCTTATTTAGCCAATGCCTTTTGAAAATCAAATGATAACATTAACTGGTTCCCCTTTATTGTTCCTGTACTTACAACCTGAAACAGATAATGCACTCTGGCAGGGCAAAACCAGTGCATCCACTATTATTAACACTTCTCATAAACCATAGCCGAGCTGTCAGCTCCAAAATAATGCCAGGTTTTAGTCCCGCTAATTTCTCCAGAACACTTTCTTCATCATAATTTTCTTTAAGTCCTTCATTCTCATGAGACTCCAACTGTGGGCTCAGATCTCACCCCAGTCACTATTTAAAAGCTGACACTTCAGGGGAGCATTAAGGGAGGCTTTTTTTTTTTAAATCCTCAGTTGAAACATTAGCTGGACCCAACATGGTAACAGAAACGACACTTCAAATACTTTTTCATTACAAAGTAGCATCAGATGTACAATTCTGAAAGGTGCAATATAAATACAAGTCTTTAAAAATGATGTGAATGCTGGGATGTAGTGTCCAAGCTATGGATTCCTAACTGTACTGTACACCCTATGGATATGGAAGCCTGACTTGCACAACAGCACTCAAACCTCCAACAGTTAGTGTCTCTCCAGTATTGTCCTGTCATCCATTTTATGAAACAGACACCTCTTCATTCTGGTTTTGAATTTCAAAAGCCTTATGGTGTGTGTTGTCTGGTTGGCATTCTTTTCTGCCTTTGTCACTTGATACTTTTGAGTTTTGAAGAGAGCATTGTGTTGCCCTGCTGACTATTTATAAGCAGAGTCCTTGCAGGGGCTGTGAATCCACCTCACATTCATCACATGCCTGGAATTGCAACTCAATTCCAACTGACATGAACCAGAGAACTGTCCTTCAACAGGACAGCAGCAGCAACAGACCAGAGGATGACAACATCAGCCTCACAGCAATAAGTCATTACCCAACATCATAAACACGAGTCCAAATGAGGCATTGTAATAGTGCCTATACTAGATATAAGTGAGGTCCTTTCATTGTGAAGGGACAGTCTGTATATTATATGACATATAATCTCCCTGGTTGTCGGTTCATAAATTGGGAAATACTCACTATACATAAAACAGTGCAATATATCCACTTCATTTCCACAGAACTACAAGTAAATTATAATAAGTTATAACTGTCCCATTTAAAGAGGTACCTATGCAATTGCATATATGAAATTATGTGTGAGGCATAATCACTATTTGTAGTAAGAGGTACAGTCACCCTTGTTCCAATGCATTGTACAGTTACCCTATAGCCTTTCACTAGTATAAACCTACACTGCACCATGGTACGGAGGTTCCTTTCACCACTGGACTTTTTAAGCAACCCCGTACCGCTTTTGAAGCTATTGCCTGAAAATGAAAAATGTGAAAGAAAAGATCAGAGGTCACCACTCCAGGAATGGCTGCAGATTAACTTAGCCTTGGAAGGGTTCAGTTAACCTCAATGAACAGGCAGGGTATGCGACAGCAAGCTGTGCAGCAAGTGCCTGTGCTGCATCACCTCTCTGTTAGTGAAGATGGCTGAGTGCTGCCTGATTAATGCTGACTGATCTGAGATTTAATGCAACCACTGGCTCAAGGAGGGCGATTTGTCAATCAAAGCTTCATACTGTTACTGATCCATCACTAACAGATGGTGAGCTATCTCTGCTGCCTCATCTCACATTGAGTCAGTTTTGCTATACCGCAGTAGTTTTGTTCTTGTGCAATCCCATGTTACAAGAAAATTGCGCAAAAGCAGCAGCATTTAAAATAACGGGATTGGAATCGTGTTATAACCAATACACGCTTTAAAACTTGGCACTTTAGAAATAGTGTCCCCATTTTATCAATCGTGTTATAGCAAATTCATGTTAACGAAATCTGCATTATAGTAGGATGACCTGCTGGCTCTGTGGCAGGATGGGGGAGAAATCTGTAGCAAGTGCTCTTTTCTTTTCCCCTGTATTTATTTGGAAGGGTAGAGACTGATCTCCAAATCTTCTGGATAACGTCCAAATATGTGGAAGATAAGATTTATCAGTTGTGATGAATCCATTGGTAAACATCCTGCTCTGTTCGCCCTCATTTGATTTTTGCTTTCTGTGCAGTGTTGTTAACTCCAGCCCATCTTTAGCATTATCCTCTGACCACACACCACTCTGTCTATCCTTCACTCACTCCATCTTTTCTTGGATACTGCATAACTGAGCAGGTTAATAATATATTAGATAGTGGTTAACAAATCACATTTGACATCAGTTGGGTATCCAGAAGACAACTCGGGACTTGCTAACACAACAGGTTCAGTTCAACCAACACTGAATATTTAAAAAGTATTTGATATTTCCGAAGGATGGGAAGAAATGAAAATGACATTGTACAGCTCTCAAAAGAAAAATAATTTTGATTTAAAAGATCAAGATACAGTATTGTTACAGTCAAGTAGTAAATTCATTGATAGTATTTGTAGGCCCCATTACTACACTGTTGGATAGCACATACATCAAGAAATAACATGGTCTTATGAAGACAAATTGGAGGAGTCAAATTGGCAAACACAGCTTGGAGAAGGAGTTTACACAGTTATTTCAGATAATTATTTAAAATGATGTGTGCTGGAACCAACCATTAAGAGGCTATTTTAGGCCTGATAATGTGCTCTATGAAAGCACTAATGACCTCATTGTAAAAGGATCTTCTAGGTAAGAATGATCATAACATGGTAGAATTTCACATTCAGTTCAAAAGTGTTAAAAGTCGATCTGAAGCAAGTGTCTTAGATTTAAATAAAAGCAATTACATGGTATGAAGATAGAGTTGGCTGAAGTAGATTGGGAAAATAAATTGGAAAAATAAAAAGACAGCAGAGAAGCAGTTAAATATTTAAGGAAAACTTTTTAAATCTCAAAGATATATTCCATTGGGAAAGAAAACTTATGAAAAAGGTGCATCATCCGCCATTAATTAAGATCAAGGATGGTGTCAAATCAAAAGATGCAGCATGCTACAAAAATTGGCAGCATTCTTCGGCAAAATTTAAGAAATTAGTAGAGAATTACTTAAAGTGCGAAATTGAAGTACAAGACAAAAACAAATGAAATGTAAAAAATACAGTAAAAGCATTCACAAGATTATTAAAAAGAGTGTGTTGGTCCCTTAAGAGGGGGAGATTTGGGAATTAACAATTGAAAAACAAGAGAATAGCAGAACCTTTGAACAAATATTTTGCATCTGTTAGCATAGTAAGACACAAAGCAACAAAATTGTAGAAAATCAAGAGGCAAAAATGGAAGAAGGAACTTAATTAATGATCACCAGAGAAAAAAATACAATAAAAATAATGGGACTAAGAAGCCTTCCAAGTCTTGTGACATGAATCTTAAAAGGTTTGAAGGAAGAGGTTGCAAATTTTGTAAAGGATCAGTTGTAATCTTCCAAAATTCTCCAAATTCTGGACCAGTCCCAGTCAATTAGAACCAAATATTAACACCTCAATTCAAGAAAGAAGAGAGATAGCATGTCGAAATTCAATTAAGGGGAAGGGAGTAGCAAGGTATTTAGAAAATTATGAAACATATCAGAGTCAATATGATTGTGAGAAAGGGAAATCATATTCAGCAGTTAATACAGTTGACTGTAAGTAGTAGGGTGGATACAAATGTTTTAGAATTTCCAAAAGGTATTTGATAAGAATAAAAAAAGTGATCAAATAAAAAAAAACTTACCGATCAAGAGCTCATGCTATTGGGATGATATTTTAAAATAGAGGGGGGATTGGCAAACTTACAGGATTCAGACTCAGGAATAATTGGCAATGCTCAGATGGGCAAAGGAGTGGAATGTCATGTATCAGTATTGGTACCTGAACTATTTTCAATCTATATCAGTGACTTGACTGAAGCAACAGAATGGACTACAGACAAAATTTGCTGATGTTATATAGATAGGAAGTTATGAAGATACAAAGGTTCTGAAAAGGACTCTAGATAGAATACAACGCAAGAGGCCTAACAGGAAACACAGATGAACTCAGGGCATGGTTAGGAACACGGGACTGGGATATCATAGCAATTATAGAAACATGGCTCAGGGATGGACAAGGCTGGCAGCTTAATGTTCCAGGATACAAATGCTACAGGAATGACAGAAAGGGAGGCAAGAGAAGAAGGGGAGTGTATTTTTGATAACGGATAGCATTACCGCTGTACTGAGGGAGGATATTCCCGGAAATACATCCAGGTAAGTTATTTGGGTGGAACTGAGAAGAAAGAAAGGGATGATCACCTTATTGGGATTGTATTAATAGACGAGGAGATCTCGGTTACCTGTAAGAATAGTAGGGTAGTTATGGCAGGGGATTTTAACTTTCCAAACATAGACTGGGACTGCCATAGTGTTAAGGATTTAGATGGAGAGGAATGTGTTAAGATTTTACAAGAAGATTTTGAGAGTCAGTATGTGCATGTACCTACTAGAGAAGGTGTAAAACCTGACCTACTCTTGGGAAATAAGGCAGGGCAGGTGGCTGAGGCGTCAGTAGGGGAGCACTTTGGGGCCAGTGACCATAATTCTATTAATTTTAAAATGGTGATGCAAAAGGATAGACCAGATCTAAAAGCTGAAGTTCTAAAATGGAGAAAAGCCAATTTTGAACAGTATTAGGCAAGAATTTTCAAAGGCTGATTGGGGGCAGATGTTCACAGGTAAAGGGACGGCTGGAAATTGGGAAGCCTTCAAAAATGAGATAACAAGAATCCAGAGAAAGTATATTCCTGCCAGGGTGAAAAGGGAAGGCTGGTAGGTATAGGGAATGCTGGATGACTAAAGAAAAAGAAGGAAGCATATGTCAGGTATAGACAGGATAGATCTAGTGAATGCTTAGAAAAGTAGAAAGGCAGGAACATACTTAAGACAGAAATCAGGAGGGCAAAAAGGAGACATGAGATAGCTTTGGCAAGTAGAGTTAAGGAGAATCCAAAGCGTTTTTACAAATACATTAAGATCAAAAGGGTAACTAGGGAGAGAATATGGCCCCTCAAAGATCAGCAAGGCGGCCTTTGTGTGGAGCAACAGGAGATGGGGGAGATACTAAACGAGTATTTTGCATCAATGTTTACTGTGGGAAAGTACATGGGAGATATAGAATGGAGAGAAATAGATGGTGACGTCTTGACATCCATATTACAGAGGAGGAAGTGCTGGATGTCTTGAAACGCATAAAAGTGGATAAATCCCCAGGACCTGATCAGGTGTACCTTAGAACTCTGTGGGAGGCTAGGGAAGTAATTGCTGGACCTCTTACTGAGATATTTGTATCATGGATAGTCAGAGGTGAGGTGCTGGAAGACTGGAGGTTGAGTAACATGGTGCCACTGTTTAAGAAGGATGGTAAGGACAAGCCAGTCTATAGCCAACTATAGACCAGTGAGCCTGACATTGGTGGTGGGTAAGTTGTTGGAGGGAATCCTCAGGGGACAGGTTGTACATATATTTGAAATGGCAAGGACTGATTAGGGATAGTCAACATGGCTTTGTGTGTGGGAATTCATGTCTCACAAACTTGATTGCGTTTTTTGAACAAGTAACAAAAAGATGATTGATGAGAGAAGACCGGTAGATGCAATCTATATGGATTTCAGTAAGGCGTTCGACAAGGTTCTCCATGGGAGACTGGTAAACAGGTTTCGATCTCAGAATACAGGGAGAACTAGCTATTTGGATGCAGAATTGGTTGAAAGATAGAAAACAGAGGGTGGTGATGGAGGGTCGTATTGAAGACTGGAGGCCTGTGACGAGTGGAGTGCCACAAGGATTGGTGCTGGGTCCACTACTTTTCATCATTTATATAAGTGACTTGGATGTGAGCGTAAGAGGTATAGTTAGTAAGTTTGCTGATTACACCAAAATTAGAGGTGTAGTGGACAGCAAAGAAGGTTACTTCAGATTGCAACAGGATCTTGATCAGATGGGCCAATGGGCTGAGAAGTGGCAGCTGGAGTTTAATTTAGATAAATGGGAGGTGCTGCATTTTGGGAAAGCAAATCTTAGCAGGACTTATACACTTAATGGTAAGGTCTTAGGGAGTGTTGCTGAACAAAGAGACCTTGGAGTGCAGGTTCATAGCTCCTTGAAAGTGGAGTCGCAGGTAGATAGGATAGTGAAGGTGGTGTTTGGTATGCTTTTCTTTATTGGTCAGAGTATTGAGAACAGGGGTTGGGAGGTCAGCTGTTGCAGCTGTGCAGGACATTAGCTAGGCCACTGTTGGAATATTGCGTGCAATTCTGGTTTCCTCCCTATTGGAAAGATGTTGTGAAACTTGACAGGGTTCAGAAAAGATTTACAAGGACGTTGCCAGGGGTGGAGGCTTTGAGCTATAGGGAGAGGTTGAATAGGCGAGGGTTGTTTTCCCTGGAGCGTCAGAGGCTGAGGGGTGACCTTATAGAGGTTTACAAAATCATGAGGGGCACGGATAGGATAAATAGACAAAGTATTTTTCCCTGGAGTGGCAGAGTTCAGAACTAGAGGGTGTGGTTTAGGGGGAAGAGGGGAAAGATACAAGAGACCTATGGGGCAACGTTTTCTCGCAGAGGGTGGTACATGTATGAAATGAGCTGCCAGAGGATGTGGTGGAGGCTAGTACAATTGCAATATTTAAAAAGCATCTGAATGGTTATATGAATAGGAAGAGTTTGGAGGGATACATGCCGGGTGCTGGCAGGTGGGACTAGATTGGGTTGGGATATCTGGTCAGCATGGGTGAGTTGGACAGAAGGGTCCGTTTCCATGCTGTATGACTCTATGACATAGACCATAGAACAGTACATAGCACAGGAATGGCCCCTTCAGCCCACAATGTTCCACGTAACATGATCCAAATTAGACTAATCCCTTCTGCCTGCCCTTCAGGGTCCATATTCGTCCATTCCTTGCATATTCATGTGCTCAACTAAAAGCCCCTTAAAAACGTCCTTATTGTATCTGACTCCACTACCATTCTTGACAGTGTGCCCCAGACATCACCACAAAAAAAACTTGCTCTTCATATCTCCTTTGAACGTTTCCCCCTCTCAGCTTAAACGCATACCCCCTAGTATTAAACATTTCATCTGAGAAAAAGATTCTGACTGTCAACCCTATCAATACATCTCAATTTTACAGACTTCTATCAAGTCTCCTCTTAGCCTATCCACTCCATAGAAAGGCTAATTTTTCCAGCTTCTCCTTATAGCTCAATCCCTCTAATCTCGGCAGCATCATGGTAAACCTCTTATGCATCCACCCCAAAGTCCTCATTCTTCTTCTTCTTCATGTGTAATATGACCAGAATCGAACACAATAGTTTAACTGCAGCTTAACCAAAGCCTTACAAAGCTGCAGCATGACATCCTGCCCCGACCAATAAAGGCAAGCATGCTATATGCCTCCTTTACCACAACCTAGTTGCATGGCCACTTTCAGGGAGCTATGGACTTGAACACCAAGATCGCTTTGTACATCAATGTTGTCATTAACTGTATATTTTTCCTTAACATTTGATCTCCCAAAGTGCAATACCTCAGTTGCCTGGATTAAACTCCATCTGCCATATCTGCCACTGATCTATATCCCATTGTATCCTTTGACAACCTTCCATGCTAGCCACAACTCCACTGATCTTCGAGTCATCGGCAAAGTTACTCACCCACCTGTCTACGTTTTCATCGAAGTCATTTATATAAGTCACAAACAGCATGGGTCCCAGTACAGATTCCTGCTGAACACCACTCATTATGTACCTCCAGCCAGAAAAACACCTTTCCACCACTACCCTCTGCTTTCTGTAGGCAAGCCAATTCTGAATCTGAGCGGCCAAGTCACTACGCATCTTGATCTTCTGGATGAGCCTACATGAGGAACACCTTGTTGAAAGCCTTAGTAAAATTCATATAGACAGCACCCATTCTTCTACCCTCAACGATCATCTTCATCACCTCAAAAAATTCAAACAAGTTAGTAAGACATGACCTACGCTACACAAAGCCATGACGACTGTCCCTAATTAGGCCATGCTTTTCCAAATGTGCATAAATCCTATCCCTCAGGATTCTCTCCAATAGCTTCCCAACCACCAACGAGAGATTCACCAGTCTACAGTTTCCTGGGTTATCCCTATTCCCATTCTTGAACAAAGGAATACTAGCTACTCGCCAGTCCTCCAGGATCTCTCCCATGGCTAACGATGACACAAAGGTCTTGGTCAAGGCCGAAGCTATCTCTTCTTACCTCTCCCAATAAACAGCGTGGGGCCCTGGGGGACTTATCCACCTTAATGCATTTCAAGAGACTCAACACCACTTCTTTCTTGATCTCAAAATGCTCTAGTATATCATGCGCCACAATAATTTCACAGTCCTCCATATTGTTCTCCTGGGAAAATACTGATGCAAAGTACTCATTTAGGATCTCGCCCACATCCTCTGCCTCCAAGCAGAAGTTGCCTCCTTTATCGTGGAGTGGTCCTACCCTCTCCCTAGTTACCCTCTTGTTTTTAAGTGTACAGAATGCCTTGGGATTCTGTTTAACCCTACTTGCCACAGTCATTTCATGACCCCTTCTTGCTCTCCCGATTCTCTGCTGGAGTTCTTTCCTTCTTTCCAAATGAACTGGTTACTTTGATAAGAACAACAGAAAAGCTAATAATTATTATTTAAATGGAAGATTATATCAATCAAGAGAGAAACCTGGATGTCCTTGCGAGTCTATCAGAAAAAAAGTATATGTCAGTATAGCAAGGCAACGAGAATGTTGTGGACACATGGTTTACTGTGCACAGTTTTGGTTTCTTTCTTGAGGAAGCAAAAGACTTGGATGCAACTCAGCAGGTTCACCAGGACCAATTCCTAGGATGAAGGGACTTGTTTTGAGGGAAAGTTTAGCAGGTTGGGCCTTTACTCAGTGGAGATAAGAATGAGTGGTGGTCTTATTTAAATACAAGAGTTTATTAAAGGGTTCGACAGGGTAGATGTGAATATGATCTTTCCTTTTGTCAAGGTATTTGGAACTATGGAAATGGTTTCAGAATATAGGATAACCCCTTAAAGACAAAGATGAGGATGAATTGTTCTGAGGACGTTAGTCCTTGAAATTCACTTCTCCAATAAGCGATGGAAGCTAAGTCATCAAATATCAGTGTTAGGTAAATTTTTTGATCAATAAGGAAATGAGTGAAAGGGCAAGAAAGTGGAGTTAAGATCACAACCAATCACAACAGTCATGATTTTACTGAATGCAGAGCCATGGACCAATTCCAAGAACGGAAAACCCCAGGCCCATCAGTCATGCAAGGACCCCAAAAGCTCATAACCAGTGACTGAAACTTTTTGGATAGACAGTCATACTCCACGAACAATTGCAGAATACAACAAATGCAGAGTTTGAGGGGCTGAAATGTGTTATTTCCTTTTCCTTAGATTTTATGATTACTTACATCATTTGGAACCAATAGCTCCTGAGATGTAGCCTGACCACTGTTGTCCAAACCTGCAGGAGGAAAGTAGTAACCAATTAATGCTATGGACAAAGGAAAATGCAGCCATACACAGAATGAGAGCATGCAAACGTGTGACAGAAAGTGAAAGCTAAGTAGGAACAGGGAGCAGACAGGAAGAAACAGAAATTATTTAGACACACCACTCAAAAGAAGGATGCAGCGCAGTTTCAATCCATCAGTGGCAGAACACAAATCTATTTAATGGCCAGAGGAAAGATTCAAATTCAGCTAGGTTTTCCTAGCTCACAGTAAATTGACAGAACTCAAATCTTAACAACCCATCAACATTTCCACCGAGCTGCAGACTTGCAACCTCCAAGGTTCTCCACCAGCCTCATTGTCAGAAATAATAAGGGCAAAAGAGTTTTAAGGCACTGTCACCAAAAACTGGCCACATACAATGCACCCCACATTCGTAACAAAGGACTCTTTAAAAGGTCTTTGGATTTAAGAAGCCCTTCAACTCCACATAGCTCCTAACAACTATTTCTCATTCATCCATTAACGCCCAATCCCATTCTACCAGATAACCCATCAGCATAACTAAAAAAACTTTAACAATATTTTGAATAATTTTACACTAATACATCTATAGTCTGTCTTAAATGCCAAGTTTTACACAGAACCGTTAAAACATTTACTATATCTCTAACATTCTGCATTGTCAGGACAGCTTTTATCCCACACTCAATAATACTTGTACTAGAGGACAATTACTGCCCCACTCTCTCCAATGCTCTGTACTAACAATACTGTTAGAATTCCACTCTAATACTCAGTGCTGTCAGGACAGTTACCACCCACACACCCATTTTTAATACATACCTGTAAATGAAGAGGATGACTGGTTTACGGTGTTGAAGGAAGCATGCTGTGCAGCCAGCTGGTGAAGTTTGGAGAGCTGCAACATCAACCAAATACCAACCATTAAAAGTAGCATCATGATTGTAGCATGCACAGCTTGCAACTATCTCATTATCAAACTTTTTAAACACATGCATTACCGACTCAACACCATTACCGCTTTGCACAAAGAATGGGTGCACAATGAATCCCGAGAGAGAGATAGGCTCCCAGCATTTGAAACAGGAGGGGACCAATATGCCTGCCCAGGTGGTGGCAGCGGGATGGGGGCCAGGAGGATGTTACTGCTCCATTTAAAGCTGATGTGTCTGGTTTTTTTAGTGGGCTCTCGGAGATGTGGCATCAAGAAACACTCCCTGCAACAGTACCCACTTAGGCTATTCCGGTTAGTCAGCTAACCGATCTTAGTGAACTCCAGTACAAGATGGAATAACCAATTATTAAAATTAACTAAGATATTTTAAACCGTGGACTTTTTCCTGCTCAATCCTCTCTCTATTCTAACCAATAAAGAGGCCTCAGGCCTAGTCACTGAAGTATTTTTTTCTTTGCTAGTATAGGAATTGACAACAGAGCCAATCAGGATTCTCCGTGCCATCTGGCAATGAAAAGCAGTATTGTGACAGTGGGCTGAATCCATCAAACTCATTCCACAAGAGACCCTTAAAAGCCATGCAGTGGAGACTCCTAGCCCATACCAGATACAAATTCAGCCCTCAGGCTCAAATGCCAAAGCATGATATTTGATTTTTTTTTTAAGTCTAGTTGCTGCAGGATTCTAGAAGCTTGTCTCTGATTCAGAGAAAGCAGTGTGCCAGAGTCCAAATAAAAACAGCCCAATTATAAAAGCATCAAGTGTCCAACTATCTGGGCTGCCCTTCCTCCTCTGCTCGGTCCTTTCAATAGAAATCTTTATTCAAAGATGAAAGCTTGTGACAAATTGTCATTTTGGGAATGGTGTTCAGCTGTAGAGGAAAGAAAGCAGGGATTTGATTTGACAGGGCTTGTGAATGAAAGCGTGGGCCCATGGAATTCACTCCTCAAAAGGACAGCATTGTGTGGATTTTTTTTTCTCTTGATGCCGGCCTTCCCTTAATTTGCTGGCTCACTCTGGATGCCAGAGGCTAAAAGGAGACTACTGGCAATGAATGAGACTATTCAACTGTGGAAGGAAGTCACAAATCTTGACATCACCCAAGATGACCATCCTGGTTCTCAGGATAATTGACAGCAAACACAAACAAGTGTGCACTCGTGCGTACAGAAGAGTACAAAATATGATTGATCATCCTACGAAGAGATTAGTTAACAAGATAAATGCTTGATCACTTCCTTGATCAGACGTGCAGCAGACCCAGCAGCAGCTTGCTCAATGACTGAATGGACAAATACACTGTCCAGGAAAGGGTTAGGGCTGTGTATTCACCCACAATGAGTAGTTTGAAGCTCCATGTTTAAATTGAGAGCCCAAAGGCCCCATGGAGAGAGGGGAAGGGACAACTAATTGAGCAGATCCTCATTCCCAGCTGGTTCTCAATACAAAGTTTTCTGTACAATAAGCTACAATTATTTGAATTTCACTTACATCTGGATGAGGGACTGCAAACTGCCCCTGGACAGTGTAGGCCTGAAAGAGAATTTTACAGAATAAAGCACTGTTTGAATATGTCTTCCTAACAGCTATGATAGAATCAGCAATCTAGCCAGAATTAAGGGGCTCGTGTCCCTCATCACCCCAAAAGCTCTGAAAGTTACCAGAAAAACTGAGGCACAGCTGACTCTTATACTTTAAATGAAAATGTAGAACTCAGGTCAGTGTGGCATAAATAAAAATCTTACACAGCACAACTTTAGTTGGCAGTATAAAAATTCAAGTCCCACTCTAGAGAACTGGTTAAAACAAATCTAAACATTCCAGTACTGTTCCGAGTGCTGTACTGTTGAAGGTGTTGTCTTTCAGTTCATACCTTAAAGCAAGTTCTATTTGCCCTCTATTTGTGGATTCAAGAGCAGAGAAGGATTCAGAAGCAAATTATGCGCTCATTAACACATTTGTTGTTTATTAGATATTGTCATGTGCAAATAGACAAATCAAACATCCTATACTGCACAAAACTCTACATTTCAAAAGGTATTTCCTGTAGATGTCCTAACATTCTGAATATGTAGGGTGTAGGTTTGCTCGCTGAGCTGTAGGTTTTATATCCAGATGTTTCATTACCTGGCTAGGTAACATCATCAGTGGCGACCTCCAAGTGAAGTGAAGCTGTTGTCTCCTGCTTTCTATTTATATCTTTCTCCTGGATGGGATTCCTGGGGTTTGTGCGCAGATTCCTCAAGAACAAACCATGACAAGCAGACCAAACACAGCCAGAAACCCGAACCACCTTACCATACAAAGTCATTTCAGAAATGACAGCCAGACTACTAAGACCCCTCTGAATCCTAGTAGCACACAAACCCACCAACACTCTCAAAAACTAACAAACTTAAAGACCCAGTACAACCCATGAACAAAACCATCATCTACAAAATTCCATGCAAGGACTGTGACAAACACTACATAGGACAAATAGGAAGAAAGTTAGCCACCAGGATACACGAACACCAGCTAGCCACAAAAAGACACGACCCTCACTCCCTCGTAGCCCTACACATGGATGAAAAAAAACCACCATTTCGACTGGGACAACACATCTATCCTGGGACAGGCTAAGCAAAGACATGCCAGAGAATTCCTAAAGGCCTGGCACTCCAACCACAACGCCATAAACAAACATATAGATCTAGATACCGTCTATCAACCCCTCAGAAAACAAACAGGAAATGACATCACCACAAACCCCAGGAACCCTATTCAGGAGAAAGATATAAATAGAAAGCAGGAGACAACAGCTTCGCTTCACTTGGAGGTCGCCACTGATGATGTTACCAAGCCAGGTAATGAAACGTCTGGATATCAAACCTACAGCTCAGTGAGCAAACCTACACCCTAAACCTCAACCTGAGCTACAAACCTTCACAAACCTTGCAATTCTGAATGTGTTTTTCAATACCACTACCGTTCATCCATAGTTGTGAGGGGCATTAGGTCAGAGCATGAAAGTAACCTGGCACTGTCAAATGCAACAGTACGGACCAGCAGGTAGCTTTATATTTAAAGCACAAAATTCAGTTGCAATAGGAGAGTAATCAGAGTGGCAAAAAACCGCCTCAAACACTTCAAATTAAATTGCTCATTAAAGTGAGTCAACACTTCAAATTAAATTGCTCATTTTAATTCACCCTACTTCTCCAGCTTCTGTTTGTTCCCTAAAGTCTCAACTCTCAAGGAAGGGATTCCAATTAAACTACAAAACAAGTGAATTGGCCATCATACAAACAGTTTACTTAAAGCACTTATTGAAAAAGCCCCCGCTCCAATAGATGCCACTTAAGCCCCAGCTTTACAAATTGAGCATTGCAAGTGCAGAGCACACAACAAATCTTAGCCCACAGAGTGAGGTTAGATACCTGATGATTCAGTATCAGGTGACACTCATTTTTCACAGAATCAGAAGGAAGCCAGCAGACTTGGTACACTACTCAGAGTGGAAATCTTACACTGGAGTCAGTTCCAGGGCAAACACAATTTCAATGATGTCTGAACATGATTACACAACTGTACAGATTAAGAATAAAAATTGAAGCCTAAATTCAACTATTACTCTGGCTATTTAAAAAAGGTCAACACCTCAAAGCAGAGAGGGATTTTCATACAAATGCAAAATAAGGTTCGCCTATCAAAAATTGAAGTTTTTCAACCGATCTTGGATTGATCACTCTGCCTCAGTTAAAGGATGATCATCCAAGAGACTAGTCAAATCCCACTTCATTTGCTGAACCTGTGTAGATCCCAAACTTGTGCATGAGTGACTATGCCATCAGTACCTGCTGCAGCTATTCCCTCATGCTCAAACTTGACCTGATCAAGGTTTGTGCCCCAATATCTTGCGTCAAGGCATGAACCTCTTGCCTAGGCAGCACCTGAGTTCTGTCTTAAAAAGGAAGGGGGAGTCCACTGAGATATATCTGGTCACCTTTCAAGTTGACTCCAGGTGACACCACAGGTTACTTTGTTGTTAGTAAGGGAAGAAGAAATGG
The DNA here is from genome assembly GCF_037043375.1 of Chiloscyllium plagiosum. NCBI lineage: Eukaryota > Metazoa > Chordata > Chondrichthyes > Orectolobiformes > Hemiscylliidae > Chiloscyllium > Chiloscyllium plagiosum. The sequence continues at coordinate 72,187,492 of NW_028270152.1, read as the reverse complement.
GTACATGCGTAGACCAGGAGTTGGTGGTCAAGTGCCAGTCGTACTTACCTGCCCACCGGAGAACACAACTGGTCCAGGTCCAAGACTGGGACGGTAGGGAATAGTGGCACCCTTGGGTGGAGACTACACAGAACAAAAAAAAACAATAATTAGTACCATAACAGCACAAAAACAGGTGGTGGCCATTTGGCCCCATCAGCCTGTTTTGCATTTAATCTCCTACCTCAACACTTTGTTCATGTATTCAGTAGACCTCAATGCCTTAGTGTTCAAAAATCTATCCACCTCTTGTATAAACTCGACCACAGAGCAACACCACCCTCAGTCATATAGACCATGAAAAAGGCAGTGATCCCTGTCACCATGCAAAGATTTCAACAGAATAAGAGGACACAGGCCTCAAGCCTGCCTGTAGGTGTTTACCTTCCAGGCACAGCACCAGAGATTGGCTCATTCTAATGTAGAAATATCTGCATTTTGCAACATGTTGGCTTTAGTCTAGTCTCAAATAGGTTCTTAGCAGTTTCAGTCTGCAGTTCCTCCATTACTAAAGCTAATTTTGTCTCAAAGCCACCTTTTACCCCAGCAAGGAACTATCTAGAAAGACCCAAGCTTAAGAACTCTTTTCAAAGCAGACAGGGCTTCACACTGAAAACAGTACTTTATTTCAGAGGTAACATCTTTCCCAACTCCAGCTTCCAAAACTTAATTTCATCAGGACTACCTTCCAGAACTGAGATGAGGAGAAACCTCTCCAGCCAAGGGTGATGAATCTGTGGACTTGGCTTCTGCAGCCATCTGTGGCAATGAGCATATTTAAGACAGAGGTAGATTGTTGATTAGTAAGGGAATCAAAGGTTATGGGGAGAAGATAGGAGAATGGGGTTGAAAAATTCATCAGCCCTGATCAAATGATGGAACAGATGTGATGGTCAAAGGGCCTCATTCTGCTCCTACATCTTGCAATCTTTCCCATCTGTCTATTAGTCTTTCTTTAAGTCATTGCCACCTCAGTTCTGAGTTTTCTCTTCATTCTCCTCAAGTTGAAGGTACAGAATTCCAACTGCATTCCAACAATAACCAGAATCAGAAGTCACTGCAGTCTGACACCAGTTCATTCTTTTCCAGCTGTATCTTTCTTCAACCCTTTCTCCTCCAACCCATAGGTTTTTAAAAGAGAAAGTTAGGTATCTGTATATCAGTTTTGAATCTTTGTGCGCTGTGCCAAAAATTGGTCTATCAGCAATTCGTATGTAATGACTTAATTTATATTGTATTTGATACTTCTCTGACCTGGCCTCAGCTTGTAGAAAGTTCCACTCAATTCATCTTCTTAACCATTCCATTGTTTTTACAGACCAAGATTATTTCAGCCCTTTAAATTCCCAAACTAAAGGGAAGTTTCACTCCACCAGTAATATTACTGCTGGGAATAGAACACAACAAGATCAGGCACCAAGTAACAGCAAACACTCCCTTGCAGATATAGCACCATATTGCAAAGTAAACTTCCCTCTACTCTTAAACTGAAGGTAAAGCTGCCTCTACACTGTCCCCAAACACTCCCAAGTCACGTACAGCAATGTGTTTGATACAGTAAACCTCTTTCTGCACTGTTCTATCAAATACTCTTGGAACATTTAACAGCACAGAGTTAGACAGAGCAAGGTTCTTCCATGCTGTCCTAAACACACCAGTCACAGAACAGGTACATAACACTTCAAACGGTTTCCCATTCTTTAGGGCTTCTCCTTCCCAAAAGTTAAAATACCTAGAAGCACAAGACAATTGCAATGTTGCACGACTTCCTAAAGATCGCCCAGGTCAGCAAGCAGGAGGCTTCTGCCACAAACCAGTGCTGTCCTGTCCAATTCCAAGATATGATTTTACCTCCAGAATAACTGCACAGATCTGCCTGATGCAATGAATGATGGCATCCTGGGTCCCAGAGATGGTGACTGCACGCTCAGTCGAGTTCGGCAGCAAGTCTCCAGCTACCTGGACCTGAGCTCCAGTAGACTGTAGAAACAAGAAAATTGAGCTCTTTTAAAAACAAACATTCTAACACAAACACACATCAGAATATTGGGCTGGCAGGAACAGCAATCTCGGTATTTTGATTCAGCAAATCTCACATTGCTCTCTCCTTTTAATGGGCTCTGGTGTCAACTCCTCATTTCTACCAGTAACAGATCCTGAATTAATTTCTTGGACCCTCTTGGGAAATGGGAGAACAGAACTGTCACCCTGTATCAGGCAGCAGTCAAAGAATCTGACAGCACTGAAGCAAACCACTTGGTCCACGATACCAGCACTGACTCTTTGATACAACTATTTAATTACACCAACACTTTTCCCATTGCATCTCTTCCCTTTCCATATCTAATTCACATCTGTAAATTATTGAATCCGCTTCCACCACCCTTTCAGGAAATTAAATCCAGATAGCAACTCCTGGGTAAAAATTCTGAACTCCACCCTGCTTCTTTTGAAGAGTGGGTCCTCTGCTTCAAACCAACAGTGAATATTTTTTCCTTACTTACTCATGAACCCATGATTTTGACACCTCTTAATACTCCCCTTAAATCTCAATGAAGGAGATGGGGAGAGCAGCAATAATCTGGTTCATTCTGATGCCCTTGTGTTATTTTCTACCTGAATTAGAGACGCCGGTGTTAGACAGAGATATCCAAAGTTAAAAAATCACACAACACCAGATTATAGTCCAACAAGTTTATTTGGAAGAACTGGCTTTTGGAGCGCTGCTCCTTCATCAGGTGGCTGTGGAGAATAAGATTGTAAGACACAATTTATAACAAAACCTTACAGTGTGATGTAACAAATTATATATTGAAAAAGACCTGGATTGTTTGTTACGCCTCTCACCTTTTAGACTGACAATGAAATCAACATGGTCATTCTAAAAGGTGAGAGACTTAAACAATCCAGGTCTTCTTCAATATATAATTTCAGTTACATCACACTAAGCTTTTGCTATTACTTTTGTGTCTTACAATCTCTTTCTCATATTGTGTCTGCTTGGCACCCAGTTATTATTAGACTTGGCATCAGTTTACGGAGTATCAGTACGGAACAAATCCTCTGTAATTGCTTTGACGGCACAGAACTAGAAATGAGCAGTCCTCAGCTACAGCCAGATTCCTACATTTGGTGCTGGTCAACAAACTACCCAAATGACTCACCTCTCTGATCTCCTTGATCTTAGACCCTCCCTTTCCTATCAGCGAGCCACACTGACTTGCAGGAATCACCAGGCGTAGTGTTACAGGGGGCTTGCTCCTTGCAATATCACTCATGCTGGATGTACTGAGATCCTGGAACCAAAGGATAGACAGAACTATCATGGTGTACAAGGTTAGCAACAATGGCTCATTGGCATTGAAGGAGGGAAGGACTGGAAAAACAGCTGATACTTAGTATTGGATTTGTGCAATAATTAAGTGATTCACATAATTGCAAAGACTTTTCCAGAATGTTACTGTAAACTTGGATCGAGATGGTCATTTAGAGGGGGTTGTAATAGAAAGAATAAACAAAAGAGATAAGGAGGCAATTCTATGGCATGTGACATCTGCTGTTAAAATAAAACCTGAAAGAAAAAGTCTACATTTAAATAGAAGTTTAAAGTACAGAATTCAGCAGAGTGGCAGGGGTTACAGAGAAATAGAGGGATTTAAAGATCAGAGTTACAAAATTTGAACTTCTGAAAGCCAAAACAAGACAGGAAGGAAAAGAGGACAATGAGGGATAGCATATGAGAACCAGTTCTGTTCCATGCACACATGAAAACTTCAAAACGCGACTCAAACTGCCATTCTTTGAGCGACACACTAAAAAATCTGCACTTCATACAGAATCCACAGTTCACACAGTTTAAATTAGTTAGCCCATGCAGAGGTCCATACGTCCTAGACCCTCTGCATCTCACTATTCCAGCCACTCTGCAGGTTGCTTCACACGACAACACACAATGTGCACATACCTCCTCAAGTTTGCCTGTGATCATTGTGAATGCTTTGAAGACAGCCTCCATTGAGCCAGTGATCGTGATGATGCGTTCAGGACATGAGCCTTCAGATACATTGATACGGGCACTGCTCTACAGAAAAGAAACAGGACACATGTACCTGGATAAACAGTGTAAAGTAAACAATATCCCAGCTTGTGACTCACTTCCAGGTAAGTAATTCCAATTCCTCTAGCCTGTAGCTCACATTTTGGTATCCATTACAATATTCCAACTTCAAGTCAGAATTTGCAAAGGCACTCCCCGACATCTGTTATTCTATTTAAAATTATCTTTATTTAAAATCTTTGGTTAAAAGTTGGTGGTCACGAGCCAAGTAGTTATGAAAAGACAATCTAAATCAGGTAGTGAGAACCAATAAAGGGGGGGTTAGTTCCTCTGGCCTTACCCCAACAAACCCATTTTCATGCTAACATTGATAGGATTAACCAGTGCATATATCAGGTGACGAGAAGTCTTATGTCCAGAGAGGGTGCCCTACATCTTGAAGTGTAGCACTGCTGCTCTACAATATGCAACAGACCTAGCAGCCCAGGACTAACACTGCACTACCAGCAACAAGAGGTTTGCAATCTGTACCCTCATGGCTCTGTGCCAACAGTTGAGCTCCCAAGCCTCTAACTACTAAAGAAAGTTTAAAAAACAGAGGACTCACCTCCTCCCGCATTCTCTTTATTGTATCACCTTTCTATGAAATAAAAGCATGAGATAAGTGAAGTCATCAAGACAGTCCAGGAATATCCAAGAAATAAATCTGTTCAATGTAGTGGAATCGAAACGGGCACTTACCTTTCCAATGATGCTGCCAACCTCCTGCAAGGGAAAAGGGGGAGAAAAAAAATAATGATCAGATGAAGAAAAAGTGTATTTAGAGCCTAGCAGGTCAGCTGGATTTTGTGATGCCATATAGGGACCAGGATCAAAAGGAGAGCGATTTAGGAGATTTGAAGACTGCCCAAAGTGGAGGACAGCTACCATCATGAACCACTGGTTGACAATATTAACTGCACAGGACAATTATAAGTCAACCAAGTTGTTGCACATTGTATGTCTGAAATAGATGAGGAAGACAACTGAGTTTTTGACAGTCTCACAGCTGTTTTTACTTTTACCAGCTTTATCAAACTAGTGTGGAACTGAAGACATGATCTTTAGAATATCATCACAGTACCACATCCACAAATTACCATCCAAATTAATTCCAAAAGCACTGTGCTTGGTAGAGTGCCCTCATCCACATGTGCTCTCATCAGCAACAAGTCAGCACAAGTTAGCGGATGATGCTGGAAGCTAAATAGAAAACATGGGTGAGTGTGGGCACTTGTGGACCTTCGCATCTCCTCAGTCAGTTACCTTGCCATGCATGAGCAGTCGGAGTGTCAGTGTAACATGTAGCCCTCCATCAGAAGTATAATCCGTTTGATCCATTGTTGTCTGCACCTCAGTGTCAAGGGGCATCAAACTGTCACCAAGCATCAAGAGACCGTTCCTAATCTGTAAAAAGAAAAGCTTCTGAAATAAAAGGCTGAGATTAACAGAGAAATGCAAGATGGAACAGAATTAAAGCGCGGGTTGACGTGAAAGTTTATTTAGGTGATCCATTCCCATTGAATGAGCTAATATGGCACATTGATCACAATGACAGTGGTCAAGAGAGGACCACATCTAACCTCAAATTTAGAGACATGGCAGGGGAGGATACACCCTTTATTGGGTGGACTAGACAGGGCCCTTTATCTCCAGCACAACTAACTGAAGTGTTTACAATACCCAGAATAACATTAGTCTAACACCCAGAACAGAGGCTTAAGGATTCACACAACTGCTATTCGTTTATTACAAGCTGACAGAGCAGCTGTATAGGCCTACACCCTTTTGATCTCCTTCAGCTGCTGGACACAGCTTGTTTACTAGAATGTCAAGCTTATTTTAACATGGCCGATGATAGGCAACTGGGAGCACAGAGTTTCCCTCAGATTGACATCAAACTTTCACACACACCACTACAGAACAATTGAGATTTGGAGAGGTCAGAAAGCATTCCACCAGTTTCCTTGTGTGTGCTCAATCATTGGGAAAAGCAATAGGGGTAACAGGAGGGGCGAGCGTGGGGGAGGGGTCGGAGGAGGAGGAGGAGGGGGGGGGTCGGAGGAAGGAGGAGGAGGGGGGGGGTCGGAGGAAGGGGGGGTCGGAGGAAGGAGGAGGAGGGGGGGTCGGAGGAAGGAGGAGGAGGGGGGCGGGTCGGAGGAAGGAGGAGGAGGGGGGGGTCGGAGGAAGGAGGAGGAGGGGGGGGTCGGAGGAAGGAGGAGGGGGGGGGTCGGAGGAAAGAGGAGGAGGGGGGGGTCGGAGGAAGGAGGAGGAGGGGGGGGGTCAGAGGAAGGAGGAGGAGGGGGGGGGTCGGAGGAAGGAGGAGGGGGGGGGGGGTCGGAGGAAGGAGGAGGAGGGGGGGGGTCGGAGGAAGGAGGAGGAGGGGGGGGTCGGAGGAAGGAGGAGGAGGGGGGGGTCGGAGGAAGGAGGAGGAGGGGGGGGTCGGAGGAAGGAGGAGGAGGGGGGTCGGAGGAAGGAGGAGGAGGGGGTCGGAGGAAGGAGGGGGGGGGTCGGAGGGAGGAGGAGGAGGTCGGAGGAAGGGGGGTCGGAGGAAGGAGGAGGGGGGGGTCGGAGGAAGAGGAGGAGGGGGGGGTCGGAGGAAGAGGAGGAGGGGGGGGGTCGGAGGAAGAGGAGGAGGGGGGGGTCGGAGGAAGAGGAGGAGGGGGGGGGTCGGAGGAAGGGGAGGAGGGGGGGGGTCGGAGGAAGGGGAGGAGGAGGGGGGGTCGGAGGAAGGGGAGGAGGGGGGGGGTCGGAGGAAGGGGAGGAGGAGGGGGGGTCGGAGGAAGGGGAGGAGGAGGGGGGGTCGGAGGAAGGAGGAGGAGGGGGGGTCGGAGGAAGGAGGAGGAGGGGGGGGTCGGAGGAAGGAGGAGGAGGGGGGGGTCGGAGGAAGGAGGAGGAGGGGGGGTCGGAGGAAGGAGGAGGAGGGGGGGGCGAGGACGAAGAGGAGGAGGGGGGCGAGGAGGAGGGGGCGAGGAGGAAGAGGAGGGGGGGGTCGGAGGAGGAAGAGGAGGGGGGGGCGAGGAGGAAGAGGAGGAGGGGGGCGAGGAGGAGGGGGCGAGGAGGAAGAGGAGGGGGGGGTCGGAGGAGGAAGAGGTGGGGGGGGCGAGGAGGAAGAGGAGGGGGGGGCGAGGAGGAAGAGGAGGGGGGGGCGAGGACGAAGAGGAGGAGGGGGGCGAGGAGGAGGGGGCGAGGAGGAAGAGGAGGGGGGGGTCGGAGGAGGAAGAGGAGGGGGGGCGAGGAGGAAGAGGAGGGGGGGGCGAGGAGGAAGAGGAGGGGGGGGCGAGGAGGAAGAGGAGGGGGGGTCGGAGGAGGAAGAGGAGGGGGGGTCGGAGGAGGAAGAGGAGGGGGGGTCGGAGGAGGAAGAGGAGGGGGGGTCGGAGGAGGAAGAGGAGGGGGGGGCGAGGAGGAAGAGGAGGGGGGGTCGAGGAGGAAGAGGAGGGGGGGTCGAGGAGGAAGAGGAGGGGGGGGTCGAGGAGGAAGAGGAGGGGGGGTCGAGGAGGAAGAGGAGGGGGGGTCGAGGAGGAAGAGGAGGGGGGGTCGAGGAGGAAGAGGAGGGGGGGTCGAGGAGGAAGAGGAGGGGGGGTCGAGGAGGAAGAGGAGGGGGGGTCGAGGAGGAAGAGGAGGGGGGGTCGAGGAGGAAGAGGAGGGGGGGTCGAGGAGGAAGAGGAGGGGGGGTCGAGGAGGAAGAGGAGGGGGGGTCGAGGAGGAAGAGGAGGGGGGGTCGAGGAGGAAGAGGAGGGGGGGTCGAGGAGGAAGAGGAGGGGGGGTCGAGGAGGAAGAGGAGGGGGGGTCGAGGAGGAAGAGGAGGGGGGTCGAGGAGGAAGAGGAGTCGAGGAGGAAGAGGGGTCGAGGAGGGGGGGGTCGAGGAGGGGGGGGTCGAGGAGGGGGGGGTCGAGGAGGGGGGGGTCGAGGAGGGGGGGGTCGAGGAGGGGGGGGTCGAGGAGGGGGGGGTCGAGGAGGGGGGGGTCGAGGAGGGGGGGGTCGAGGAGGGGGGGGTCGAGGAGGGGGGGGTCGAGGAGGGGGGGGTCGAGGAGGGGGGGGTCGAGGAGGGGGGGGTCGAGGAGGGGGGGGTCGAGGAGGGGGGGGTCGAGGAGGGGGGGTCGAGGAGGGGGGGGTCGAGGAGGGGGGGGTCGAGGAGGGGGGGGTCGAGGAGGGGGGGGTCGAGGAGGGGGGGGTCGAGGAGGGGGGGGTCGAGGAGGGGGGGGGTCGAGGAGGGGGGGGTCGAGGAGGGGGGGGTCGAGGAGGGGGGGGGCGAGGAGGGGGGGGGCGAGGAGGGGGGGGGCGAGGAGGGGGGGGGCGAGGAGGGGGGGGGCGAGGAGGGGGGGGGCGAGGAGGGGGGGGGCGAGGAGGGGGGGGCGAGGAGGGGGGGGGGCGAGGAGGGGGGGGGCGAGGAGGGGGGGGGCGAGGAGGGGGGGGCGAGGAGGGGGGGGGCGAGGAGGGGGGGGGCGAGGAGGGGGGGGGCGAGGAGGGGGGGGGGGGGAAGAGGGGGGGGAAGAGGGGGGGGGAAGAGGGGGGGAAGAGGGGGGGGGAAGAGGGGGGGGGGGGAAGAGGGGGGGGGGAAGAGGGGGGGGGGAAGAGGGGGGGGGGAAGAGGGGGGGGGGAAGAGGGGGGGGGGGAAGAGGGGGGGGGGGAAGAGGGGGGGGGGAGGGGGGGGGGGGAAGAGGGGGGGGGGGGAAGAGGGGGGGGGGAAGAGGGGGGGGGAAGAGGGGGGGGGGGAAGAGGGGGGGGGAAAGGGGGGGGGGAAGAGGGGGGGGGGGAAGAGGGGGGGGGAAGGGGGGGGGGGAAGAGGGGGGGGGGGAAGGGGGGGGGGGGGAAGAGGGGGGGGGGAAGGGGGGGGGTAAGAGGGGGGGGGGAAGAGGGGGGGGGGAAGAGGGGGGGGGGGAAAGGGGGGGGGAAGAGGGGGGGGGAAGAGGGCGGGGGGGAAGAGGGGGGGGGGGAAGAGGGGGGGGGGGGAAGAGGGTGGGGGAGGAAGAGGGGGGGGGAGGAAGGGGGGGGGGGAAGAGGGGGGGGGGGAAGAGGGGGGGGGGGAAGAGGGGGGGGGGGGGAGAGGGGGGGGGGGGGAGAGGGGGGGGGGGAAGAGGGGGGGGGAAAGAGGGGGGGGGAAAGAGGGGGGGGGAAAGAGGGGGGGGGGAAAGAGGGGGGGGGAAAGAGGGGGGGGGGAAAGAGGGGGGGGGGAAAGAGGGGGGGGGGAAGAGGGGGGGAAGAGGGGGGAAGAGGGGGGGGGGAAGAGGGGGGGGGAAGAGGGGGGGGGAAGAGGGGGGGGGAAGAGGGGGGGGGAAGAGGGGGGGGGAAGAGGGGGGGGAAGAGGGGGGAAGAGGGGGGAAGAGGGGGGGAGAAGGGGGGGAAGAGGGGGGGAGAAGGGGGGGAAGAGGGGGGGAGAAGGGGGGAGGGGAAGCGGGGGGAAAGCGGGGGGAAGCGGGGGGAGCGGGGGGAAGCGGGGGGAAGCGGGGGGGGGAGCGGGGGGGAAGCGGGGGGGGGGAAGCGGGGGGGGGAAGCGGGGGGGGGGGAAGGGGGGGGGAAGCGGGGGGGAGCGGGGCGGGGGGGGGAGCGGGGGGGGGCAAGCGGGGGGGGCAGCGGGGGGGGCAAGCGGGGGGGAAGCGGGGGGGGAAAGCGGGGGGGAAGCGGGGGGGAAAGCGGGGGGGGAAGCGGGGGGGAAGCGGGGGGGAAGCGGGGGGGGAAGCGGGGGGGGAAGCGGGGCGGGGGGGGAAGCGGGGGGGAGAGAGGGGGAGCGGGGGGGGGAGAGAGGGGGGGAGGGGGAAGCGGGGGGGGGGGGAGGGGAAGCGGGGGGGGGAGAGGGGGAAGCGGGGGGGAGAGGGGAAGCGGGGGGGGAGAGGGGGAAGCGGGGGGGGGAGAGGGGGAAGCGGGGGGGGGAGAGAGGGGGAAGCGGGGGGGGGGAGAGGGGGAAGCGGGGGGGAGAGGGGGAAGCGGGGGGGGAGAGGGGGAAGCGGGGGGGAGAGGGGGAAGCGGGGGGGGGAGAGGGGGAAGCGGGGGGGGAGAGGGGAAGCGGGGGGGGAGAGGGGAAGCGGGGGGGGGGAGAGGGGGAAGCGGGGGGGGGAGAGGGGGAAGCGGGGGGGGGGGGAGGGGGAAGCGGGGGGGGGGGAGGCGGGGGGGGGGAGGCGGGGGGGGGAGGCGGGGGGGGGAGGCGGGGGGGAGGCGGGGGGGGGAGGCGGGGGGGGGGAGAAGAGGGGGAAGCGGGGGGGGGCAAGCGGGGGAAGCGGGGGGGGAAGCGGGGGGGAGAGGGGGGAAGCGGGGGGGAGGGGGAGCGGGGGGGGGAGGCGGGGGGGGGAGGCGGGGGGGGGAGGGCGGGGGGGGGGGAGGCGGGGGGGGGGAGGCGGGGGGGGGAGGCGGGGGGGGGGAGAAGAGGGGAAGCGGGGGGGGGAGCGGGGGGAAGCGGGGGGGGGGAAGCGGGGGGGGGGCAAGCGGGGGGGGGCAAGCGGGGGGGGCAAGCGGGGGGGGAAGCGGGGGGGGAAGCGGGGGGAAGCGGGGGGGGAAGCGGGGGGGGAAGCGGGGGGGGAAGCGGGGGGGGAGAGAGGGGGAAGCGGGGGGGGAGAGGGGGAAGCGGGGGGGGAGAGGGGGAAGCGGGGGGGAGAGGGGGAAGCGGGGGGGGAGAGGGGAAGCGGGGGGGGAGAGGGGGAAGCGGGGGGAGAGGGGAGCGGGGGGGAGAGGGGGAAGCGGGGGGGGAGAGGGGGAAGCGGGGGGGGAAGGGGGAAGCGGGGGGGAGAGGGGGAAGCGGGGGGGAGAGGGGGAAGCGGGGGGGAGAGGGGAAGCGGGGGGGAGAGGGGAAGCGGGGGGGGGAGAGGGGAAGCGGGGGGGGGAGGGGGAAGCGGGGGGGGGGGAGGGGGAAGCGGGGGGGGGGGAAGCGGGGGGGGAGGCGGGGGGGGGAGGCGGGGGGGGGGAGGCGGGGGGGGAGAGGCGGGGGGGGGAGGCGGGGGGGGAGGCGGGGGGGGAGGCGGGGAGGCGGGGGGGGGAGGCGGGGAGGCGGGGGGGAGGCGGGGGGGGGGGGAGGCGGGGGGGGGAGGCGGGGGGGGAGGCGGGGGGGGGAGAAGAGGGGAAAGCGGGGGGGAGAGGGGGGAAGCGGGGGGGGGGAGAGGGGGAAGCGGGGGGGGAGGGGGAAGCGGGGGGGGGAGCGGGTGGGGAGAGAGGGGGAAGCGGGGGGGAGAGGGGGAAGCGGGGGGGAGAGGGGGGAAGCGGGGGGGGAGAGGGGGAAGCGGGGGGGGGGGAGGGGGAAGCGGGGGGGAGAGGGGAAGCGGGGGGGGAGAGGGGGAAGCGGGGGGGGAGAGGGGAAGCGGGGGGGGGGAGGGGGAAGGGGGAAGCGGGGGGAGGGGGAAGGGAGGGTAGAGCGCGGGGGGGTGGGGGAAGGGAGGGTAGAGCGCGGGGGGGGTGGGGGAAGGGAGGCTAGAGCGCGGGGGGGGTGGGGGAAGGGAGGCTAGAGCGCGGGGGGGGTGGGGGAAGGGAGGCTAGAGCGCGGGGGGGGTGGGGAAGGGAGGCTAGAGCGCGGGGGGGGTGGGGGAAGGGAGGCTAGAGCGCGGGGGGGGTGGGGAAGGGAGGCTAGAGCGCGGGGGGGGTGGGGGAAGGGAGGCTAGAGCGCGGGGGGGGTGGGGGAAGGGAGGCTAGAGCGCGGGGGGGGTGGGGGAAGGGAGGCTAGAGCGCGGGGGGGGTGGGGGAAGGGAGGCTAGAGCGCGGGGGGGGTGGGGGAAGGGAGGCTAGAGCGCGGGGGGGGTGGGGGAAGGGAGGCTAGAGCGCGGGGGGGGTGGGGGAAGGGAGGCTAGAGCGCGGGGGGGGGTGGGGGAAGGGAGGCTAGAGCGCGGGGGGGTGGGGGAAGGGAGGGTAGAGCGCGGGGGGGGTGGGGGAAGGGAGGGTAGAGCGCGGGGGGGTGGGGGAAGGGAGGCTAGAGCGCGGGGGAGGTGAGAGGGAGAGTTGGGGAGCTCGGTTGGAGCTGAATCGGGGAAAGGAGGCAGCGCGGAGAAGAGGACGGGCCCTCAGCAGCGGGTCTGAGTGCGTGTCCAATCTGAGGAACGGAAGCCGCCTCTACGGCCCCCAGCTCTCGTCCTTCACGAGGCCGAGAATTGGGAATCGCCGTCGGGCATTTACCTGCGTCGCAATCCGCTCTCCGAAACCGTTCTCACCTACACCGCTTCCACCGAGCGCTGGAAATTTTTAAAAATCGTTTTCAGAGCAACTTCCGGCTGTCGAGAAACAGCTCCTGACCTCGCGGCTCCACTGGACTCCGAGCGCGATCCCCTCCAACCCCTCCCGCGCTGCTGCCCCTAGCGGCCAGGACCGGCTGCCAACGGTACTGCTCCTCGTGGCCTGGACGAGCCTCCAGTGTTACTGCCCCTAGTGGCCAGGATGAGCCTCCAGCGTTACTGCTCGAGCTGCAAGGCTCAGACTCCGCCGTTGCTGCCCCAAGCGGCTAGGAAGCGCCTCCAGCGTTACTGCCCTTTGCTGCTACGCCCAGCCTCACGCTATGCTGCCTCCAGCGACCAGTAGCTGTTCGTCTAATTGCAGCCCGAACTGCTGTATCTGGCCTCAGTCCCCCAAGCAGAGAAAAGTAAGCTATTCCCTATATTTCTCAATGTGTGGCTTATTACAGCAATAAGTTACCCATTAATCGATATTTTGTTCTAACATCCCCTACCCAAAATGTATTATTAATTCTTTAAAAATTTAACTGAATGGGGTGGTCAGGCAGTTTTTTTCCGTTTCTTTTCGGAAAGTGTTTGTTGACACTCCTACCTCAATATCATATGATAGTAGTTTAAACCAGCTCAATCTCATAGGGATGACAATACACAACCAAGATCAGGCCAGAAACCTGAGTGGTGTCATTACGTGTCCACTGTCAATGGCCTTTTGAGGAAAGGCAAATTGCCCCCTCAGTGAAATAAGCAACTTGCCTTCTTCCCTTTTACTCAAACAAAGCGATTCTGAACTAAAAACTAGCAGACACCATTCCAAAATGGGTTGCCCCAGAACAGGATTTTTCCCCTCTGAGGATCATAAATCTACGAAACAAGCACAGGGTAAGCTGGAGAAACTCAGCAGATGCCATCTGTGGACAGAGTTAAATGTTTCAGTCCAAGACAGCGACCCGGTACAAAAGACAAAAAGGAGTTTTTAAAAGAGTAGTGAAAGAGAAAAAGAAATGTAAAATGGGTGTAGATTATGGTGTGAAAGAGAGGGAAGGGGTCCTCTCAACTCAGTGCAAAGTAAAATTCAACACTGAGACCTTGAGGCTGTCAAGTGCCAAAGTGAAAAATGAGGTATTGTGCTTTTTGGAACATTTCAGCAAGCCCAGGACAGAAATGTTAAAATGAAAGAAAGGTGGTTTATTTGCAAGCAACTGCAAGGTCAGAATTATTCTTACAGACAGCATGAAGTCTGTGTTTGGTCTTGCCAATGAAAAGAGGAGACCTCGGTGTAATCCTTTTCCCCAGAGGTGGGATCTTTTACTACTTTAAATCAGAGGTAGATTGGCTCCTTGGTTTGTAAAGAATCTGAGGTAATGAGGCGTAGTTGTGAATGCAGAGTTGAGGCCATGAACATCAGTCATGTTCTCACACAGTGGTAGTTGTGAATGCAGAGTTGAGGCCATGAACATCAGTCATGTTCTCACACAGTGGAATAGATGGATGTTTGATGACTGGAGTGAACATGATGGACCAAATGGCATACTCATGCTTCTAATTCATGTGTTTGTATGATTGTACAGTTAAAGCAAATGGGACTCACTTCAGATTCGTCCTCCATCAAAATTTGCCAAAGCTGCAGTTCCACAGGTTCTGGGTCTTCATTCATGGCTGTTTTTCATGGAGTCAATACCAGTGTTTCCTCTCAAACTCTGTAACATCACCCAATCTGTGCATAACCATGCTCCCTTCTGGTTTGAAAATTGCCTGTTTCCTTGGCTCATTTTCCACCCTTTGTAAATTTCAAATCATCAAAACCAGGCACCAAAGTCCCATTCACCCTTTATTCCAGATTATACCACATCTCAGTTGTAAACTTCTTATTCTCATTTCCATATTCCACCATGGAGTGTCTCCTTCCCTATTTCAGCGTCCTCTTTCAGTTCCACAGGGTGTTAGGATCTCAGCATCCTCCAATTCTGGTCTCTTTGACTGTCCTTGCCTTTGAATTGCTACATCATTGGTGCCCCCAGTTTCCTGGATCAAAGGTTCTGAAACAAATAGCTCTGTGCCTTTGATACCTTGTAGTGTATCTCAGAATGTGCAAAGTATCTCTTCTGTGGCTCTGTGTCAAAATCTGTTTGGAAGTGCTGTTAGGTTATTTACATGTTTACAGGTGCTATATAAATGCAAGTTGCTTTGCTGTAGTCATGAGAGAGAGGGGATGTTGAGAGGGACCCTCACTATTTCAGATAGGAAGTAAAAATGCTCTACAGGAAGATTGGTTGTTGGTTTGGCCAGCAATAGTGAAGGAACAGCAATATATTTTCAAGATGGTGAGTGGCTTGGAGAGGAATTTGCAGGAGAAGGTGTTCCCATGTATCTGCTACTCTTGTCCTTCTATATTCTAGAGATCATGGGTTTGGAAACTGCTGTCAAAGGAGCCTTGGTGAATTATTCAAGTGCAATGTGTAGATGCTACTCTGTACAGCAATATGATGAACGGAGCGGATGTTGAAGGTGGTGAATACGGTGCCAATCAAGCATGCTGCTTTGTCCTGGAATGTATCAAGCTTCTTGAGTGTTTTTGAGAAGGGGATGCTCTTCAGACGGTCGGTGTGGACTCATGGGCTGAATGGCCTGCTCCACAGTGTAGCAATTCTAAGTCCCAATCTTGTGACCGAACATTCAGGCTGACAGTCCTGCTCAGTACTGAAGGAGTGCTACACTGTTGGAAGCCCCATCTACCTCAACATAGATGTCACAGCAATATTTTTCTTTAAAAATACTGAAGTTCTTGCCAGTGTTCTGATTCAACAGTCATCCTTCAACTAGACCCAAAAAAATTATTCTCTCACAGGAATCACTTTTTTCTTGAGAGGAGAGTGGAAAGAGTTTCACGCACACACAAACTGACTCCCACAATTTCCCCCAATGGTGACTACACGGACATCCTGATGTCTCGAAGCACACTTTACAAACTCATGGTTTTTTTCATAGTTAGATGAGCTGATGAAGAGGCAGCACCTCGAAAGCTAGTGCTTCCAAATAAACCTGTTGGACTATAACCTGGTGAGGTGCGATTTTTAACTTTAAACTGGAAACACACAGGATGTGTATGGGGGCAGGAGGAGAATGGGAGAGAATTGCATGTTTACAGTGTCAGCCTTTAGGAGCAGTGATGGTATAAATAGAGGGTTTTGTTTAGAATAAACCTGCGACTTCTCAATGACTTAAATGAACAGAACTGTAGAAAAGGTGGCAAGCAGAGTGCGGCACTGCATAGGAGCTGGATGGGGAGGATAACATGAGGGGACAGCCAGAATCCAGTGAGTGAATGGCTCATTGCATTCTCATTATCTTTGTTAATGTTGAAGATTCATTGAAATCTCTAATAAGCTTAATAAGTGACAACTCTAATCACAAGAGACAGAAATAAAAATAGAAGTCTGTTTCCATTCGGACATGGGAGCGTGGGTTGCAATTCAGACATTTCTGTACTGCTCACAAGGGTGGCTCAGTGGTTAGCACTGCTGCCTCACAGCACCAAGGACCTAGGTTTGATTCCCACCTCAGGCAACTGACTATGGAGTTTGCACCTTCTCTCCCTGTCTGCATGGATTTCATCCCACCATTTAAAGATGTGGAAATTAGGTGGATTGGCTATGCTAAGTTGCCCATGGTGTCCAAGAATGTGCAGGTTAGGTGGATTAGCCATGGAAATGCAGGCATAGGGTAGGGAGTGGGATGCTTTTCAGAGGGTCAGTGTTCTCAATGGCCTGCTTCCACACTGTAGGGAGTGCTTTATTTAAAACCAAAGAGCTGGTAAATCTCTGCAGAGAGAGAGACTGGTGTTAAGTCCCTATGCTGATGCTAAACCTAAAAGGATAGACAGATAGAGACAGAGACAAAAGACAGAGCTCAGAGAGAGAGAGAGAGAGAGAGAGAGAGAGAGGCACAGACTGACTTCTATAGTGTGCGTGCCTATGGAAACTGGGTTGAAATGAGGCAGAATTGTCCACAGTTGCTGCAGTCTAATGGGCACCTAATTTCCATCATGTTACTCAATGCCCAGAAACAGCATCAAACTGCATGGGCTTAAAGCTCATCGGGGCCTATTTCCTGTTCAGTTTGGAGAACCAGTCACCATACAGATTGAGACAACCATTGACAGGTACCTGTCAAAGACACTCACCCAACACTGAGCCTTCCCTATTGATGAGGTCCCCACATTACTCACCATGTTTTCTAAGTGGGGAAGGGAGGGGAAGAGTCTGGACAAATTGTTAATTCAATCATTAGCAAAACCCCAACACCAAACATCGCTTCCTGATCTTCTTCCCCTCCACTGTCCACCACACCTCACTGTTCTTTTGATCCATTAGCCTTTTAATTAAGTTTCAGCTAGGTATTCAACCAACGAGGGCATCACAGCCACATCCAAACCCAGCTACAACTAACCCCTACCCTGTCAGAGCCAAGGTCAATAGATCTGGGAGCAGAAACATAAGCGTAAACCTTTCAGTTCCTGGAGGCTGTTCTGAGGATGCTCTGTTTGCTCATCCTTGTTCCACATTCCTTTGATACAATAGTCAGGATCATAGACTCATCACAGCACAAAAGGGACAGCATTTGGTCCATCAAGTCTAGATCAACTCTGGACAACAACCTAGTCAGTCTCACTAACCAATTTGGTCCCCAATGTCCCCATCCAGTTTCATTTGGTGAGTTCCAGATCATTCTCACTCTGCATAAAACATTCCTCCTCATATTTGCCCCCTACACCTCTTTACACAAAATTTTAAATCTGAGTTCCCTACTCCTTATATCATCAGCTCTTTGAAAGACCAATCATAACATTGATCAAGTCTCTCTTCAATTTCCTTTCCTCCCCCCAGAACTGCAGCCTTTTCAATCTAACCTTATGGCTAAAACCCCTAATTGCTGTAGCCACTGGTAAACCTCCTCACCTTCTCAAGAATACTCAATTAAAATTGTAATGATCTGAACTTGGTGCAGTTCCGTTCTTGGGGCCCAACCAGAATTTTATAAGTGTTCGCATCAGGAAGCCTCAGGCATTTTCTTCCCCAGTCGCTGCCCTACAGCTCCACCCATCCTGTGGGCTCCAAGTATAGGGACAGGAACAGAAATCACAGACACTGGTACTGCTCCTTGCCCAGAACCCAGATTTACACTCCACAACCCAAAACCAGCTCTCTGCAGCCTCCCTCCCTCCCTCACATTGTTTCCCTCCCTCCAACCTCCCACATGAAGGGGGATCATTTACCCTCCCGAGCCAACTCCACATTGAGTCAAAGGGACCACCAAATGGAAACCACAGACCAAGTGGGACAAATGTTTTTATGTGGACATCGCAAGCAAGGCCAGCATTTGCTGGCCCTCCCTAACTGTCTTTGAAATGAATGCTTTGCTCAGCCACTTCAAAGCTCAGTTAAGAGTCAACCAAATTGCTTTGGGTTTGGAGTCACATGTAAACCAGGCCAAGTAAGGACATTGGTGAACCAGATGAGTTTTCATAACTACTACCAATGGTTTCACGACTACCGCTACCTAGACTCTTTTCAATTACCAAATTTTAAAATTTAATTGAATTGAAATTCCATGCTGCTGCAGTGGAAATTAATTTTCTCTCCCAGTATGGTCAACTCAGGTTACAAAGTGAGTTCAATGTGGAGGATATTGCAGCAGTTGGCTGCCTGTGATCTGTTCAGTCAAGGCAGCATCATGTTACAGTTACTAACAGAATCTCTCGGGGCAGAAAAATTCAATGACATGAGGAGATCTGTCTGCGGCACAGACAGCTAAATCTTTCCTACTCCCACTCGTCCTTTGCACAACTCATTCTCCCTTTCGATCACTTCTTAGACAAGCTGTATTCAGGAGCAATTACATTCAGATACCAGAAGAGAAGATGGGAAGCCACAAAACAATCATTTCCACAGCAATGCCTGAATTTTCAAACGTTAGAGGGCCCAGTGACTGTACAACTTAACAAATATAGCACCTTTCATACAGTGAAACATTTCCCAAGCCAGTTCACAAGAGCATTATAAAAATAACATTTGACATCAAGCCACATAAAGAGATATCGGGTCAGATGACCAAAAGCTCAGCCAACGAAGCTTTTAAGGAGCAGCTCAAGGGCGGATAGCAATAGAGACAAAGTATTGGGAAGGAATTCCAGAATGTGGGGCTGAGGCAAAATCTAAGATACACAGGTATTCCAAAGTGGTGAGAGGCCAGAGGAAATCATGGAGATAGGCAGGTGCAAGGCCATGGTGGGATTTCAAAACAAGGATGAAAATGTTAATTGAGGTGTGTTACAAGAGCTACTGTAGTTGAGTGAGCACGGGCAATTGATAACTCCGGGCTCAGCAGCTTTGTTTTTGGGTAACCACAAGGTTACAGGAGGTAGAATTGTGGCAGATCAGCTATGCCTGCACTAGAAGAGTCAAGACTCACGGCAATGTAGGTGTAGATGAGCATTTCAGCGACAGCCAAGCTGTGACCAGGGATTTTGGGTAATAGAACAGAGGTAGAAATAGGTCAGAAGCTCATCTCTAACATCAAATATGACACCCAGGTTTTAATTAGAATAATTACAGGCCATAAGATTGCTTAATGTAAAGACTGGGCTCACCAAGAGTATAACAACCTGTCATAACCATGTTTCTGGTTGGTAGAGACAGTCTCTCACACATCCAGGCCTAATCAGCACATGATGGATGATAGGCAAATAATAGTGGCCTTGGGAGAAAAATAGGTTGCTCCTATCAAGTGACCTTGGAGCAAAAGTTTGTAAAGACTGTTTCAGAAAGAGGAAAAACCCACAGATGCTGTGTGCACGCGTTTTTTATGCTAGAACGCAGGAAATACGAGCTGGAGTGTGGGTCTATTCAACCATTGAGCAAGCTGTTTTATTATGGCCTCTACGCTACTGTCCCACACTACTATCCAACACCCCCCCAACCCGCCGCCATCACAAAACAACTCAAATCTTTTATATCTAGAAGTCCATTGGTCTCGGTCTTCATGACTGTGCTTCCACAACGATCCAGGATAAAGAATTCTAATAGTTCACTTCACTCCCCCTCATCTCAGTCCTAAATGGCTTGCTCCTTACTCTGAGACTGAGTTCCATGGTTTGAAACCCCTCCTACTCCAGCCAAAGAAGCATCCTTCCTGCATATACCCTGCTAATCCCTGTAAGAGTGAAGATACTGTTGAGGAGTTGAACTGTGTTGTGAACAGACTTTCATCCTGCCATGATCTTTCTGATACTGGTGGAGTTTTAAAGGTGGTCTTTCAAGCATATCTATCACCCACCCCCAACTTCAGTTCTTTCATTTGGGCTGAGTTATCCCATTTTGCAGGCTCAGCATTTTGTCACGTGAGTGTGGGTGGGTTGGTGGGTGTGGTGGGAAAGAAAAAGGCAGAGGCAATGTGTTCACTTTCCTTCCCAGTGAGAAAGCCCACTGTACTGAGCCCCAATCAGCAGAGATTGGCGAGATGTTTCTTTTCAGTGACCCTGATACTGAAGTCCTGCCAAACAGAAGACCAACAGCTTCTGGGTTCTACAGACAATCACTCATAGCCTACTGTTCAGGAGATCCAATGGTGAGAAGATAAGTCTTTTACTTTATTTTATAGAATCCCTAGAATGTGGAACAGGTCCTTCAGCCCAACAAGTCCACACTGACCCTCTGAAGAATAACCCACCCAGACCCATTCCCCCACCCTATTATCCAACATTTATCTCTGACTAATCCACCTTACCTACACATCCCTGAACACCATGGGCAATTTAGCATGGCCAATTCACCTAACCTGCACATAGAGTCATAGAGATGTACAGCACGGAAACAGACCCTTGGAATGAGGGGAAACTGGAGCACCCAGCAGAAACCAACACAGACACTGAGAGAACGTGCAAACTTCACAGGCAGTCGCCAGAGGCTGGAATCGTACTGGGTCCCTGGCGCTATGAGGCAGCAGTGCTAACCACTGAGCCACCGTGCCACCCTATAAAAGGATTCTATTCTTCCACTTTCAGGTCTCCCCAGCATTCCCCACACAAACAAATACTCATATACACAGAATCAATGCACCAGTTTGGAGAAAATGGAAGCTTCTCCATCCCAAAAAGCAGCAGGCTAGTCACCAGGCAGGAAACCAGTCACTTTCTCACCTACTGGGAGGTAGGTAATTGAGCTGGTGACACATTGAAGTCGTCAATTAACTTAAAGACATTTATCTCTGGTAAGTCAAGAGTTCCTCATTCTCTCCACCTCAGCAGCTGAGGGACAATGAAGAGACTACCTCTGTAGGCCAAATGAATAATCATTTGACCTTCTTGACACTTCCAGTGAGGGCAAGATTGTGCCCTCTAATATCTTCCCCCAAAACCATTCATAAAATTGGAGACTGACACCTTGACAGGCTGAACAGGACCCACTGTGTATACAACCTTACTCCTATTTCTGTCACATAATGCAATGATTTTGATCGGTTGAATGGTCTACTCCTTCCTGCCCTATTTTTTATGATCCAAAAACATTTATGTACAACAGAACTCTGTGTGCAAGGACCATTACATCATCAAATCTCCAAAGCCAAGACAACGTGACCAGTCATACTGTTGAACGGGAGAGGATTAAACTGTGGGTGTATTAAGGTCAAGTATTCTTTCACTACAACACTTGTGTAGGAAAAGCTTCAAAGGCCAATATGACCATTTGGCCCATCAAACTGTTTCCTCCCATAGTTTGTATTTTCAAGCCCAGTCCCAATGGTAGCAGTATTGTCACCGGACAGGTAAACATCCAGGTAATATTCTGGGAGTTAGTTCAAATCCTACCATAGCACATATGGAATTTTAATTATAAAAAACCTAGGATTTAAAGCTTCATGATGATTATGAAATATTGTCAATTTCTCTTAAAAAAACCTGTTTGTTTCGCTAATCCCAGTAGGGAAGGTAATCTGTTGTCCGTACCTACTAGTTTGTCCTAAATGGAAGTCCAGACCCACAGCAATGCAGTTGACTTTTAATTACTATCTCAAATGGCCTAGTGAGCCATTGTGTCCTATCAAACCAATAAAATATTGCGGTCATACTGCAAGTGTTTTAAGTAGGCCATGATTCACAATCACGTTCTCCAGGACAATTAGGGATGGGCAATAAAAGTTGGCCCAGGCAGCAAAGTGCACATTACTGAATGAACATGTAAAAACATGCTCAAGGCAGGTTAGAGACTGCAGTAGACCAGCCTCCCACAACCCCTCTCAGTTCATCTTGGCCAGTGACACTGCCACATTGGACTACGACGATGGATTTTAAGCTAGAAGTGCCAAAATGTATCCCCATATGTAGCCACTCATCCAACTCTTCACAGCTCTCTGATACTGGGCCTGTATACAGGGTCCCCAACTGGACAATACTCTAGCTGAGGTTTAACTGCTCTTTATTAAAGGTTTCACCTGGAGTATTGACTGAAGGAAACATCAGGAACAAGAAATGGAGTTATTAAGATAGTAAAATATTTGATAGGTACCCTGTAAGAAACATTAGTCACACTGTTTTTAAGCTTTAGGTGTTAAAGGGAGACTGGAAACAACAATTACACAGCAAGAGTTGCTTCACACTGCAGCATTTGAGAGACTGATGGAAATTAGCACTGTCTGGTTAATATCACATAACTGGAGCAGCCAGTCCCCACTCCCCTTGTTTCCTGGCACTGTAATTGTAGCTCACTCTTAAATAATCCCTCAGCTTTCTGAGGGCTAAGGCAGCTTTTGCCTGATTTGTCTAATTCTGCTCCCGTCTGTTTAATTATACACCAACAGAACAGGGCACCAGGGCCTGTCACAACCTCCTGTGTTCAGTGGAATCTGCAAGAGGAACAGCAGGAGGGGGAGGGTTGTAGCAGTGAGACATATCCAGGGTGAGAGAAAGAAGAGATACACAAGGGAGAGGGGGAACAAAAAAAAGAGGAGAGATGCTAGGGGGAGAAGAGAAGCAAGAGATAAGGGGACGGAACAGAGGGGGGAGGTAGAGGAGGGGACAGAGAGAGAGAGACGGGGAGGGGAGGGGAGAGGCAGAAAGTGATAAGGGGATGAAGGGGCTGAAGAGGGAAGGAGTTGAGAGGAGGTGAAGAGGGAAGGTGAGGTGGTGGGATGATGCTGAGGAGCAAGGTGAAGGAACTGAGGGGGTCGAGGGGAATGGGGAGGGGACGAGTTAGAAGAAGGGATGAATGTGGGAGTGAGAAGAGGGAGTAGTGGAAAGAGGAGAGTAGGGCAAGGGAGCTTGTGTGAATCCAGTTGGTGCTGATAGCAATGGGGTTCGGAACGCATTGGGTCCCTCCCTGAACACAGAGAGATTATGGCACCGTGAGTAGAGGACTCAAGAGGTTTGCTAACTTTGAGCAAGTGAGGGAAGAGCACTGGTCAGCAGTATGGAGCAACCTTCATCTGGGGCTGAGGCTATTGTGCAGACTCAGCTAAAAGCAGTCAGTTCAGTACAAGCAAGCACCTTTGCGGGCCCATTCTTTAAATCATGCCGACGAGTCATTTATCTCGGGAAAATTTATCGTTCTTCACGATTTCATCATCCCTACACCATTCCAGGATTCTCTCCAAGCAGTTTGCCAATCACAAAGTACAGCTCAGGGTCTTCCTGCATAACCACCAGAAGCTGCACTGTCTCAGGACATCTGAATATGTCAATACCAAATTTTGGAGAGGTGTCACCGCTGGCACTGTAGAAAATACAACAGCAAGCGCACAGCAAGATCCCACAACGGGATGTCAACCTTTTCTTTTTGATGATGTTGGCGGTGGGGTGAATTATGGTCTAGCAACCCGATGTCAACACAACCTGTTCGCCTTCGAAGTACTTCCGTGGACTCCCCTACAACAAAAAGGAGGGCGCCTCGGTCTAACGTGCCATCGGAAAGGCAGCACCTCCGACAGTGCAGCACCCACCCTCCAGTGCCTTCCTGCAAATCTGTCCTCAGGCCCCCTGTTGTGTTCAACACAAAACTACTGGCTCTGAGGTGGCACCTCGTTCACTCATAACGTAAACTTTTGGACGGTCCACATGAAAAACGCCGCCAGGAAATGCCTACCCACTCCCACCCATGGGGCTACCTCTTGTTCGAAACTATGACCGACAGCAATCAACCCGCTCTCCAAGCGTTAAAACCCGGGGGGGTCCACACTCTTCACCAAATTCACCCCGCTTTTTCTAAATTCCGGAATGTCATGATGAATTACCACGGCGAATCCAAGCCCCTCCAAATTGCAGTCCCGAAGTGACCCGGTTTATAGATAAAGCGTCACGTTGACGGTACACAGACCCGACCGCAATGACCTTTGGGGCTTATCAGCTCGGGTCAGTGTGTCTGAGCTGCCAGCTGCCACCTTCCACCGATTCATTGTAACAGCAATGGGGCTCAAGTGGTCTCTCATACACACACACAAAATGGAAACGGGTCCCAATTAGAGCTGGTAGGGAGGAGGATCCTGCTTCTGATAATCCCTGCCTCCCCCTAGACCCCTCCCCTTGATCTGCCTTGCTCCCACCCCCAAGGCAACAAAGGACGACTCCTCCCGGGACATCTGCTCCCATTGACGATTAGAGCCGATGCATAGCTTTAGCTTAAGAATCTGCGATGGATGGATCCAACATTTATATTCAGCAAAAAAAAAGGCTCTCGATTAATACCATTTCTGTTCAGAGAGAGACTAATGAGTGAGCAAAAAAAAACAAGCGATTAAAAAACAAAATGGGGCTCTGCAATTTCACTTCTAACAAAAAAAAACTTCCAGGGGAAGCGTATCAAATCAGAATGCCATTGCGGCAGGCGATGGTGCCCCACAGGATTTAGCGAGTGCCTTTGCCGCAGTTCAACAGAACCTTCAGAGGGGAGCGGCTCAGAGACTAGGTCCCACAGGAAGATGAACACAGCCTGTGCTCAAGCGACTCGATTCGCACAAGCCCTGAGGGGTTGGAGGGGGAGGGGAAGAAACAGAGCGGGTTTCGGGAGGGAATTATCCCAAAAGGTACGGGCACCTTTGACAACGGTTTCAGATCAAAAGGAGGGGAGGGAATGCAGAGAGATCCGAGAGGATTGCAGGGCTGGAGGAAGTTACGGGGATACCACACGGTCAGGCCGGAGGATGTCGGAACACGAGAGAATGAAGGAAGGTTTCTTTCCCTCCCATCCCCCTCTCCCAGATCCAATCCCACTCCATCCGGGGCAGATCCCGTCCTGTTTTACCCCACTCCGCAGACTGTGCCTACCTTCGCTTTCGAAAACAACACAGGCAATTCCTCTCTTCTGCTCGGAAGATGCTGTTTGATATCCTAAACTTACTTCCTGGGGTTCAGTGAGTTTCACACCATGAGGCAATACTGAAGAACCGGCGATGACGCGTCTTACTCACATCTACTGTTCCGCTGAAATTAACAAAGAGAGAGAGAGAGCAATAAAAAACCCTCCCCCACTCTCAAAAGATGGGCGGTCGCTGAAGTGCCAGCTTTCATTAACCCTTTAGGAGTCAAACGCGACGCCAGTCTTGTCGGCCACATCAATCCTACAATGGCCCATTTAATCTGCTCAATAGTGTGTGTGATTGTGGGGAGGGAGGTGGTTCGAAACCCCAAATCACAGACTGGGTGTGAACAAAAATAAACAGCAAAACGCAAAACAATTTGTAGAAATGGAACGGCACCTACATTTAAGAACGGAACAGAACAGATCTTGAGAACAAAAGAACCATCTGCAAATAAAATTGACAAAGCAGTGCGAGGGTGCCATCAGGATATTGAAGGAAAGAACCAGTTCAGACTTGGACCATAAAATGGAGGAGCAAACGTAAGCCGTGTCAGGTCTGTTCCACAATTCAATGAGATCACGATTAATCTGATAATGCAGAACTCCACTTGCCCGCTTTATCATCATTACGATTGATTCCCTTACTGATTAAGAAAAAAGCTATCTCAGCGTTGAAAATGCTCAACAGCCCTCAAAATGGTAACGAATTCCACTCATTCACCACCTTCAAAAAAAGTCCTTAACTCCATTTTAAATGGATGACCCCTTATTCTGAGATTATGCCCTCTGGTCCTAGACTTCCTCACAAGGTAAGACAACCTTTCTGTATCTATCCTGTCAAGATCCCTGAGAATCAAGTATGTTTCAATAAGGTCGCTTCTCCTTCCAAATTCCAATGATACTCAATCTCTCCTCAAATCAGAGCCCCTTCACTCCTGGGATCAACCTAATAAAACGTCTCTAGGCTACCTCCAATGCCAGTATATCTTTTTGTAGATAAGGGGCCCAATATCTTGCATAGTATTCCAGCTGTAGTCTCCCAATGTTTATAAAACTAAAATACTGTGGATGCTGGAAACCTGAAACAAACAAAATTCTGAAGAAACTCAGCAGGTCTGGTACAGAAGCATAGAATCATACGGTACAGAAAAGACAATTTGGTCCAGCAAGCCTGTACTATGAAAAATACAGAGATGGAAATGTGTTGCTGGAAAAGCGCAGCAGGTCAGGCAGCATCTAGGGAACAGGAGAATCGACGTTTCGGGCATTAGCCCTTCTTCAGGAAGGAGCAACAGAGTTGACATTTCAAATCTGATAGGACTCTTATTCTTCTTCTGAAGAAATGTTAACTCTATTTCTCTTGTCACAGATGTTACCAGGACTTCCTATTTTATATGCTGTTCTTTCTAAAATAAAGGCCAATATTCTACTTACTTTCCCAGTTGCCTGCTGAAGTTCGATACTAGCTTTATTGTGATTCATACACAAGAACTTCCAAATGCTATAACTTTCTGCAGTGTTCCTTCATTTAAATAATATTCAACTCTATTCTTCCTGCCAGAGTGCATAACCTCACATTTTCTAACACTATTCCATCTTTCAAGTATTTGCCCACTCTGCCCACTCACTTAACCTGTCTATGTTCCTTTGTAGACTCCTTGGGTCATCTTCACTACTTGTCTCCCTGCCTATTTTATAGCTGTAGTATTGTATACTGATTTCAGTCATCCAAATCATTTATATATTGAAAATAATTATGATTCCCAGCACTGACTCTATAGAGTCACAGAGTCCTACAGCACACAGACAGGCCCTTCAGCCCAAACCACTCCATGCTGACCAAAATGTCCATCCACATTAACCCCATTTCCCTGCATTTGGCCCATATCTTTCTAAACCTTTGCTATCCATATATTTGTCCAAATGCCTTTTGAATGTTGTTAGTGTTCCCCCTCAACCACTTCTGCTAGCAGCTCATTCCATATGCGTACTACCCTCTGTGTAAAAAGAGTTGCCCCTCAGGTTCCCTTTTATTCTTTGCCTTCTAACCTTAAACTGATGCCCTCTAGTTCTCAATTTCCCAACCCTGGGAAAAAAGACTGAATGCATGCACCCTATCTATGCCTCTCATGATCTTATATATTTTTATAAGAGCCCCCTCAGTCTCCTAGGCTCGAAAGAACAAAGGACCTAGCTTGTCCAACCTCTCCCTATAACTCAGACCCTTGAGTCCTGGTAATGTTCTTGTAAATTTCTTCTGCACTCTTTCCAGTTTAATATCACCCTTCCTATAGCAAGGTGACCAAAACTGAACACTATACTCCAAGTGCAACTGCAACATAACTCCCTAACTTTTATATTCAATGCCCTGACTGATGAAAGCCACTGTGCCAAAAGCCTTCTTCACTGTTCTGCCTACCTGTGACTCCATTTTCAGAGAACAATGCACCTGAACTCCAAGATCCCTCTGATCCACTACACACCTTAAGGCCCGACCATTCACCATTAAACCCCTACCTTGATTTGACTTTCCAAAATGCAACAGCTCACTCTTAGCTATATTAAACTGCATTTGCCATTTCTCGGCCCACTTCCCCAGCTGATCAAGGTCCTGCTGCAACTTCTGATAACCTTCCTCACTGTCCATGTTACCACCTATTTTAATGTCATTTGCAAACTTACTAATCATGCCTTGGACATTCTCATCCAAATCACTGATATAGATAATAAACAACAATGGGCCCAGCACTGACCACTGAGCTACACGACTAATCAGAGGTCTCCAGTCCAATAAGCATCCTTCCACGATGATCCTTTGCTTTCTGCCATCCAGCCAATTGTGTATCCATTTTGCCAGCTCCCCTTGGATTCCACGAGAAAGTGAGGTCTGCAGATGCTGGAGATCAAAGTTGAAACTTTATTGCTGGAACAGCACAGCAGGTCAGGCAGCATCCAGGGAACAGGAGATTCGACGTTTCGGGCACAGGCCCTTCTTCAGGAATTCTTCTGGCCCCTTGGATTCCATGCAATCTAACCTCCCAGAATAGCCTACTATATGGAACTTTATCAAAGACAATACTGAAATCCATATAGACTACATCTATCACCCGCCCTCATCAGCCTTTCTGGTCACTTCATCAAAGAACTCATAACAAATTTGTGAGGCATGATCTCCCACACACAAAGCCATGCTGACTACTCCTAATCACACCCTGTCTTTCCAAATGCATGTATATCTTATCCCCCAGAAACTTCTCAAGTAACTTATCCAACACAGATGTTAGACTTAATGGTCGATAGTTCCTAGGATTTTCTTTGCAGCCCTTCTTGAATGAGGGCACAACATTCGCTACCCTCCAGTCTTCCAGGACCTGACCCGTGGCTAATAATGATGCAAAAATATCAGCCAGAGGCCCGCAATTTCTTCTCCAGCCTCTTGCATGATTCTTGAATATATCTGGTCAGGACCAGGAAATCTATCCACATTCATACATTCTAATGCATTCAACACCTCCTCTACTGTGATATGGATTGTCCTCAAGATATCACCACTAACTTCTCAAGTTCCTCAGTCTTCATGTCTTTCTCCATGGTAAAAACAGATGAGAAATATTCATGGAGGACCTTGCCCATCTCCTGCGGTTCCACACATGCATGTCCACTTTGGTCCTTGAGGGGTCCTATTCTCTCTCAAGTTATTCTTTTTTCCTTTAAATACATAAAGCACTTCTTTGGATTCACCCATATCTTCTAGGCCAAGGTTATCTCGTGCCCCCTTTTCGCCATCCTGATTTCCTTCTTCAGTAAATTCCTGTATCCCCTACGTACATCCAGGAATTCCCTTGATCCCATTTGCCTGTACCTGAGCCATGCCTCCTTATTTTGGACAAAGCCTCAATATCTCTTGTCATCCATTGTTCACTATTTCAGCTAACCTTGACCTTCACCCTCACAGGACCATGTAGACCTTGAATTCTAGCTATCTCACTTTTAGAGGCCTCCCACTTGCCAGAGATCTCTTTGTCTGCAAACAAACTACACCAATCAACCTCTGCAAGCTCCTGTCTTGAACTTGAACCCGTGGACCAGTTTTGTCCCTCTCTATAACTATTTTAAAATTAATAGAACTATGATCCCTGGTCCCAAAGTGTTCCCCCACTGTCACCTCAGTCACCTGGCCTGCCCTATTTCCTAAGAGTAGATCGGATTTTTTCCCTTCCCGAGTAGGACCCTTGATATACTGCTTGAGGAAACTTTGCTGAACACACTTAACAAATTCCACCTCATCTAAGCCTTTAACCCTCTGGCACTCCCAGTCTACGTTAGGAAACTTAAAATCCCCTACTATGACAACCCTATTGCTCCTGCAAGTCTCCTCAATCTCCCTGCATATTTGTTCCTCTAATTCCCGTTGACTATTTGGGAGCTTATAATACAACCCACATAACGTCACTATCCCCTTCTTATTTCTTAGTTCCACCCACAAAGCCTCACTGGATTTCATCTCTGATTACTGCTGTGGTACTTGCCTTATTCAAAATGCAACTCCCCCTCCCCTCTCTCCATCACTTCTGTCTCACCTAAAGCACCTGCACCCGAGTACATTAAGCTGCCAGTCCTGTCTCTCCCTTAGCCATGTTTTTGTAATTGCTATAATATCTCAGTCCCACGTACCTATCCACACCTTGAGTTTATCAGCCTTACCTGCCAGCCCTCTTGCATTGCAATACATTCCTTGCTCCCTGTTGTGTTCCAGCCTGACCTGTCTCTTCAACTTACTACTTCTGATTACTGTATCTCCTTCCAGCCTTGCACGTGCCTCCCTGCTGTTGAGGATTCCACCCCCTGCCAATGTAGCTTAAATCCTCCCTTATAGCACCAGCAAATCTGGCTACCAAGATATTGGTCCCCCTCCAGTTTCAGGTTGTTATCCTGAAAATGCCCCCTCTATCCCAACTCTCTATCTTCAGCTAGTTGGATAATCCTCTAGTCTTTTATTCATGCTAATAGATATTTCTAAATCAACCCTTTTAGATACAGTCTGTTCTGATATATTCCTGCATTATAAGAAAATCACGTAATAGCAACACCATTTAAACCAATGGGGCCGGAATTGTGATATAACCAATACAGGTAAGGAAAGTTTGCGTTCTACAAATCATGGTCTAAATTCTTCAATTATATTATAGCCAATTTGCGTTGAAGAAACACGCGTTAAAGCAGAACTGACTATATTATATAATACATGTCTAGGGCAGAGGGGACTTAAATCTGAATCTATTGACCCAAAGTTAGGACACTACCATTGTGCAATAACATCCCTCTCTCCATGCTCATAGAGTCATAGAGATGTACAGCACGGAAACAAACCTTTTGATCCAACAAGTCCATGCCAACTAGCACTTGGCTCACATTCCTCTAAACCATCCCTATTCATACCCATCCAGATGCCTTTTAATTATTGCAATTGTACCAGCCTCCACCACATCCTCTGGCAGCTCATTCCATATACACACCACCCTCTTCGTGAAAATGTTGCTCAGTAGGTCCCTTTTAAATTTTCCCCTTTCATCCTAAACCTATGCCCTCTAGTACTGACTCCCCCACTCCAGGAAAGGATCTTGTCTATTTACCTATCTATGCCCCTCATGATTTTATAAACCTCTATAAGGTCACCCCTCAGTCTCTGATGCTCCAGAGAAAATAGCCCCAGCCTATTTAACCTCTCCCTATAGCTCAAACCTGCCGACCGTGGCAACATCCTTATAATCTTTTCTGAACCCTTTCAAATTTCACAACATCTTCCCTTTTGCCAACAGTGGCCTATCAAATGTCCTGCACAGCTGCAACATGACCTCCCAACTCCGATACTCAATTCTCTGACCAATAAAGGAAAGCATACCAAACGCCTTCTTCACTATCCTATCTGCCTACAACTCCACTTTCAAGGAGCTATGAACCTGCACTCCAAGGTCTTTGTTCAGCAACGCTCCTGAGGACCTTACCTCAGTAAGTTTGGAAGCCCTGCCCTGATTTGTCTTTCCAAAGTGCAGCACCTCACATTTATCTAAATTAAACACCATCTGCCACTTCTCAACCCATTGGCCCATCTGATCAAGGTCCTGTTGCACTCTCAGGTAACCTTCTTCACTGTCCACTAATTTTGGTGTCATCTGCAAACTTACTAACTAGATCTCCTATGTTCACATCCAAATTATTTGTATAAATGATGAAAAGCAGTGGACCCAGTCCCAATTCTTGTGGCATTCCGCTGGTCACAGGCCTCCCAGTCTGAAAGGCAACCCTTCACCACCATCCTTTGTCTTCTACCTTTCTGCCAGTTCTGCTAATTTACCATCTCCAACACCATGGGCTCTTTATGGTATAAAAAGGCTTACATGCAATATCTTATCAAATGCCTTTTGGAAATCCAAATATATGATATCGACTGGTTCCTCATTACCTCCTCAAAGAAGTATAATAAACTTGTCAGACATGATTTCCCCTTCATGAAGCCATGCTGACTCTACCTGATTTGTACTAAGTATTTCTTAATGCCCTGTTATTACACCATTTATAATAGACTTTAGCATTTTCTCAATGACAGATGTTAAGCTAACTGGCTTACAGTTATCAACCTCTCTGTCCCTTTCTCTTTTTGAATAAGAGTATTATATTGGCAGTTGTCCAGAATTTAAAGATTTTTGATAGATTACCACCAAAGGATCCATTATCTCTGTAGTTATTTCCTGTAAAATCCTAAGATATAATCCATCAGGCCCAGGAGAGTTATTGGTCTTTAGCCCCACTTGATTCTCTGGTACATTTTCTTTAGTGTGAGTTGTTGTATTTATGTTCTCACCCACTTATCCATGTGTGTACATTTGTGTCTCTGTGTCTGTTTCTATGTGGGGATTATTGTCCCAATGGGGGGGAGGGGTAGTATTAATAGTCCATGGGGGAGAGGTTGTTAGTGTCCCATGTAGGTAGATGTTAATGTCCCATCTGGCAGAGGGGATTAGTATCCCATGTGTGGAGGGATGGTTAGTGTCACTGTCCAGTGTGAAGAGGGGTGTGTTATTGTCCCATAGAGGGATGGTTAATGTTTCATAAGATGGTTAGTGTCCAATATGGGAGGAGTGTGTTAGTGCCCCATGTGGGGAGGGGAGTAACTGTCCTGTGTCGGGCAGGGGAATCTTTGTCCTATATGGGGAGGGGTGTGTTAGTGTCCTGGGTGGGAAGGGGGTGTTAATGTCCTGTGTTGGGAGAGGGCTGATAGCATCCCATTTATGGGGAGTTGGTGGTTAGTGTCCAGTGTCAGAAGAGAGGGAGATATAGTTCCAGAAAGTGTCATCGACAGTGCTATCAAGCAGCACCTGCTCAGCAATAACCTGTTCAGTGACGCCAAGTTTGGGTTCTGCCAGGGCCATTCAGCTGCTGATCTCATTACAGCCTCGGATCAACATGGACAAAAGAGTTGAATTCCTCAGGGTAGTGTCTGAGAGCCAATCATCTTCAGTTGCTTGTCAGTCACCTTCACTCCCTCATAAAGTCAGAAGTTAGGATGTTTGCTGATGATTACATAATGTTGAGTGCATTTACAACTCCTCAGATACTGAAGCAGTCCATGTTCAAGTGCAGCAAGGCCTTCACAAATCCAGGTTTGGGTTGACAAGTAGCATGTAATATTCATACCATACAAGTGCCAGGCAATGACCATCTCCTGTAAGAGATAATCTAGCCATCACTGCTTGACATTCAAGTGGTATACTTCTGCTGTTTTTCTGATAGATTGTTGTGTAGCTTTTCACCTTTACATTTTTCCCTTAAGAAAGGACTGCGTAGTGACATTGTGGATGGTGTTGCAAGTATTGTTGCTCTTGTTTGTTGGTACTGACTCATTGGTTGGGAGCTGTAAGGATTTGGAGGCTGATTCGGTTCTGACAGGGGGATGGAAACACCCCTTCATGACCGTATCCATCTTTATACTGGCCAACAGTTGGTGCTATGTAGAGAAGCTTTTAAAAGATTCCCACTATACAGACTGGAGTTACAACTTTTGTTGCCATTCACAGGAACACATGGGGATGGTGGAAGGGGGGATTAGAACTCTTTCCCTTCTGTATTATAGACTGACACAGGCTAAAAGATATAGTGTACAATACCCACCACCATCCCCTGCAGAGTCACATTGACCAGTTTTGTTCTCGATTTCATGATGTAAAGGCATAAGAGGCCATTCAGCCCCAAAATCCTATTCAATCCGATTGCAGGTCTGCTGTACCTCAACTCTTCTCGACATCCCTCAAAACACTTGAGTAGCAAAAAAATCAATCAATTAATCCTTGGCTAGCGAAGGTGAACATTTGCAATCTTTCAGAGGAGTCTTCCAGATTTCCACAGCTCTGCATGAGATAGTGCTGGATCCCCAGCAGACTGTGGAATTCCCTTTTGTCAGATAGGCTAACAGATACAGAAATGCCTCCGTCTTAATTCTGTTCAACAATAGGTGAAGTCGGAACATACCCATGCATATACTGTTCAGGGGACTTGCAATTTTCTGCTAAATCTGATTGTGAAACCTTCCCGAGCAGCAACAAAAGAAGCTACAGGGTCATCTTGAGGAAGATATGAAGACCAGAAACATCAACTCTTGCATTTGGCAAATGCCTATGTGGAGAAAGTGAGGTCTGCAGATGCTGGAGATCAGAGATGGAAATGTGTTGCTGGAAAAGCGCAGCAGGTCAGGCAGCATCTAGGGAACAGGAGAATCGACGTTTCGGGCATTAGTCCTTCTTCAGGAATGAAGAAGGGCTAATGCCCGAAACGTCGATTCTCCTGTTCCCTAGATGCTGCCTGACCAAATGCCTATGTGACCCAGTCCCCTCCCTCCATTCAAACCAGACCTTTTCTTGTGGAAACCCAAGTCACGTTTTGTGATCCCACAAGGGAAAAAAGAATCAATGATGTTGACAGGGTAAGATAAAATAGGGTGGGAGGAGCATGATGTTGAGCCTGACCCGTTGGACAATCTATGCTATTAGTTCTGTGTAACTGAGTCTTCCAGTCAGTGAAAGCTTGGCCACCTTCCAAGAGTTACTGTGGAGCCTCCAGCAATTAAAGATTAATGCCTTGGACACTGCTGGAAGCAATGCAGGAGAAAAAATAATTGGTGCATTAAAGAGATTGAAAGTTGTTTTTCTATTCTCATAGAGCACTTAACTTTATCAGTTACAAAAATATTGAAGATGGGGCTGGGGACAAGGAGAAGTGCTGCTTGATAAATGAGTGGTTGAAGACGGAAGGATTGTGATCAAAACTTCCAGGATTATGTTCGGAGGTAGCCACGTAGAGAAATACCTCCCTGTCATAGACAGACCATCAGGAATGTAACCTTCTCAGTGAATCATTAACGTGGCTCACAATTTTTTCCCAAAAGAATAATGAACTTCGGGAATAGATGCCATGGGTGTTGATTCACTGAAATTATCCCCCACCCCCCAAAGTTCTGTACCTGTACGTCATTCTATGTACAATAACATTGTCCAATTTCAAATCTAGGATTTGGCCTTTTGTGTCTCATTGAAATACTGACATGTAACAAATGTGAGCTTTTAGGAGGCAATGCTAAAAAGAGAAAGGAAGACAAAACGTTTTAGTACTAAAACATAAGAAAGCCAGCTTTAGAAAGGGAATAACAATTTATACAACATGGGAAGAGTGGACTGATAGATTGGACAATGGTTGAAGTACAAATGCAGCAGGAACTGTGAACTGTTTTAGTTAATTGATTAAATTCAAATAAGGTAAGTTGACTCTGGTTGGTCAGGGGATTGCCATGTGGGTGCATCAGTGAATGGCTGTCTCTATTACCCTTTTTTCTACTGAGGATAGGACATTGTATGGACGTTTATAAACAAAGAACGGAACCCTGAGTCTGAATACATGTAGCCTTGAATACATACAATGAATTACATGATGAGGCTGATTGGTAATCATAAAATACTTTCTGGTATTATTCTTAGCTGAGTCAGAATTATTTAATAAATGTTGTCCAATCACAGAATCACATCTAATGTTGGATACTGTGTTCTGATCTTTGCAAGCACGTGTTTGACGAGCACGTTTGGCATGCTGCAATATAGTGAACTCCATATCGTGTATCCTCAAAACAATCAGCATCTTCTGCTCTCACTGTATAAATTGCTTTATATAAACTTTTTACTGTTGGTTTTCCTGCATTTCAATCCTGATGAGTGCAAGCCAAAAAGCTTCAACTTCATGTCTCTTTTTAGACATGTTTTAAGTTAAGTACCACCAAACAATTATTTTTACAAGATGGTTACATTTTGGGGCTGTCAGTAAATTAGGGTAACATAAAGGCAGATTTGAATTTCACCGACAGCAAACTGGATTGTTAAGATTAAAGGTGTCCCTTAGTTGTTTTCGTGGGAAGGTATTCACACTTGTAGACAATGGTAGATTGTGTTAAAAGTGAATAGACTGTTAGTCTCCAAGTTTCAGGTATTGAGAATGCCAGACTATAATTTTTTTTGCTTTAAATTAGTTACTTGAGTCCAATAGTTGGAAACTAAAGGTTAGCTAATGAACATTTCTATCATGCTGCCATGGAGATTGACCTTGACAGAGGAGGGGTCTACAAAAAGCCATTTGTAGGACTAGGTTATTGGCTTTCCAAAAGATATCCCAGAAGTTCACAAGTTAATCTGCCAGAATCGAAGAGGAAGCCAAATAGCAAAGTTAACAAGAACAAGTTTCTATGGTTTACCTTGCGGGAATGCAGATGGAACCTCATGCTCAAATTGGAAAGGCCAAATTTTTAAGGATTTAAAATGAGGCTGCAAGATTTGCTTAACTTGAGCTGGGGAGATAATGTCCCGGAAGCTGCTAGAAAGAAAGACTATTGGCAAAAATATGACAGAACAATTAGAATTTGAACGTGAATTCCACATTGATTAGACCCAAATACTCCATACAATGAAGGTGATGAAGGGTGATTTAATTGGATTGTTTAAGATAACTAAAAGAGTTGAAAGGGCAGACAGAGAGAAATCATTTCCTCTGGCAGGAGAATCAAGAGCAAGACTGTGTAAAATTAAAGCCAGACAACAAAATGATAATGTCAGGAATCATCTCTTCACACAAAGAGTAGAAGAAACCCTAACCTTTCACTTTGCAAAAAGCCTTGGACCCTGCAGGTCAATTCAAAATGTTTAGACTCAGAAAAATTGATTTGGGTTGCCAAGGCTACTGAGGAGCAAAATTAAGTGGCGGTACAAATCGGCCAATATCTAACTGACAGCCTACTCTTGGTCATACATTCCTAAAGGAGAGAAAACTGGACAAAGAATAAGTAAGAAAGAGGAATTGTGTGGATCTATTTCTGAAGGCGTTAATGAAAGGATATTTGTCCTAACAGCTCAATAAAATTGCCACATTGCATCCAACTCCCAAAAAGGAGAACTCTTGCATTTATATATTGCCTTTCATGACCTCAGAATGTCCAAACTTCATAGCTAATGAAGCACTTTTGAAATGTAATTACTGTTGTAATGCAGGGAATGCAGGTGTACAGCAAGATCCCACAGCAGGAATTAGATTAATGACCAATTTTAATCAAAGGATTAGTACTGCCAGGAGAATTCAAAATAGTCTTGTAGGCCCTTGTGGAGCCTCGGTTTAGCATCTTACCCAAAAGACAACACCTCTGATAGCATATCACTCTCATCATGTTACATTGGACCATCAGTTTAAGCTGTGTGCTCAAGAGGGATTGACCCCACAAACATTTGACTCAGAGGCAGAAGGCTGAAAGTTTCCATAGAACAGCCCTGTCCGCACCACTCTATTCTCTCACCCTTTCTGAACAGGAATGCAAGAACATAACGCCCAGGAGTCAGGAGACAGGAAAGACCATCTTCCCCCACGGAGCATGTAACCAGCTTGCAACATAGAGTCATAGAGATGTACAGCACGGAAACAAACCCTTTGATCCAACACGTCCATCCCGACCAGATATCCCAACCCAATCTAATCCCACCTGCCAGCACCTGGCCCATATCCCTCCAAACTCTTCCTATTCATATACCCATCCAGATGCCTTTTAAATGTTGCATTTGTACTAGTCTCCACCACTTCCTCTGGCAGCTCATTCTATACATGCACCACCCTCTGCGTGAAAAAGTTGCCCCTTAGGTCCCTTTTATATCTTTCCCCTCTCACCCCAAACCTATGTCCTCTAGTTCAGGACTCCTCCACCCCAGGGAAAATACTTTGTCTTTTTATCCTATCCACGCCCCTCATGATTTTATAAACCTCTATAAGGTCACCCCTCAGCCTCCTCTGCTCCAGGGAAAACGCCCTAGCCTATTCAATCTCTCCCTATAGCTCAAATCCTCCAACCCTGGTAACATCCTTGTAAATCTTTTCTGAACCCTTTCAAGTTTCTGAACATCTTTCCGATAGAAAGGAGACAAAAATTGCACGCAATATTCCAACAGTGGCCTAACCAATGTCCTGTACAGCCACACCATGACTGCCCAACTCTTGTACTCAATACTCTGACCAATAAGGGAAAACATACCAAATGCCTTCTTCACTACCCTATCTACCTGCGACTCAATTTTTAAGGAGCTATGAACCTGCACTCCAAAGTCTCTTTGTTCAGCAGTGACTGGAGTGGGTGAATATTTTAGTTTACAAAGGCACATAACAAAGTTTTATTTTAGAACAACGGCTGTGAAAGCCTCCTGATGACAGCATGAACTGCATAAAATGCTAAACAGTTGGGCGGCAGTGTTAAATGGGGGGAAATGAAGGCCTTGATCCTCATTAACAGGGTTGTTTGTTCCTACTTTCACCATGGAAACATCATCAAGCTCATCTCTTCAATTCTGGGGAGTTTTGTCCCAACTGAAGCAGAGTTCCTGTGCCTAATTCTCAATGAAGCCTAATTCCCTCTTACCCAAGTCAAATAAGCATCATCGAGGCCACAGCTCACACTCCTGGACAGGGCACAAATTAAGAACTAATTGAACTAACGACAATCATTTCTATCTTTCTATCCACTAAGTAAAGCCACTGTTCTCTCTGAACATTGACCTTAGGGGATCTCGTTGCTGGTCCAAACTTCCATCCCTTTGTCCTCTCAAGCATAATGCCATTGTGCAATTGCATTGTCCCTCAAGCTTCAAATGATCATATTCCAATCAGATTTCATTCTCTCAGCTTTCCTTCCTTTTATACTGCCACCAATTGAAGCTGGGGATCAATTACTCCCTGATTCACCCGGTTAAAACAAAATCTGGGGATCAATTAATCTCCAAAATTTCTGATTTATCAGTTTAAAACGACCTTGGCAAACACATTGAGGTGTCAAAAGGTAAAAACAATGACTGCAGATGCTGGAAACCAGATTCTGGATTAGTGGTGCTAGAAGAGCACAGCAGTTCAGGCAGCATCCAAGGAGCAGCGAAATCGACGTTTCGGGCAAAAGCCCTTCATCAGGAATAAAGGCAGTGAGCCTGAAGCGTGGAGAGATAAGCTAGAGGAGGGTGGGGGTGGGGAGAAAGTAGCATAGAGTACAATGGGTAAGTGGGGGAGGGGACGAAGGTGATAGGTCAGGGAGGAGAGGGTGGAGTGGATAGGTGGAAAAGGAGATATGCAGGTAGGACAAGTCATGGGGACAGTGCTGAGCTGGAAGTTTGGAACTAGGGGAAGGGGAAATGAGGAAACTGCTGAAGTCCACATTGATGCCCTGGGGTTGAAGTGTTCCGAGGCGGAAGATGAGGCGTTCTTCCTCCAGGTGTCTGGTGGTGAGGGAGCGGCGGTGAAGGAGGCCCAGGACCTCCATGTCCTCGGCAGAGTGGGAGGGGGAGTTGAAATGTTGGCCACGGGGCGGTGTGGTTGATTGGTGCGGGTGTCCCGGAGATGTTCCTTAAAGCGCTCTGCTAGGAGGTGCCCAGTCTCCCCAATGTGGAGGAGACTGCATCGGGAGCAACGGATACAATAAATGATATTAGTGGATGTGCAAGTAAAACTTTGATGGATGTGGAAGGCTCCTTTAGGGCCTTGGATAGAGGTGAGGGAGGAGGTGTGGGCGCAGGTTTTACAGTTCCTGCGGTGGCAGGGTAAAGTGCCAGGATGAGAGGGTGGGTTGTAGACAGTTCCTGCACCTCCTCCCTCACCTCTATCAAACCTGCACCCACACCTCCTCCCTCACCACTTCAAACCTGCGCCCACACCTCCTCCCTCACCTCTATCCAAGGCCCTAAAGGAGCCTTCCACATCCATCAAAGTTTTACTTGCACATCCACTAATATCGTTAATTGTATATCCAATCCCTCTACACCTCCATCCGTCATGACCAGTGTCTCCAAGCCCTCCGTTTCTTCCTCTCCAGACATCCCCAACAGTACCCTTCCACCGACACTCTCATTCGTTTGGCCGAACTGGTCCTCACCCTTAACAATTTCTCCTTTGAATCCTCCCACTTCCTCCAGACCAAAAGGGTAGCCATGGGCACACGTATAGGCCCCAGCTATGCCTGTCTCTTTGTTGGCTACGTAGAGCAGTTGATCTTCCGTAATTACACCGGCACCATTCCCCACCTCTTCCTCCGCTACATTGATGACTGCATTGGTGCCACCTCGTGCTCCTTCGAGGAGGTTGAGCAATTCACCAACTTCACCAACACATTCCACCCTGACCTTAACTTTACCTGGACCATCTCTGACACCTCCCTCCCCTTCCTGGACCTCTCCATCTCCATTAATGACGACTGACTTGACACTGACATTTTTCACAAACCCACCGACTCCCACAGCTACCTGGATTATACCTCTTCCCACCCTACCTCTTGCAAAAATGCCATTCCGTATTCCCAATTCCTCCGCCTCCGCCGTACCTGCTCCCAGGAGAACCAGTTCCACCACAGAACACACCAGATGGCCTCCTTCTTTAGAAACTGCAATTTTCCATCCCACGTGGTTAAAGATGCCCTCCGACGCATCTCGTCCACATCCTGCACCTCCGCCCTCAGACCCCACCCCTCCAACCGTAACAAGAACAGAACGCCCCTGGTGCTCACCGTCCACCCTACCAACCTTCGCATAAACCAAATCATCCGCCGACATTTCCGCCACTTCCAAAAATACCCCACCACCGGGGATATATTTCCCTCCCCACCCCTTTCAGCCTTCCGCAAAGACTGTTCCCTCCGTGACTACCTGGTCAGGTCCACGCCCCCCTACAACCCACCCTCCCATCCTGGCACTTTCCCCTGCCACCGCATGAACTGTAAAACCTGTGCCCACACCTCCTCCCTCACCTCTATCCAAGGCCCGAAAGGAGCCTTCCACATCCATCAAAGTTTTACTTGCACATCCACTAATATCATTTATTGTATCCGTTGCTCCCGACGCGGTCTCCTCTACATTGGGGAGACTGGGCGCCTCCTAGCAGAGCGCTTTAGGGAACATCTCCGGGACACCGGCATCAATCAACCACACCGCCCCGTGGCCCAACATTTCAACTCCCCCTCCCACTCTGCCGAGGACATGGAGGTCCTGGGCCTCCTTCACTGCCGCTCCCTCATCACCAGACGCCTGGAGGAAGAACGCCTCATCTTCCGCCTCAGAACACTTCAACGCCAGGGCATCAATGTGGACTTCAGCAGTTTCCTCATTTCCTCTTCCCCCATCTCACCCTAGTTCCAAACTTCCAGCTCAGCACTGTCCCCATGACTTGTCCTACCTGCCTATCTCCTTTTCCACCTATCCACTCCACCCTCTCCTCCCTGACCTATCACCTTCATCCTCTCCCCTAATCACCCATTGTACTCTATGCTACTTTCTCCCCACCCCCACCCTCCTCTGGCTTATCTCTCCATGCTTCAGGCTCACTGCCTTTATTCCTGATGAAGGGCTTTTGCCCGAAACGTCGATTTCGCTGCTCCTTGGATGCTGCCTGAACTGCTGTGCTCTTCCAGCACCACTAATCCACACATTGAGGTGTCAGGCTCCCTACATCAGGGTTACTCAATACGGGGCAGAGTTAAGCTGCCTCCCTCGCTTGCGGCTGTGATGCGAACAATGAGGCACTTTTTACTATGCACTGGGTTCTGTGTTTGGGGCCAGGCACAACACAGGGCCTGAATTCGACTGCTGTGGATGCTCATTGAAGAACACGATATTCCTGACACTGACTGACTAAACATCAACTCTGCCTGTAGAAAAAATGCTGAGCTGTGTTCCAAGCGGAGTTGCTCAAACAGCAGCGGCAGAGGCTATCATTCAGTCCACCCTACCTGTCTGTGAGACTTCCCGAATCACACCCAGCCTTCTGTGTTTGCTCTCCTCTCGGGCACTGGTTAGTGCTGGGCCCTGTTTCTGACTCCCAATGCAGCAAACAAACACACAGCTGACAACAGACAATACACTGTGGGCAACGCCATCTGTCATTGAGTGCTTGACCTCCCCACCTCCCCCCTCCCCCTGCCAAGGAAAGAGAAACAGCAAGAGAGAGACATCTGTCCTCTACTTCCCTTCTTCCTGACAGGGTTCCCAACAGAGAAGCTCAATTAGATTTACAGATAAACCCATTTCAGCGGAGGCCAGCTTAGTTTTCATGTCTTGCCTCAGGCATCAGTTTATTAGTTAAATTCTTGAAGGTGGGTACAAATCCTTCTCTACAACTTGCATTTATATAGCACCTGTAATGCAGTACATTGGTCCAAAGGGATTTGATTATGGCTTAATCAAACAAAATCTAACACTGAGACACACAGGGAGGAGGACAGCTAACCACAAAACTGGGTTGGAGGGGGAGGAATTGAGGAGCCTCTTAAAGGAGGAAAGGGAGGTAGAGAGGTGTAAGGACAGAATTCCAGAGTTTGTGGCAAAGTGGTCACCAATGATAGAAAAGTTAAAAAAATGGGATGTTCAAGAGGGCCCTCAGTACTATTGACCTTCAAATACCAGAAGACCAAACACATTGAGA
The DNA here is from genome assembly GCF_037043375.1 of Chiloscyllium plagiosum. Lineage (NCBI taxonomy): Eukaryota > Metazoa > Chordata > Chondrichthyes > Orectolobiformes > Hemiscylliidae > Chiloscyllium > Chiloscyllium plagiosum. Next base: position 72,145,850 of record NW_028270152.1, on the reverse strand, counting down.
GATTTGTGGCTGATCACACCAGTATGATATTCCTCCCTCCCTTAATTAAAACCCCAGTAATGACATACTCCCAGGTCAAATTGCAGAGAATGGAGTAATTCACAAGAGATCAAAAGAGAAGTGAAAAAAAGAATCAACTCGATCACAGTGCTTAGAAGCCTCACAACGTTCTTCAGCCACAATGGAATTATCTCTCATGCAGCTACTCTTTGCATGTGGATAGACATGGCAGCCATGTTTTTTGGTTGGCCAGGATGCTGGGGAATCTGCACTTTTACCAAACCCCAGGCTCCATTCTAGAACCACAGGGTCTTCAACCTCAACCCAAACAGACTCAATTCACTTTCATTAATTTGATATTTCAAGCAAAAGATGACCAGTTGAACAGTGCAGCCCTCCCTCAGTACTGCACTGGAGTATCAAAATGGACCACAAGTGGGGTACTCCCACTTGTCAATTCCAATTTCAGACCAGAGAAGTGTAGAACACTCCGAGAGTCTCATAAATCTCTGTGCAAATTCACTCCCTGTCTGCCTGAACTGAGTAGGATCTAGAAACAGGAGTATGCCACACCATTTGAGATCAGGCAATCAGTTCTTCAATGACATTCCCGCCTAACTATCTCTACATCCCTTGATGTCATTAGTCTCCAGAAACACATTGATTTCAGTCTTGAACCTGTTCAGTGGTTGTGTCCATAGCCCTTAAGATAGGGAATTCCAAAATTCACTACTCTCTAAGTGAAGAAATTCCTCCTCAGTTTTAAACAGTCTACCCCTTATCCTGAGATTATATTTCTTTTTATTATTCATTCGTGGGATGAGGGCGTCACTGGCTAGACCAACACTTATTGCCTGTAAGAATCAACCACATTGCTGTAGGACTGGAGTCACATATAGGCCAGACCAGGTGATAGTTGACAACAAATTCTTGGTCATCATTTGACTTTTAATTCCAGATTTTCATCAAATTAAAATTCTACCATTTGCTAAATTGGGATTCAAACCCAGGTCCCCAGATCATTGCCTGGGTCAATGGATTAACACTTCAATAATACCACTCGACCATTGCCTCCCCTAGAGTCACTGGCCATCCCCTCTCCTAGAGTTACCAGCCAAGAGAAACATGCTACCTATGTCTCTCTTTATTTTGTAGTGAGATTTGAACCCATATTCTGCATGCTGAAGAGGCACTAATACAACATCTGAGGGAGGCCCTTGGCTCCATCTTGGGCCTATCTTGAGTTAGCTGATTTTATCAGCTAATATGTGCTGCAGTTTGTTCCCAGTGCAGCTGGCTTAGGGCCTGCAGTCTCCGGTCCCCATTTCTAGTATCATTGTTTAGATTAAGCAGGTGCAGCACATGTTAAAAGAAAGAGCAATTCATTTTGTACCATTTACAATCAAAGGGAATTCACTTTACAACCAATTAATTTCTACTAAAGTGTAGTTGCTTTATAATGTAGGAATGACAGCAGCCAATTTGCACCCTTACAATGTGAACCCCAACAAATAATTCTGATCAATTTAGTTATTTTAATGCACATGTTTGTGGCATAAACCTTGGCCAGGGCATCAGGGTGAACGCCCTGCACTACTCCATAGTAATCCACAAGATTGTTAATTTCCCCCAAGTACAAATGGTTTAATCTCTCACCCAAAGGATTTCACCTTCACCAACACTTCCTCAGTCTAGCATGCCTCATCGAATAAAAAAAAACAAAAGAACTGTGGATGCTGAAAATCAGAAACAAAAACAGAAGTATCTGGAAAAAACTCATCAATCAAGCTGAGTTCTGAAGAACAGTCACTGGACTCCACACGTTAACTCTGCTTTCTCTCCACAGATGCTGCCAGACCTGCTGAGTTTTTCCAACAATTTCTGTTTATGCATCATAAAATGCTGGAAGTATTATTTGAACACACAGCTTTACTCAGGCACATGTCCAATCAAGCCCGGTCTATCATGAAGGAAAGGATATGAGGATAGAGGATACAGGTGTTCAGTATAAGTCTTTATATTTCTTCAGCAGGATTGCAAGGAATTCCTCCTAGGATTTAAACTTCTTTGAACTTCCATTACGAGCAGATAAATGTGTGATTCAAACCACCTCTTCATTAGCTTTATATTGTTTCTCTGAGAAGTCACCCTGAACAATTCCTGTTGCTCCTGTTCTGTACTTGTGCTTATTGGGTACAGCCCCTGGAGAAGGCCTCTCACTGCTGTGCATGAGAATATCTGTCAGGAGACTGTTTCCACTCCACTTCTACCTCATACATAATTGACGACTTTACATTTCCTCTCTTTGAGTGCGGCTTCATGTTCCTAATCAATCCTCTCAAGAAAGACATTCTGGGAATTTTCTGTCCAGACAGTGATGCCATTCCCTAACTTCTGGTGTGTGTGGCAATTATGAAATGTTCCCTGATGAACAGGCTGTTCTGATCCTGGCTTACAAATACCTCAGGCTTTTCACTGCACTGTATGATGTACAATGTGTGTTTCTCTTTGATCTGATGTCTCTGCTCAGTCAGTAATTGGTTAAAACAAAATGGTTACCACGCTACTGGATTGAAGCATCCAGACTCCCACATGTTCTCTTTTATCATCATGTACTGCGTTCAGTTCACTGGTCTAGATTAGAATTTAAGTGCATAAAGAGTGGAGCTGGAAAAAGCACAGCAGGTTAAGCAGCATCAGAGGAGGAGGGGAGTCAAAGGTTCAGGTCAGGACCTTTCATCATGACTGGAGGAGGGGAAGGGGGATGCAAAATAAATAGAGGGAGGGGTGGGGTTGGGGAAAGGTGACTAGGATGGCGATAGGTGGATGCAGGTAGGAGGAGGCTGTGATTGGTCAGTGGGGAGGCAGCGGATTGATGCGAAGGAAGATGGGCAGGTAAAATCAGGTTAGCAGGATGGGGGCGGGGAGAAACAGGGAGGGCTAGGCCTGAGATGAGGTGGAGGGGCAGGTGGGGAGATTTGAAAGCTTGTGAATTCAGGGTTTAGACTGCATGGTTGTAAGCTCCCGAGGCAGAAGATGAGGTGTCTTCCTCCAATTTGTGTGTGGCCTTTCTGTTGACAGTGGTGAGGCCGAGGATGGACGTGTTGCTGTGGGAGTGGGAGGGGGAGTTGAAATGGATGACAACTGGAAGGTGGGATTGATTAGCATGTATAGACCATAAATGTTCCTTGAAATGCTCCATGAATTTGTGTTTGGTCTTTCCGATGTAGAGGAAACTACATCAAGAGCAAGGGATGCAATAAATCAGGTTAGAGAAATTGCACATGAACCTTTGCCAGACTTGGAATGACTCTTCGGGGCCTTGGATGGAGGTGAGGGGGAAGATGTGGGGGCGAGATTTGCACCTCCTGCAGCCGAAGGGAAAGGTTCTGGATGTGGAGAAGGGGTTGGTGGGAAGTGTGGACCTAATGAGGGAGTCACAGAGGGAACAGTCCCTGCAAAAAGCAGATGGGGTGGGGTCAGACAGCAGGTGACAGAAGTGGCACGCCTCCCCCACCTCTGTCGAAGACCCCGAAGAGTCATTCTAAGTCCAGCAAAGGTTCACTTGCATCTCCTCTAACTGGATTTAGATTAGAATTTACACTCTGCCACAAGCTTCCACTCATTGCATCTATCTCCATCAGTATATCCTTCTCATTTCTTTTCTCTTAAAATGTATCTCAAGTTCCATCTACACTGTTCCAAGCAAACACTCCCAAGAGAGGTACAGAACAGGCTTAGATATAGAGAAAAGCTCCTTCTGCACTGTTGCCGTCAAATACTCCCATGATCGGTACAGCATGGGGTTAGCTACAGTGTGAAGCTCCCTATTCCCTTTTAGCCTTTAAAGGAGGAATGATATGAGTGGAGTCAGAGAAAATGGGTGAGAGTCTTAATGAGTACTTTGCATCAGTGTTCACCGAGGAAAGGGACATGGCGGATGTTGAGGTTAGGGATAGATGTTTGATTACTTTGGGTCAAGCCGGCATAAGGAGGGAGGAAATGTTGGGTATTCTAAAAGGCATTAAAGTGGATAAGTCCCCAGGTCCAGATGGGATCTATCCCAGGTTACTGAGGGAAGCAAGAGAGGAAATAGATGGGGCTTTAACAGATATCTTTGCAGCATCCTTGAACACGGGGGATGTCACAGAGGACTGGAGAATTACTAATGTTGTCCCCTTGTTTAAGAAGGGTAGCAGGGATAATCCAGGTAATTTCAGACCTGTGAGCCAGACATCAGAGGTAGGGAGGCTGCTGGAGAAGATACTGAGGGATAGGATATATACTCATTTGGAAGAAAATGGGCTTTTTAGTGATAGCCAGCATGGTTTTGTGCAGGGAAGGTCATGTCTTAGAAACCTAATAGGAGTCTTTGAAGAGGTGACAAAGTTGATTGATGAGGGAAGGGATATAGATGTCATATACATGGACTTCAGTAAGGCGTTTGATAAGGTTCCCCATGGTCAGCTGATGGAGAATGTGAAGTTGCATGGGATCCAGGGTATTCTAGCTGGATGGATAGAGAACTAGTTGGGTAACAGGAGACAGAGAGTAGTGGTGTAAGGGAGCTTCTCAAAATGGAGACCTGTGACCAGTTGTGTTCCACAGGGATCCATACTGGGACCACTATTATTTGAAAAATACATAAATGATTTGTAGGAACGTATATGTTGCCTCATTAGCAAGTTTGCAGATGACACTAAGATAGGTGGAGTAGCAGATAGTGAAGGGGACTGTCAGAGAGTACAGCAGAATATAGATAGGTTGGAGAGTTGGGCAGAGAAATGGCAGAAGGAGTTCAAGCTGGACAGATGTGAGGTGATACATTTTGGAAGAAGCAATTCAAGAGTGAACTATACAGCAAATGGAAAAGTCCTAGGGAAAATTGATGTACAGAGAGATCTGGATGTTCAGGTCCATTGTTCCCTGAAGGTAGCAACGCAAGTTAGTAAAGTGGTAAAGAAGGCATTTAGCATGCTTTCCTTCATCAGATGGGGTATTGAGTACAAGAATTGGCAGGTCATGTTACAGTTGTCTCAGACTTTGGTTCAGCCACATTTGGAATACTACGTACAGTTTTGGTCACCCCATTACCAAAAGGATGTGGATGCTTTGGAGAAGGTGCAGAGGAGGTTCACCAGGATGTTTTCTGGTATGGAGGGCACTAGCTGTGAGGAAATTTGAGTAGATTAGGATTATTTTCATGGAAAGACAGAGGTTGAGGTGGGACGTGATTGAGGCCTAAAATCATGAGAGGTGTAGACAGAGTGAATAGCAAGAAACCTTTTCCCAGAACGGGGAACTCAATTACCAGGGGTCATGAGTTCAAAGTGAGAGAGATAAAGTTTAAAGGAGATATGAGTGGGAAGTTCTTTACACAGAGGGGGGTGGGTGCCTGGAGCGCATTGTCAGCAGAGGTGGTCAGGTCGGGAACGATAGCGTCATTTAACCTGTATTTGGACAGATACATGAATGGGTAGGGAGCAAAGGGATACAGATCCTTAGAAAATAGGCGGCAGGTTTAGATGGAGGATCTGGATCAGCGCTGGCTTGGAGGGCTGAAGGGCCTGTTCCTGTGCTGTACTTTTCTTTGTTCTTTCTTTTTTCATTATGCTTTCATAGTGAGATAATGATTTACTGTTCTCCGTTACATTAGCTGCCAGTTTCCTTTCCCAATTCCTCACCATTCCTAATCTCTCCCTTTCTCCCCTTAAAGTTCTCAGTTTATCAATTATCCCTTTATATTTATCAGACCATTTGAACTGGATTTTTGTACTGATCTTTCAGTGAGTTTTACACCCATATATGAGTGAGATGGAGCTCAGGAGGGACTTATGACAAATGATACTTTACAGCAAATAAAACTTCATTTAAATGACTTGTTACAGCCCACAGTCTAAATTAAAAAGCCTCTGCAAACAAACTCATTCCTGAAACTGTAACAACATCTCCTGACAATGGCAGGATTAGTCACTGGACAGGAATAGTCACTATGTGCAGCCTTAATCTTTACTTATCCACGACACTTCAGTCGTGCACAGCTCCCAGTTGGAATGTATTCCAAATCTTATTCATTTATTTTCATATATCCTACTAATTTGATCTGGTAGTTCCTTTTGAGCTAATTAATCTGCATTTAGTACCTCTTTCATCCCACTGAAGTTTGCCAATTCCCAGCTGCTGGCTCTTACATTTCATCCTCCAGGGGAAGTATTGTACAAACATCCCCCAATCCCCAAAAGAGCCAAGGAACATTCCAGGATATTTAATAATTAAGCCCTGTTAAGTGGCTGATCCATCCTCACTTTCTCAGTACCTCCAACAATCCATCTTCAGTCTCACCCACTGAACTCTTGAGGGGGCCTTCCCTCCTGCCAAACCATTCCCTCGAGCCAAAACCTTCCTCCCTCTAGAGGATCTTGTTTACTCATCCCTAATCCCTCTCAAAGCCAATTACTGCTTTCCCAGTATCCACATTAATTTTCTGCAGAGCTTGTATTTCTGAGTACAACAGGAACATTAATGGTCTTTGTTAACCCCTCAGCTTTCTTCTTACATGATATTCTGTGGCTTAACATCAGTCCTGAATTTCCTTATTCTGTGGATCATCTTAGTCGAGAGTGTAGTGCTGGAAAAGCACAGCAGGCCAGGCAGCATCCAAGGAGCTGGAGAATTGACATTCCTGATGAAGGGCTTATGCCCAAATCGTTGATTCTCCTGCTCCTCGGATGCTGCCTGACCTGCTGTGCTTTTCCAGCACTACCCTCTTGACTCTGATCTCCAGTACCTGCAGTCCTCCTTTTCTTCTGTGGATCATCTTATTTTGTTTCCAAACTGATCTAATTTCCAACCATATCTTGTAAAAAGGAAGAAAGAATTACATTTCTATAGCACCTTTCACCAGATACCCCAAAGTGCATGACAGACAATGGAGTACTTCTGAAGTGTGACCACTGTTGCTATAGACGTAGCCACATGAAATTAACCATTTTTGTGAGATTGACATGTCAGCCAACCAATGGAGACAGTTATGTGATGGAGAGCTCTGCGGATATGTCCAATCAGAATTGTCATTTCCACAACATTCTCCAATTTCAGGAGATGTGGCAAAGCAGGATCTGTTGATATTTTATAATCAAATTGTTCAGCATCGTTATCTGGAGTAAGTTCAGGACTTGAACCCAGGCCTCTTGGCTCAGATTTAGGGGCATTACCACTGTACCACATGACCCCTTTAGGTCTAATCCTAATTGTCCTTGAACTGAGTGGCTTGCTAGTCCATTTCTGAGGGCAGTTAAGAGTCAATCACATTGCTGTGCATCTGCAATCACATATAGATGAAACTAAGTGATGAGAGATTTCCTTCCTAAAAGAATATGGGTGAAGCAGGTGAGCTTTTAAACAATAATTGACAATCGTTGTCATGGCCATTGAGCCTACATTTTAGGTTTATTAATTAATTGTTTGGTAGTAGAGAGTCTAAACATTGCTAAAAGGAGAAGTCAAAGCTTTTCATCTTGCAGTTATCAGGGCTAGGATGCAAAAAATAGACTTGAAAAAGGAACACCAATGTATACAGCATGAGATTTATTAATTCAATTTCAAATTCTGCAATAGGCAGCTTTTGATTCTGCCAGAAAGAAAAAAAAAGAATGCAACATTTGAGAATGACTTACTTGCACACTTTAAAAATGATCAACTGGCATATTCATTGTATGACATTGTTCTTACTGATTTTTCCCTCTGGGATGATTCCAGAACATTAGCCTGGTCCTTTGGTTTATAATCCAGTGACATTTCCACTAGGCTATCTGATAGACCCCAACAACAGGAATCATGGATATACTTGCAGCTAGACAAGCACTGGGTATATTCAGGGTGGCACGGGGCTCAGTGGTTAGCACTGCTGCCTCACAACCAAGGATCTTGGTTCGATTCCACTCACGGGCGACTATCTGTGTGGAGTTCGCACATTCTCTCCGTGTCTCCGTGGGTTTCTTCTGGGTGATTTGGTTTTCTCCCACAGTCCAAACATGTGCAGGTTAGGTGGACTGGCAATGGGAAATTGCTCATACTGTCCAGGAATTGTGCAGCCAAGGGTCAGAGTCATAGAGATTTACAGCACGGAAACAAAGCCTTCAGTCCAACTCGTCCATGCCAACTAGATATCCCAATCTAGTCCCATTTGCCAGCACTTGGCTCATATCCCTCCAAATCCTTCCTATTCATATACCCATTGCCTTTTAAATGTTGGAATTGTACCAGCCTCCATCACTTTCTCTGGCACCTCATTCCATATACGTACCACCCTCTGCGTGAAAAAGTTGCCCCTTAGGTCCCTTTTACATCTTTCCCCTCTCATCCTAAACCTATGTCCTCTCGTTCTGGACTCCCCCAAACCAGGGAAAAGACTTTATCTATTTACTCTACCCATGCCCATTATGGTTTTATAAATCCCTATAAGGTCATCCCTCATCCTCTGACGCTCCAGGGAAAACAGCCCCAGTCTACTTAGCCTCTCCCTATAGCTCAAATCCTCCAACCTTGGCAACATTCTTGTAAATCTTTTCTGAACCCTTTCAAGTTTTGCTACATCCTTCCGATAGGAAGGAGAGTAGAATTGCATGCAATATTCCAAAAATGGCCTAAGCAACATCCTGTGCAGCTGCAATATAGATATCCCAACTCCTATACTCAATACTCTGACCAATAAAAGAAAGCATACCAAATGCCTTCTTCACTATCCTATCTACCTGCGACTCCACTTTCAAGGAGTTATAAACCTGCACTCCAAGGTCTCTTTGTTAAGCAACACTCCCCAGACCTTATCATTAAGAGTATAGGTCCTGCTCTGATTTGCTTTTCCAAAATGCAGCACCTCGCATTTATCTGAATTAAACTCCATCTGCCACTCCTCAACCCATTAGCCCATCTGCTCAAGATTCTGTTGTAATCTGAGGTAACCCTCTTCATTGTCCACTACACCTCCAACTTTGGTGTCATCTGCAAACTTACTAACTAATTCTTATGCTCACATCCAAATCATTTATATAAATGATGAAAAGCTGTAGACCCACCACTGATCCTTGTGGCACTTTGCTCGTCACAGGCCTCCAATCTGAAAAGCAACCCTCCACCATCACCCTCTGTCTTCTACCTTTAAGCCAATTCTGTATCCAAACACTAGTTCTCCTTGTATTCCATGTGATCTAACCTTGCTAACCAATCTCCCACAGGGAACCTTGTCGAACACCTTACTGAAGTCCATATAGATCACGTCCACCACTCTGCCCTCATCAATCTTCTTTGTTACTTCCTCAAGAAATTCAGTCAAATTTGTGAGACATGGTTTCCCATGCACAAAGCCATGCTACATATCCCTAATCAGTCCTTGCTTTTCCAAATACATGTAAATTCTGTCCCTCAGGATTCCCTGCAACAACATGCCCATCACTTACATCAGGCTCACTGGTCTATAGTTCCCTGGCTTGTCCTTACCACCTTTTTAAAATAGTTTTACCATGTTAGCCAACCTCCAGTCTTCCGGCACCTCACCTGTGACTATCGATGATACAAATATCTCAACAAGGGGCCCAGCAATCGCTTCCCTAGCTTCCCACAGAGTTCTAGGGTACACCTGATCAGGGTTCTGGGGATTTATCCCCCTTTATGTGTTTCGCGGTTAAAAATCACACAACACCAGGTTATAGTCCAACAAGTTTAATTGGAAACACACGAGCTTTCGGAGCGACGCTCCTTCATCAGGTAATTGATGATCACCTGATGAAGGAGCGTCACTCCGAAAGCTAGTGTGTTTCCAATTAAACCTGTTGGACTATAACCTGGTGTTGTGTGATTTTTAACTTTGTACACCCCAGTCCAACACCGGCATCTCCAAATTATGTGTTTCACGACATCCAGCACCTCCTCCTCTGTGGGTTAGCCTCGGTGGATTAGTCATTGCAAATACAGGGTGATAGGGTAGTGGAGTGAATGGCCTGCTTTCACACTGTATGGATTCAATGAGTTATGAAGCTTATATTATGGTCCCTTGTCTTTGCCACTTCCCAACAAATTAAGCCTCACCCTACAAGCAATCCACAGCTCAGCAACCCATCACTAATTTTATAACAACATACTGAATAAACAAAATATTCAGAGAAAATTAAAAATAGTGCACCTTCTTTAATGCCACTATGGTTTTTCTCTCTTGCTGTTCTCAGCAGATTACCTCCGGAGATTCCAGGCTAAGCCGAAGGTACCAGAGCTTCCTGGTAGTTTCACAACTTTATCAGTATCAAGGGCTGCAGCATGATCCCCGACACAAACATCTGGATCCAATTTCCACACCACAACCAGGAGGCAATGAAAGAATGTGTGCTCCTTGACCTTGCTAAGAGCAGGCAGGAGCTACGTGGCTCAGGAAGCTCAGAATCGCTTGCAGCCATGAGGCTCTACCAGTCTCAGGATAATGAGCAGCTTCTCAAAGAGAAGCAGCTCATGTTTTATTCAGGTGTCGAACAGGCTTGGCCTTGAAAAGCACAGAGGGAAAGAGAGAAAGAAAGAGAGAGTTATGCGTGAAATGTTCTCCTGAAAAGTAAGCAGACAAGAGGACACGTGGAAAATCGTCATCCTGTGAATCTTAATCTTCCCCCTTTGGGAAGAGGGAGAGATAATGAGAGACAACACCAGCTTTAATTTCAGACTGAGCAAACAAGAAGAGCGTATCAAAGACTGACCCTTAGTCTGTGCCCAATTGGCATGTTGTGGCAGGTAGCTAACCAGATATATATATATGTGTGCATGCATGCGCGTGTGTGTAGTGAACACCAAAAGATAATAAGAATCCAATTACTAATTGATGCATCATGATCCCATGTGCAAATTGACCTGTCAAATAAGGAAAGTCAGGCTTGGCCATGATGCCCCCTCAGAGCAAGTACAATGCGTGCATCCAATTATGCTCGTACACAAATGAAAACCTTGCACTTCTATAGCGCCCTCCAAGAACCCTGGCTCTCAAAGCACTTTGCAGCCAATTTTGTTTTCACAATATATTCACTTTTGTAATGCAGGAAACACAGCAGCCATCTTGCAAACAGCAAGATCCCACAAAGCAATGTGATAATGGTGTATGAGGGATAAATATTGGTCAGGACAATTGCATCATGGAATCTTTTACATCGACCTGTGCAGTACTTAATTTAGCATCTCATCTGAGAGGATAGGAGCTCTGGCAGTGCAGCACTCTCTCAGCACAGATTGGAGTGTCAGCCTTGATTTTTTAATTAAAAATTGCTTGAATCCTGTAGTGGTATTTGAACCCAGCACCTTGTGTTGGAAGGTTTACTTAACGGGCCATGGCTGACTCTAGTGGACAGGGTGGTTACTATATGTTAAACAGTACAGCTTCCTTCTGTATGCCGTCTTTAGGGAGGGGGAAATAATGTGACAGGCAGAGCACTCAAGTACATTACAGAAGCAAAGAGAATTCTTGATGCGCAATGAACTCTAAACCTTCCTTTCACATCCCATAGAAAAACCACTATCCTCATTCTAAATTTCACAGACTCCCTTGCTGAGGACCAGTTTCAGGACCCCAGCATTGGACACTTGTTTATTCAAAGGAGGGTGTCCAAATAGTGTCCAAAATATAGGATAAAGAAACCTGAAATTTAAAAATAATCAATGCTGCATCTTACATCAGTGATCCTAGGAGATGTCTGTTGTTATTTAAGGGTGTGGATGGAGGTTGCTAGCCTTGTGATCCACTCTGTGTTTTGAAGTATTGGGGGGGAGGTTGCTAGCCTTGTGATCCACTCTGTGTTTTGAAGTATTGGGGGAGGGGGGGGGAAGGGATGGCTGAAAGGGAATAAGTCAATGACCTGTGAGTCTCAAGTGGAAAATTGGAAGATATGCATTGACTTGCTCTTCATGAAGCAAGGATCACTCTGTGCCAGATGCATCTTCAGCACTAAAAGGTTGTAAATGAGATTAGTTCCTATCTCAATATAATGGAAGGCGAGAAACCCAGCCAAAAGCTCCTCTCTATCATTCCCAGCTGACTGAAGCCAGGTTAATGTGGTTCCCACATTCAATACATACAGAGGAAATTACAGACCCATTACTCTTGTTTCCATTCCACACAAAATAATTCAATTGTCAGGATCAAGGTTGACCAACCTTTTTGCATGAGATTGTGAATTTTTCAGAATTTCATAAAGATAAGACTTTCCATAACAGTAGGCATTAATTTCAGAAAAAAAGTTCCAAAACAACAAATTGATCATTTAAATGAGTCGCTAAAAAAAGACTGTTAAAAGTGACAAGCAGCAGAGATAACTAATAAAATCTTTTCTTAATGATCCTTCTGGTTAAGAAGCAGAATTAGGGAGAGAAAAAAGACAAGGCTCCCCAATCCCAGGGTTGCCGTTGGAACCAGAGCCAAGTTCAGAAGCGGAGATTAATTAACACTGACCTTCTTTCACTACTTTTGGCATACAGTTTGAGCTGGCCTTGTCAAAATGTAAATAAAAGTGGGGGTGGAGCTTGTTGCCTTTCAATGTGGGTTTTCTTCTGCTACCACTCTACCGTGTGGATAGTTATTTTGGGGGTAGGCAGAGGTGCTAGGGAGTTGAAACTTTATTGCTGGAACAGCACAGCAGGTCAGGCAGCATCCAGGGAACAGGAGATTCGACGTTTCGGGCACAGGCCCTTCTTCAGGAATGAGCAGAGAGTGTTCAGCAGGAGAAGATAAAAGGTAGGGAGGAGGGACTTGGAGGAGGGGCGTTGGAAATGTGATAGGTGGAAAGAGGTCAAGGTGAGGGTGATAGGTCGGAGTAGGATGGAGGCGGAGAGGTCAAGAAGAAGACTGCAGGTCAGGAAAGCAGTGCCGGGCTGGAGGGATTCGGCTGAGACAAGGTGGGGGGAGGTGCTAGGGATAAAAGCAGCATGGAGGTACCCTTTCTTGCTCTCACATCTAATCATTCACTCACTCATTCATCCATTCACTCAACTCCTTCAGTCACTCAATACACCACATCTCCTCACAGATGGTCCACCTGACTCTCATTGCCCTGTCCTGTCTGAATCTCACCCCTACTAACATCCAGCAATCAGACTGAGACCCCTCAGTTAGCCACACAGGGCCCTTTGGAGGAGGCCACATTATGATTTTTGTGCCATGTCTTCAACAAGCCTGATCAGGAGTGTACCAAAGGTCTATCCACATAACAACAACCTTGCCAAAAAAATGTAATGGCAGGATAAAAATCACAAACAAGGAGTTCCTTCGTTGTACTGGGCACAACAGCAAGAAAACCACCCTCTAGAAAACTCAACATCAATGGGCCAGCCATTCATTCTTCAATGATGATTACAGAATTCCCAATACGATCTCCAGTGGGGAACTTCTTTCAGGACAAATACATTCACTTCACCTGCATACCAGATCCTAACCAATTGTTGTGTCAAAAAGCTCCCCCTCAAGTTGCTTTTTTTGCTTCTTTTGTCAATTACTTAAATCCTTCCACCATTTGAAATGCTTTCTTTCTATCTATTCTGTCCAGACCCCTACTTCCGGGACATAAGCTTTGGTTTTGAGGTTTTCTCCAGGAATTGTTAGCCACAGAGCATGGCCAAACAGGTCGATTACCAACCTGTAAACCATTTCAATACACTTAATGGCAGGTGTCAAGTGTGGGAGAGTCTCCTGGTCAACCATCTTGTAGAAGATGGTAAACCATTGCAATACTTTAAGAATAAGCATGGTCTGATCCAATTGAAATACATAGTCCAATGTTCGGAAATGTGAACAGGAAGGAAAAACAGATTGAAGGGCTGCAAGACTTTATGGCGAATGGATGTGAATTACATTGAGATGCAGATCAGCACTGCTGTAATTGTGTGGCTACCAGGTTAATATCTACATCTCTAATCACCTATTGTCATTCTTAATTTTGTGCTTATAATTTGAAGCCTTCACCTCAGTTAATTTGGACATGTAGTTCAGAAGTGGCACACTTGCCTTTGCCTCAAGGGTTGAGAGTTCAACTCCCACCCAGAGATTTGAGGACATATCTAGGCTGGCACTCCCAGACAGGCCATCTATTGGGTGAACTGTGCAGCCTTTTTTACAGGCTGTGGGGGGCCCCAGTTCCTGACCATTGATACTTCCAAGCTCCTGCTTGGTCTCCAATGTATCACCCTCGGTCATTGAACCCTGACCTTGCTTCCCTCCCAGCACCCCTAAACTTACCTTACTATCTGGCTCCACCAATGATCATTGTGAGAAATGTCTCCAGTCGCCAGAGTGGCCACTGCTCCTAGTAGCACTGGGTCAAGAGAGAGAGACAGACAGAGAGACAGAGAGAGAGAGAGAGAGAGAGAAGCGCACAAATCATACGGTTTGGTTGACCAGCACTTATAAGGAAGGGGTAAAGGGCAAGCCTCTATGTAAAATTGCAGCCTATAGTGTTAATCATCATTTGGTGCTGATTTGGGAGCTTGCTCTGCACAGATTGGCTACCATGTTACCTACATTACAACAGTGATTATACTTCAAAAAAAATATACCATGGGGAGGCAATGCCGAATGGTATTATTGCTGGACTATTAATCCAGAAATTTAACCAATATTCTGTGTGTCAATCCTTTCTTGGCAGATAATGGAATTTGAATTCAATAAAGAATCTGGAAATAAAGGTCTAATGATAATCTTGAAACCACTGTCAATTATAAGGGAAAACTCATCTGGTTCACTAATGTTCTTTAGAGAAGGAAATCTGCCAATCTATCTGGTTTGGTGTATATGTAACTCCAGACCCATAGAAATGGGGTTGAGTCTTTACTACCCTCTGGGCAATTAGGGATGGATAATAAATGCTGGTGCACATCCCATGAGTGAAGAAAAACATTGGCGATTGCTTTGTGATAACTGAAGTCATGGAGGAGCCATAAAGAAATATTTGCAAATGTATTTTGGTCAATTATTTCTCAATGTTGAAAGCTGGTTACTTCAATTCAAAGAATTCTAAGAAAAACAGGCTCAGGAACTCTCATCTCTCTTTTCATAGCTCTCCCCTGCCCTGATGGCTGGAGGTAGGGAGGGGTGAGTGCCAGTGGTTTGCTGTTTACGAAAAGACTGCGGAGTCAATGATTGTAGCATGAGGTCCACAAAACCTCTCCAGGAGGAAAACAAGTTCTGGAAAATGGCAGCATTGTGTACTATTTTGTAGAGGCAACAGCCGGCTGTTTGCTTTGTAATCTTCATAATGGAACAGTTGTGACAGGAAATCTAAAAACCGCTTTCAGATTTAATTGGGTTCCTCAGGCACAGTGCAAAGGAAAGCTTATAAGAGTGAATGTTTCACAGGACATTGCTTTCCTCTGTACTCTCTATTGCCTTATTTTATGCTCCCTGAACTTGACTCTCTGCTCCCCTTACTTGCCTCCGTGGTTTCTGCTCCTGCCTCCATGTTTCCTGTATTTGCCTCTATGCTCTTTGTTCTTGACTCTGTGCTCCTTGTTCCTGACTCCCAGCTCCCTGTTCCTGACTCTATGGTCCTTACACTTGCTTCCATGATCTCTATTCCTGCCTCCGCGCTCCCTGTATTTGCCTCTATGCTCCTTGTTCCTGACTCCGTGCTCCCTGTACCCGACTCCGTGTGCTCTATACTTGCCTCCATGCTCCCTGTGCTTGACAATTTGTTATAGAAAGGATGTGAATGCTCTGGAGAGAATGAAGAAGCAATTTGTTAGGATGGATTAAGGGATGAGAAACGTCAGCTATGACTATTCTCCTTGGAGAGAAGACTGAGAGGAGCTTTGATAAAAGTTTTCAAAAACTTGAATGGGCTGGACTGAATAGATAAGATAAAGCTGTTTCTGATGGTAAAAGAAACAAAAAACAAGAGGGTGTCATTTAAAATTATGTGCAAGCAAAGCAATGGTGATGCTAAAACAGCTGATATAAGGTTTGATAACAAACCACATAATTATATCCCCTATGAGGTGCCTTAGACAACTTCACTGTTTTAAAAAGGAGCTCAAGAAATTCAAATTTCTTTTGCATGTCATTAAGTAAGAATTCCATTCCGTTTTTGATGACTGGATTCACTTGAGGTCCTGTTTTCAGTCAGAAAGAGCAAACTATCGTAGATACTGGAAATCTGAAATACAAACAGAAAGTGCAGCAGCACCTGGGTCTGTGGAAACAGGAACAGAGTTAATGTGATCCTTTTCTGAGCTCAGATCACAATTCCTGTCAAGGAGTTTAACAGCCAGTACATGTCTGGCCCCTGCTGCTCATAAATAAATATTAAAGTCACGATTAGCCTATGCTGAGAAATGCATCTGAAATGTTTCAGAAATGAATTGTTAATTTCCAGCCAATGACAGATAGGAACATATTTATGTCCCTTTCCTATTGACTCTCATCCTGCAGAATAACAGTCAATTTGTTTTACCTTTACAGAGAGAATTTTATAACAAAGGACCAATCTCCTCTCTGTCTCAACTGTTTCCCGTCCACACACCTTCATACTGAAACATGCATTTATATGGCACCTCTAATGTAATAACATGCACCACAGTACTTCAGAGGTTCATTATCAGACAACATCTAACACTGAGACACTGTTGTATTGTTATATCATTCATAAAGAGCTAGAAGATGCACAGAAGGTGCATCCAGGGTGTCATATGTACTGCCACACTGCAGTCAATGCTAAACAACAACTTGTCAGTTCACTCACCACATGGAAAGCAACATGAAATATGCTCGAGGAGGCTTTGGCATCTTGAGTCTAAAAGCATGAATGTTTTGAACTTATGGAAATATCAAGTCACAACATGGCTGCAGCAGGTGTCAGTGAGTGAGATTCAAACCTTAAAATGGATTGAACATTGAATTAGATTGAGAAAAATCAACCCAGAGACAGAGAGAGGACAAACTGAGGGAATCACGTGAAAAAACAAATGGCCGCCACTGCAAATGAGTGTGCAGCCCCAGCTCTTGGTGAATGAGAGGCTGATGAAAGAGCAATTTCAGTGGTTTAAACAAAATGTAGACTGACATTCAAATAGATTTCTGGAAGGCATTGGCAAAGAAGAAAGGGTCAGCTACATTCTCTTTGGGCACGAGAGAATGCTTTACATTTTTTTAGTAGCTGGTGGGCCAATGAGGATAATTGTAAGAAATCCAGAGAAAGGTTTTTTTGAAAGATTCAACACACATCTCCAGTCAAAATTAAAGCATGGGATCCAACAATATGAATTTCAATTCCTGAGACAGGAACCAAGTTAGGCAGTTGACATTTAAAACAAAAATTAAGAATTTGCATTTTTCTGACTGCATTTAAGGAAGCAGTTGAAAGACTGATAGATCAAGTTACTGGTGCTCTGTACAGACTGTAGCACAATGCAAAGGGCAAACCCACTGTATCACAAGCTAAAGACACTACCAGAGCACATGAGGCCACAGAATAAACAGATGATGGTACTGACTGCCGACATAGCTAGATCTCAGTTAATTCAGGGGAAAAGGTTACCAATCGTTGACACAGTGAAACAGCAACCTAAGAATGCACATCACAAAGGGATAGAATTGTGTAGAAGTTGTGGATGATATGCATTAGAAAATGACTTGCACATGGATCAAACTGCAGAGCTACTGTAAAACCTTAATCCCTGGGGAAGGACGTGCAGAACAAAGATCAATGGTGGTAAAGGAGACACAGCAACAGGGGAAACAAAACAAACCAAAACACCTAGCTGCTGGAAGATGACAATGAGTCTGAGAACGTGACAGACATCGGAACCATATAACTATAGAAGAAATGTTTGGATTCAGATCAGGAGGTGTAGCATAGTGATAATGTCAAAGGGCTCGCAATCAGGCTAATGGCCTGAGGATATAGGTTCAAATCCTGCCCAGTAGATAGTGAAATCTGAACTCAGTTTAAAAAAAACTGGAATGAAAAGCAAGCCTAATGTCAACGCTGCTGATTGTGGTAAAACAGTTATTTTGGAGCTATACAAGACTTTGGTCTATAGGTGGAGGGACAGATAGTGTTGAAGAAGCAGGGAGGCTGCAGAAGCACTTGGGCAGGCTAGGAAAGTGGGAAAAGAAGTGGCAGATGGAACACAATATGGGAAAATGTGACATTATACACTTTGATAGGAAGAATAGAGGCATAGACTATTTTCTAAATGTGGAAAGGCTCAAACATCTGAAGCACAAAGGGTCTTAGGAGTTCCTAGTTAAGTTTAACATGCAGGTTCAGCTGGCAGTTAGGAAAGCAAATGTAATATTAGCATTCAGTTCAAGAGGGCTAGATACAAGAGCAGAGATGTACTGCTGAGTCTGTATAAGGCTATGGTCAGGCAATGTTTGGAATATTGATCAGTTTTGGGCCCCATATCAAAGGAATGATGTGCTGGCCTTAGAGGGGCCAAAGGAGGTTTGCAAAAATGATCCCAAGATGAAGGGCTTGTCAAACAATGAGTGGTTGAGGACTCTGGACTTTTACTCAATGCAGTTTCGAAGGTTGTGGGAGAATCTGATTGAAACTTAGAAGCAAGGATAGACTGGATGTGCAGAAGATATTTCCACAGGTAGGAGAGACTAAAACCTGAGGGCACAGCATCAGAGCTGAGATGAGGAGGGATTTCTTCAGCCAGAGGATGGTTAATCTATGGAACTCATTGCCACAGCTGGCTATGAAGGTCAAGTCATTGACTATATGTAAGACAGAGATAGATAGGTTCTTAATTAGTAAGGGGATCAGGGGTTACAGGACAAAGGCAGAAACTGGAGTTGAGAAATTTATTAGCCATGATGAATGGTGGAGCAGGCTTGATAGGCTGAATGGCCTAATTATGCTCCTATATCTTATGGTCTTTGGATAGGCCACAGCTTACATGCTGTGGGCAGTCCTTGTCATAACATTACAGGAAGGATGTAATTGCACTGGGGGAAGTGCAGAGGAGATTCACCAGACTGCTCCCTGAATTGGAACAGTTGGGCAAGGAAGAGAGACTGAATAAGCTCAAGTTATCTTCTTTAGGGTTGAGAAAGGACTTGATTGAGTTGTATAAGATTATGAGGTACAAACACAGGGTATAAAAAGCAGGGTCAAAGCAGGGTTAAAGTGAAGAGCAGAGGTTGAGAAGGGATCTAAGGAAAATGTTTTTTCACCTAGAGGGTGGTGGGAATCTGAAATGCATTGCCTGGGAGGAGTAGTTGAGGTGGGAAACCTCACAACCTGTAAAAAAATACTTGGACGAGCACTTGAAATATCATAACATGCAAAAAGTGCCAGAATATGGGACCCATATAGATTTAGAGTAGTTTTTGTCAATGCAAAAAGATCTCTCTTGTACCTGTGTGATTCTGTAATTCGAGATAAAGATTCCCAGAAACTTAAGACATTCAAAGATGAAAGTTGTCGACCTAGAAAAACTAAAAGTGAGCAAGGCATAATGTGACATTTTGAAGACGAACATGTGAGAAGGGAAACCACTGTCTGTACAGTTAACAGGGAGATTCTGAATCTTGGGTCAACACTTCAAATTCAAATAGAAGAACTTGAAAAAGAAAAGAATGACAGTGTTGTGTTCAGACTGCAAGTTTGTGAACAGCAGATTCAGCTTGACACTACCTCAGAGAACCATTTACTGCAAAAAAATAACAAAGAAGGAAATACTGGACTATTTAAAAGAGAAAATCAGAAATGCAAGAAGTCAAGCGGAGCAGGCACAGCAGGAAGTTGGAAAAACTGGTGTGAGACTGGTGCACAGAGTGGGTTGGAAGAGAAAAACAAGCTGCAGAATCAGAGGGCAGAGCTTGAGCAGAAGCAATGCCAGACCAAAAACCGACTGCTGCATATTGCCTTAGCTCAGAAGAGGCACATTTTCACAAAAAGTATTTTTGCAGAACGTTTAACAGACTCTAAAGGCATTCAGGTTAATTATAACAGTAGATTGTTCATTTTCTTTAAATTAGCCAAAATATAAACAGAATTATTTGTTATGTGAGCATTCCCCTCAGAATGCCACATTTACTGCTGCACTGCAGCCAGCTAACAATGTACAAGTGGACTCACCATGAGAGATTAGATGAATGTCCAACATTTTGAGTGTAAAGGTGTGCTTATTTCAAACTTACTGGAACCAGAAGACATAAGTGACCCTCTTAGAGAATTTGGAAAAGTAACAATCACCTCTGTATCTTAACTGATTGTCCTTCATACACCTACCTCCATAACAAAATATGCATTTACATACTGCCTTCAACATAGCAATAAAATATCACAAGAGCACCGTCAGACAAAATTTGACACAGAACCACATAAAGTGATAGCAGGGCAGATGACCATAGTCTTAGTTGAAGAGATGGGAATTAGAAGTTGTGCCTTATGGAGAAGACAGCAAGGCAGAGAGGTTTAGGGTTGGATTCCCAGAGCCTAGAGGCTAGACAGCTGAAAGGAAAGCCTCCATTTGTGGAGAAATTAAAACTAGTGATGCTCATGAGATCAAATGAAAACACTAGCGTTTTCAGAGGGCTGTAGGGCTGAGGAAGTTTGAGAATGACAGTGATGGAGGGAATTGGGAAGTCAGGGAGTTGAGGGGAAATGGCAGGTAGAGAGGGAGTGGGGTCATGCAGGAATTTGAAGATAACAATGAGAATTCAAAAACTGGGAGTGGGAGCCAATGTAGATCCACAAACAGAGGAAGGTGTATGGCGCTCAATGTGAATTAGGAAACGGGCAGCAGAATTTTGGATGAGTTCAGGTTTGCAATACCTTGACAGCTCAGATTGAAGCTGAGAACACCTCTTTGAATACACTGAGTATCTCCCTCTGTGTTTAGCTACAGACTGCCCCTTGCAATGTGGCCAGTTGACATGTGATCAAGCTTTATTCTAATAAGTCAGGTTTCACCTCAGCCCTGTTATCAATACCAGTGGCTCTGCCTTGATTACCATCAGGGCAAACCCCTTAAGCTCCTGAGCTCCACTTCATTCAAGAACCTGATGCCAATGTTTTGCAGAAAGGATACAATGCCTTCTCCATTGCCATCCCACCCATTTAATGTCAACGTGCATTTATTCTTTGTTTTCCTCCCACCAAGCATTGTATTCAAAAGTCTCCATCTCATTGCCTCATTCTCTCCACATAGACCTCACCAGATTTCAATGTCCAGAGTGTGGTGCTGGAAAAGCACAGCTGGTCAGGCAGCATCCAAGGAGCAAGAGAATTGACATGTCAGGCATAAGCCCTTTATCACGCTCCTGATGAAGGGCTTATGCCCGAAACATTGATTCTCCTGCTCCTTGGATGCTGCCTGACCTGCTGTGCTTTTCCAGCTCCATACTCTCGACTCTGATCTCCAGCATCTGCAGTCTTCACTTTCGCATAGTTGATTTCAATGTCCATCCATCTTTCATTCTCCTTCATGTGTTCAGCTAGTTTCCTCTTAAGTACACCTTAGCTATACACCTCAACTATTCCCTGTAGTGGCAAGTTCCACATTGCCATCATCTATGAGTAAAACGGTTTCTCCCAAATTCCCTATTGGATTCATTGTGAGCCCCTAGTTCTTGTCTCTCCCAGCAGTGGAAACATTTTGTCCACAAATATCCTTTCGAACTCCTTCATAATCTATGTAATTTTTTTCAGTTCATCCCTCAATCTTTTCCCTGCCAACAAAACGTCCTGAAGTTGTGATGGGCGATATGGCAATGTAAATCTGTCCTTGCAGCTTTCTATTTCAGTCTGTTCCTCAGTACCAACACCAAGAGAACTATTTGTTACTGATAGCAATGGGGCAGTGATTGGTTTGACACCAGATTATGTAGAACAGCAGGTTTCCTGAGACACCGGTCTTAGCACTTGGTTTTCAAGGGCTGGCTGAGATACAGCTGCATTAATATAGTGCTCCCCACCAACCCCCAAATCCAAGTGTGAACAAAGCATCAGGAAACTGGCATTGTGCCAGCAACTATCCTTCTTGGTACCCTCGTAATGTTTGAAAGATAAAGAGGGGTGAGACACTTATTTAAGCTACAACTCCGCAACACTTATTAAATGATTAATGAACAAAGCAATATCAATGAAACATCTCTATTCAGAATACGTCGCTAAGCTCAGCTAGCTGTTGCATAGAATCTGCATCTTCTACATTGTTTCTCTTTGATACTTTCCCAGCTTCTGAAGTAATTGGTTAATCCTCCTTAGAAATTTTCAACCCATTCATTTGGAAGTTTCCAGGAAGTCTCAAAAACCCCAGCTGAACTCTCAGAAGAGAACATTTAGATCAAAGTTTAAATAACTTTGATAGAACTAATTTATACATACCACAGAAATGAGCTTGCTTATCTTCTTCCTGGGACAAGCTGTCCATGTCTCTTAAATATTGTCATACATAATATGATGAACTAGGAACTAATTAACCAGGGGCCAGTGTGTGCAAGTGTTCTAGTGGGCAACATTCAGGGCAGCGCTGGAGAGTTTGGTTTATGTGTGACAATACCAGTCTGAACAATCTTCTCGCACAAATAGCATGGCATGTTCAAAATTAAACAAATAATCCTTTTCTTTCCAAGCTTAAAATTGTGATTAATTCAAATATCATGGAACAAGACAATCAGAACACAACAGCATGATTAATTGACTCTCGGTGACTCCCCCAGTTCTTTCAGCATTGTTTCCCTTAAAATTATCGTCATGTATCATGTCATAATTGGCTGATCTGTGACCTTTAACCCTCAACACTGGAGTCATTGTTCCTTTTTCACTGTTGGAATGTATTTCCTGCTTTCACTGACTACCTTCAGGGTATACTTGTCCTTTGAATGTCTTCTGGACTGTCTTATACCAAAAGTCCAACACAGCGATCTTCCATATAATAAAATACAACTGCACACTGATCTTTGATAGGACTTAACAAAAGTAAATAGAGCAACAGCAAGACACATTTGAAGAGATTATAGGGGTGAGATCCATCCAGCCCCTTAAACTTGTATCTCAATCAGATGATGGCTGATCCCATATATAAATTTAATTTAAGCTTCATAGCTCGTGATACTCATACCTAACAAAAATCTAAAGATTGCAGTCATGAAAATTATGTCTGCCAGCATTAACTGTCTTTCAGAGGAAGTGAGTTCCAGATTTGCAAAGTGTCTGTGTAAAAACATGCTTTCCAATTTTGATTCCAACTGGCTTAAAATCAACTGATTTTAAAACAATTTCCCATTAAAGGAATTAGTTTCTCTCTATCCATCTGATTGAATCCTGTTAACATTTTTAACCTCTCCTTTGCATTACCCCTTAATCTTCCAAACTCAATGGGATACAAGCCTGTGCTCATAATTTAACTCTTTTAGTCCTGGTACCATTCTAGTAAATCTGTGCTGTAACTACGCCGAGGCTAATATAACCTTGCCGAGATTCAGTGCCCAGAATGAAATGCAATACTTGTTAACAGCCTGACAAAGCCACTGTACAGATGAAGCATCACTTCCTGCCCTTTGTTACACAGCCCCTCAAGATAAAGACTGTTTTGTGCCACACAGCAGTCATTTCTAAACAAGGTCTTTATTGAGGTGCCTGTAAAATGGCTGCTTTTAGTCTGTGCATCATGATAGAGGTCACAGGACAAATCTGGAAGGGCATTTGTATGAGATTGCATTTCAATCTAAAAATTCCTCATCTTTTCATAACAAACAACAAAAAAAAACAAGCCGAGTTACCCATGTTATCCAGTAAAGAATGAGCATTCTCATGCATTAGCAATTCATTATTTCCATCCATCTCTTCACATGTATTGTGTACAGTCTTTACATTCTGCTTGTATTTTAATGGCATGTGTGCCTGCTGTCATTGGTGGTTCATCTCAATGATATTCTTTCCCTGGGGTGTGTTGTTCCCATGTCTTTTGTTATTGTTTCACTCCATTTGTTAGATTTCTGTGAACCCCCAGGGTCTGATGGTAGATCTGTGGACTGTGCAGTTATTGAGTTCCCATCTTCTGGATCAGCTGCCTGTACTTGAGGAACTGCTTCTCCAGTTGTGTATATATGCCTGTGGTTGCAACAGAATAGCTGGCTGCTCACTTTCACCATTTATGTTTGCAGTGACAACAATTCCATAGCAGTCTCAAATTGTCACTGGGCTTACTCTTGTTGACAGTGTGTTGAATGCTTGTACCCTGACTAGCTCTTAACTCTGCCAACCCATTGTCAATCTTGTCAAAATAAAATATTGCTTTCTATAATTTCATCCTAATTTATTTTTACACTAGCACCTGTTAGTACTTTTGGCTTCAGTAGTTCTTTTGGTATTGAAAGAGTAGTTTGGGTGTGATGCAACAATAGTCTTTGTACTAGACTACTTTCAATGTTTCATGCGGTGTGTTTCTCAACTTGACGATTGTCTTGTATACATCTGTCTTAGATTTCCTCAATTTCTTGTGATTCCTTTGGCAATTTTCATTGTTGCCTCTCCATTTGACTGGAAATAGCATGGAGATGATGTGTGGTGTTAAATTTCCTGATCCTTTTTGAGTCAGTGGCTGAATTTTTCACTCGTGAACTGAGGACATTGACACTCATCACAGTGCTTGGGAATGCCATAATGGTTGAAGTGTGCATTCAGGCATTTGACCGTCTCAGTAGTCGTCAGTGAAGTCAACTGGACCACCTTCCAGTAGCTAGAATAGTAGTCTAGAGTGACATATCTTTAGTGTCGAGAGTGTGGTGCTGGAAAAGTACAGCGGGTCAGGCAGCATCCGAGGAACAGGAGAATTGATGTTTCGGGCAAGAGTCCTTCATCAGGAATGAGGCTTGTGAGCCAAGGGGGTGGAGAGATAAATGGGAGGAGGGTGAGGGTGGGGCTGGGGTGAAGGTAACTGAGAGTGCGACAGGTAGATGAAGGTGAGGGTAATGGTGATAGGTTTGAGGGGAGGATGGAGCGGTTGGGTGGGAAGGAAGATGGACAGGTAGGACAGGTCATGAGGGTGATGCTGAGCTGGAAGGTTGGATCTAGGATAAGATGAAGGAGAGGAAAATGAGGAAAATGGTGAAATCCACATTGATTCTGTGTGGTTGGGGAGTCCCAAGGCAGAAGGTGAGGCATTCTTCCCCCAGGCGTTGGGTGGTTAGGGTTTGGCATGGAGGAGGCCCAGGGCCTGCACGTCTTTGGTGGAGTGGGAAGGGGAGTTGAAGTGTTCGGCCACAGGGCGGTGGGGATGGTTGGTGCAGGTGTCCCGGAGATGTTCTTCGAACCGTTCTGCAAGCAGGCGTCCTGTCTCCCTAATGTAGAAAAGATTGCATCGGGAGCAATGGACACAGTAAATGACATGTCTGGAAGTGCAGGCAAAACTCTGATGGGTGTGGAAGGCTTCCTCGGGGCCTTGGAAAGAGGTGAGGGGGGAGGTGTGGGTGCAGGTTTTGCAATTCTTGCAGTGGCAGGGCAAGGTGCCAGGAGGGGAGGGAACAGTGGGTTGGTGGGAGCCATGGACCTGACAAGAAAGTCGCAGAGGGAATGGTCTTTATGGAAAGCAGATGGGGTTGGGCAGGAAAATATGTCTCTGGTGGTCGGGTCATTTGTAGGTCGTGGAAAAGGCAGAGGATGATGCAATGTATACGGAGGTTGGTGGGGTGGAAGGTGAGGACCGGGGGGCGGGGGGGGGGGGGTGAGATTCTGTCCAATTTGTGGTTGGAAGGGTGCGGTTCGAGAGCAGAGGTGCGGGAAGTGGATGAGATGCTGGAGATGCCCGAAACATTGATTCTCCTGCCCCTCGGATGCTGCCTGACCTGCTGTGCTTTTCCAGCACCACACAATCGACTCTGATCTCCTACCTGATATGTTACTAGTCCATGTGAAAGTGAAGAGGTCTACTCCCAGCTTTATCCATGGTCAATCAGAGATGCCATATTAATTGCAACAATAACCTGCTCAGCTTGATACTCATTACAAACACTGCACTGGCTCATATGATCCTGGCTTTCATTGCTCGTGTTAGTCTAACAGTGTTGCTTTCCTCAGACTTGACTTGATTCCTTGGTAGCTTGCAAGATTGCACTTTAGCACCTGTCCTTTCAATTCCTTTTGGGATAATGATTCCACTTCCTGTGTACATCATCTTGTGCTGTCAATTCATCCCTGTATGGCTAACACTCTGGTATGAAAATAGGGGTGACATTGATGTGTTTAGGCTATCCTGTTATCACTACTTCTTGCAACACTTGGGAGAGTTGCAGTTTGTTGGGTGGCTTGACTGAGCAAAGTATTTGTCTGTTAGAGTCAGCATCCCTGTTGAATTGATGACTTCCAGGTCATTGTAAGCTGTGTCTTCACATTGAACCTGGAAGATTTTGCCATCTATTGTAACATCCTCTACTTTCTTCATTGGGAGCGCTGCTCACACGATATCTACAATGCATATCTGCTTCCCTTGCTGGTTATTTACATCCATCATATATCTTTATAAACAGAGTACCATTCTTTGAAGAGGCTAAATGAGCAGAATTAATGGCTTAAAGAGAAGGCATTGAAGCGGCCTGTGGTTGGATCCAACTATCACTTTGTCTCATGGAATAAAGGGAGAACTAACCATTTGGATACAAAACTGGCTCAAAGGTAGAAGACAGAGGGTGGTGGTGGAGGGCTGTTTTTCAGACTGGAGGCCTGTGACCAGTGGAGTGTCACGAAGATCGGTGCTGGGTCCACTACTTTTCATCATTTATATAAATGATTTGGATGTGAGCATAAGAAGTATAGTTAGTAAGTTTGCAGATGACACCAAAATTGGAG
This sequence comes from Chiloscyllium plagiosum, assembly GCF_037043375.1. Classification (NCBI taxonomy): domain Eukaryota; kingdom Metazoa; phylum Chordata; class Chondrichthyes; order Orectolobiformes; family Hemiscylliidae; genus Chiloscyllium; species Chiloscyllium plagiosum. The sequence goes on along the minus strand of NW_028270152.1, from coordinate 72,119,031 downwards.
GTGTCGTGGACAGCAAAGAAGATTACCTCAGATTACAACGGGATCTTGATCAGATGGACCAATGGACTGAGAAGTGGCAGATGGAGTTTAATTTAGATAAATGCAAGGTGTTGCATTTTGGGAAAGCAAATCTTCGCAGGACTTATATACTTAATGGTAAGGTCCTAGAGAGTGTTGCCGAACAAAGAGACCTTGGAGTGCAGTTTCATAGCTCAATGAAAGTAGAATCGCAGGTAGATAGGATAGGGAAGAAGGTGTTTGGTATGCTTTCCTTTAATGGTCAGAGTATTGAGTACAGGAGTTGGGAAGTCATGTTGTGACTGTACAGGATATTGGTTAGGTCACTGTTGGAATATTGCGTGCAATTCTGGTCTCCTTCCTATAGGAAAGATGTTGTGAAACTTGAAAGGGTTCAGAAAAGATTTACAAGAATGTTTCCAGGGTTGGAGGATTTGAGCTATAGGGAGAGGCTGAACAGGATGGGGATATTTTCCCTGGAGCATCAGAGGCTGAGGGGTGATGGTATAAAATCATGAGGGTCATGGATAGGACAAATAGACAAGTCTCTTCCATGAGGTGGGGGAGTCCAGAACTAGAGGCCATAGGTTTAGGGTGAGAGGGGAAACATATAAAAGAGACCTAAGGGGCAGCTTTTTCACGCAGAACGTGTACGTGTGTGGAATGAGCTGCCAGAGGAAGTGGTGGAGGCTAGTATGATTGCAACATTTAAAAGGCATCTGAATGGGTATATGAATAGGAAGGGTTTGGAGGAATATGGGTAGGTGGGACTAGATTGGGTTGGGATATCTGGTCGGCATGGACGAGTTGGACAGAAGGGTCTGTTTCCGTGCTGTACATTCCTATGACTCTACGATTCTAAAAATATGGTTAAATGAAAATATTCGCAAGCAAAGAAAGTGGCCGGACACACTTTCTCTATCTGAAAGTAGCACTATTTGATTTATGTTAGTATCTTGGATGCAAAATACAACCAGTTGTCCTTGCTACATTAATGACGTTTTGAGTCTGTCTTGCTGACATCACACTAAAGGGTGAATTGATTATTTACATAGAGTATTTCAGCACTGGTTTTGCTGTCACTACTTGCTTGATTTTACTGAATGCTGTTTCTTGTTCTGCATCCCAATACAATTGCACATCCTTTGTGGAAACAAGTCATTTGGTCCAACAAGTCCACACCGACCCTCCGAAGAGTAACCCACCCAGACTCATTCCCCTATCCTACTACTCTACATTTACCCCTGACTATTGTGCCTAACCTACACATCCCTGAACACTACGGGCAATTGAGCATGGCCAATTCATCTAACCTGCACACCTTTGGATTAAGGGAGCACCCAGAGGAAACCCATGCAGACCATGGGGAGAATGTGCAAACTCCACACAGATAGTCGCTCAAGGCTGGAATCAAACCCGGGTCCCTGGCGATGTGAGGCAGCAGTGCTAACCACTGAGCCGTCATGCCATCATGAATGAGAATAATGTTGGGATTCAGGTGAAGGCCTTTTGCTGTCAGTGCTTCACATATGTACCTGACTTTGATCATCTTCAATTGTAAATCTTGTTTTATTCAGCTTCAGGTTCAATCTGGTGAGATCTGATTAACATTTTTTACATTAAATCTTGATAGTGGTCAGCAGTGGCTTCTTCTGTTGTTTCTCTGTATTCATAAACTGGATGATCTACTATAGTTCCACTCTCGGAAGACTACTGTAGATCCATTCTAGGAAGTTCACAAGCTGTCACATTGTCTCTATTGATATTCTTTTGGAATCATGGATATGGACAACAGTAAATGTGCCATCGATATCTCTGGAAAGACATCCAGAATGTGGTTAGAAAGCTGCTTTGTTTCTCCAGCTTCAATTGGCAGTAACCATCTTTCACATTTTGGGAAGTTAAGATTTTTGCCTTTGGACATTGTGGCAAAATACCTTCAGTGGTTGGTGTGGAGTAGTGAGCAATGTTCCCTCAAGCTGCACAGGCGTGTGGACATTCTACCTGCACCAATTGGGTGCTGATACATCGGCTTCCCCTTCCAGAAGCTTCTGCCATACTCAGGGTTTGTGCAGCAGAGAACAAAAAAATGAAGGAACTTTAAAAGGGAGATCCCTTCAGCTCCTTAGGTCGATCCCTACTCTCAGCTTCCCTGAGTTGCTTCACTGCTGTCATGATGCTAATCCATTCTGAAGGAGTTGTCCCTTTCTTCATTACTCCCATTCTTTCCAGTTCTTCCATCTGGTCTCTTAGGACAGCAATGAAGATATGTAGAATTTCCCTTGGTAGATGCTAAATTGGTCTTAGACTCTCACATATTTTGCAATTATATTCTCCAGAAAGTTATCCTAAACTCGTAAACACAGAGTTATACTTCTCTAATTTCTGTTCGATGGTCAATGCTTTAGTGTGCTGCAACACATTCTCATCTTTTGTGGCAAATTGAAGTTACCAATCCCCTGACCGAAGGGGATAGATTTTGTTTGCTGTCTAAGATCTAGAACTCCAAATCTTTGATCTTGTTAATGCAATGAGCTCTCATTGTAAATTGGGAGAAAGTGAGGACTGCAGATGCAGGAGATCAGACTCGAAGAGTGTGGTGCTGGAAAAGCACAGCCAGTCAGGCAGCATCCGAGGAGCAGGAGAATCAATGTTTCAAGCATAAGCTCTTCATCAGCATATGCTCAAAACGTCGATTCTCCTGCTGCTCGGATGCTGCCTGACTGGCTGTGCTTTTCCAGCACCACACTCTTCGACTCTCATACTCTCAGCACGAGAATGATGCTATTATTTAACCTCAACCTTACTTTTGAGGGCTTCTTTGGGTTTTTACGTTTTTACTTCATACACTTCTGTGAAAGTCATGATGTTGCATGATGCACCACTGTCTATCTGGTACTTGATATTCAGGACTTCTGCAGTCATCACTCCAGCACTCACAAACCAATTTTTAAATATCTATCTGTTTGAACTACTTTGTGGCATGGAGTAGTTTGATTTGTCAAGGTCTTCAGGTGATACCTCTCCATGGACACTGGTACTCACTTGCTGTGTTTTCTCCTGGACAAACATTTGTGTGTGAAATGATTTAGTTTCCTGCAGTGAGAATACTGCTTTTTCAAAGTTGCATATTCCTTCTTTTCCTTTGTGTGATATCCTCTACAGCATTTGCATTCAGTTCTTTGTTCACGATTATTCTGCCTATGGGGCCTGGAATATCTTTCAGCATAATGCAAGGTCTACTCTGTTCTGCAATGAACATGTTCTAGCTGCTGACCTATAACCTCAGCATTTCACATAAGTTACCTTCCTGAGAGTATCTTTCTTCTCTCTCAGTAGACGTGCTCTTAATGCAGAATATTTTATGGGCTGTCCAATCCCATCTTTAATAGATTAAATTTTGGTGGCGCTAATTCTTAGGATTCTGTGACCTGAGTTAATGAAGTCATGAAGAAGAGTCATTGGACTCAAAACTTCAACTCTGTAGCTCTTTCTGCAGGTGCTGTCAGACCTGATATTTCTCCACCACATTTTTAAACAAAAATTTCGAACTCCAGTGTCTCCAATATTTTGCTCTTACTGATCCATGGATTCTTTTTCATCTTGGGTCTTACTATTAAATATTGTCCATTTCAGTTGCCCTGGGGAAGTGGTGATGAGCTGCCCTTTCAAATGACTGCAGTCCATGGGTTACTGTTAGGATGGGAATTCCAGGATTTTGACCCAGCAACAGTGAAGGTATGGTGATACAGTTCCACTTCAGGATGGTGTGTGGCTTAGAGAGGTCCTTGCAGAGGGTGGTGTTCCCATACTTCTGCTGCCCTTAATACTTCTGGACAGTAGAGATTGCGGGTTTGAAATGTGCTTGTGAAGGAGATATGGTGAGTTATTACGGTGCATCTTTTTGGTGACTTTATATGCATCAATGTTGAAGGTATTGGATGGAGTTGGATCAATTGGGCTGCTTTGTCTTGGATGATGTCAAGCGATTTGAGTGTCATGGCTATATTCACCAGGGCTGAAATAGCTTGAGGACATCCTGAAGGTGTGAAAGGTGCTACATATATAAAACACAACTCATGCCTTGCACCTAAAAGGCTGTCTTCGAACACAACAGGAGCTGGAGGTCAAGGATCACTGTGGAGCTTGATCTATTGCAGACTGTGAGGAACATCTGGACTCTGAGAACATATGAGACCAAAATACTCTGAAGTACCCTGTACCCTGAAGGTAGACAGCAAAGCCAGAAAATACATTTTAAAAGAGTAAAAATCAAATAATAACTCTTGCATAGACGTTAAAGGCCACATGTCAACTCTCAATCAGTGAACTGATTAGAACATTATGATCTTGAGGAGAGGGAGACAGAATTGATTCACTGTTTATAAATCCAGTGAATGTTTTCTGTGCAGTTGAAGGACCATGTTCAGTCTTGCCCCATCTTTAACTGTAATCTTACATGACCACAGTCTGGGCTCTGACTCCAATAGTTCACTCGACAAAGGTCAGCTGATATGGTGAGCTATTCTGTTATAGGAGGATCATATTCAAATACCTCACACTAGCTCAATGATCAGGATGCAGATTCCCTGGCCCTTCCTCAGATGCTTGGAGGTCAATTGTATTTCCCGAGGAAGTACACAATGGCTCAAACCCTCCTTTGATCATCAGGAATGGAATTTGACTCATATCACCAGGTAAGAAATAAATGATAGCAGAACAGATGTTTCTACCGTTTCTACCTCAAATATTTAATTCTCTACTGACACACTCCATATCTTTCCCAAATCCAATCTCAATCTTCTAACCCCACCTCCAATCAACCTTTCTCAACCCCTTTCAACCCTTTCCCAATCCTAGCCCTCTCCCAATCTCATTTCTCTACTAATCCCAATCCCATCCCTCTCCCAAACACCACCCCTCCCAATCCCATCCCTCTCCCATCCCCATCCCTCTTCCGAAATCATCCCTCCCACATCCCATCCCTCTCCCAAACCTACCTCTCCCAATCCCAACACCCACCCCTGTTCCAAACCCACCCTTCTCCCAGTCCTCTCTCAACTGTCTCCCACTCCCATCTCCAACCCCAGTCCCTGTATGTTAAATAGAGAAATAATTTCAGTCTCATTCTTTCTCAGGTCTTCAATATGTTGCAGCTCCTTCCTCCCCCCCACTCCATGTCAACCACTCCGACAGTAATCGCATTTCTTCCAAACGCAAGCTTGCACATCCAACTAGCATTTAATTGAAATCAACCTTCCTTTTTACAACCTCAGAGGATTATGTGCACTTTGACCTGAGACTCAGCACGTAGTTCTCACCACATAAAAATTAGACAGGGTTGATTTTCAGGCTGCAGTGGACACTGGGTCCCGGAATGCAGTCAGCTTATTGCCCAGAGCCTGCTCCATCCCTGTGTTGAGACGGACACTCATCCGGTTTCCCCTCTGAAACTAACTGTGGGGAGAGGGATACCAGATCTCCATGGCAACTGACTGGTTCAGAGATTTCACGAGTGTAGAATCTATATTCTAGGCTCTGTGTGAATGAATATGGCACCCTTGTGGACTGCTCAACTCCGGAAGCAGCCACCGCTCATAGCGGCCCATTGAGCACTAGAGTGTTGCTGGTTATTATAAAACAACTTCTTCACATTCTACAATCCTACAGGTCCTCCCTTAACACACTGACCTTCAGTAATTGGCTGCTCCCTGACCTCTTCCCCAACTCCCAGCAGCTGGGAGCCTGCGGCTGAGGCAGGGGTGGTGGGGGGAGCCTTCGTGCAGTGCAGTTTGATTGCAGTCACCCTCACAAAGAGTTTGACAACTAAATGTCAAGCCCCTTGTCTGAAGCAGTCTCTTCACAAAGACTGCTTTGTATTCAAGACTCCCACTCTGTTCTTAAACGAAGAAGGCAGTACTTCGACTGACAGCCTCAACTTAACTGCTTTAGTCTAGGCTCACCACCTGATGTGCTAATTCTGACTCTGAAGATCGAGTAACACAATCACCTAGTTTGCAGGTGCGGCAGCTGGTTATGGAAAGCAAACAGAACATGTTGCTTATTGCATGGGGAATGGATTGTTTTGCTTCAGTGGTATAAGGCACTGGCAAGACTACATCGAGAATGTACAGCCTTACTGAAGAAAGTACATCAATGCATCGGGAACAGTACAGAGAAGGTTCACTTAACTGATTCCTGGGATAGTGGGGGAGTTAGCTTACAAGGAAAGATTGGACAGACTGAGCCTGTATCCACTGGAGTTTAGAAAAACTTTCCTAAGAGGTGATCTTATTGAACATCCAAGATTCTGAGGGGATGCTGAAAAGATGTTTGCCCTTGTGGGAGAGATTAGAACTAGAGGATAGTTTGAAAACAAAGGGAGAGTGAGATGTGGAGAATACCTTTTCTTTCAGAGATTCACAAGTCTGTGAAATTATCTTCCTCAGAGAGCAGTGGAGGCAGCATAGTTGAATAATTTGAAAGCAGGAGCAGATAGATTCTTGACCGACAAGGGGGACAAAGAGTATTGGAGGTAGACAGGAACATGGAGGTCAGGGGCCACAATCAGACCACCCATAGTATTAATGAGGGGCTGAATGGCCTACTTCTGCTTCCAATTTGTATGTCCTTCTTTATGTGGATTCAAGTCTGATTCAAGAGAGACTCGAGCACAAAATGTAGACTGCACAGGGTGTGTCACAACATATTAGAATTCTGTAGAAATCCTGTTGTTTCATCCTGTTGAAACAAAAGGAATCCCAAATCCTAGTTATTTAATAAAACAAACAAAATCAAAAGTTTCCACAACTTAACACAGAAGTATTTTGACTAGGTAAGAGTCAAACAAAGCAAGTGCTGCTCATTACCTTAGCTAACGCTTAATACTTTAAAGGCCAGAACAACATAGATTAAACATGAATTAACAGGCAAATTTCAATCGATTATAAACAAGAAATTATCCACTACCCTGTCCCTTTAATAAAAATAAAGAACTGTGGATTCTGGAGATCCAAAACATGAACTGAAAGCAAACTGGAGAAACTCAGCAGGTCTGGCAGCAGCTGTGGAGACAGAAACAGTGTTAAAGTTTCAAATCCTTTGACTGTTCTTGAGAAAGTGCAGCTTCAGGCGAGGAAACAATGTGAACTATCTGCTTTCCTTCTTCTGTCTGCTTTAATTTTGGCTGCGCAAATATAATCCAATGGAAATCTTTATATTAATTAGATCTCTGTTGGCATTGCTCATAGGAAACCAGATTATATCCCTTGTGCAGGCAATGCAGAGAGAGTATCATTCTGCTGTTAAGGTAAACCGGAGTCAGTGTAAGGTACCACTTGCTGACGGTTATGTAACTTGTATCTGTGGTCAGAGGCAAATTACTTTTCAGGCTGAAGGTCACGATTCTGACTTTACATCCTTTTTCTCAAGAGAGCAAGGATAAAGTCAATTCAAAAATTAATCACGGACATTCCTGCTCCCGCGTCAAAAGTCAAATATTTTTAATTGCTGAAGAACTTTATACGTTAAAAATTACTTCACTTAATAGAAGTGCAACATGAGAATAAGCAGTGTGATACAAAGCGCAGGAAAGGTCTTAGATGCACAGCTTCTACTGTGAAGTCACATTACATTACTCATCAAGTCAGATGTTTTGTAAGAATGTGCCAACTCATTACTAACAGCGCTTACCAGCATTAGGACTTTAGGATGGGCAAGCACTGGAAAAATGTCAGGGTGTATTATAATATTGCAAGCTCTCTGTCATACTGGAACAGTATAACAGACAGACTCTACACACGTTTACTGCAGCACAGACAATGAGCACACGCAGTCTCTGGGACGACTGGGAATGGGAGATTCTAGCTTCTGGCAGCTTTGGGGAGTCAATTCTAAATTAGAAAGTGCAAGAGGGATCTCAATATCTGGTGGCTGTCGGGGAGCACTGGAGTGGGGTTCATAGGAATTTGGTTACAGGGCAATTCATGGGTAGAGAGAAAAACAGCGGCGAAAGTGAGGACTGCAAATGCTGGAGATTAGAGTCGAGAATGTGGTGCTGGAAAAGCACAGCAGGTCAGGCAGCATCCAAGGAGCAGAGAGAAAAACAGTATCCAACTGGAACAGGGATGAAGGCCCAGGGGTATTGGGCTATCTTGAGGTGGCAGGAAAATGGGACCCAATCCACCCAATATTGGAACTATTTGGAGTAGAAATGATTAACTCTACAATTCAATGGAAATTTAGCCCCTCACCCCACTCTACAGCTAGATATTCTCCAATTACCTTCCTGAATACAGATCCAGTTGATGTTTTCCTGGGGTTGCTTGGAAAGGTGGGGGATGTGATGGTAGGTATTAAATAATGATATGACGTGACTCGGCAAGCGGATTAAAGAGGAGATTACTGGAGAAGGAAGATTTTGCTAATCTGGGACAGCTTGTTCACAGTGGCATCATCTCCTTTTTGAGGCTGCCCTTGTTTATTCAGCAACCCACGCTAATCAGGGCATACAAATTCAGCGACATAGGATTAGCAAATCAGATATTAGGTCAAGTAGAGGTCTTTCACATAGCATCAAATGGTTCAGCAATTCCTTGAACCTTAGGCAGTTTAGCAGGATCTCAAAGCTTACTGTACATCAGTGATCTCACTTGCGACGAGGGCTTGTGTCAGCCGTTGATCAACCTGATGCTAGATTCCTTTCATGATCTTGCCCCTCTCGACTTACCTCCAAGATATCTGTGCTGCTTCAATTCTGGCTGATCCCCAATTTAAAAAACTCCATTGCAGGCCTAACTTTCAGCCACTGACCTCCCAGCAGCTCCTCTGCAAATCTTTTCTGAAGAAGGGTCACTGGACCCGAAACATTAAATCTGCTTTCTCTCTCTCTCTCCAAAGATAGTGCCAGACCCGCTGAGTTTTCCCAGCAATTTATGTTCTTATTTCTGCAACTCCCCCCCCCCATCTAAACCTCTCTCTCTCTCTGTCTCTCTCTCTTTTAAAATGCTCCTGAAAGATTTCCTGTGCCGAGTTTCTGTTAATCTAATCCAATCCCGCCCTTAAGTGGTTCAAATTTTGTTGGACAACTTCTACAGGGTTGGAATTTGTATCACGTCAGAAACGCAAGCTGCCTACTTTGGCATCCCACCTCTTCTGAAGCTGGGTTTAGGAGCCTGACCATCAAGAGGCTGGGGTTGAGAAATGGGGGGCAGGGAGGAATTATGGGGGTTTGAGTGGAGGATGTGGTCAGATTCCTGAATCTCACTTGAGAGGTAAGCTCATTTTGGGGGGAGGTGGGGGGCTGCAGGGGGATCACCTCAAATCAGGTTCAGACGTATGCTCTTGCTCTTCTCATGCTTTGTCAGAGGTTTTTTGCTAGCACTGACTGGGTTTGAAGGAGACAGCTCCCTGCGTTTTGTTTAATTGCTTCTCTCCATAAAGGGAGACTGCCGATGAGGTCACCGCAGTCTGCCTAATGCTGAGCTCATTACTATTTCAATCCAATTTAAAGTTGGATCATTTTCGGTCAGCTCTGATTTTATAGAGGGCACTGCTGGTGCAGTCCTTCTCTCGTTCATCAAAGTGCACTCCTGGAATGAGAGCTTGTCATTCTGATCGCAAGGAAAACTGCCAAAGTACATTAACATTTCCAAACCTATGCACCCCAGAACCTCCATCTGTGGGAAAATTGGGGATGGGCAATAGATACCAAACTAGTGACACAACAGACTGAAAATAGAAATGGGAACCGTGGAAGTCCAACAAATCAAAAAGCATCCAGCGACAGAGAGGGCAGGTACTGAGGTCTGTCATCCAATTTGCAGGAGCTAATGCAGGAATTAAGAAGTACGAATATAAGGGTATTAATCTCCGGATAACTGCCACTGCCACACAATAGTGAGAGTAGAAGTAGGAAGATGGCAGAGGACATTGAACGGTTTCAGGCATAGTGCAGGAGGGAGAGATCAGATTTCCGGGGCATCCTGGGATAGGAGTCAACTAAAGGCAGCTCAATGGGACTGGGACCAATATGCTCATGGAAAGGTTCACCAAGGTTTTTGGGAAGGGTTTAAGCTTAATTGATAGGAGTGGGATTCTTCTTTCACCACACAGTGAACAGCTCTGGTCTGGAATTCTTTGGCTGGAATTGTAGTAGAGATAGATCTAAGGCATTCAAGAGGGCAAGAGATCATTATCTCAATAGAATCATTGTGGGAGGTTGTGGGTAAAATGCAATGGATTGGCACTAAGTCATGATATTCATTTTGAGAGTGGTGCAGACCAAATGGGCTGAATGGCCTCCCTTTGCACCATAACAATTGTGACTGGCACCAGGATGTGGAATAGTAGAATAAGGTGTGTAAAGTGGTTGTGGAACTTTGAAGGACATAGTGCCTTATCAGACAGGACATAATAAGGAGGAGTATGAGAAATGCTTAGTACACTTTATATGCAAACACACAAATGTGGTGAAAATGGTTGGATGGGCAGTGAGCTACCAGCACAATAGAATCATCAGAATATTATGTGCAAATAATAGAAACATGGTTTCAAAATAGTGAAAGTTGGGCATTTAAGATTCTTAGACACAAAGTGTTTATAAAAGACAGGGAAGGAAAGAAGTTTACAGTACTGATTAGAAGAGGCAAGATTCAGAGACCATTTTCTTAGAGCTGAGAAACAAAACTGGGCATGATGATGTAGCCCACAGTCCCTCCAACATTGAGAGAGACAGGGGAACAAATCCACAGGAAATTGGACAGATGTGAAGAACTACATAGCCAACTAGAGTGTGCTTACAGTCCTCATTCCAAACTCTGTTCCTTACCTGTCATCTCTCTCCCTGGCAAGTCTGAAATTAAATGAACCTCCATGTCAATATTTGACTCTGATCGAGTTTCCAACTTCAAATTTGTGCTAAGACTCCCTATTTCCACCTATGTAACATTGCTTACTGTAGTGATTGGAATGAGGTTAGTAAGGTGGATCTCATTGAGTTCCCTGACTGGGGCTGTTAACCTGGGCCAATTGGAGAGCCCTGGCTGACAGATATAAACAGGAGTCTTGGGGTTCTCCTCACTCCAGGCACTGGCTCTGAGCTAGCTGGTCAGAGTCCATATACTGTGCATGTGTAAATAAAAGGTGACTAGGCCGATGGAGTTATTTCACTTACCTTCACCCTGTCTCAGATCACTTGCTGCTGAAAATCTTTTCAACAATCTTTTCCTAGCTATAATCAGTTCTGAAGAAGGGTCACTGGACCCAAAACGTTAACTCTGATTTCTCTCCACAGGAGCTGCCGGACATGCTGAGCTTTCCAGGATTTTCTGTCTTTGTTTCTGATTTCCAGCAATCTTTGATTATTTTTTCCTCCAGAACATTAGACTGGGTTTCTGGATTATTAGTCCAGTGACATTACCACTATGCCACCACTTCTCCGCATAACACTGCATTTTATAATGCTCCTGTGGAGCACTGCTGAAGCTTTTCTAACGTAAAAGGCACTGAATAAAAAAGTTGCTACTGATGATGGTATCGGGGTGCTTTACTGACCCAAATAACAATTGAAATAACATTTAAGTAAGGAAAATGAAAGGACGGGATTTCTGAAATGTGTTTAGGTAAACATCTTTGGTTCTTGCTGAATCTAGTGCCGAGGAATGAAGTGGGCTAAGTTGATCAAATCTCTAAGGGGAAAGATTTGAATTAAAGTTGTTGTATATTGTAAGAGATTAGATTAGGAATGGAGAAGAGAGAAGGAACACTCTAAAGTAGAACTTTTAACTCAGACTGTGAGGAGGGGGGATTAGTCAGAGCAAAATGAAACTAAAAACTGACAGGTAGACCTGTAACGGAATGATGGATGAATTTTAAGAAGAGATTTCATCTCCAGGTCAGGTAGATAGCAACAAGGGCAAAAAGATGGGGGAGCCAAAGCCTAGGCTTCTAGAATCACAAGGAAGATCAAGAATATCATTAATCAAAAAATAATGAGATATACTTGTTCATGTGAACTTTTCACATGAACAAGATGAATATCTCTTTGAGAAAATTTGATAAGGAGAGACTAGGTTGGTTAAGATTATATTCAATGGAGGATTATTCTAACAGGACCTGACAGGGTAAACGCAGGAAGTATTTTCCCGATGACCTGGCAGTCTAGAACCAATGAACATAGGTTAAGAATACAAGGTAGGCCATTTAGGTCTGAGGTGAGGAGATGTTTCTTCACCCACAGAGTGGTGAGCCCACGAAACTTGCTGTCAAAGCAGTCAAATCCAAAACATTGAATGTCTTCAAGAAGGAGTTAGATACAGTTCTTAGGACTAAAGGGACCAAAAGGGTATTGGGAGAAAACTGGAGCAGGGTACCGGATTGGATCATCAGCCATGATCATATAGAATAGTGCAACAGGCCAAGGGGCTGAATGGCCTATTCCTGCTCCTATTTTTATTGATTCACTCATGGGACATGGGCATTGCTGACTGGCCAGCATTTATTGCCTGCCTCTCGTTGCCCTTGTGAAGGTAGTGATGAGCTGCCTTTTTGAACCATTGCAGTCCACCTGTTGTAGGTTGACTCACAATGTCATTAGGGAGGGAATTCCGGGTTTTTCACTCAACAACAGTGAAGGAACGGTGATATATTTCCAAGTCATGATGGTGAGTGGTTTGAAGGGGAACTTCCAGATGGTGATGGCGTTCTCATGTATCTACTGCTCTTGTCCTTCTAGATGGAAGTGGTGGTGGGTTTGTTAGTAGTTTATAAGGATCTTTGGTGAATTTCTTTGGTGTATCTTGCAGACAGTATACATTGAAGAGAGGTTGTGTAGGTTCGGATTGTTTTCATTAGAAAAAGGGAAATTGAGGGGGTCCTGATAGAGGTCTACAAAATCATGAAGGGTATAGACAGGATAGATAGAGATAAGCTTTTTCCCAGGGTGGGGGATTCAATAACGTGAGGTTACATGTTCAAGATGACAGGTGAAAAGTTTAAGGGGGAATATATGCAGCGATTGGGTGGTAGGTTCCTGGAATGTGTTGCCAGCAGAGGTAATAGAGGCAGGCACAGTAAATTCATTTAAGGTGCGTCTGGACAGATGAATGAGTAGGTGGGGAGCAAAGGCTTACAGATGTTTAGGAATTGGGCAATAGGTTTAGACAATGGATTTGGATTGGCTTAGGCTTGGAGGGCTGAAGGGCCTGTTCGTGGGCTGAAAATTTTCTTTGTTCTCTGTGTATTGCTGCTAGTGGTGCTGAACATTGTGTAATTATTGGTGAACCTCCCCACTTCTGATCTTGTGGTGGAGGGAAGGTCAGTGATGAAGTACCTGTAAGTTCCACCCTAAGGAACTCCTGCAGAGATGTCCTGGAGCTGAGATGACTGACCTCTAATAACCATAACAATCTTCTTGCATGTCAGATATAATTCCAACTAGTTTGACGTTGATTCCCATTAATTTCACTTTTGGTAGGGCTCTTTAATGCCACACTCTGTTGAATGTGGCTTTAATATCAAGGGCAGTCACTCTCACTTGACATCTGGAATTCAGATCTTTAGTTCATAGTGAATCAAGACTGTAATGAAACCAGGAGCTGCTTGGCCCTGGCAGAATTCAAACTGGGCGTCACGGAGCAGGTGCTGCTTGATATCACTGTCTATGACACTTTCCATTACTTTACTGATGAGCGAGAGTAGACTGATGGGACTGAGTTAGGTTTTTCTTGCATTTTGTGCACACGGCATACCTAGGCAATTTTCTACCTTGTCAGGAAGATGCCTATTCAATCTCTCCCTATAGCTCAAATCCTCCAACCCTGGCTTATCATTGTAAATCTTTTCTGAATCCTTTCAAGTTTCACAACACCCTTCCGATAGGAAGGAGACCAGAATTGCATGCAATATTCCAACAGTGGCCCAACCAATGTCCTGTACAGCCACAACATGACCTCCCAACTCCTGTACTCAATACTCTGACCAATAAAGCAAAGCATACCAAATGCCTTCTTCACTATCCTATCTACCTGTGACTCCACTTTCAAGGAGCTATGAACCTGCACTCCAAGATCTCTTTGTTCAGCAACACTCCCTAGGACCTTACCATTAAGAGTATAGACCCTGCTCTGATTTGCTTTCCCAAAATGCAGCACCTCGCATTTATCTAAATTAAACTCCATCTGCTACTTCTCAGCCCATTGGCCCATCTGATCAAGATCCTATTGTATTCTGAGGTAACCTTCTTCACTGTCCACGACACCTCCAATTTTGTATCATCTGCAAATTTATTAACTGTACCTCTTATGCTTACATCCAAAGCATTTATATAAATGATGAAAAGTAGATGACCCAGCACCGATCCTTGTGGCACTACACCAGTCACAGGCCTCCAGTCTGAAAAACAACCCTCCTCCACCTCCCTCTATCTTCTACCTTTGAGCCAGTTCTGTATCCAAATGGCTTGTTCTTCCTGTATTCCATGAGATCTAACCTTGCTAATCAGTCTCCTATGGGGAACCTTGTCGACGCCTTACTGAAGTCCATATAGAGCACATCTACCACTCTGCCCTCATCAATCCTCTTTGTTACTTCAAAAAACTCAATCAGGTTTGTGAGATATGATTTCCCACACACAAAGCCATCGTGAGTATCCCTAATCAGTCCTTGCTTTTCCAAATACATGTAGATCCTGTCCCTCAGGATTCCCTCCAACAACTTGCCCACCCCCAACGTCAGGCTCACTGGTCTATAGTTCCCTGGCTCATCCTTACCACCTTTCATAAACAGTGGCACCACATTAGCCGATCTCCAGACTTCCAGCACCTCACCTGTGACTCATCGATGATACAAATATCTCAGTAAGAGGCCCAGCAATCACTTCCCTAGCCTCTCACAGAGTTCTAGGGTACACCTGATCAGGCCCTGGGGATTTATCCACCTTTATGTGTTTCAAGACATCCAGCACTTTCTCCTTTGTAATATGGACATTTTGTAAGATGTCACCATCTATTTCCCTACATTCTATACCTTCCAGTCCCTTTCCACAGTAAACACTGATGCAAAATATTCTTCCTCTCTTTGTTTTCCTAATATTTTAAAGTATTTTTTGATAAGAAAACTTATCTTCAAGCAGCTAATAGCCAGAGTGAAGTGGGCTGGAGGCCTGGAGTGGTGTGGAGCGGCTGAGAGCTGGAGTGGTGTGGGCTGGAGGCCTGGAGTGGTGTGAGGACAGCCGTTGGACTGGGATCCAGCGGTCAGCTGCTTGCGAGGCAGGTCAGGCCACATGTGGAAGCCCCTGCATTGATCTACTACAATGTAATCTTTATCTATAATCTGTTTATCTGACTGTAATGTTTATCTTTTTAACTATGTCTTATTTCTAACGTATACTACGAATCATTTTAAGATAATGCAACTTCTTTTTCTTTTTTATTCCTCGTTCTCTGTCTAAGGTTTATACTTAAGATGGCACAATGTAAACTTTTCATTGTACTCCCGTATTTGAGTACACGTGACAATAAAACCTAATTCTAATTATAGATGGATCATCTACTCAGCACTTCTAGCTGCAGCTTGAATGTGAATACTTCTGGCTTATCTATTACACTGATGTGCTGGTCTCTTCGATCATTGACGATGGGGATATTTGTGGAGCCTACTCCTCCAGTGAGTTGTTTAATTATCCACCACCATTCACGACTGGCCATAGCAGGGCTGCAGAATGTAGATCTGATCTGTTGGTTGTGGGATCTTTTAGCTCTATCACTTATGCTGTTTGCAATTAGCTTCAGCAGGTTGACACCTCATTTTCAGTATGCTTGGTGCTGTTCCTGGGATAGTCTCCTGCACTCTCCATTGAACCAAGGTTGATTCTTGGTTTGACGGTAATGGTTGAGTTGGGGATTTTTTTTTAAGATTCCTTACAGTGTGGAAACAGGCCCTTCGGCCCAACCAGTCCTCACCGACTCTCCGAAGAGTAACCCACCCAGACCCATCTCCCTCTGACTAATGCATCTAACACTATCGGCAATTTAGCATGGCCAATTCACCTGACCTGCATATATTTGGATTGTGGGAGGAAACCGGAGCACCCGGAGAAAACCCACGCAGACACTGGGAGAATATGCAAACTCCACACAGATAGTCACCCAAGGCTGGAATCAAACCTGGGACCCTGGTGCTGTGAAGCTGCAGTGCTATCCACTGAGCCACCGTGCCGCCCATATGCTGGGCCAGGAGGTTGCAGATTGTGCTGGAGTACAATTCTGCCACTGTTGTTGGCCTAAAGCGTCTCATGGATGCCCAGTCTTGAGTTACTATTTCTTTTTGAAGTCTGTTCCTCTTTTTCTTTTCTTTCCCTTTCTTTTTACCCCCACACTACCGCCTAACTGTGGTAGTGCTTATTTTTCCCCCAGCACCCATGTTGTGTGTGTGCAGGTGTGAGACACAGTGAACGACGCAAGGTGTACAACTCTTTATTCAATTTCCACCACCAGGAAGAAAGAAAACACCCAAGTGGCCAGTGACAAGCAGTGCTCTTCACATCAAATGACAATGCTGTGTGATCAAACAGTGAAGGGGAGGGCAGGGATTAAATCAAAACAGAGTTGGAGGGGGAAATAATACACTCCATTCGCTGCGGTGCCCATCTCTCCCTGAACAGCTCAAGGGTGTTGGTAGACACTGTGTGCTCCTTCTCCAAGGACACCCAGGCTCTGTTAACATGGTGATAGTGCCACTTAGCACTATTCCATTTAGCATGGTGATAGTGCACACAACACAATGGAGGGTATTCTCAATGTGAAGGCAGGACTTCATCTCCACAAGGACTGTGCAGTGGTAACTCTTACCAATACTCTCATGGACAGATGTAGTTGGCAAATTGCTAAGGATGAGGTTAAGAATGTTTTTCCCTCTTGTTAGTTCCCTCCCCACCTGCTGCAGAGCCTGCTATGTTATTTGGGACCCTACCAGCTTCATCAGTAGTGCTGCTGCTGAGCCTCTCTTGGTGGTGGACATTGAAATCCCCCACCCAGAGTACATTTTGCGCTCTTGCCACACTCAGTGCTTCCTCCAAGTATTCAACATGGAGAAAGGCTGATTCATCAGCTGAGGAACGATGTGGTGGGGTCCGGAGACAATGTTGAAGACTCCCAGGGCAATGACCTCCCAACCGTATACCATTGTTGCTGGGTTTGTCTAGCCAGTGAGACGGGACATATCCAGGGATGGTGATGGTGTCTGGAACATTCTATAAGGCATCATTCCATGAGTATAACTACATCAGGCAGTTTGATGACAGCTCTCCCAGGTTTGGCACTAGCCCCAGTTGTTACTGAAGTGGACTTTGCGGGGTCATCAGGGCTGTTTTTGCCATTGTTATTTGCACTATCTAGGTTGATTCCAAGTGGTCCACCTGGTTTCATTTCTTTGTTGAGACTTCAAAGTGATGGATACAACTGAGCGGCTTGCTAGGCCATTTCAGAGGGCAGTTGAGAGTCAACCACATTGCTGTGGGTCTGGATCACATGTAGGCCAAACCAGGTGAGGATGGCATATTTCCTTCCCTTAAGGGCACTAGTGAACCGGATGGATTTTTCTGACAATCAATAATGGCTTCAAGAGCATCAGTAGATTCTTAATTCCAAACACTTTCTTATTGAATTCAAATTCCAGCATCTGCCATGTCAGGATTTGAACCCAGCTCCCTCGAATGTTAGCTGAGTTTTTGGATTAGTGGGATAATGCCATTTGGCCATCACCTCCTATTTTCTATGAATCATATAAAAGGATGGTTTCAAAAAAATCTGTCACTTGTGGATAAATAAATTACCTTGAGGATTGGTAACAGCTGATCATGGTAAAAAGTCTTTATTTCAGACTACAGTATGGTTGACAGTGGGGTTTCCCCAGGGATCAGTGCTAGGACACTACTTTTCTGATACAATACTCATGGAGACAGAAGAGAAAATAGAACTGACAAAGATAAGGAGAATAGAATGGCAGTTAGTATAAAAGGAACCCAAAAATCTTCTATAAATGTGCAAGTAGTAACAGGTAGAGTCCTATTAGAGGCAAAGAGGATAATGCATTCTTAGAAGCATCAGTCAAAGGTAGAATCCTTAATGAATGCTTTGCATCATCATTTACTGAGGAAGCTGGCAAACACTGAGACATGGGGAGATGGATGGGGTGAAAATTAGCAGACAGGAAGATGGCTGAGTTTAACGTGCAGAAATCACCAGGTACAGATGGCTTGCATCCCATGTGTTTCTCCCTGGAGGTGGTGGTGGTGGTGGTGGTGGTGGTGGGGGGAGGGAGTTAAATTTGGTAGTAAAAATAGGACAGTGGCACATGTTATTCAGGAATCAGGGCATGGAGACTTCAAGTAAATGCAGAAGAGATTTAAGACCATAAGACCATAAGGCATAGGAGTGGAAGTAAGGCCATTCGGCCCATCGAGTCCACTCCACCATTCAAACATGGCTGATGAGCATTTCAATGCCACTTACCCACAGTCTCCATGTATCCCTTAATTCCTTGCGAGATTAAGAATTTATCAATCTTTGCCTTGAAGACTTTTAACGTCCCGGCCTCCACTGCGCTCCGTGGCAACGACGTCCACAGGACCACCATTCTCTAGCTGAAGAAATGTCTCCTCATTTCCGTTTTAAATTGACCCCCTCTAATTTTAAGGCTGTGCCCACGGGTCCTAGTATCCCCGCCTGATGGAAACAAATTCTCAGCCTCCAACCCTTCTAAGGCATGCATTACCTTGTAAGTTTCTATTAGATTTCCCCTCAACCTTCTAAACTCTAATGAATACAATCCCAGAATCCTCAGCCATTCATCGTATGTTAGGCCTACCATACCAGGGATTGTCCGTATGAATCTCCGCTGGACACGCTCCAGTGCCAGTACGTCCTTCGTGAGGTGTGGGGCCCAAAACTGGACATGGTATTCTAAATGGGGCCTAACCAGAGCTGTATAAAGTCTCCGTAGCACATCACTGCTTTTGTATTCCAATCCTCTTGAGATAAATGACAACATTATATTTGCTTTCTTAACCACAGACTCAACTTGCAAGTCAACCTTTAGAGAATCCTGGACTAGTACTCCCAGATCCCTTTGTACTTTCACTTTATAAATTTTCTCACTGTTGAGAAAATAGTCAATCCCTGTATTCTTTTTTCCAATGTGCAAGACCTTGCCTTTGCTCACATTGAATTTCATCAACCATTTCTTGGACCACTCTCCTAGACTGTCTAAATCTTTCTGCAGCCTCCCCACCTCCTCAGAACTACCTGCCTGTCTGCCCAACTTTGTATCATTGGCGAACTTCACCAGAATGCCCCCAGTCCCATCATCCAGATCATTAATATATAAAGTGAACAGCTGCGGCCCCAACACTGAACCCTGCCAGACACCACTTGTCACTAGCTACCATTCCAAGAAAGAACCTTTTATCCCAACTCTCTGCCTTCTGTCAGACAGCTAATCCTCAATCCATGTCAATAGGTCATCTCGAACACCATGGGCCCTCATCTTACTCAGCAGCCTCCCGTGAGGCACCTTATCAAAGGCCTTTTGGAAGTTTAGATAGATAACATCCACTGGGTTTCCCTGGTTAACCTACTTGTTACCGCTTCAAAGAATTCTAACAGGTTTGTCAGGTACAACCTCCCCTTACTAAATCCATGCTGACTTGTTCTAATCCGACCCTGCACTTCCAAGAATTTAGAAACCTCATCCTTAACAATAGATTCTAGAATTTAATCTAAAACCGAGGTTAGGATAATTGGCCTATTATTTTCCATTTTTTGTCTTGATCCTTTCTTGAACAAGAGGGTTACAACAGCGATTTTCCAATCATCTGGGACTTTCCATGACTCCAGTGATGTTTGAAAGATTACAACCAACGTCTCCGCTATTTCTTTAGCCACCTCCCTCAGAACTCTAAGATGTGGCCCATCGGGGCCAGGAGATTTATCAATTTTTAGACTTTTAAGCTTTTCTAGCACTTTCTCTTTTGTAATAGCTACCATACTCAACTCTGCCCCTTGACTCTCCTTAATTGTTGGGGTATTACTCATGTCTTCCACTGTGAAGACTGACACAAAATATTTATTAAATTCTTCAGCTATTTCCTTATCTCCCATCACTAGTTTTCCTGCATCAATTTGGAGCAGCCCAATTTCTACTTTTGCCTTTCTTTGTTTCTTATGTATTGAAAGAAACTTTTACTATCATTTCTAATATTACTGGTTAGCTTACCTTCATATTGGATCCTCTCCTTCCTTATTTCTCTCTTTGTTATCCTCTGTTTGTTTTTGTACTCTTCCCAATCTTCTGATTTCCCAGTGCTCTTAGCCACTTTAAAGGCTCTCTCTTTTTCTACGATACATTTCCTGAATCCCATTGTCAGCCATGGCTGTCTAATCCACCCCCACCCCCAGATAATCTTTCTTTTCTTTGGGATGGACCTCTGTACTGTATCCTCAATTACACTGAGAAACTCCTGCCATTGTTGTTCTACTTTGACAGAAGTGTGCAGGATTATGCCCATTCTGGATGAGGTAGACAAAGAGAAACTGTTTCTATTAGCTGGTGCTACAAAGACCAGGGAATGCAAATATAAGATTTTGGGTAAGACCTGCAGGAGGAATATGAGAAAGGACTGCTTTGTTTGCAGACAGCAGCAAACAGTAATGATTTGGAACTTATTGCGAGGGTGGAGGAAGTGGAGAATTCCATTGATTTTTAAAGGAAATTAGGATGGGCACTTGAGAGAAATAAGCTCACAAGGCTACAGAGATTGAGTGAGAGAACTGACTGGCTTGCTATCAAGAGCTGGCCCATCCTCAATGGCCCAAACAGCCTGCTGTGGTTCTGTGACTCCAGTACAAAAACACATTGATCAGCTTGCAAAAAGTACCTCGCATCAGCCTCCTGCCGGGAGTTACAAACCCCTACATTGGAACCATCGTTGTTGCATTTTCAAGACTGGCCCTTGAACAAAACCCTGGTTAGGCAATGCACACCTGCTATCCCCACATTTTTCCCAAGCTCACTCCTCCATTGGGGAATTTGTTTTTCTATGAGCCCCATGAAAAGCCTTTCTGATGTCTATCACTTGAAAAGGGACTATATAGTTCTAAGTTGTGGCTGATTGATTTGCCAAGAATCACATTCACAATAAAAAGGAACTTGCATAAATAAAGCATCTTATCAAACACAGAAACAAAATGATAGCCATTTTTAGGAAGTGAAGCACTTTGAAGCAAAGTGAACGCTTTTATATAGCTTTTACAGAATCCAGTTTATCGCATTTAGATGAACAATTAACCAATCCTTATTCCCTGTTGCTCTCTCTTTCTGTGCACAGGATCTTTAATACTGCACCAAGTCTAACAAGCTCCAGTTTAATATCTTATCCAGGGACAGCACTCCTGCCAATGCAGCTCCCTCAGTTTTGAAGTGTTAGCCTAGATCACAAAAAAATTCTGGTACAATTGCCGATTTCACAACATCCCTGCCAAGAGGCAAAAACTGACAATTCATTACACCATAATCTGCAAATCTTTAAAAGCTTTGCTTGAAGATCTTTGTCAAGTATCCTCTGATGATTCAGTAAATCATATCTTCTGAAATTATCAACATGACCTGTCACATCTATAAATCCATTTATTTTGCACCAGTTTTAAATGTGAACACACCTTATCGCAATACTGTCCGATGCACAGATACTGTGTGAAGAGCTGCTTTGCGGTGCCTCAGTTTGTGACTTCAGTTTTCATGGACTGGGTGGTCAGAGCTATCACAAACCAACAAGGCAGGAGGAGCAGGCTTGAGACTTGTTGTCTTGAGAGAAGATTTCAAAACAATGCACCACAAGAGGTGCAACACTGAAACTCAGATAAGGAGATCCCAGTGATTCTCAGCAAGGCAAGTACAGGCCCATCATGGCTGGACACAAATCATTAAATCTTTAAGAGACTTGACAAGGAAGGCCTTGTAACCATCTCCTTAGTGCTCCCCCTACCTTTCTGTTCATACATGTTACTCCCACTCTGAGTCTGGTTTAACCTCAGTATAGAAGATCTGTAGTGAAGTGACCACAGGGACCTCAATAATCTCTGACACGAATTAACCCAAATAAGAATGGAAAAGGAATGGCACCAAGGCAGATGGGGAGTTTAGCATCAAGTCCCATGAGCTCAAATCCTTTCATCTCAAAGCTTTTTCACAATAAGGCATGTGATAAACTATGGCAGATAGCAGCCCACACACAAACAAAATATTTCAGAAAGAGCTTCTAACAAAGGAATATATCCTAAAGCAGTCTGCAGAGGCATAAACACACTCACAAAGTCAAACTAACACATGTCAAACCTCATTATTTTCAGTGCACTGCACAAGCTTACAAACTCTCGTGCTGAGCATCATTCACACACATGCTCTCTTTGAAAAGGACAGTGTACTCATTGCTCTTCTTTTGACTGGAGCTGCTTGGCTATTTTGAAGGCACTGACTGACCTTCAGTGGCTCATTGAAGGGGCCATCCTGAGTGAGAGTCTAACAATGAGGGAACCAAACTTTACTATATCCTTACACAGTCTTCAGGCAGTGGTCAAGACTGCAAACTGAGAGTAACATTGTTCATCCCTAACCCTTAGCCATTGAGTTTAAAGGTAGCGTGATCACCTCATCAGAAACATTTGCATTTAAAGGGACCACAGCCTCTTGAAAAGGACATCACTGTTTAAAGGGAGTGCATCCCTTCAACAGAAAAATCACCATTTAAAGGGGCAGCATCCCCTAAACAGAAATTAGATTAGATTACATTACAGTGTGGAAACAGGCCCTTCGGCCCAACAAGTCCACACCGCCCTGCCGAAGCGAAACCCACCCATAGCCCTACATTTACCCTACAATTTAGCATGGCCAATTCACCTGACCTGCACACCTTTGGCCAATTCACCTGACCAGAACACCTGGAGGAAACTCACGCAGACACGGGGAGAATGTGCAAACTCCACACAGTCAGTCGCCTGAGGCGGGAATTGAACCCGGGTCTCCGGCGCTGTGAGGCAGCAGTGCTAACCACTGTGCCACCGTGCCACCCACTAATGCCACCATTTAAAGAGATCGCATCCTCTGAACAAACTGTCACCATTTAAAGGGATTGCATTCCCTCAAAAGAAACATTGCCCTTTAAAGTGACCACATCCCTTCAACGAATCATCACTATTTAAAGGGAATGCAGTCCTCAACAGAACCAGTGCTGCTCAAAGGGACCATGTCCCCTCCACAGCTTAAAGGGACTATGACTTCTCAACAAAGTTCATGACGACTTAAAGGATTTGCCCCTTCTGCAAACTCTTCACTGCTTAAAAGGAATTTGCTGCCCATTAAACCCAACTCTGTATATGTTATGCAAATGCACCTCCACTTAAAAAGAGCCACACCTTCAGCAAATCCCAATCTGTTTAAAGGGACAGCACCTCCTTTATCAAAACCCTTTCTGCTTGAAGGAGCAATACTCACCAATAGTAAACTTCTTGCTGTTCAATGAATCAGTGTACACCTCCAGCAAATCTGCCCATATCTTCAAGAGTCTACACACTCTCAACAAAACAGCCTGTGCTTAAAGGAACCAAACATTCACCTACCCCTCCCCTCCCACTAATGGGGTTATGTAGAACATTAACATCTGTTTCATCTAATTAATTAAAAATACCTCTTCTTAAAGGACCTTGCCCATCCACATCAAGCTCCCTCCACTTAAAGGGTCTATTTTTATATTCGCTCTTGGGATGTGGGCATCACTGGCTGGTCAGCATATATTGCCTATCCCTGAGAAGATGATGGTGAGGTGTTTTTTTGAAATGCTGCAGTTTACGTGCTGTAGGCTGACCCTCAATGCCATGACGGAGGGAATTTCAGGATTTTGACCCAGTGACACTGAAAGAACGGCAATATATTTCCAAGGCTGGATAGTGACTAGCTTGGAGAGGAACTTGCAGGTTGGTAGTGGTGTTTATGTGGCAGGTCCGGTTGAGTTTCTTGTCGATGGTAAACCCCAGGATGGTAATAATGGGGGAGTCAATGACAGCAACACTATTGAATGTCAAGATGCTCTCTTATTGGAGATGGTTATTGCCTAGCATTGTGTGGTGTGAATGTTACTTGTCAGCTGAAACCTGGGCATTGTCCAGGTCTTGTTGTATTTGGACATGAACTGCTTCAGTATCTGAAGAATCGCAAATGGTGCTTAGAACTGTGCAATCATTATGCACATCTTCAGCAAAATGCCTCTGCTTAAAAGGAGGCAAACATCATCTGTTTAAAGGGTCCAATTGCACCTTCAACAAACACCTCCTTGCGCAAACACCTATGGTTTAAGACTCTGCACCTACCCTCAGCAGACCCGCTCTTTGGTTCTAGGGTCCTGCCTATCCTCAGTAGACACCTCTCTGTTTGAGCATCCTGCTTATTCTCAGCAGACCCCCCCCAACGCCACCGCCTCTAGTTTGAGGGGCTGCGCTCACCGTCAGCAAAGCCTCTACTAGTTTACTGGGGCCACAGTCAATTACAGAAACTACTTTGCTACTTAAAACAGCTTTGACGTTGTAGAGGGCAGTTCCAAAATGTAGCAATATTTCACTCCTGAAATGTTTTTCTCAGATTTTTCTTCTTAAGTTTCAAATTTTTTGATCCCTGAACCCCTAAATCCATTTAAATGGTTTTGTTAGCTGTTCCCCTCAACATCTTGAAAGGTTTCATCTAACCAGACCTTAAGTTTCGAAATTCCAGAGATTATAACATTTTCTTATTTAATTTTCCCCTCATACCATTCTGATAAATCAGAGCTACAAGACAAATATGTTCTTAAAATGTGGTGCCCAAACTTCATAGAATCTCACAAAAGTGCTTTGTGTTTCGGGTCCCCACTCTTCCCTTGAATTCCAGTCGTCCAGTTTTCCATTAAACATTTGATTATTTTCTGTACTTATCCACAACATTTTAATGGCCTTTCTACCACAAGTCCCCAAATCTCTTTGGAGCACCTTCAAGCCTTTTTTTTTAGCTTTTCACCATTTATAGAGCACTTTGTTTTGTGAATTTTTTTAGGTGCAAAGTACATAATCTCACATTTGCTGTGACTGAAATCCATTTGGCACAGTCTTGCCCACCCACTTAACTCTATTGACATCACTTTATAATGTTATGTTTCTAGCGACACTGTTTAGAATGCCTCCTATCTTTCCAGCTGCCCCAGTGGTTTCTTTCAATCCCATCATCTGAATCGTTCATAAATTTAATGTTTAAACAGTGAGGCCCCAACACAGATCCTTGTGGGACACAACTAATCACATCCTGCCTTTTCGAGTACTTGCCAATTATCCCTCCAGCCTGTTGCTCAGCCAGTTTCCTAAACAGATCACTAATTTGCCTTCCGTTCTATCAACTTTAACTGTGTATAAGATGTTCTTTATTAGTGACTTTATTAAATACCACACAGACAGTCTATGTTCGTCTCCTGTTTCTTATGGTCTTGGGGTCTAGCTTGAATTAACCTTCCAAGTACTGTTTCCTGAGTCCATGCTCTGGATAGGGTTTAATGAAAACATGGATAAATGTCTGAGGTATGCTGTGGTGTAAATGTGCCCCAGTGGTTATACAATAACTCTGTGCTAGAAGATTGGAATTTGTAGTCTTACCATTATGTAATTATTGTTAATAATCACTGTTTAAAGGAAACAGACAGCACTGTGGTTCAATGGTTAGCACTGCTGCTTCAGAGTGCCAGGGACTTAGGTTCAATTCCAGCCATGGGTGACTGTGCAGAGTTTGCACATTCTCCCAGTGTCTGCTTGCTTTTCCACCAGGTGGTCCAGTTTCCTCCCACAGTCCAAAGATATACGGGTTAGGTGGATTGTCCCATTGTGTCCAGGGAAGTGCTGGCTAGAAGGATTAGCCATGGGAAATGCAAGGTTACTGGGATAGGGGTGGGGGTCTGGGTCTGGGTCTGGGTGGGAGTCTCTTTGGAGGGTCAGTGTAGGCTTAAAGGGTTGAATGGCCTCTTTCCACACTGTAGGGATTCTATGAAACTGCGAAGTTTGACATGAACTTCTATGAAGAACAGCAGAATCCACATTAAAATACAGGGAACTTTCTCTGAGAACTTTTTACACCTTTGTAAACACATTGCCTGGAGACCCCTGCTCTGTTTACATAATCAGGTGACACTGACTACATCAGAAGAGCATTGCTACATATTATGCTGATTCATTGACAATCTTTGTGAAAAATTTGATTAGTGGGGTAGCACGGTGGGTTAGTGGTTAGCACTGCTGCTTCACAGTGCCAGGCTGATTCCAGCCTTGGGTGACTGTGTGGAATTTGCACATTCTCCCTGTGTCTGTGTGGGGTTTCCTCAGGTATGCCAGTTTCCTTCCACAGTCCAAAGATGTGCAGGTTAGGTAGATTAGCCATGGGAAGAGGGTGGGATGCTCTTCGGTGGGCCGGTGTGGACTCGATGGGTTGAATGGACTGTAGGGATTCCAAGGTTTGTCAGCAAGACTGACTCTCTCCAAATCTACAGAAGCAGAATACTACAGATGCTGGAAACATGAAATAAAATTTAAAGATGCTGAAAAGTATTCAGCAAGTGAGACAGCATCTCACAGAAACACAGAATTATTGACATTCAGGATGAGGCCATTCAGCCCACTGCTCTATTATCTAGAACCAATCCCATCCCTTTTTCCACATATCCTTGTACACTATTTCTATCCAATGACCCTCTTGAATGCCTCAGTTGTACACGTTTCCAACACATTTCCAGACAGTGCGTCCTACACCCTAACTACATGCCGTCATAGAGATGTACGGCATGGAAACACACCCTTTGGTCCAACTCATCCATACCAACCAGATATCCCAACCCAATCTAGTCCCACCTGCCAGCACCCGGCCCAAATCCCTCCAAACCCTTCCTATTCATATACCCATCCAAATGCCTTTTAAATGTTGCAATTGTACCCGCCTCCATCACTTCCTCTGGCAGCTCATTCCAGACACGTACCACCCTCTGTGTGAAGAAGTTGCCCTTTTGTTCTATTTTATATTTTTCCCCTCTCACCCTAAACCTATGCCCTCTAGTTCTGGACTCCTTGATCCCAGGGAAAAGACTTTGTCTATTTATCCTATCCATGCCCCTCATGATTTTATAAACCTCTATAAGGTTGCCCCTCAGCCTCCAACGCTCCAGGGAAAACAGCCCCAGCCTGTTCAGCCTCGCCTTATAGCTCAAATCCTCCAACCTTGTGAAAAGTTTTTTTTCCCTCACATCATCTTTGCTTCGGTTGCACATCTCTTTAAATTTATGCCCTTTTATTCTATTTTTCTTTTATAAGCTAGGACAGCTTCTCCCCATTTACTCAATCCAGCCTGCTCATTATTTTGTAAAACTGCATCAAATCTTCTCTCAATCTTCTTCTCACCAAGGAGACCAATCCCAACTTCTTCAGTCCGTCCTCCTGGCTGAAATATGAATCATCTATGGAGAGAGAAACTCAGTTCATGCTTCCAGAACCTTTATCAAACCTCCTAATGACAATTAGGTAATACAGATGGATTGAGCAACCTCAAACTTATAAATGCATGCTGGTTCTCTCTGATCAGCTCAATTATTTTCAAGGTCTTCAGTCACTTTGTTCTTAGTTGGGAATTGGAGTACACCCCCGACCAGCAGGGGAATTAAGGGTGTGAATACAATACTAAAGAAGATTTGGTCATAGAGACATAGAGATGTACAGCATGGAAACAGATCCTTCGGTCCAAGCCGTCCATGCCAACCAGATATCCCAACCCAATCTAGTCCCATCTGCCAGCACCCAGTCCATATCCCTCCAAACCCTTCCTATTCATATACCCATCCAGATGCCTCTTAAATGTTGCAATTGTACCAGCCTCCACCACTTCCTCTGGCAGCTCATTCCATACACGTACCACCCTCTGTGCGAAAAAGTTTCCCCTTAGGTCTCTTTTATATCTTTCCCCTCTCACCCTAAACCTATGCCCCTCTAGTTCTGGACTCCCCACCCCAGGGAAAGGACTTTGTTTATTTATCCTGTCCACGCCCCTCATGATTTTGTAAACCTCTATAAGGTCACCCATCAGTATCCGATGCTCCAGGGAAAACAGCCCCAGCTTATTCAACCTCTCCCAGTCGCTCAAGTTCTCCAACCCTGGCAACATTCTTGTAAAGCTTTTCTGAACCCTTTCAAGTTTCACAACATCTTTCCGATAGGTCATTATCATATTGCTGATTGTGTGATCACACTGTGCTAAACAACCACCTGATGAAGGAATGCGCTCTGAAAGCTAGTGCTTCCAAATAAACCTTTTGTACTAGAACCCGGTGTTGTGTGATTTTTAACCTTGTCCACCCCAGTCCAACACTGGCACCTCCAAGTCATGTACATAAATCGGCATTTTCCCTTCAGAACGAGTAGTGACTTCTCTCAAAGTGTACCTGATTGGCTGTGGTCATGAGAGGCGCTACAGAAACGCAGGTTCTCATGTCCACGGATACCTGATTATGGGGCCGATTTTAACCCAGAGTGAGCAAATGGGAGTTACAATTGGGTTCAGCTCTCAAGCACTCCTTTGTTTGATGCAGCCTCCCCGCGGTATTTTCCTTGTTTATTTTTAAAATCGAACTCTCGTCCAGAAATGGATTTGGAGCTGAACGAGTCAACATGAAACGGCCTCAAGGTTATTCCAGGTTTGGAGTGGGGGAAGGAAGGTTGCACTGACAGCTGGGAGGCTCAAGGGTCTGGAAGTCCGCGTACCCCCCTCCCCCAGCCATGCCGAGATGAAGGCCTGTGGCGTCTTTGTATTTAGCAGCCTAAAGAACAATCTTTCTCTCCCTCTCTCTCTCTCTCACACACACACACAGAAACGGCCACTGCCAGTTAAGCTGCTAGTATTTCTTTCTAATTGAATTTAGCCTTGCCTTCTCGCTCTCTCACACACACACGCACAAAATGCAGGGATTGCAGGAAGGGACTCAGACAATGTGCCACACTGCCTTGCACATTCACTCTTGAGCGAGAATAGTCCATTGTACTTTAATGAATAAATCCATTCAACACCCACCCCCATCCCCTCAATCCCCGTCTGTTTGCAAGAGACACACAGCAAGGACTGTGAGAAAACAGAAAGCCTGCTTCAGGAGATTCTCCTCGCATTATAGACAGGGCGATTAAGCCTCCATCGAAACTGTTTCCCTGCAGGAATGACATGTGCTTCCTTCTTTTTCTTAACCAAACAAGGGTCTATTTCCACGTTGTACATCTCTATAACTCTATGTAAAGTCTAAGTTTCTCAATGGCAAGAATGAACATGGTTGCAATGCCAAAAACTAAGGGGCGTGGGGAGAGTCAGCTTGGCAGGGTCTGTGTGTCTTGTCTAAAATAGAGACAAAAAACCCCTGCAGATGCTGGAATCCAAAGCAGACAGGCAGGAGGCTGGAGGAACACAGCATCAGCATCAGACAGGCAGCATCAGGAGGTGGAGAATTTTGGGTGTAATCCATAGTTCTGAAGAAGGGTTACACCTGAAACGTCGACTTCTCCACATGATGCTGCCCGGCTTGCTGTGTTCTTCCAGCCTTCTGCCTGTCTGCTTTGTCCAAAATAGAGACAGCCTTCACCCATCCCCCAACTCTCATTGATTTCATTCTCTCCGTCATTTCCGCTGTTTGTGCTTCAAGCAATCACTCTCTACCGTGACAGGCCAGGGAAGAATGTCACAAGATTTGATCAGACATTATAGCATTTACTCCCTGACAGCAAAATACTGAACCAAAACAACATGGCAGCTAGCTC
The DNA here is from genome assembly GCF_037043375.1 of Chiloscyllium plagiosum. NCBI lineage: Eukaryota > Metazoa > Chordata > Chondrichthyes > Orectolobiformes > Hemiscylliidae > Chiloscyllium > Chiloscyllium plagiosum. The sequence goes on along the minus strand of NW_028270152.1, from coordinate 72,089,116 downwards.
CCTACATGGGAGATAAGCTTTGGTAACACATTGCTGGCACCCTCCACTGTATTTATCTGGTTCTGTCAGACCATAAGTAGGAATCAGCATTGTCCTGTCAGAATCTTTACCCACTCCCTAAAAATTGTTCATTGAATCTGCAAGAAGCTACTTGGTGGCCATTTTGTTCAAGAAGTCATTGCGTCATTTTTGTGACGATGCAAAGTACAGCTAATGCTGTTGGCATTCAAATCCCCACGCCTTTAAAAAACCTGAAAGAACTGCAGATGCTGTAAATCAGACACAAGAACAGAAATTGTTGGAAAAGGTCAGCAGGTCTGGCAGCACCTGTGGACAGATCAGAGTTAATATTTCGGGTCCTGTGACCCGAAACATTTGTTCTGAGGAACGGTCACTGGACCTGAATCTTTAACTCTACTCTCTTTCCACAGAGAAAATGAGGTCTGCAGATGCTGGAGATCAGAGATGGAAATGTGTTGCTGGAGAAGCGCAGCAGGTCAGGCAGCATCTAGGGAACAGGAGAATCGACGTTTCGGGCATTAGCCCTTCTTCAGGAATGATTCCTGAAGAAGGGCTAATGCCCGAAACGTCGATTCTCCTGTTCCCTAGATGCTGCCTGACCTGCTGCGCTTCTCCAGCAACACATTTCCATCTCTCTTTCCACAGATGCTGCCAGACCTGCTGAGCTTTTCCGGCAATTTCTGTTCTTGTGTCTCCAAGCCTAAAGGTTCAGTGGCATACAAAACCTAATATTTGGTCTGTGAATACACTGTAGGCCTATTAGCAAGTGAAGAAGAAAGGAATAAGTTAAAATTTGGCTGGCAGACTCAAGTTTTTGAACTCCTGCTAAAAGCACGTTATGAATCTTATTTGAGAAACCAACTGAGGATAAAGACCCTATATTTCTCATCACATCTGCAGATTATTTGAAATCTGCTTTACAACCAAATTTCAATGTGTAGGCACTGTTAACCAGGAAAAGACCTCTGAACATTTGTGCACAAGTTCACATAAACCACACACAAAAAAGGAGATTAATTCATTTGAGGTGGTGCTGGCAGGTGTAAAAATGTTTGCCAAGTCTGGGTGGGGTGAGATCTCTAATTTTCAATCTTTGCCTAAACACAATGTTGGAACCAGTGACCAACGGCACTCCCTTGATGTGAAGTGTCAGTACAGACTATGTGCTGAAGTCTGCAGTGAGGTTTTATCAAAGATTGACTGGCTCTCTCAAAAAGATTCCTTATTCTGAAACACTTTTCATCTCCAAGATTCATGGGTCTGATTATGATCAGCAATGCAGACTTCTATAAACTGCCTTTCCCTCAGGTAATTACTGTCCCAAAAGTATAGCTTTCCAGAGTCCTTATTTAACTAATATTCAATAACATCCTAGTTCAAGCTTTGGCCAGTTTTGGGAAGACATCCAACCCTTTAGTGTCTCTGGCCTATTCACACAGTTTTCCAGATGCTATAAAAATGTACTTTTCATTTTGGACTCATCAGGAGAATTCACAAGAAATACAGGGAAACCGATTTTTATACAGTAGGAGAATGTTGATTAGTAAATTCTCCATGGTAACACCTCTGTTAATCAGAGACCACTTCCCAACTATTTTTGCACAGCAATCTTTGATGCCTCGCCTTGTCTAATGCCTTCTGGAAATTTAAATATCATATATCCACAGGTCCCTCTTTTCAACAAGTTGCTTCCTACTTCATCAAAGTACTCCAAATATGATTTCCCTTTCACAATACCATGTTGACTCTGCATTGCATTGGTATTTTCTAAATGCCCCACTATATTCTCCTTAATAAAAGATTACAGCATTTTCCCCTTGATGGTATTAAAGTAACTGACTTAGCTTGAAGAGTTACATTTGGTATTTTTCAATCTATTTTTCAGGATTTAGAGCATTTTGAAAACTAAAAACCAATGCATCTACTATCTGAGGAGTCACTTGTTTTAAGATAGTAGGACTTATAAGTTTTTAGTTCTAATAATTCTCAGTTCCATTTCCCTGGTGAATGTAATTGTTGTACTTCCTCCCTTTTACTTTCTGATTCACAATTATTTAGTCATAGAGTCATAGAGATGTACAGCACAGAAACACACCCTTCGGTCCAACCCGTCCATGCCGACCAGATATCCCAACCCAATCTAGTCCCACCTGCCATTACCCAACCCATATCCCTCCAAACCCTTCCTATTCATATACCCATCCAGATGCCTTTTAAATGTTGCATTTGTACTAGTCTCCACCACTTCCTCTGGCAGCTCATTCCATACATGTACCACCCTCTACATGAAAAGGTTGCCCCTTAGGTCTCTTTTATATCTTTCCCCTCTCACCCTAAACCTATGCCCTCTAGTTCTGGACTCCCCCACACCAGGGAAGAGACTTTGTCTATTCATCCTATCCATGCTCCTCATGATTTTACAAACCTCTATAAGGCCACCCCTCAGACTTTGATGCTTCTGGGAAAACAGCCCCAGTCTGTTCAGCCTCTCCCTATAGCTCAAATCCTCCAACCCTAGCAACATTCTTGTAAATCTTTTCTGAACCTTTCAAGTTTCACAACATCTTTCCAATAGGAAGGAGACCAGAAATGCAAGCAATATTGCAACAGTGGCCTAACCAATGTTCTGTACAGCCTCAACATGAGCTTGCAACTCCTGTATTCAATACTCTGACCAATACCAAACACCTTCTTCACTATCCTATCTACCTGCGACTCCACTTTCAAGGAGCTATGAATCTGCACTCCAAGGTCTCATTGTTCAGCAACATTCCCTAGGACCTTACCATTACGTGTATAAGTCCTGCTAAGATTTGCTTTCCCAAAATGGAGCACCTCACATTTATCTAAATCAAACTCCATCTGCCACCTCTCAGCCCATTGACCCATCGGATTAAGATCCCATTGTAATCTGAGGTAACCTTCCTTGCTGTCCACTACACCTCCAATTTTGGTGTCATCTGCAAACTTACTAACTATACCTCTTATGCTCACATCCAAATCATTTATATAAATGATGAAAAGTAGTGGATCCAGCACTGATCCTTGTGGCACTCCACTGGTCATAGGACTCCAGTCTGAAAAACAACCCTCTACCACCACCCTCTGTCTTCTACCTTTGAGCCAGTTCTGTATCCAAATGGCTAGTTCTCCCTGTATCCCGTGAGATCTAACCTTGCTAACCAGTCTCCCATGAGGAACCTTGTCGAACACCTTAGTGAAGTCCGTATAGATCACGTCTACTGCTCTGGCCTCATCAATCCTCTTTGTTACTTCTTCAAAAAACTCAATCAAGTTTGTGAGACATGATTTCCCACGCACATAGCCATGTTGACTATCCATAATCAGTCCTTGCCTTTCTAAATACATATACATCCTGTCCCTCAGGATTCCCTCCAACAACTTGCCCACCACCGAGGTGGGCTCACTGGTTTATAGTTCCCTGGCTTGTCCTTACCACCCTTCTTAAACAGTGGCACCATGTTTGCCAAGCTCCAGTCTTCCTGCACCTCACCTTGACTATTGATGATACAAATATCTCAGTAAGAAGCCCAGCAATCACTTCCCTAGCTTCCCACAGATTTCTAGGGTACACCTGATCAGCTCCTGGGGATTTATCCACTTTTATGCGTTTCAAGACATCCAGCACTTCCTCCTGTGTAATATGGACATTTTTCAAGATGTCACCATCTATTTCCCTACAGTGTATATCTTCCATATCCTTTTCCACAGTAAATACTGATGCAAAATACCCATTTCGTATCTCCTCCATCTCCTGCCGTTCCACACAAAGACCGCCTTGCTGATCTTTGAGGGGCCCTATTCTCTCCCTAGTTACCCTTTTGTCCTTAATGTATTTGTAAAAACCCTTTGGATTCTCCTTAACTCTATTTGCCAAAGCTATCTCATGTCCCCTTTTTGCCCTCCTGATTTCCCTCTTAAGTATACTACTACTGCTTCTATACTCTGCTAAGGATTCACTCGATCTATCCTGTTTATGCCTGACATATGCTTTCTTTTTTCTTCTTAGGCAAAAACAATGACTGCAGATGCTGGAAACCAGAGTCTAGATTAGAGTGGTGCTGGAAAAGCACAGCAGTTCAGGCAGCATCCGAAGAGCAGTACTTCCTTTATACTCTTCTAAGGATTCACTCGATCTATCCTGTCTATACCTTACATATGCTTCCTTCTTCTTAATCAAACCCTCAATTTTTTTTAAGTCATCCATCATTCCCTATACCTACCAGATGTTTCTTTCACCCGAACAGGAATATACTTTCTCTGGATTCTCGTTATCTCATTTCTGAAGGCTTCCCATTTTCCAACTGTCCCTTTACCTGCGAACATCTGCACCCAAAAAACTTTTGAAAGTTCTTGCCTAATACCGTCAAAATTGGCCTTTCTCCAATTTAGAACTTCAACTTTTAGATCTGGTCTATCCTTTTCCATCACTATTTTAAAACTAATAGAATTATAGTCGCTGGCCCCAAAGTGCCCCCCCCTCCACTGACACCTCAGACACCTGTCCTGCCTTATATCCCAAGAATAGGTCATGTTTTGCACCTTCTCTACTCACTCAAGGGTAGTAATATCTGGATTGCTCCCAGTGCTATGAGCTAGTGAGGGCAGGAATAGGAGGATAGAGCAGATGAATGCGTGGCTGAGGAGCTGGTGTATGGATCATTGGAATCTCTTTTGGAGTAGAAGTGACCTGTACAAGAAGGACAGATTGCACCTAAATTGGAAGGGAACTAATATAATGGCAGGGAGATTTGCTAGAACTGCTTGGGAGGATTTAAATGAGTAAGGTGGGGGGGTGGGACCCAGGGAGATAGTGAGGAAAGAGATCGATCTGAGACTGGTACAGCTGAGAACAGAAGTGAGTCAAACAGTCAGGGACAAGGTAGGACTAATAAATTAAACTGCATTTATTTCAATGCAAGGGGCTGAACAGGGAAGGCAGATGAACGAAGGGCATGGTTAGGAACATGGGACTGGGATATCATAGCATGGCTCAGGGATGGGCAGGACTGGCAGCTTAATGTTCCAGGATACAAATGCTACAGGAAGGATAGAAAGGGAGGCAAGAGAAGGAGGGGGTGTGGCATTTTTGATAAGGGATAGCATTACAGCTGTACTGAGGGAGGATATTTCCAGAAATACATCCAGGGAAGTTATTTGGGTGGATCTGAGAAATAAGAAAAGGGATGATCACCTTATTGGGATTGTATTATAGATCCCCAATAGTCAGAGGGAAATTGAGAAACAAACTTGTAAGGAGATCTCAGCTATCTGTAAGAATAACAGGGTGGTTTTGGTAGGGGATTTTAACTTTCCAAACATTGACTGGGACTGCCATAGTGTTAAAGGTTTAGATGGAGAGGAATTTCTTAAGTGTGTACAAGACAATTTTCTCATTCAGTATGTGGATGTACCTACTAGAGAAAGTGCAAAACTTGACCTACTCTTGGGAAATAAGGCAGGGCAGGTGACTGAGGTGTCAGTGGGGGAGCACTTTGGGGCCAGAGACCATAATTCTATTAGTTTTAAAATAGTGATGGAAAAGGATAGACCAGATCTAAAAGTTGGAAGTTCTAAATTTTGACGATATTAGGCAAGAAGTTTCGAAGCTGACTGGAGGCAGATGTTCGCAGGTAAGGGGACGGCTGGAAATTGGGAAGCCTTCAGAAATGAGATAACAAGAATCCAGAGAAAGTATAGTCCTGCCAGGGTGAAAGGGAAGGCTGGTAGGTATAGGGAATGCTGGATGACTAAAGAAATTGAGAGTTTGGTTAAGAAAAAGAAGGAAGCATATGTCAGGTATAGACAGGATAGATGGAGTGAATCCTTAGAAAAGTATAAAGAAAATAGGAGTATACTTAAGAGGGAAATCAAGAGGGCAAAAAGGGGACATGAGATAGCTTTGGCAAATAGAATTAAGGAGTATCCAAAGGGTTTTTACAAATACATTAAGGACAAAGGGGTAACTAGGGAGAGAATAGGGCCCCTCAAAGATCAGCAAGGTGGCCTTTGTGTGGAGCCACAGAAAATGGGGGAGGTACATAAATGAATATTTTGCATCAGTATTTACTGTGGAAAAGGATATGGAAGATATAAACTGTAGGGAAATTGATGGTGACATCTTGCAAAATATCCAGATTATAGAGGAGGAAGTGCTGGATGAAGTGCTGGATATCTTGAAATGGTTAAAGGTGGATAAATCCTCAGGACCTGATCAGGTGTACCTGAGAACTCTGTGGGAAGCTGGAGAAGCGATTGCTGGGCCTCTTCCTGAGATATTTGTATCATCGATAGTCACAGGTGAGGTGCCGGAAGACTAGAGGTTGCAAACGTGGTGCCACTGTTTACGAAGGGCGGTAAAGACAAGCCAGGGAACTATAGACCGGTGAGCCTGACCTATGAGGTGGGCAAGTTGATGGAGGGAATCCTGAAGGACAGGATGTACATGTATTTGGAAAGGCAAGGACTGATTCGGGATAGTCAACATGGCTTTGTGCGTGGGAAATCATGTCTCACAAACTTGATTGAGATTTTTGAACAAGTAACAAAGAAGATTGATGAGGGCAGAGCAGTAGATGTGATCTATATGGACTTCTGGGAGACTGATCAACAAGGTTAGATCTCACGGAATACAGGAAGAACTAGTCATTTGGATACAGAACTGGCTCAAAGGTAGAAGACAGAGGGTGGTAGTGGAGGGTTGTTTCTCAGACTGGAGGCCTGTGACCAGTGGAGTGCCACAAGGATCGGTGCTGGGTCCTCTACTTTTTGTCATTTACATAAATGATTTGGATGTGAGCATAAGAGGTATAGTTAGTAAGTTTGCAGATGACACCAAAATTGGAGGTGTAGTGGACAGCGAAGAGGGTTACCTCAGATTACAACAGGATCTGGACCAGATGGGCCAATGGGCTGAGAAGTGGCAGATGGAGTTTAATTCCGATAAATGCGAGGAACAACATTTTCGGAAAGCAAATCTTAGCAGGGCTTATACACTTAATGGTAAGGTCCTAGGGAGTGTTGCTAAACAAAGAGACCTTGGAGTGCAGGTTCATAAGTTCCTTGGAAGTGGAGTCGCAGGTAGATAGGATAGTGAAGAAGGTGTTTGGTATGCTTTCCTTTATTGGTCAGCGTATTGAGTACAGGAGTTGGGAGGTCATGTTGCGGCTGTACAGGACATTGGCTAGGCCACTGTTAGAAAATTGCCTACAATTCTGGTCTCCTTCCTATTGGAAAGATGTTGTGAAACTTGAAAGGGTTCAGAAAAGATGTACAAGGATGTTGCCAGGGTTGGAGGATTTGAGCTATAGGGACAGGCTGAACAGACTGCGGCTGTTTTCCCAGAAGCATCGAAGTCTGAGGGGTGACCTTTTAGAGGTTTATAAAATCATGAGGGGCATGGATAGGATGAATAGACAAAGTCTCTTCCCTGGTGTGGGGGAGTCCAGAACTAGAGGGCATAGGTTTAGGGTGAGGAGGGGAAAGATATAAAAGAGACCTAAGGGGCAACTTTTTCATGCAGAGGGTGGTACATGTATGGAATGAGCTGCCAGAGAAAGTGGTGGAGGCTGATACAATTACAACATTTAAAAGGCATCTGGATGGGTATATGAATAGGAAGGGTTTGGAGGGATATGGATTGGGTGATGGGCAGGTTGGGATATCTGGTCGGCATGGACGGGTTGGACCGAAGGGTGTGTTTCTGTGCTGTACATCGCTATGACTCTACTGCAGACTGTCTGTAAGGCCACGCTTAAAATATCTGCTTATCTGTTTCTGTGCTGTGACCTCTCCCAATAGGTTCCTCCAAGATTGGTTGTGAATTTTACTCTTTGTTCATTTTCCCAGATGCACTCCAATGTCCAGTGAGACATGAATTCAAACAGCAAAGACAGTAACTGTGCAGGTTCACTGCTGTGTCAGTTAGCAATGTGAGTTTCTTTCTTTCTCTCTCTCCCACACTGACCTCACCTTGTGCTTCCTTTTTCTGTACCTCTCCCTTTTAAAAGTGTTGTTTTGATTTTTTTTTCTCCAAAGTTCCAAAACAATGAAACAGCATGTAATTCTGGGATGTTACTTATATCTTCTATACCATGAAGACATGTAAAATATGTCAATATATTTTCCATTTCCTTATCTTTCAATACTAATTGCCTGGAATCACTCTTTGGAGGATCAAAGCTCAATTTACTTAAGTGTTTCCTTCTTAAATTCCCATTGAAACTCTTCATCACTTGTTTTTATATTCCTAGCTTGCTTTCCCTTATGCTCTAACTTCTCATTCTCTCTTATTGTTTTAGTCATTATTTGCTGTGGTTTATGTTTTGATTGATCTGCTACTCCGCTTTGTGGAATTCTGTGCTTTCTCTTTCAAGTTGATACTATCTTTTATTTAGTTACTTAGCCAAGGATGGTACATTCTTCCCTTGGAATTTCACTGGAATGTACCTTTTCTAAGTGTTCTGAAATATCTCTGAAATGTCTGCCACTGTTACTCTGCTGATCTATCCTGATACTCAATTTCCCAGTTCACTTTAACCAATTCTGCCTTTATGTCCTCAAGGTTTTTATTAAACCTTTGAGCATTACTCGGAGATCCACTCCTCTCTCTCTCAATTTGAATGTGGTATTCAATATTATTATGATCACTGTTACCTAGAGAACCCTCACTACAAGGTCATAAATTAATTCTAGCCCATTGGACATTATCAGACAATGCATAGCCTGCTTTTTTGTTAGATCTGAAACACTGTTCTATAAATATTCCATGGAACTTACTGTTCAGGCTACTTTTGCCAATGTGATTCATCCAATTCATACACAGATCAAAATGCATTACTGCCATACAAGCCCCTTTTATTTTCTTCTAGAAATTCTACAGTATGATTACTGTCTTGGGAATGGGGAGGGGGCTTTATGCCACTCCCACAAGCAACTTCCTACCATTCCTATTTCTTATTTGTACCCAAACTAATTCTACATGTTGATCTGTAGAACTAAGATCATTTCTCTATTACAAAAGGGTTATCCTTAAGTAACTGAGCTATGTCTCCACCTTTTCCTAGATTCCGATCCTTTATAAATATCATGTAGCTTTGAATAGTTAAGACACAGACTTTGTCATCATGCAATTATGTCTCTTTCATTGTAAATAAAAACAAATATATTACCAATGTCAATTCATCTGTTTTGATACGAATGTTATCTGCATTCAGGTACAGAGCTTTTAGTTCTTTTGTTTTGCAATGTTTAACTTTGTAACCTCGTCTTATCTTCAATGTGTTCTTAGGTTTGCACACTCTCTTCTTGGCACAAATTGATCATTTCTTTTGTTGCTACCTTGCTTGCCTTCTCTATTCATCACATCTTCCTAACCTTTATCCACTGCACCCACTATTAAAGAATTAGTTTAAAGATTTCTCGGCACGATGGTTCCACTGGGTGTAAGTTTACTCATCCACCTTGTAGCCACCACTTTCATCTATATAAATATGAACTTTGGACTTGTTGGACCATTGCAAAGGTTTAGGATCTTCCCCTTCTACTACTCCATACCCGCCTCACTTGTAACCACATTGCCCTGTCCTTGCAGTGACCAAATTGAAAGACCCTATCCTAACAGCTATTACTGCCTCCTAGAACAAAAGATCTAGGTAACACTTGCTGGAAATTTGCTTGCCCTGGATTACACTGGTGTCCAGCACCTCCTGCATTCTGGAATTGTAACACATCAAACACAATAAAGCTGGCAAGGAAGATCATTAGGAAATTATTTTTTCCTAATTATTAAATTCATGCCTTTACATCCAATCACTTATTGTACTAAATTAAACTTGAGTAATCCAATTAAAATACTACTCAGGAATAAAATAAATAATAGAATTTCCAGTTTTTGACAGGAGACTAAAGAGAAGATACTGTTTTGAACCAAGAAAAAATTGTGAAAGATATTTGTAATTTAAAAAAAAAGAGATTACTAGAATACATTGGTCTATATTAATAATATAGCCCTATCGAAGTAGTGAAGGGGAAATCTAGATGGAATGGCACCACATGGGTTTGTTCAGAGCAATTTTACCCATAGTCTATTGATTGGTTTTTCAGTCATGAACATTGTTGTGGGCTCAGGCAGGTTCAGCATAGTGATAACCATTTGAGTGAATCCTGAGCAGATGACTATAGCATTGGGTCTGGGCAACAGCAGAAACACCCATACTGCAAAAGGAAAGCATCCATCTCCCTTTCTCGATTCTGTGTGGGGAAGTAAAAGTAAATCCCTTGTAGTTAGATACCCTTCACTACTTTGTGAGCTACTCTGCCTACAAATTGTCTGCTGGAAGGTAAAAGGGAAACAAAAACCGCTATCAGAGGCACTGAAAGGACAAATCCTCAACCAGTGAAAGAAAGACTGAGAACTGGTGTATCCAATTGGAAGGAATCAAAAGAAAACAATTCATTGATGTCTATGATTCAGATTGGTTCCACAACTGTTCTTCTGACTTTTGTTTGCTTCCCCACTCTCAATTTTTGTATTGAGGGGTTGTGTTTAAGTTACAAGGGTATAGATTTGCAATTCAACTTCAAACCTTTTTGACATTGTTGTAATCAATCTATTTTTTAAACAATTATCTTCCTGCTAAAGGGGAAAGAAAAACTTAGTGGACACATTATTCTAACCTGAATTAGATAGTGAGATAAAATTGGGCATTTGGGTGGTTTAATCAAATTTTCACATTTGTAATGACCCCGGGAGCAGATGGGCCTTGATTTCCAATGCATTTTTCTAGTCAATCATGAAAATAGTTATTTAAGGGTTATTAAACAATTGTTTCTGTCTATTCTCAAACACAACACACACATTCCCCTGTAACAGTTACTCAAGAACCGATCAACTCATTGCTTTCCTGGTCTCATTTCTGGAAGTTTTGTGCCCTAGTCCCTCCTTTTTTAATTTCAAAACTTTACTTCATTCACAAAAAAAAACTTTGCATACATACACACACACATTGTCACAAATGTAGATCAGATCTGTACAGTTGCATATCAAATCAACAAAACAAAAATATTGGACTTTGACTCTAGCCAATTCCCTTTATATATATATATATATATATATATATATATGATTTGGAGATGCCAGTGATGGACTGGGGTGTACAAAGTTAAAATTCACACAACACCAGGTTATAGTCCAACAGGTTTAATTGGAAGCACACTAGCTTTCGGAGCACCGTTCCTTTTAAACTCTTATATGTACAATACCAATATTTACAAATATTTGAGACACAGGGAGGGACCGATAGCTGAACAAACCTCCACTTACTCTCAGTAGGAAAGCCTCAGTCTTTCCTCATTGTGCTTTGGCAACAGCTACCCCAAACTTTAGTGCGTCCCTCAGCATGTAGCCCTGGACCTTGGAATGTGCTAGTCTGCAACACTCATATAGCCAACTTTTTGTTTTGGAAGACTGACATGGTTTGAGCAGAGCAAAGAGAGTCCTTCACAGAGTTAATGGTCCTCCAGGTGCAGTTGATGTTGACCCTAGTCTTATCCCCATAAGTCCAGCTGCCTTCTGGAAGGAGTGTGCTGGAGGACCCGTTCCTTGGTCTCTCCCCTATACTTCATCTCATTTCACAGAGTGACTACTGTTAGAACTTGGTCCCTGGTCTCTCCACTTCAGGTTCACCTCATTCCATGAAAGTAAGCGCTATAAAACTCATTGCTCGGTCTCTCCCCTACAGATCTTCATTTCTGGAAGGTGAGTGCTGTGGGACTTGCTCTTCAGGAGCAGTTCAGAGTAAAAATATTCAGAAAATGATCAGTTTTAATCAGATCTGGCCCAAGAAAGTTGGTATCAAAAATAGGCAAACAAAACTGTCACTGAATAGTTGCCTTTAAACAGAATACAGTTAGAGTTACAATCAAGCTATACCCAGATGAGAGTGAAGGGTAAACAGATCAAACAAAACCAGAGCTCCCCAGTATAGCTGACAGCATGGTGAAGCAGAATTCAAGCACACAGGGGTGAGTGAATTTCCTCCAAAATGCCCTAGAAAATTCAATCAGGGCAACAAATGGGGGAAAAAAAATCACCCCTGCAAGTAGAAATGATAGAATTGAAATGTTGCTCCTCTAATCATAGGCTGATAGGTTCATTCTGATTTGAGGTGTAGCAGGCAGTGAGTGAGTGTCATCAAATGAGTGGAGCTGCCAGGGACTGTCTGATGGGATCAGTTAGTTATAAGAGGAAGCTGAGGAGGAAGTGAGGGGGGAAAGAGGGAGGAGAAGATTGCGAGAGAGGTAGGGGAAGATGGCTGCAAGGGAAGATAGATGTAAATTAAGAGGAATTTCAAACCTGACAAATAAACAATTGAAAGATTCTGCCAGTTATAGGCTATTGAAGAGCAGCTAAAAGATGTGCAGGCTAGGTGGATTGACAATGCTAAATTGCCCATATTAATAGGTGCATTAGTCAGGGGTAAATGTAGGGGAATAGGTCTGGGTGGTGGGTTACTCTTTGGAGGGTTGGTGTGGACTTATTAGGCCGAAGGTATGTTTCCATACTAGAGGGAATCTAATCTAATCTCATTAGTTAGCCTAACATTTACGGTGGGGAAATTGTTATTTACAATCAAGGATATGGTAACTAAATACCTCAAAAATGTTCGGTTATCAGGGAGAGCCACGATAGGTAGGTCATGCTTGACAAACCTCGTGGAAGCTTTTTGATGAGGTAACCAAGACAGAGGACAAGGGATTATCTACAGATGCTGTTTATATCTGGTCAGCATGGATGAGTTGGACCGAAGGATCTGTTTCCGTGCTGTACATCTCAATGACTCTAAGTCATATGACAAAGTCCCACAATAAGAGATTGTTAACTAAGGTAGAAGCCCATGGAACAGAGGGCAAATTACTAACACGGCTGAGAACTTGGTTGAGTGGCAGCTGATAGAAAGTAGGAATAATGGATACTCAAATTGGCAGGATGTGACCAGTGGTATCCTATATGGTTGTGATAGGGCCTCAATTATTCACATTATTTATTAATGACATGGATAATAGCATTGAAAGTCATATCCAAATTTGTTGATGACACAAAGTGAGATGGCATCATAGACCGTGTGGATGATAGCATGATGGACAAGGATAGTAGAAACATAGGAACACCACCACTCCAAGCCATTCACTATCCTGACTTGGCAATATATAGTCGTTCCTTCACTGTTGCTAGGTCAAAATCCTGGAATTCACTCCCTAATTGCATTGGACTGCAGTAATTCAAGAGGCACTTCACTATCACCACTTCTCAAAAGCAACTAGGAATGAGCAATAAATGCTGGCCGGCCAGCAATGCCCACTTTTCACAAATGAATTTAGAAATAACATTACAAAGGGATATTAATTGACTAAGTTAATGGGAGGAGAAAGTGAGGTCTGCAGATGCTGGAGATCAGAGCTGAAAATGTGTTGCTGGAACAGCGCAGCAGGTCAGGCAGCATCCAGGGAACAGGAGAATTGACGTTTCGGGCATAAGCCCTTCTTCAGGAAATAATTGTAGCAGATGGAGATTAATGTAAATAAGTAGGAGGTTATCCATTTCAAACCAAAAAAACAGTTCAAGGCACTTTGAAGATGGTATGAAGTCTATGACACTGGATGTCCAAGAGACTTGGGGGTTCAGCTGTGTAGTTATTTAAAAAGTCAGGAACAGGTAAAGAAAACAAAATCAATCAAGACAGCTAATGGAATGCTGGGGACTGGAATACAGACGTTATGCTGCAGTTATACAAAACCCTGGTTTGATTCTATTTGGAGCACTGATAGCAGACCAGAGTGCCACACCTCAGGAATGAAAAACTGACCTTGGAGAGTACAACATGGGTATACAAGAATTAAGTCTGGATTTCAGGGCTGTTAGGAGGAGTGATGGTACAAATTGGGCCTGTTTTCTTTAGAATTTAGAAAGTTAAGGGGTGATCTTCAAGATATTAACATGAAAAGGCAGGGTAGATAAAGATGAACTATTTACACTGATCAGAGATTCTAGAACTAGGGGCATAGTCTAAAGGTTAGGGACAGACCATTCAGGAGAAACATTA